>NW_020664419.1:17024172-17070612 GCF_002925995.2 Terrapene triunguis
GAGCCCAAATCTGCAGACCCAGGCTCTGAGACTTGATGCCGCAGGTTTCTGCTTGCTGTGTAGATGAACCCTATGTCAGCCTGCATGTAGTAGACACAACATACTCTGGGGGCAACAGGCTTAAATGTGTGAATATCTTAACAACACATCCAGCAGAGAACAGTGGTTTTCACACCACACTTCATCAAAGACCCAGACACTGCATGATCTGAACACCTTTAATTCCACTTAGATACTCAATAGGATTTGAGGGAACTCAACACCATGTTGGAGGTGCATTGTCCTCACAGGAGCAGGCTCCAGTACTTTCCACCCTGGGGTTCTATTTATTTTATTTTATTTATTTGAACATGTGAGTGCCCACTGAATTTAAGTTTATTAGATTTTTTTCCAGTGACCCCATAAAATAGTCTTTGCCGATACAGTTTGATATTTACCTGCTGACAACATTATTATTTCTACTCAGAAAGGCTCTGTTTATACAAATAGAAAATCTCACCGCACTAGCTCCCAGAGCTGCAAAGCTCCTACTTCAAAAAGGACCCAGCTAATGCCTGAACTAGGAGGTTTGCAGTTTGGAGCTAGTGCTGGTCTATGGCAACAAAACACCCAGCTGAGCCCAGGCAGAGTCACAAGTGTACTGAATCCTGGAGGTGAAGATATCACAACATCCACTGGCTAATTGTAACATTAATCTCACTCTGCCTACTGCTGAGATGTTAATGCTGCGCTAGAGGCATGTTGCCATGTAAAGTCATTTTATTCTGTGCTGGAAGTCATGTGGTTATGACGGCTTGTACAGACCCAACAAAGTGACACTGAATGGAAAGGAAAAGGAAAGCAAAGAAAAGGCAAACAGGTTTACTACTTTTAAAGGATAACATTTTGAGAAGTGGCCTCTGATTTTGATGGGCCTCAGTGTTTAGGGGCCCAACTTGAGACACTCACAGGTCACTTTTGAAAAAACTGACCACAATGTCCAGATTATATCAGAGCAGCTGGTGGTTTTGGGGATCAGTGCAGAGAGTGAATTAAGGGGCTCAAGACTGCAAAGTGAAGGATGCTAATGGCACCTCTGGGATCTCCCTCTCTTCCTGTCTCTTTGATGAGGATGCTGGGAACTGTAGCAAACCCTGAGCCCACACAGGTGAATGACAATCAGCTGAGCAGGGTCAGAATCTTTATAACTCCCTAGCACCAGAGGAGAGTCATTTGATGGATGAAGGGCAAGAAGTGACCCTGGTGCTGAGGCCAGTAACCAGGGAGGCTGGGCCTTCAGAGCAGCTGCAGCACACCCTAGGTCCATATTTGGAGAAGCTATTTGGGATGCCCTGAGGTAGCAGCACACAGTGGAACCAATAGAACAGGAAGCACTGTTGGAGCCAGAGCCTGGTAAGTTTCTGCCATCATGTTTATTGTTATTAATATATGGACAGGAAGGATTTTTGGCTTATGACCCTATTCAGTTACTAATACCAGCTGGGTTGATAGCATGTTTCCATTCAGGGCTGAACTCAGACCATTTATCTAGCACCCCACCTCCCATCTGACACCCATGGGATTGAAAATGGACACGGGGAGTGGAGGAGAAAAAGGTTAGACAAGCAGTTCTCGTGAAATTTTTACTAGTTCCTCACTGATTGTTAGAAATATGGGTTGGGGCACTACAATTATGGGCATCACATACTCCTGCTAATACAATTTACCTTATAAATTGAGCTGTATTGGACTGCTCAGTTAACTGAGTCAAAAAAAACACAAACCTGGCTGTAAAGAATCCAAACGAAACCAGAGTGTGTATTTGGTCCATAGCTGGCTGAAATATGAGTTCAAATGACAGGGGATGGTGTTGGTATTAGGGAGTCAGCTGGGGCTGTCCGTGTCACCAGGGTGCATGTAAGGTGTCTGCACTATGTCTCCTTGCACATCAGCATCTTGTTGATTTGAGCATGAATTTTTGCTGGTGTCCTATCCAAATTAGGAGTGTCTGAAGAACTGGAACATCTGGTAACTCTGGAGATAATTGCAAAAATATTTTTAGGACCAAACAAGTTTTATACATATTTTCACTTAAAGATCTCATATCAAATTCTGAAACATATGCCGACGACAGAGAAACTTGCCACTCCAGAGTCCATTCTAAGGAAGAAACTAAAAGCTCCCATCTGGAATTAGTCAAGAACTGTCATGTCTGAAAAATGTGAGCTAAGCAAAAACATCAGCTCTCACTCTCGCTCTCGGAGGAGGAGTTTATTAGGAAATATCTCTCTCGCCTGCTCTACCTGTGAACGTCACAGACAAATCCCAGATGAGATTTTCCAGCCTCCACAGTAATGGATTCCTCTTGTTAGTTCCTCCATTTCCTCAGAGACTTTTATGTTACATAATACAGTGCACTCAAAGCACAGAAATCAACTGAGCAGTGATGAGTAAAGCCTGCCAGCTCGGTGCCCCTTTAAAATACACGTATCCTCATGAACATTTCTGGGCTGCTACGGTGAAACCAAGCAGCAGTTCCAATTTTTGAGGTTCAGTATGGGCTTTTTCTCCCAGCTCCTGTATTACCTGGAAGCCTCCAGCTTCCATCCAGGACACATCACATGATCCATTGTCTACAGCCAAGCCCTAAGATACAACCGAATTTGCTCCAATCCATCAGACAGAGACAAACCTACAAGATCTCTATCAAGCATTCTTAAAAGTACACCTTATAAAACTACAATACCCACCTGGGGAAGTGAGGAAACAGATTGAGAGAGCGAGACGGGTACTCAGAAGTCACCTACTACAGGACAGGCCCAACAAGGAAAATAACAGAACACCACTGGCCATCACGTACAGTCCCCAGCTAAAACCTCTCCAGCACAACATCAATGATCTACAACCTATCCTGGAAAACAATCCCTCACTCTCACAGACCTTGGGAGGCAGGCCAGTCCTTGCTTACAGACAGCCCCACAACCTGAAACAAATATTCACCAGCAACAACACACCATACCACAGAAACTCTAACCCAGGAACCAATCCCTGTAACAAACCCCGTTGCCTACTCTGTCCCCATATCTACTTTAGTGACACCATCAGAGGACCCAACCACATGAGCCACACCATCAGGGGCTCATTCACCTGCACATCTACTAATGTGATATATGCCATCATGTGCCAGCAATGCCCCTCTGCCATGTACATTGGCCAAACCGGACAGTCTCTACATAAAAGAATAAATGGACACAAATCAGACACCAGGAATAGTAACATACAAAATCCAGTAGGAGAACACTTCAATCTCCCTGGACATTCAATAACAAATTTAAAAGTAGCCATCCTTCCACCAAAAAAACTTCAAAAACAGACTTCAAAGAGAAACTGCAGAGCTACAATTCATTTGCAAATTTAACACCATTAATTTGGGCTTGAATAGGGACGGGGGTGGCTGGCTCACTACAAAAGCAATTTTCCCTCTCTTGGTATTGACACCTGCTCATCAACTATTGGATTATTGGGAGTGGACCACGTCCACCCTGACTGAATTGGCCCTGTCATCACTGGTTCTCCGCTTGTAAGGTAACTCCCTTCTCTTCAAAAAGAACAGGAGTACTTGTGGCACGGTGCCACAAGTACTCCTGTTCTTTTTGCGGATACAGACTAACACGGCTGCTACTCTGATCCCTTCTCTTCATGTGTCAGTATATATTTATGCCTGTATCTGTAATTTTCACTCCATGCATCTGAAGAAAGTGGGGTTTTTACCCCCAAAAGCTTATGCCCAAATAAATCTGTTAGTCTTTAAGGTGCCACAAGGCTCCTCGTTGTTTTTGTGGATACAGACTAACACGGCTACCGCCTGATACTTGAGATTAGGGGAGTTTACTGTGCATGCCCACTCTTCAGTTTTGGAGGCTGGATTCTACCCTTTGGTGGCGGTGTCTCTGGAGGGAAAAAGATGTCATGCTATTGAGCCAAGCCTTGCTCCTGAGTCATATCCCAGGCAAACCCACCACCTTCAGTGGAGTTTCAGCATACTTAGCACTTTATGTTTTCAAAGTGCTGTACAAATATTAACCCATTAACTCTCAAACAGGTCCAGTGAGGGAGGGAGGTCAGTAATCCCAGCCCCATTTTGCACACAGTAAGTAACTGAAGGACACAGAGAGGGCAAGGCTCCATAGTGCCTTCCAAGAGGAGCATCCAAAGGTATTTTTCCGCAGGAAGCAGGATTCATCCCAGAGCACATGGGGCCATAGTGCAGTGCATCTAATGCCGTACCTCTTTATGGAATGCACACTGTTACCCACAGCACAAGCATGTCGCTTCATAGGCCAGTGTGCCTGGCTAGGCAAACCCCTTTGGGGGTGCCATGTGTGCACAGATAATAGGCACAAAGTAGCCCCTATGTCTAAGGACTGCAATTCCACCAAGCCCTTACACAGGCCACCATCACATGGGTTTTTATGCACTCCTCACCACCGCTGTGCCCCCTCCTAGGGTCAAGGCACTATTTGGCCCAAATTGATTCAAAGATCCTAGGCAAGTGCTTGGATTAGACTCTGACTATATGTCTAGATCTTAATTCACATGAGCAACTGTTCTAACTTTGCTGTACTACTTTATCTGTACTGAACATTTACCGTTCCCAGGAGTCTGTCTCTGCAGCAATAGCCTTTTTGCCATCTTGACATGCAGAATGGATGAGGCCTGTTACAGAGGAGACACACGCTGTGCTCTCTCAGGGAAACTGTTACTGTTGTTGTTTGCTGTTTTCCCTTAATCTAAAATAAAGTTCATTCAAACGGCAAGTATATGGTTGCTTGTTGTGTATAGAAATTATTAACAGGTACCTTTGTCTATTAAGGTCCTTCTATGCCCTTCACTACTGCTCTGCAGTATCTGAATGCTGGATTATGGAATATAGAAAATGGGTATAAAAGAACTAGTTGCTCTTCTTCAAGGTGAAAAATCCAATACATTACCATGTTATCCCTGTTCTCTTCCACACGGAGCTGGTCTGGGGGAGATCTTGTCCTGGAAGGTGAATCACTGTGACAGGTTACTGCCCCCCCACTCCAAGGTGCCACCTAATGTACTGGGGTTCCACCAGCCTGGGCTCCTTTACCATGTCCTGCCGAGCCAGGCCCTCAAGCCTCCTCCAGCACACACACAGGTAGGGAAACACCCAGCTGCAGAAAGACACAGACACTGAAATCAGCTCTGAATGGGAAGACTCAGCTAGGGAATTGCTTGGCACTCAAGTGCATACCCCCTCTGGAGTGCAAACCCCAAACTGTACTGTCTTGCGCTGCACAGAAAACTGTGCAGCGTAAGCTCATGAAATTCACCCCCTCCCTGAATGTGGAGGAAGATATGCACAGTTCTGAATTCCACAAACTGGTTTTAGAGAAAACAAAAACAAGTTTATTAACTACAAAAGATAGATTTTAAGTGATTATAAGGGATAGCAAACAGATCAAAGCAGATTACCCAGCAAATAAAACAAAAATGTGATATAAGGTTAGATACTAAAGGAATTGGTTACAAGCAGTAATTTCTCACCCTAAATGTTGTTTTAAGCAGCTTACAGCGTTTCTTGAAGACAAACTGCTCTTGCTTGCAGCTTAAAACTCCAGGTATTCCTTTCACAGGCCAGACACCTTTTCCAGCCCTTCTTTCCCCCTTTGTCTTTGTTTCTTAGATGTTCACAGCAGCCTTCCTGGGCGGGGATTCAGTGAAGATCAAACCCTGATTATTTCACTTCCCTGCCTTAAATAGGTTTTACATATGGCGGGAACCCTTTGTTTTCTAGTCTGGTTCCCCCCGCCCCAGTGGAAAAATATTGGTATTCCATCATGGAGTCCAGTACCAGGTGACATGATCATATGACCCTGCAGTATCAAAGCAGCCTTGAGTCAAAGACCGTTTGTAGCATCGCAGGAAGGTGGGAGATTAGCATCTTCAAAGACCTATTATTGTCCCTAATGGTCTGTTGATTTGTTTCCAGACTTAGTCAACCAGACTGATTGCATTTTGTCTGGTGGGCATTCCCCAAGTGCAAACACTTTTGCAGTACAGATGTATAGTCAATATTCCTAACTTTAGATACAAAAATGATACAAGCATACAAACAGGATAATCATATTCAGTAAATCATAATCTTTCCAATGATATCTCACATGACCCATCCTGCACAAAATACATCTTAGTTATGCCATATTAATATCAGAACCATATCTCTATGAAGAATATGGGGCGTAGTGTCACATCCAGCAAGCAGCCATCTGGGGTAGGTCAGAGCCAGTGGTTTGTCAAAATGTAGACACATTTTAAAGATACAAAAGCGCCATCTTTTTACTGGTTGCACTTGATATATTCCATATCGAGCCCTTGTGGGGGAGGAGGGAACCACCATCTGTAATAGATATTTTCTCCCAAACCATTCTGAACTCTAACATATCATTTTCTGTAGCCATGAAAATTACAGTATCGTTAAGAAGCTGCCAACACAGTAACACGCACAACATGCAGCTTTTGACTCAAAATGTTTTGAAGGCTTTTCTTAAATACAGCTAAGTGTTTCTCATGCTTCCAGTAACCTATAATAAAGAGCCAAACTTTGTGTTCACAAATGGTGGGGCAGGCTTTTCAAGAGACAGGACCTTTCATTTACTCTATACATTTCTATTTAGGGCTCTGCTCTTTAAAATTTAGGAAACACAACACTGGAGATGGTCTGCCGAAGCTAGGATTAGACAAGAACTTGCCTACTGCAGTACTTTTTATTTATGTGAATATTTCACACTCATTCTGATTACTGCTATTAACAACAATGGACCCAAGAGAGCCCCCCCTACCCAATCTTCATATAGAGGAGACTCTCCAGATGGGTACCTCTCCCCTCTCCCCCATGGATGGGATCAGCCTCCTCCATGGCACTGTCCCAATCCCAGAGCCTCACGGGAGCATTAAGTGAGCTGGGATTTTGGAGGAGGGCTGAGAGTTGGTGGCCCTTTGGAACAAGACAATCAGGATCCACATCATTCTCCCTCCCTCCCCCCATCCCTGCTGAGATTTCCCAGCAAAGGCCATACAAGTGAGGGCTGCATTACCCACCCTGAAAAAGCATCTTCCATGTTAGGGATCCCCCCTCTCATGGGGGTCCCATGATAGTGATGATCAGGAGGAGACCTTGGTAGTGAAGCTCCAGAGAGCCATGCTGGAAACAGACCTATTGGTCTGCCCTGGTGCTGCAGGATCCCCAGCAGTCTGCCAGGAATCAGGGATTCCCTGAAAGTTCGTTGAACCCAAAATGTTTCAGACAAAATACTTTGGGCTCAATAAATCATCAGTTTCATTAGACATTTTCCAGCCAGCTCTCTTCCCCACCATGGATAACACCAGTGTCAGTCTTCATATAATCCGGCCACTTTTGGCCAGTCACCACTAATTTTAAGCACCATGTCAGATATGCTTGTTCTGAGCAAGATTACAAAAAACAATGGCAGTAGCTGGATATTTTCACTAGGGCTCCTACAAGGGATAAACATCAGAGGGGTAGCCGTGTTAGTCTGAAACTGTAAAAAGCAACAGAGGGTCCTGTGGCACCTTTGAGACTAACAGAAGTATTGGGAGCATAAGCTTTCATGGGTAAGAACCCCTTGCATCTGAAGAAGTGAGGTTCTTACCCATGAAAGCTTATGCTCCCAATACTTCTGTTAGTCTCAAAGGTGCCACAGGACCCTCTGTTGCTTTTTAAGGGATAAACAGAAATTTTTAGTGTAGATAACCCTGTTAAGAAAAGCTGGGCAAGAACAGTGTCTCATTAGCCTGGTTTATTATTATTGTTTGTTGTATTTGCTGTTGCTCTTGCTGTTTTACGAACGCATAGCAACCATGGACATTGTAAAGGATGGGTTAGTGTCCATGTCCCCATGGGGCTCTACTCCCTTTAGTGGTTTCCGTTTTAAGCCAGAATACCAGAGTTGATTGCTCTTATAGATGCAGGCTTTTATTACAGGTTTCAGGAACTGTATGAACTTTGGTGACCTTCTGCACTCTTCAAGGCTTATCACAGTGCAGTGATCAGTATCTGTCTTTATACTGCATTCCTCATCACTAATGAACAACCCTGTTTGTGAAATCAGCACCAACAGGCAATGTGGCTCAGCACAGTCTTAAATCCAGCTCGAATTAACAGCATCAGCTTCTAAGCAGTTTTATGGGAAGTCCCACACCTGGCAACTTCCTCATTAGTTGCTTTGGAAGGGATTTGATTATACATGTACAAGTGCAGATGAAGGCATGGTCTAGCCCTCATATTTTGCATTCCACTCAGTAGCAAAGCTGGGTACAGGCAGAAGTTCCGTTTCATGAAGGATTTTTCAATTTAAAACATTTGGCTTTGTTCTGAACTGGAACAAAACCTGAAAGTTTCATAATTCCCCACAATGGAAATTTTTTTTAAAATGTCATTTTTGGTTGATTTACGTTTCATTTTGACAAAAATCAAAACATTTCAATTTAAGTTTTTTAAATGTCTCATTTTCGAACACATAATTTTAAAAATTTCAAAATGAAAAGTTGCTTCAACATGAAAAATTGAAACATTATGTTCTGGAAATATCAAAACATTCCATTTTGACATTGTCCAACATTCCCCTCACCCCCGCAGGGTTTTCTTCCAAAACAAAATTCCTGCAAATCAACCCAATTTCGTGAAGACTTTCAATTTCGATGTCACTCATGTTCTGAAAATGTTTCTGACAACGTTTTTTCCAAGCAGCTCTACTCAGCAATTTGGACCAGGGACGTCAATTAGTCAGTGTCAATGTCTGGACAACCCTACAACATTTGGCAGCAAATGACGTGACCCAGAAGACCATGAAAGAATGAGTAATAAATCCTTCTCTGGGTGGATTATTACTGTCTAGGGGACTGCAAACACTGTGACTCACAGTTTCTGCCAGATTGTCTTGGGGCAGGGCTTCCCCTTTCATGGAACAGGCTGGCTCCCTGAGATCCACGTAGACATCTGAGTATCTGCTGTAGCACAGGAGTTTCTGCCCTGTGCCTCCTTACTTCTGTCAGAAACCCAGACCCCTGACGGCAATGCAGTCATTATTAGGGTGACCAGACGTCCAGATATTGTTGGGACCATCCAGATAGGGGCTTTGTCTTATTTATACTGTCTTTGTCCCAATTTTTCACACTTACTATCTGGTCACCCTAGCTATGATGATGAATGATACCTGATGCCACTACTTCCAGGAGTCCCTGCTAAGGTGGGTCCATGCTGCAGTGGAAAAGAATCAGTATTAACGTACCAGCTAAAAGTCATATGGGGCTGGTAGGGATGAGGGATGGAGTGAAAAACAACCATCACCCAAACCCCAACCCCACCTGCCTCTAGCCTACCCCCTTTTACACTTTGGTGCCTGAAACCAATGGAGCATCTACAGAGGGGATTGTGGGAAAGGCAATGGGGCTGATGAAGTGAAACCCCTCCTCCTGACCCACATATCTGCTCGCCTGGGATTCTGGAGAATCCCAGTCCCTCCTGCTCAGAGAAGGGATGGGACATGACCCTCTGTTATTATTGATATCTAGTAATACATTTTTAAAATCTAATCAATGAGAAAAGTCACTAAGGTAATGTTCATGACAACTGAGGGTGCTGGGTGTTACCTGGGACTTGTTACTGACAAAAGGAATCTGGCTGTAATTTGAGGCTCCTCTATTGAAGGCCAGGGAGGAGGGGATGTGGGTGTCAGTCCCACTGGGACCTGGCAGCACCTGACTGTTCTCTCTACATAGGACGGGGGGGGGGAGGAGGGGGAAATGGCAGGAGACCTTTTCCCTTTAGTTTCTTATACTTGTGACTTAGTGCTGATGATGAGCTAACGTGAAGCAAATCAGAAATGTTAATTGTACTTAAAAAACTCCCTCAGAAAGGGGATGTATTATTGCCTGGTTAACTTAGAAGGTTCTGAAAGCCAAATTTTCACAGATGGGAAAAAATAGAGTAGTTTCATGCTCAGAAGGCATTCAGATGCCACAGTAACAAGCATAATGTAAAGGCCTAGACAGATAGATAATGTTCTGCTTCTGTTTATGCTGCAGAACTGGAATTTCTGGAAGATCATCACAGGGAGCTATGGGTTAAACTACAGCTTTAAAGTTAGCTTTTAAGTAGGTATAAGGCAGCAATGCAAGAAGCCTACAGGCCCAAACCTGTAAGACATTAGCTTAGCATTTTAGCATAAATTAAGCCTATTAAACCTTAGCATCAGTAAATTGACCGACAGTGACCCTAACTCACAACATGGCACAAGATATAATTTTGCAATAAATAATTCTGCTAAAATTCTGCATACAGTGCTGACTGGTAACCACAAGAAGTGAATTGATGCCAGTTTGCATATTTTAGGATAGGAACATCAGCAGATGCTTAACCACAGGATTACTATAGTACCTAATTGATGTATATATAAATAGTTTGAGATAATTAATATATTAACCTTTAGAATAAGGACACCACAACATTATTAGGGTGAGGACGTTAGTTATGGGCAAAGGAGGCCGAACACAGTTATGAATATCCATAGCAGCCATCAAACCCTAGGACTAGACCATCGAGACCTTGACCATTGGAATAGTTTGGCATGCCAGAGATAGGATAGGATCCTCATGGACAAGTCTCCCTAATCCCAGGTCTCGACAAGGATTGTGTGAGTATGCATATGACAGGACATTAAGTTAATATTGCATTACTGTTATATTCATGTTTGGATCAAAATATATGTTTGTTTACTAATCTTGTTAATAAAGCTGTTAAAATCTCAGAACAGTTTTTTATGTATGATTTTTGCAACTGTGCACATTGAGATTTCCAATTTAACTGTAATTCTAATAATTCTGGGCCTGGTCTTGGAACTGGAACCTGTTGGACTTCAGAGTGTTAATTTGCAGAATTGGGAACTATTAAATAATCTATAAAATCAATAAATCAGGCAACAGTGAGCACTGGGCTACTGGACACACTCCTCCAGTAGAAGTTTACAGGCTGGGTATGTTATTTTTCTGCTCAGTCATGAGATTGGACCCACAGCATTTGAATCACTAGGGAGCCATTCTGTGCAATCATCCGTTGAACAGAACCTGAGGCTCTTGTACATTCCATATAAACTACATTGCGCTGAGGGAATACTCTAGGCAAGATGGAAAATATACCAATATAAAATCAGATATAATCATTGATATTGTTTTATAGCAGTAATATAGAAACAAGCATGTGATACTGCACTTACATTAAAATATTTCAAGTATAATCCGTTCTCTTTTATTTTCATATGCTTTCCCAGGATTTTTTCCTCAACAAGGAAAGATATTATGGGCCACATTCTGCTGCCCATATCCACATGGAGTAGTACCTTGGGAATAATCCAGTTAAAGACACTCACAGAGTAAACTACTACTTATTGAGTGAGAGACCTCAGTAAAGACAGCAGAATGTGTCCCTGTGGATCAGAGCCAACCTTAGGGGTAGATGTGCAGGGCAGTTGGCCTTGGCACCAACTCCTCAGGGTGCCACATCACTCTGTCAACCTGCCTTTTTTTGCTTGTCTGCTCTGCAGTGGGGAGAGGGGAAGGAGTGCTGAAAACATTTTTGAACCTGGGTGGCAAAACAGAGAAACACCTACGGCTGGCCCGGCCTGTGGTAGGAACATGGGGGCTTATCTTTTTCTGTTTCTCCAGTGTAAATCCAGAGTGATTCCACTGCCTTTAAAGGAGTCACTGCAGATTTACACTGAAAAAAAGAAAGAACAATTAAACCCCATGTCTCTTTACAAAAGGTTGCAGAGCAAATAAATCTCTGAAGAACAATCAAGCATATGAGTAACTTTACATGCTCAGGAAGTGTACCATTGGTTTTGATGGGACTATTTGCACAAGCAAATCTGCACACATGCAAATTTTGTTCTCTAACTCAGAAATGATAAATTGCTGGCTAGGTATCTTTTGCATTTTCCAGACAGAAAACATAGCCAAAATTGATCTCTTTTGGAATAGAGAAAAGCAGGGCATATACTAAAACCGATCCTGTAGAAATTAAGGAAATATTTTATTTGAAATTAAAAAAATATTTTAAACAGTAAAATAAATAATATAGAATGATAGTGGAAAAGATACAAACAATTGAATTCCCTCCAAGCTCTTGTAGCTCTCAAAGTCAGACCTCTGTCTCTCCATTTGACTTATTCGCATTTCAATTGTCCAGAAGCTCTCTATTTTTTTTTTCTGGCCTCAAGTAATCTCTATGAACTATCTTCATCTGCCCTCAAGAAATCTTAAAGCCTGGCATTTAGGTGAATGTCTTATGCTGCAGCTGGGAATGAGCCAGCACACCAAAAATAGCCATGTGGACATTGCAGCTCCAGGGAAGACTCAGGCTACTCACCCAAGTTTAGACCCTGGGGGACGGGTGGACTTGAGATCCTAAGCTGCTGCTTAAGCTGCAATATCCATATTGCTGTTTTTAGTGCACTAGCTCAAGCCGCTCTAGCACCTGCCTGTTTACCCGGGCTGGGAAGCTCACTCCCAGCTGCAGTGTCGACATAACCAACAAACAAACTGAAGTGTTTTTAAATAAATTTGATTCTAAAAATTGTGAAAGGAAGAGTTATTTCCCCTATGTTACCTCAGCCCACCTGTGAGCCTTCTACTGAGTAGGAACTATGCTGCAGATCCTCTCTTAGTAACTCACATGAAAAGACTGAAAAGATTGGGGTTGTCAAGGAGATGACTAAGAGGAAGCGTGATAAAAGTATACAAGATAATGACTGGTTTAGAGATGGTAGATTGGGAACTTCTGTTCAGTCTGTCTCATAATAAAAAAACTCCGCATGGATAGATTCAATTAACTGGAAAGATGGAAGATTCAGAGTAGATAAAAGAAATACCCTTTCAGACAATACACAATTAGCCCGTGGAACTCATTTCCAGAGGAGGAAATGGGCCACACTCTAACCATTGTAGTTAGGAGGGAACTTCCCTTGGGGCAAGATATTCCAATAACTGCCTGTTGCAGAATTTATTTTCACCTTCTATTAAACATGTGGAACTGGCCACTGTCGGTGACAGGCTACTGGATTAGACAGACATTGAACCAGTATGGCAATGTTCTTATCAGAACTTATCAGTGCTATGTTCTTATCAGAAGCCCATTGAAATCATTGGAAAGGGTCCCGTTGACTTCAATGGGCTATCGAGCAGGCCATTGCTTCACAGGTAGTCCCACTGACATTAACTGAACGACTTACCATGTATGTAGTAAGGTACCACTCTAGAGGCCTGAAATCAATAGGAGTTTGTCACACTACACCTCATATTCTTCATAGATGCATGATTGATATAATTATGACATAATTATGATGCATTTTGTACAAGATGGGTCATGCAAGGTGTCATTGGAAAAGTTACAATTTGCTGAATATGATTATCTTATCTGTATGCATGTATAATTTTTGTATCTGAAGTTATGAATACTGACTATGTATCTGTGTTTCAAATGTAGTTACACCTGGGCGACACCCACTAGGCAAGATGCTTCCAGCCTAGACAGCTGGTTGGAAAGGGCCTATTCAAGGTAATGGGCCATCAGGGGAAACAATAGGCCTGAGGAAAAGCTTATCCCCCACCTGGTGAGCCTTCCTGAGAACATTTTGGCCAGCCTGTAAGTAATGGCTGCTATGACTCTGCAAGGGCATGTGACCAGATCACATGACTCTGGACTCCTGTATTTTTCCACAAACTGGTCTTGGAACCAAGTTTTGAAACAAAGGGTTCCCGCCCTTTGAAAAAGCTATATAATGCAGGGAGTGACATCATCTGTTGTTTTTCACTCCCCCACAACTGAACACCTAAGAGAAACTCCAAAAGAAAAGGACTTAGAATGGGGGTCGAATCCCAAGCTGCAAAGCAAGTACAGCTTGTGCCTTGAGCACAGGCGCCAACTTTTAAAACTGCCAGGGAGTGCTCGATCCCCACCCCCACCCTACCTCTTTCCGCCCCCCCCACCTCTTCCCGCCCCCGTTCCACCCCCGCCCCGCTTCCTCCCACCCAGTTCCGCCCCTCCCCCGAGCATGGTGCATCCTCACTTCTCCCTGAATGCTGCAAAACAGCTGTTCACAGTGGGCGGGAGGTTCGAGGATGGGGGCAGGAAAGGCGCTGATCCTTGAGGCCACTGGTGGGTGAGAAGAGCCAGGGGGTGGGTGGGATCTGATAGGGAGGCTATCAATGGGTGCTCCGCATCCACCATTTTCCCCCCGTGGGTGCTCCAGCCCCAGAGCACCCACGGCGTCAGTACCTATGGCCCTGAGAATCTGCAAGCCTACTTGTATCATCATTCAGGGTGAGAGATTGTTAATTCAAATCCTATCCTTCTAGTATGTTAAGCTAAATTAATAAACTTGTTTTAAGCTTTATCTAAACCAATAAGTTTGGAGTGAAGTGCTTGGGAATCTTAGCTCACGGGGCAGGGACTGTTGCATTTCCTCTCCACATTGAGGGATGGGCAAACTTTATGAGCTTACTTTGTGCAGATCTCTGTGCAGTGTAAGGTGGTACCATTTGGACTTTATACTCCAGAAGGGGGGCATACCTGGGGAGCTGGGAAACTGGCTGGTGTCTGGAGGTTGCACTCAGGCAGCCCAGTTTGGGTGAGTGACGCCACCTGCTGTCATGTTGGGCAATAACAGGGCCTGGCTGAAGCAGGTTGTGTCTCCAACCTCAGGAAGCAGTGTGAGCAGGGCCAGCCCAACTGATTGGTTAGAGGGGTGTAGCAGTTTCTGATGGCTCCCAGACTGTTGCCCTGACCCTTAAGGAGCTGGCCTGATCACAAGAGACGAGGCTGATGGAGCTGGCCCCACACCTACCTGTTCTATGGCATTATGAGATTGGGAGCATATGAAGTAGCAAAAGGAAGCCTGCTCAGCCAACTGCCCTGAAAATCCATATGCAGCCCTGGAGCCATCACACAGGGCATAGGGCTGTAGGAGGTGTTCTGAGGCATTCTGCAGTCGCTGGGTGATGAGCAAGTGCATCCAGAGAGGGGAATGAGTGGAGTTCGGCTGTTGTATGCACAGCCAGTGCAGGGAGAGTGCATGAAGATCAATTGCGGGACTGGGCAGGAGGGTAGAATGATGGTGGGTGAGCATGGAGAAAGGAAGGGTGGGTGTGTGCGTGCAAGGAGGGTAACTGTAGGCAGTGGCTTTTCCTATTAAGCAGTTGCCTGAGATAAAAAGTTACATTGGTTTTAAATTTGTTGTACCCTGAAAGCTGCATAGAAACAAAGGAAACACTAATTTTAGAGATCTTAAAATTGGCTTTGATTTTATCTTTATTCCTTTTGTTTCTGAACAAGAACTTGACAGAAACACAGTGGCAAAACAGACCTTTAAAAGAGCATTTCTTTGTAGGCCTGTTAATCAGCATGACTCATCCAGAGTTCATCTCTCCAGCTGAACTTATTCCTTGAAGTTTCCATCTCAGGCCAGTATCACATTGCATGGGAAAGAGGCTAGTGCTGCATTAGATTTCCTGACAGTGATAATCATATAGGGACAGTTCTACATAAACTTCAATGGGGTTGTCTTTGATTGCAGCAGGGGTCCTTTTACTTCTTATTAAAAACAGTTTCTACACTTACAGGTTAATGAAATCCTCCAGACTAAAGACAGATTGATTTATTTTGTAGCTTCTCTCCACTCACCCATCACCTCCCCCCAGTGTATATATTATTTAGAATTCCTACTATATTATTATCATCAAGGGCATGAAAAGAAAGCTTACAGTGCTATGTGGAATGATATTACTCCACAAAGCAGCACCGCAGAATTTGATTCTTCTTGGAGTTTTGTAAAGACATAGCACTGCCATGCTGTGCCTACACGTAGACTGAACATTTGTTAGGTTTCTCTGGGCAGATAGATGGGTTGGTTCTGTTTTACCAAATAGAATACATGCTGCTGAGTATAGCTCTTTATCATTTTTGCCCTTTTATTTGACATAGCCAGCATTGTCATCGTTTTCAAAAAGGCATGCGGTAAACATCTTTTAAATTCTTTTATAGAACTCTCATAGCCTTGAGTAAGCTATATGCAGGACCGATGAGAGAGGGGGGAAGCCGGTACAAATTACCGGGGCTCGGTGGTCCGAAAGGGGGCCCGGGGCCCAGCTTCCCCCCACCCCCACCCCCCATTGGCCCTGTTTAGCTGGTCCACCCTTGCTGGGAGGCCTGAAAAAATTCTGGGCCCGGCTTCCCCCCCTCTCGTCGGCCCTGTTTAGCTGGTCCACCCTTGCTGGGGGGCCCGAAAATTTTTTTTCACTGGGGCCCAAACCCGCTCTCGTCGGCCCTGGCTATATGATCCTAGTAGGACTTGGGCCCTACAAAGCTGAGGGATCCCCTGATTTGGGCAGGAACTAGAAATGTAAACAATAATCTCAGTTTTCATTTTTGAAAAGATGCAAGCTTCCAGCCCTTTTACACCTGAAGACAACTTGATGTGCACCGATTGCCAATATCAAAAGGATAAGCAGCTGGTTTCCATTTTGCAGTAGGAGATTGAGGGACTAAAGATCACACACAAACACACATGTCAGTTATGTGGGGAAAGTTTCAAAGAGTCATCATGCTGATCCTCTCCCAAAATTCTTTGGCCAGGGGCATGATACCGCTGCTTCTGCCTAGTGGTATGATAATAGTGGACAAAAAACAATTACATTAGTGGAATGACAAAAAATTGTTTCAACTGTCTTTCTAAAGTTAACTCTGGCTTTGTATGTGGTTATTTAAGAAGCAGCTCTAGATCAGAGACATTTTGTCTTGCCTGTTACATACAGGCCAGATATTGTCACAAGAAATCTGTGATTTAAGAGGAAGCTGAATGTGACTCACTCAGCTGATACTATACAGGATGCTTCTCTTGAGAGCGGCAGCATTATCTAGTAGTCTGACATGTGAATGGGAACCAGGTGATCCCGAGTTCCTACTACTGAGTCAGTGTACAGCTTCAGGAAAATCTCTTAATCGTTCTGTTTCCCAGTTTCCTCATCGATACAATAGGGGAAATAATACCTACCATGTACAGAGATGGCCTTAGCATCTGCATGTTTTTCTGGTTTGGGGATAAACCTATTGTATTTTGCAGGTAGCGATGTTAACATTTGTTCTTCTTTACTTCCTGCATATCCCCAAACATGCACCCAGATTTCCTGCCCCACTCAGGTGGCACAAGTGGGGGCAGACATTGGCCATAAATCCACTACTGCAGATTACCCCGGTTATTGTTATAATTATCACTAATATTACAGTAGTGCCTAAGGGTTCCAACCAGGACTGACAATATTTAACAATATTAGCACTGTACAAACGTAGAATAAGAGACCGTGCCTGCCCATATGGCTCACAATCTAAACAGACACTGTGGGCACATCTCCCACGCTGCATAGGTGGATGAGCCACTTCCTATGCTTCCCTCCAAAGAACCCCTGGTTAAGGAAGCACGGCAGGTGCAAGGAGGAGCACACAGAGTGTGTGGCTAGAGTGCAACTATAGATGGTCCCTGGGGAACTGTTGCCAGCTGACACACGTTAGGGCAGCCTCCTCTAACCACCTCTTAAAGACGGTGCCAGGCAGAGATGCAGGAAACCATAACTGGCATCCCTCACTGGATGAAGCAGGAAACACGTCCCACCGTGCTAAAACATGTGCTAAATATATTTTTTGTATAGTCATCAATTAGAAATGTTGCTGATGCAGCATGTTTACTTTGACTAAAGAAGTTTTGAATGGCAAAGAGTGGTTATAGACAAATTAAGATTTTCCTTTCCTCCATTAGCTATTGCTTTCTGTACAATTTCCCTGCACTTTTTCTATTGCACATTCTGTTGCTTATTATTATTTCTTCTTTTAAGTTCCATTTCTGTGCTATGCACTATAAAAGTATATTCCCTGCCCCAAACCTCTGACAAACAAGACAAACACAGTAGGATAGGTTGAGGAGTTCTATTGAGTGCCGTACAATGGCAATAGTAGTTTCGAACTTTTATAACCAGTTTTCGGTATTGTTTCATATGTAACACATTGACCTTGTGAGTAAAATAAAGATACACACAGCAAGTGTGTACTTTTATAAATAAATGGATGGTAAATACAAAAACAGTGGCTGAACACCAGTCCTGGAAGTGCAGCGCGTATGTTGCTTTCACAATAATGTATCCAATCTCTTGTTCTTGAAATATTTTGCCAAACTTTTTTTATCCTACTAAAAGCCAAGACCGCCTCTTTATCATTGATTCTGCCCTTTTGGTGAACCACAGGGTCCTAAAATGGAGTAATGAGAGGCACTGAGTTGTTATAGGGCAGTTCAGTTAATGTTACCAGTTACATGGTTGTACCAAATATCATTATTTTAAAATTTGTTAAGTGAATGTGAGACTGAAGCTGTACAATCTAAATAAATAAAATACTTATCTGGGAGTTTCTACTTCATGAAGTAGAAAACAGGATTTTCAAAACTACAAATCATTCCTTTACATAATAAAAGAAATTTGGCACCGATACTTTACATGCACTTTAAAATTCCAATTCTGAGGCATTTTTTCCAGCACTCCAGTTTTCCGTATTTGAGATCAGTGATCCATCTTTATTGGGCTGTTCTGCTTTCACCATCAGATAGCACCAAATCACTTTGAGGGCCTAACATTTGGATCCTTTACCTTTGAAATCAATGGGACTTTTTCATAATAAACCACAATTACTGATCATAATAGGGTTAGTAGAGTTTCACAGGGCATATCTGAATGGAGAATTTTACCATCCTTGCTCACCCTAGCACCTGTCATTTTACTAAAAGAGTAATGAAGCTTTATATCTGTACCTGATTAAAATCATGTTCTTCTCTTAGAAGGGTTCAGTTGTGGCTTTGCCACAGGCCCTGCATATAGTCATGCTGCCATAGGAACAGACTGAAAAGGGGAAGATGTACCCAGTACTATCTCTATACCTGGCACAGCACATACCCTCCAATGTGTGCATACAGCTGCACTGGTCAGTATATTGGAATGGAGCCTGGGCTCCATTCATTTCCTGTTCTTCACCCACCTGTAAGGGGTAGGGGCATGTAGTGGTCCTGGGAAATCTTCTCTCTGCTTCATACTACTACTCAAGACACAGCTAGTCAATGCAGTGCTGATAACTAGGTATCCCCCCTTACATCCGCCTAGTCCCTTGTGCAGGCAAGCAAAATGGGTCACAATCTGGCTCTTAAATTAGAGACAGGTGTTACACAGCTATTGGGAATGATGTATCCACTCAACCACTCCTTAAGCCACAGAAACTGGTTTTCTAAATATAACTGCTCAAGGTCTTTGAGTACACAGTATTATTTCATTAACTCTTAAAATACATCCTCTTCCTATTTTGAAAGCTTTCTTTTCCTTGTGGCAGCGGCATCTATAAAGGCTATTTTAGACTTGTAGGAGATGTTAATGGTGATGTTTGTTTTAAATCTCTGGCTGCTTCCCAATTAATTAAGGCTTCTTATGATTCAGTTTGTTTTGAAATCTAAGATAGAGATTATATGAATGCACCAGAAGGTCTTCAAACAAAACACACTAATTATAAATTGCCAAACCCAATTAGAGTGAATTGTCAGCATCCTTGTTATGAACAGATACGGTGCATTAAAAGTGCCTCAATGAGGAAACAGTCTGGTAATAGTCCTTCTTGTATGCTCTTAGCCATAATGAGAATCAATTAGGATTTAAAATTAGAATAATAGATTTTTTTTTAAGGGTACATGGAGTTTATTTTCAAAGTCTGATCATGGCAAGCATTTTAGGGTGACTGCACTGTTTTTTGACAGCTGATTTCCACATGTAAACAAGGGTGACACCAGGAGGACTTTAATCCAGATTGTTAGAATTCAGAATGCATTTGATGGACGTCATCTGTTTTTGGAGCTATGGTTTGCAATACATTTTCAACCATGCACTAGTTATTAGGAATCAGCCCAACACACTAACAAGTTGTTTCTGTGGTTGTTTGAATGAGCAGATAGAGAATTACCTGATCACAACTGGAACCTTACTGCATTGATCAATTCATGGAGTATTAATAGCTCTTTAGTTTCTAATGTATGGTATCAGTGAGTGACTAAAAAGTGCAAGACTTGATGGTTTCTGATTGCAGGGTTTTATGACAACCCTTTTCAATTATTATTTGTGTCACTTCACATTGGTTTGCCGTGCACACCCCTGAATTTATTTTGAAGTTCAGGGTCAAAAAAACACCCACAATATCAAAGGGAAACTTAGCTAGAAGCATTACGTTTTGACTGATTCGGCATGAAAATCACGCAGAACCACTTATTCAAACGTATTCAAGTTTGTAATAAAAACTTGGGATCAGGGTTGGTGGGGTTTTTACTAGAGTATCGCAGAATTCTAGAATGCCTATTTTTTTTGGCATGGTCACAGATAAGAAGATTTAAAAAGAGAGAGAGAAAGAGAGAAGTAACAATGGATTCTTCCTTCTGCATTTTACTTCCTATAATGGTAACCCCTCAGTGTCGTTTTGTCATGGCAGGGTTGAGAATACAAATGCTAGTCCAGCATTGGTAAGAAAAACAGAGCTATGGAAAATTCTACATGATAGCTCCATTCTGGAGCAAAGGGTCCATCTCTGCAGTTCTCACTCAGACAATGCTTCCAGTGAAACGGATGGGAGTTTTGTCTGAGAAAAAAACTAAAGGATTTTACTTAGAAAAGGAAATATAGTCATCAACATTTCAGTGGAAATGTCTGTTTTCCATGATTTTTTTCTGGTTACCACCCATTTTTGCACTGACATCAGTTGGCTTTGGATGGTTGTTATGAATTATATGTATTACAAAAGGGCATAGGAGCCCCAATAATGATCAATTCTCCTAGGTGCTGTATGCACAAATAGTAAGTAAGAGATGGTCTTCCACTAAGAGCTTACAGTCTACACACACAAGACAGATAAAGGAAATATCACTTCATTCCATTTTATAGATGGGAAGTGATGCACAGAAAGATTAAGTGACTTGCCCAAGGTCACACAGGCAGTCTGTGACAGAGCTGTGAACTGACCCAAGATCTTGTGAATCCCAATCAAGTGCCTTAACTATTGACCACCCTTCCTCACCACCAGGTAATAGATCCTCCTTAGGACTTGCGGGTGACCACTCAGTTTTGAAAGCAGCTTTTTCATGATATCCCAGTTCAGTCAGGTCAGAATGGTTCTGTTCCTTTCACTCTAAAACTGCAAGCCAGAGTGAAATAAACAAACATCACTATAAAACGTCAGCCGCACTAAAATACCACCGCCTCCCTCTGTAAGTTCCTAGTTGCTAGGATATAGATATTCAGGCCTCTCTGCAAAGGCCTATACTTCAAGAATTTAGGTATATGTTTATCATTTAGCTAGTTATAGAGGTATAAAAGAAAGAATCAAAATCACTGTCTGCCTGTGTAAGGGCCTTCTCTCACTGTGACAGTCTGAGGCCTTGTTCTTCGGCTAAGGCCTTTGGCTAAGCAGCAGAGGCAGCCGTAAGCTGGGAAGCGAACGGTCACATCCCCTCACCAGTCACACTGAAATAAGGCAGGTTGGGGCTGTTAAAAAGGTGATCCAATCGATCACCTCCAGAGAAAGGGAGGAGCCTAGAAGATTTAATGAAAACTCAGTTTGATAGCATCCTGTCCGGCAAGAACTCACTTATCAGTAGCTGGGGTGTGAAATCCTCATTTCTTTGTTGTTCTATCACTGTAGTCCCCATTTCCCTATTGTCTGTCTGTATAATCTCTGTCTGGTTCTGTGATTGTTTCTGTCTGCTGTATAATTAATTTTGTTGGGTGTAAACCAATTAAGGTGGTGGGATATAATTGGTTAGATAATCATGTTACAATATGTTAGGATTGGTTAGTTAAATTTCAGTAAAAAGATTGGTTAGGGTATAGCTAAGCAGAACTCAAGTTTTACTAAATAGTCTGCAGTTACTCAGGAAGTAAGGGGAGGAATGGGAATCATGTTTTGCTAGGGGGGAATGGGAACAGGGAAACAGGCAAGGCTCTGTGGCATCAGAGCTGGGAAAGGAGACACTGAGGAAGGAAATTGGAATCATTGCTTGCTGGAAGTTCAGCCCAATAAACATCAATTGTTTGCACCTTCGGACTTCAAGTATTGTTGCTCTCTGTTCATGCGAGAAGGACCAGGGAAGTGAGAGGGTGAAGGAATAAGCCCTCTAACACTAGTGACTGGAACCTGGTAGGTATTCTTAACTGTTGGCCTCAAGTGGTGTATAATTGCAAGGGGAAAATATTTGAGCTCTGTTGTCCCATTAGTAGAATAGGAGCGATAATTGTTTACATGCAGCTGGAGTCCAGATTGGTTAGTTTCATAATGAAAATAACAAGGGAAAAAATTCTGCCTCCAGTTCTTATGGGATTAGAGGAAGGGGAGGGGAATGCTAGTAGGAAAGAGTGAACTTTAGTAACCCTCAGAAACAGCTTGAGCTGCAGGTACAGAACTGAAAGGACTATTGGCATTAAGATGACACTGGGGATTGTATTTCTGGCTGGCTGTCATCAAATTTTGTCCAATTTAAATAACTCTTCTCCTCTTCCCTTCACCCCCACCCCCCTGTCACCATCTCTCTTTTCTAGGTGGGTTTAGTGATGGTGTGAGGTGCTGGGCTGACTGAAATCCATTGTTAATCTACAGTGAGACCAATCCCATGGTTTTTTACTCCGGTAAAAGTACTATGGACATTGCCAGAGTGAGGAATGCCAGAGTGGGCTCAGAACAAGACAGACCATCGGCAGATCCCACTTTTTCCCCACTGCCTTGTCAGCGTGCTTCAAGCTGGACCTGGCAATAAGAGGGTATTACGGTCTCCATTCAGTCAGTGCTGTCTCTGCTAAAAGGGCCAAGAAGGATGACAATAGCAATGGTGGATTTTAAATTCTGGTTATCTCCCCACCACCACCTGGGGTGAGACCACAGATTCATTTCACAGGTACCATCAAATAGCCATCAGACAGTGCTACTGACCTGGGCTGGATTTGAACCAGTGATTTTAAAGTAAAGGCTCGTTTTTTCAGACTGGCTTGAGCTTTGAGGCTCAGCCCCATGGTAGGGAAGGTAGTACCTAGCAGCTCGGCCCCAGGAACAGCCTGGTGGAAAAACGTGATTCATTCACAAAATCTCCACTGCTCTCCTGGGAGGGAAGTAAGTTACTGCTAGCCTCAAAAGGCTGCAGCTAACTCCTCTGGCCAGCAAGTGAGGGGCCAAACCCAAGGCTTTGCCCGCTTCCTGTCCCTCTCCACCCAGATGCTCACATGTGGGATGGGATGATAAACTAGAGGGCAAGATTCTGGAATGCTAAGTAAGGGAACAGTGTGTTTGTGTGTGTGTCCGTCCTTACCTTCACCTTCTCCCTTAGTCACCTGAGTAAGACAAAGGCACATTCTCCTCTCCTCCCCCTTAAGTTTCCTTTTTGAACTGCTGATTTTGCAGAAATAAAAAATGTGGTTGTTTTTCCCTTTGATGCTAGAGATATTTTCATGTTCTCAAAAGAGATCACTGTGAAGGACCCAGTGTGATGTAACCTTGGCTAAAATACAACGTCTCTTTGGTGGAAACGCTCCCCATCTGACAGAGGTGTAAATGAAAATGTAGTTACAGATGCCCAGACCCCAATTCCCTTGGTCACACTGAATAGCATCTTGCTCCTCAGATAGGTCCATTGATTTCATTGGGATTCCTTGTGGGGTAATATGCAACTCATCTAGAGATAGCCAGTGGAGAATTCCTCTTGTGCATGGGAACTCTCCTCTAACAAGGCTGTCAAGGGTGGCTCCTGAGACAGATATCCCCAAATGCCCCAAGTAAATGAAGTCAGTGTCTGGGGACAGGGCATGGCATTGGTACAAGTGGGAAAGGTGGAGTGAAGATCAGCTATGCATGATCCTCCACTAGCACAAGATCCACTACAAACTTTATAGTGGTAAACCTTAGGGAAGGAGGGTCTCTGCTTTAACTTTCTCTGTACCAGGTGACTGAGGATCAAGGAGCCACAAACTACTCCCTGTAGCTGCATTATATCAGACCTCAATTTGGCCACTGTGGAGAATCAAGGCCTTGGCAACATATAGAGAGAAGTCAAGACTTGTGGTATTTGATTGTTCTCTTTGACGTAGGGCCTAATTCTGCTCGATCACAGAGTAATTCCACCATAGAAATGGTAGCTGAATTTGTGTTTGCTGCTGAGATCACCCAGAGATAAGGCTTAGAGGGAGAAGAGAAGGGAGCTAAGGACGGAGCCCAGTGGAATCCCCACAGAAAGCTGGAAGAGGGATGAGGAGGATCCTCTGAAGGACATCCTGAAGGAGTGATTAGACTTTGACTCCACGGGTCTATCCTGTCAGAAACAGCTCTGCATCTACGACTTGCAGACATCCTCTGATATACATAAATGGAAAAAGTAGATTACAAATTTGTATAACTGCATATATTTGCATTCATTTAAGGACAAACCATCAGAAATGCATCCTTTTCCCTTTCCATTTTAAAGTTTTGCTTTTAGGGAGATGATTGCATGCATCTGTGAGGAGCCTAGGGTGTTTGATAGGTGCCATGTGCCTCATCTTAAGACATTAATTTGGTAAAGCCTCCATTTTGCAAAAGCTTAGAATAACACAGTAATAAATATTCAGTGTTGTTTATTCAACTAGTAGAGTCTTCCATGTTACTCTCTGTGCAACATATGGGTGTTGCTTGCTAGTTCAGCTTTATTGCATCTTGAATTTTCCTTTCCCATTATTCCCATTAAAAACAAGGCCATCTGTATAAGAGCTTTTAGCAAAAAAATATCTTCTTGCTTTTTTTATCCTAGGGATCCATATAAACATCATTATCATTTTGGGATTAAAAAAATACTCAGAAGGGAAAATAGAATGTTATTTGTTTGTTTATTCATTTATTTATTTAACTACACAGGGATTCCATAATTCCACTATACAGGTTTCAGAGTTTCCAAAATCTTTACTTTCAAGTTCACTTGATGAGAAATTGTTCATGCATGAAAGAGTTTATTATCTTGTAAAAGCATTTCCAGTAAACAGAAAAGCTTCTGAGCTTTATATGTTGCTGCTTTTAATTTTTACTTGTGCTATCATTGTTTTTTCTGTACAATGCTTTGTACTGGGATTATGGCCCGAGGCTGACTATTCTAGTAAATGAATTCACCGTAAAATAATTAACATTATTAATTAATAATATAGTAACTATATTCAGAGGAAAGGAGAAAATTAATAATTAAGAGAAGATGAAAGGATAACAATGAGAAACCATCTGTCCTTTCTTCTGCTGGTTCAATAGTTTGAATCAAATCTATCTTGGAAGTGTAAGACTGACTTTATTAATATTTCTGCTACTGACACTGCTGCTACTACTGCTAAGTCCACTATAACAAGGAAATTGAGTAGTACTAGGCATGGGAAATTGATTCACTTTAAAAATATATATCCAGGGGGGATGAGATTCCTTGATACGTTAGAATACAGAGGTTAAAAAGGTTCAAAGTTGCTAATTAAATCCAAACCAGTGTGCTCTGGAATTTTTGCATGTAGTATGGGATGCAGTTTTCCTTGGTGTGTGCTTTCCATTGCACTTTAGGATGATTAAATCAAAAGTGTATATGAAAGTATGAGTATGGGCACAGGGATGTGTGTGGTAGTTTTCTTTCACAGTATTACTTTTACCAAAACAACCAACCAACTCCCCCACCCCCAAAGAATCTGACAGCTTCATTTGTATCAGTCCCTTAGGGAAATGGCTGATACTGACCAATACTGTAATAAGAGAAATACTGTCTGGCATTCCAGGAATGATTGCACTACTTCCAGGAATGAAGGAAAAGTACGACACTGTCACAGTGGGAGGATGGGTTCTTGGCATGTGGAGCAGAATACACAGGCTACCTTGGTAACTTCTTTGTAACACATCAAAATGGATGATATGGTGTCACATATCAAAGTAATATCGTGGCTTTGTTGATCAAGGTACAAAAGGAAGGCAGAGTTCAGCCACTCTAAAAGCTACATGGCTAAAGTGGATTGGAAGCAATGTCCCTGCTCTCTTGGTTTTGATTGACACTGACAATGGAGGGAGCATTTGCAACATCTTAGTAAATGTATAGTAGTTGAATCTGAATATGCTCTCCCAGCTTTTCTGGAGGCATTCTCCCTGCCTCCATATTCTGAAGGCAGAATCAAAATGGCCACTGCTACTCAGGTATTTCCAAGGCCCCTATTACCTGAGAATCTAGGAGACCATCCCCTCCACGCCCCCTTAATGTAGCTCTGGAGTTTAATAGTAGAAATTAGCCCATTACTTGCCAGACTATAGTTTAAAGACTATATTTTGATCCTGATGTGTAAAGATTTCCATACACCTTCCCTCTGTCCTCTGCCCCCAAAGATCACAATATTACAGACTGAATTTAAATATGGGTGCAACATGTATGCCTGTACAAATACATGTCCAGTAGTTGTGTCAGCAAAATTCAGCATGCAAACTTCCAGTCATGCATTTGCACGTACAAATAGATAGTGAAATGTTTGTCCCTCTGAGAGTGAAATGTGTGTCCTGCTGAAGTCAATGGGAAAACTCTCATTGCCCTCACTGGGGTCAAGATCTCACCCAGAGTACCTGTGAACGGCAGTAAGTAGGCATGTTTCTATGTGCATGTAGAATTATGGATTGTTCAAGACATAACAAATGCATCTTCTTTTTTGTGGTTACCCCCACTGCACCCACATCTAAAAATTGGTATTAGGTATTAGTTGAGATTTTTAGCCAAAATGTAGTTTTAATCTTTAAATCCATTATTTCTGTACCGGGACAACAGGACATCTTAGTTGTGGAGATATTGATTTCAGACCCAAGAGTGCTAGACAGAGTTATTAAGGAATGTTTTAATATTAAATTAATATTTTGAGAACAAAACTGGAGATAATGTGTTGGCTTTCAGGGATAACGAGATTAATTTGTTTGATGTAAAACCTGGACTAGTCATGGAAGAGGATTAAAACAGTCTCTCAAAAGGGAGACTAAGCAAACTGCCAGGATTTTTTGTCATAAATAAGATTAACAGTCAAAAGGGAGGGAATCCATTTTAGTAAAGTAATGGCCCATGATTTCAAATCCAAATTTACAGTCTGAAACTTACTGCTCCTGACAGATAATGTGGAGACGAAAAGAACCTGCAAAATGCAGACTACATTAACATGTGCCCCAAACCTTTCAAAACTCTCTCTCTTGTTTTCCTCAACAATGTTCTCTCTTCTTGAAGCATGTAGTCCTCTGGCCAGTTCTGATTTCAGATATCCATCTGTCAGTACCATCTGTTGTCCCTTGTTTTATACTTAGCTTGAAAGCTGTTTGGGGTAGGGACTGTCTTTTTGTTCTGTGTCTGTAAAGTGCTAACCCAATGCGGTCCTGGTGCATGACAGAGACTCCTAGGTACTACAATAATACAAATACTAAATTAAAACAACGTAACACTGACCCACCAACATCATTTCCTGAAGCACAAACAATACAGCTTCATATGCCTCAGGGAAATTTACACCCCTGGCCTACTGCAATCTTGGTTCTGAGATTATGGGGTGTGCCCAGGTACTATGGTGATGGGCAGTTTTACAACCTAGATACAGAGAGAAAGAGGTAGCTAAAACTGAAGGCCATTGGAACAAGGACCAGACCCTTATGTCAGTGTGCAGCCTTTTATGTGCGAACTGCTCCCGTGGCTAGCTGCATTATGGACTGCAATGGGAGAAGAGGAGACACTCCCCACACACACTTTAGATGAGGAAGGAAGTGTGACGGGTTGGATCACAGAAACCCCCTTGGGAGCTGCCACCCGATGTGCAAAGACTACCCCTGTTCCTGTTTTCCCTGCCAGCTCAGGACTCCAGCACCCTGTCTTGCTGACACTCCCATCTGCTCCAACACCGACCCAGGGTCTGAATCACTTGCCCCAAAGCTGCAAGTTTACCCGAAAACAGCTCACAGAGGTGTGCTTGTCTTTAGCACTCAGATGCCCAACTCCCAATCGGGTCTAAACCCAGATAAATCCGTTTTGCCCTGCATAAAGCTTATGCAGGGCAAACTCATAAATTGTTCGCCCTCTATAACACTGATAGAGAGATATGCACAGTTGTTTGCTCCATCAGGTATTAATACATACTCTGAGTAAATTACTAAATAAAAAGTGATTTTATTCAATACAGACAGTAGGATTTAAGTGGTTCCAAGTAGTAACAGACAGAACAAAGTAAGTCACCAAGCAAAATCAAATAAAATGCGCAAATCTATGTCTAATCAAACCAAATACAGATAATCTCACCCTCCAGAGATGCTTCAGTAAGTTTTTCTCAGACTGGACACCTTCCAGGTCTGGGCACAATTCTTTCCCCTGGTACAGCTCTTGTTGCAGATCAGGTG
Source organism: Terrapene triunguis (assembly GCF_002925995.2). Taxonomy (NCBI): domain Eukaryota; kingdom Metazoa; phylum Chordata; order Testudines; family Emydidae; genus Terrapene; species Terrapene triunguis. The sequence goes on from NW_020664419.1 coordinate 17,052,755, forward strand.
ATAGCTAGGGGATTCTTCATGATGGCTCCTCTCTCCCCTTTGTTCTGTTCCCCTTTATATATCTTTTGCATAAGGCAGGAACCCTTTGTCCCTCTGGGTTTTCACCCCCCCCTCACTGGAAAAGCACCAGGTTAAAGATGGATTCCAGTTCAGGTGACATGATCACATGTCACTGCAAGACTTCATTGCCCACTTGCCAGCACACACACATACAGGAAGACTAACAGGTAAACACAACCATCTGCAGACAATGGTCCTGGTTAATGGGAGTCATCAAGATTCCAAACCATCATTAATGGCCCACACTTTACATAATTACAATAGGCCCTCAGAGTTACATTTTATATTTCTAGTTTTAGATACAAGAGTGGTACATTTATACAAATCAGATGATCATACTCAGTAGATTATAAGCTTTGTAATGATACCTTACAAGAGACCTTTTGCATGAAGCATATCCCAGTTACATTATATTGACTTATTATCAAGTTTTTATAAAACCATATAGACTGCACAACGTCACAGGAAGATTTACAGGAGGAAGATTAAGTGTGTCCAGGATCACAGACAATGCTCCCTGCCCCTTGGCTCCATGTCCCTAGATGAATCCAGCTACAGGGGCATGCTTCAACCAGTTGACACATACTTTCCTAGGTCCTGAGATCCTATCGGAGGATAACATCCATCACAGCATTTCACAGTTAGCAATTATTCCACTTCAGCGAGCAGGAAGCCATCGGCGGGCAGGATCCCTGCTATCTACTGAAGTAAATGCATCTCATATATTAAGTTATTACTGTAAGGCTGAAAGATTTGTAGTGTGGCCTACTCTGCAGTGAAATAGTTCATCCTTTTGTGACCATTTGTCTAACTGGAAATGATTAAAAACTGGACCTTCATGAAATTTCCCCCTTAATACAACAACAAAAACAGTCACTGCTTATAAAGTCTAAATTGTTTAGGACCAGATTTTTAAAGGTGTTTAGGTGCCTAAAGATGCAGATAGGCACCTAGTGGGATTTTCAAAAGAGCCTAGGTTTCCTGATCCCACTGATCCCTAAATAAATCTGCTTATTTAGGCACCTAAATGCTTTTAAAAATCTGGCCCTGTGTGATTAGAAATCTCTGGAATGAGCAGACTATACTCTAATCAACTCTTTCCTGGCTGGTTCGGCAGGATTTTTAAAAATATGCAAAAACTCAGAGGCAATTGTAGCTTCCCACTTTTTAGACTTTAGATGCGGAAAGTTCACTTTCAGGTTATTCTCATAATCATATTGCAGGTAGGGACACATGAAGAGTACTTCTCCTTGCCAAGATAAGAAGGACATTGGTATAATCTGTGTGCTTCATCACCTTGTTTTGTTAGGTTCAGCTCCCTCAAGCGTTATAATCAAATGATACACAGGGTGACTAGGAATATAAAGACCTTGTGTCAGTATTCCTGGCATTTATTCATTACATGAAAACAGTGGATACCCCTAAGACTTACATCACAAAACTAAGCCTACCCCGAAGACATTGTTTCACAGACACCGAGCACCAGAAATGATGCCAATAAATTGAACTCAAAAACATGGAATGAAAAGTCAGGTGTGTTGTTATCTCAGGCAAATAAAATAATAATAATATCATAATAATCTTCAATCTAGTAGGAGACAGTAACTTTAAATTATTTCCAATGGTGACAGCTGTTCCCTAAGGCATGCTTCCCAGGTTAGCAATGTATGTTTGTTAATTTGTCAGGAAACATGTCCAAAATTTCACTGTGCTATTGCCATCGAATTGGGAGAGTCAGAAGAACCTCCTTTAGGGCCTGATGGAAAGGTTCACATTGACATCGATGGGCTCTGGATCAGGCCCTTAAACTGGATTATATGGGCCTTTACTTCAGCAGCTGCTATTACAGTGTTGCCAGTTCTTGAGATTGTAACACACGTCTTGCAATATTTCATGTTTTTCTTAAAATCCCAGCTCCTGGAAACCTGTGACAATATGAGAATTTTAGTTTTCATTTAAACCAAAAGATTTCTAGTCCTCATGCAGGTCCGTCCAGAGGGGGGGGCAAGTGGGGCAATTTGCCCCGGGCCCCGCAGGGGCCCCCACGAGAGTTTTTCGGGGCCCCTGGAGCGGGGTCCTTCACTCACTCCGGGGGCCCCGGAAAACTCTCGCGGGGCCCGGCCCCCCGGAGTTTCTTCCGCTCCGGGTCTTCAGCGGCAATTCGACGGCGGGGGGTCCTTCCGCTCCGGGACCCGCTGCTGAAGTGCTGGGTCTTCGGCGGCAATTCGGCGGTGGGGGCCCCCCGCCGCCGAAGACCCCAGGCCCCCTGAATCCTCTGGGCGGCCCTGTCCTCATGGAAGTGTACCCTAAAGGCTCAGAAACCAAAAGGCCAATTACAAGAACTCTAGTTTTATTTTAAAACTCATAATTTTGCAGCCACTCTTAATTTGAGGGCAGGAGCGAGCCATGAGTTTTGAGCATCTTGGAGATAGCAGAAGTGCTATTATCACATCGCAGACAACAGCAAGGAAATTTTCCTGTCACCCAGTTGTTTCCATTCCATTCCCTATCCCTTTCTTTCACCCACCCTCACTCTGCAGGATTAAGAGGGTCCACAGTTTTGAAAATTCTCCGACACCCCCTAGGGGTTAAGTTAAAATCACAGTCCTCCAGTTCCTAGAGAGGACCAGGACGAAAATGGAGTACGTCCAGGTTATCTTGAAGACTGTCCCTGTTGCAACCACATGTGCCTTTGCATGCTTCTTACTCCTCCCTGCCTCACTACACAACATTCACTTTCAGGGCCGGCTCTAGGCACCAGCGTTCCAAGCATGTGCTTGGGGCGGCACTTTTCAAGGGTTGGCATTCCGGCCCTCTGGGGACGTCTCTTTTCAAGGGGCGGCACTCCTTTTTTTGTTTTTTGTTTGTTTGTTGCTTCAGCGGTGGCACTCCGGCTTTTTATTTTATTTTATTTAATTTTATTTTTTGCTTGGTGCGGCAAAAAACCTGGAGCCGGCCCTGTTCACTTTTCAATTAACCATTCACCTGAGCCCTTCATCTTAAGAGGTTCTGGCAGCTATTTATGTGGTGAGGGAGGGAATTGGAACTGGCCAATTGTAGTGTATAGGAATTGGGTAGTATCCCCAGGGCTGCCCAGAGGATTCAGGGAGCCCGGGGCAAAGCAATTTCGGGGGCCCCTTCCATAAAAAAAAGTTGCAATACTATAGAATACTATATTCTCATGGGCGCTCCTGCGGGGCTGGGGCAAATTGCCCCACTTGCCCCCCGGGCGGCCCTGAGTATCCCTTTTAATAGTCTGAGACCCCTAGAGGCCCCCCACTGTCTTCTATGTTTCAGAAGCCACCAGAATCTTTGCCAGAGCAGCAGAGTATATATTACATAGCTAGGCCTTCTGACCCCACTGTGCCCATGTGGTTCCTTTATATTGATGTTGTGTAAAGCACACAAGATCAGTCTTTTCCTTTATGAACAAGGCCACCAGAGACTCCGGAACAGGAATGTTTATGGCTACTGTATAACATTTGCATTCCGTTCATGCCTCTGTCCAAGATTGTCCGCTTGCTGTCACTGCATAACAGAAAGCCTTGTGGTGCTCTATGTGTAAAGTGTGATTGCTACTAGCACAATTTCCACACTATGGGAAAGGCTGTAGCGAGAGCAAACTAGGAAGGCAGTCTTTTCTAGATTTCAGAATTTAATTATCTCTATTCTTGTCATCTTTTGGCTACAAAAAGTAGTATTATAGGATTATATTTGCTTAGCTCATAAATCCTTTTGGTCTCTGAACACCTTCATTATGTATGTGTGCACTGTCTAGCACTATAGGGCCTTGATCCCTGGCTGAGGCCTTTTGGTGTTACTGCAAAACTAACAATGACAAGCATGGGTTTTGAAAGCTCATCTCTACTTAAAATTATGCAGATAGCTAGATGATTAATAGGAGCAGAGTGAGCAATTTGAAACAGAACTGTTTTTCAAGGAATGTAGACTCTCTTATGTTGACAGATAAATTTTTCCTTTTTCAAATTGTCAGTGGCTTCAGTTTTTACAGATTTGTTTACTGCATGAGATTGTTCAGTGAATGTTTTGTGCTGCTAGATTTCATTTCAGCCTATGGATTGTCTGCAGCTACTCATAGACTTTGAGGGACCATCATGATCATCTACTCTGACCTCCAGCACATTACAGGCCACAGACCCAACCCACCCACTCCTGTAATAGACTCAGAACCTCTGGCTGAGTTACTGAAGTCCTCAAATCATGATTAACTATGAATATTCAATATCTCAACAGTGAGACTGGTTGCTTAAGTCACATGGCTTTGTTTCTGTTCATTGATTGGGGGTTGAACAATTGTAAACTATTCCCATTTGTAACAAAACTAATTTACTTTAATCACAAAATTAATTTGTTGATTGAATAAATCTTCTCTACAGGTCCAAAATTGGCTCTCCGCATGACATTTGTATGAACAAAAGCTTCACTCTAACATAAATATGGGGGGGGGGGGAGAGCTAGCTCAGTGGTTTGAGTATTGGCCTGCTAAACCCAGCATTGTGAGTTCAGTCCTTGAGAGGGCCACTTAGGGATCTGGGGTAAAATCAGTACTTGGTCCTGCTAATGAAGGCAGGGGACTGGACTCAATGACCTTTCAAGGTCATTCTAGGAGATAGGATATCTCCATAATTAAATTAAATAGGTACAAGGTGAAGCAAAAATCCAGTAAGTTGCCAAAATGGCTGTGGATCTTTTTTCTCACTGTTCACTCAGTTGTAATCATGATTTTGCAACCAAAATGACATTGTGGGCAAATAATGCCATGTGATGGATAATGATCAGACTCATTGAGTGACAGGAAATTATATTCAGAAGTGCTCAGAGTTAATGGGCTACATTGTGGATAGTTCTGAATAAAGAGGACTCTGTAAGGTACCTTCACACACCAGAGATAGTGGCTTCAGGGATACAAACAGATTGATTCCTTTGTTCTATTGCTTCTAGCACGTGAAGCAAAGGTAGAAGCAGCTACTTTAAAACTGCATCTCCTTTGCCTCAGGCACTAACTTTGCAAGGGAGATAATTGAGGTCAAAAAGAGGATGTTGTGTGACTGAGTTAAACAAACGAGAAGTTGGGAGTCTAACTCTTGAGTCTAATTCACTGTGTGCTTCTGTACCCTGGGCCTGGATGCAACGTTACATGAAGGAATCAAGAGATTTGTCTGCTCAAAAAAGACCTGTTTCAAAAATAGGCCAGTGTGCAGTACTCAACGTGTAATGCATGTTACCTTAACTACAGTGCATTCCTCCAAGGGTTTGCAGATAAGTGATGTGAAAGAAGGAAGAAGTCTGTGGCTAAAGAGAATTTACACCTGCTGCACTTTCACATAATATACACCTGCAACTCAGCCCTATCCCAGTATGGTTTGAAGGGACAGGGCTCAAAGGGTGACTATGAATACTCAGAGCTGAGAACTGGAGGAAGAAAAGGAGTTGTCAGGGCTGAATTCTCACTCTGGCACTTTGAGTGCAGAAGGTGGGGGCCCGCAAGGATTCTAAAAATTAATACTTGCCACTCCAGGCTTGTATTAAACTCCCAAGGTTACGGCTTTTCTCTGACCTTGGCTTGGTAAACGCTGCCACCACTTAAATGCAAAAAAAAAAACCAAAAAACCCTTGGACCCAGGAAGGAGCACTTGGGAATTCCTCCCTGTGGGGTACCCTCAAGCCCTTTCCCACACATCCCCTCCAGGGAAGAGCTGAGAAAGAAAACAAAGGAAATTAGCTGTTACTAACAGCTAAACAAACAACATGTACAAACCTCTTAAGACACCAAAAATCCAATCCTGTTCTTAAAGAAGGTAAATTTTATTAAAAACAAAAAGAAAGAAAATTCATCTGAAACTTAGGCTTTTCCTAGATTTTAAAAGAGCAATTCCAAAAATTAAGCACCCAACATAGCTTTCTTGGGGGTTCAGTTTAAAGGTTACAAGTAAACAAAAGCATCAGGGTTTAGCACAGAGGAGTCCACAAGCCTTAAAAAATAAACAGAAATAAACCCAGTCACATCTTTCTAAACATTCCTAATTTATTTACATTACACAGTATTCCTGCTGCCCCATCTCTTCAGCCCAGAGAGAACAACAGACAAAGGGAAAGTTTCTTTCCCAATTTTAAAAAGTTCTAGCCTTCCCATTGGCTCTTTTGGTCAGGTGCCCACTTTCTTTTCTTTACCTGGGGGACTTTTTAACCCTTTACAAGTAAAGCAAGTAGAGAACAGCTACCAAGAGGGATTTTACAGCTAACTGGCTGGCTGGGTGTCCATCAAAGGGAGCTTCCCCCCCTCCCCCCACTTCATTTATCACAGGCGTCCTTGGCTATCATGAAAGAATTTAGTTTCCCAGCAATAGCAATGCTTCAGAAGAAATCTGTTTATCTTTGATTAAGAGGGTAGAATGGGGGGAAATGCATTCACAAAGCTACTAGGTATTCAGAGATTACTCAGATGGGTGCAGTATAAAATTGTAGATAGACAGAACATTTGCTAAATCTCACTCACAATTCAATCCATCCGTTATCATTGTGTTCCCTTTTTCCATGAATATTCAAGCAACTGGGATTTTTGTTCCCACAAATGTTTAGGAAGGAGTTTTTGTTCCTATGAATACAGGTATTCATGTACAAACAAACCTGCATATGCTTAGAGCATCTCCATGCTAGAAGTTCTAGCTACACATACAAACTATGTTAAAAGAACATTATTAAGTCTTAGGGAAATCTGGAAGCAGGCCTTGTGCAAGCAGCAGAATGGTCTCTCCCTTGGAAATGCTCTGCATGTGCTTTTGCCCAAAACGTGGAACCAGGTGACTGACATGGGTCTCTCCCTTGGATGCCTGCTAAACAGCAGGCCCCTCCCCTCGTTCACAGGGGAGATCACCTCATGAGCTACATGACACTGCAGGGCCAAACCAAACATTGATGCATCAGTGGCTCCTTCCCATTCTTCTCCCTCTACCCGGCCACCCCCTCCTGGGGAGGCTGCTGCTCTACAAGCCCCAGGGAAAGGAAGGCATGGCCAGTCCTTCTCTCATCATGCCCAGGGGCTCCTGCCATATAGAGGTTTTCTGCTCTGTGGTGCTCAAAGGGATGAGAACAGGGAGAGGGAGCCTTCATGCCACTTTCTGCCCCAGGGGATAAGTGGTAGAGGGTGTTGCCTACCTGCCTGTACAGTCAGATTGTAAAAGTACCATCTGGGGATAACAGCAAGGGGATGGCACAGCCTCCAGGTTTATAGTGCTATCTCGGAGGACCAGGAGACCTTGTTCTGAAGCTCAGTTTGCTGCAGCACGTTTGTGGGAAGCTGGTTAGAATTCTGCTCCACCCCCCACCCCAGACCAATGGCTACTTCTTCAATCTCAGGGATCCAATACCTTCCGCAGCACTTGCACCCTCATTACAAGTAGGAGTCACTGGTGACGTAGTCACAGGTCCTCTCATTCCGCCCTGTATTCAAACCCCCCAGCACACTGGGACATAGGAAGTCCTCACAGAGGAGAGTTCAGTGACACTCAGGGTATGTAGAAATCCTGCTCAGGTCCTCCCCTCCCTGTAAACCACAGCTGAACTTGGACAGGACAAAAGAGCTAGGTTGCTTCTGGAACCCTCTATAGCCGCAGAGTATGGGACAGGATCCGCTGTTTACTTCCTGTAAAGTGTAGCTGGGCTTTTCTCTGTAGGCATTTTTCACAGGAAAGAGTTTTAAATATTTATCCATGGTATGTAAACAATGGAACAGCAGCGGTTATTCACAGTGGGACATGTGATTTCAGTCCGGCATAAAACTAAATAACTTATTTCCTAAATAATTCATCCTCTAAGGCTCTCTGCTACCAACTAAGGTATTTTTCTGCTTGTGTGCATTGAGGATATAAATCCCAGGTCATATAAACATTTTAGAGTGCTGTCAGCCAAAGGTGAGGGCTAGGGTAAAGCTGTTTGGTGGCCATAGATATCCCTTAATCATCTCAATATGTTTTATTTCTGCCATTTCAAGGTCTGAGCCTTTGTCCAGATTTAATAAACAGAAAAGGCTACAGTATATCATACAGCACTTCTGCCATAGTTTCTGAGGACATCTAACAGTTACATTAGAGCTGTCCCACCCAATATAGAATGTTTTTCAACTATCCTAGTAGTTTTGCAGTTTCATGGAAAAAGTGAGTAAAATGGCTAATGTTCTTATGCTGAAATAGTGTAAAAGTGTGAGTCTCTCTGTATAGACAGTTTATTTATATTTTATAGGGTTATTTGCAGGTACTAGTCAAATATACATTTAGAGTTAAGATATTAAGTTTGGTGGTTTTAGATACAGATAACATAGGTGCACAGGAACCTAGTGCAGAATTGTTATGAAAGCACTGGGGCAATACTGTTACACACTGCTGAGTCTGTTAATATGGCTAATTCATACAGTTAGGTAGTACATGTGCATTTGGTGAAGAATTTAATATGCAGGTAGAAATGCTGCCATTATTTATTTAGGCCCCTCCATCAAATCTCTCCTTGAAGGCCTGAAACGCCTCTAAAAAATGAACCAGCCAAGAGCATGGTTGCAGGGTAATTGGGAATAGTCTCTGGACCTGAAGTGCACTGAAATCAGTAGAAGCTTTTCCACTGCCATATCTTTCAGTGTGTATGTGAACGGTTTTTTGGATTTAGGAATTAGGATTTTATGTATGTGGGATTAATATGTTTAGCTCTATGGGCAGTTCCAGAGCATGTATTTTAAGGGACTTTTACCTGGACTTTATACCAAAATTTCACAACTCTCATGATCAACATGAGGTAATTCCTGTGCTCAGGTATGGTCAGATTCTAGCCTTTCACTCCCATGGAGTTGTACCTTATTCAGTGGGTATGTCTACACTTCACACTCCTTTCGGCAGTATGCAGAGTACATACACTGCACTGCCTAGAGCGGGTATAAATAGCAGTGTAGACTGTGAGGTATTGTTTCGGCAAGTAGAGTAAAGACACGCTTAAACCCTTTGGTTATGTGCTCTACACAGCTCTCTACATACCCAAGCTGTGCCTCCCTTGTCTACACTGCTATTTTTAGCGGCATAGTATCCTGCTGCCGGAGCCTTTCCCTGCCACAGTGAAAGACTGCTGGCATCCTTTCCTGCTGCTTCCCCACTGCCAGAGCCTTTCCCTGACCTGTGTAGCTACACAGCAGCCTGCTTTTCACTGCAGAGGGTAGCTACATATACCTTACACACCACTGCCAGTGGGGTGCAGCGTAGACATAGTTTATGAGTCGGCTCATTGGTTTCAGTAGTGAAGCTGCTCAGGAATTTTTCAACCAAATGTGTGACATTTTCAAAATGAAAATTCTTGGTTTCCATTTCAAGCCGACTTTTTGTTTTGAAATTTCAGCTAATTATAGTAAAAAAAATGTGAATGAAAAATGGTTGAAATCTAAACAAAATGTTTTGATTGACTAGAACTAATTTTTTTGGTCGTCAGTGAAAATTTTCAAGATTTTAACATTTCACACTGATTCAGGCTGGAAAGTGTTTCATAATCCCAAAAATTTTTCATGGGATGGAAAAAACATTTCCCACCCATCTTTATTCAGTAGGACTGCTTGTGGAGTAAGGATGGTGGAATATAGCACTAGAAATCACTTTAATACTGGATTAACAGGTGATGAAATACTATACCCAACTGCATAGATATTCATCTCTGCTAACTCCATAGCCTAGTGAGGAGGCTAGATAAACTGTCAATCAAATTCTTCTAGGTTAAGGTGAATAGATAACTAGAACTATAGAACCTCAGGGTTATCACTGCAGTAAGTCTTGTCTGGGTTTTGTATTGGTCAAGGAAAAGTTATGGACCCTAGCAATATGTGCTAATTACTTACACCAACCAATCTGTTCCACCTTGCATTTTGCTGTGGCGCTGGCAGTACCTTTCCCAGACCTGAAGAAGAGTTCTGCGAAGCTCGAAAGCTTGTCTCTCTCACCAACAGAAGCTGGTCCACTAAAAGATATTACCTCGCCCATCTTGTCTCTCTAAGGAAAAGGAGAAAGGTAGGATTTAGCAGTTTTCCTCAGTCTTGCTGTTAGTAATCCAGGAGCTGTACATTTGAAGGCTGGATAGGGTAGAGGTCAGTCAGACCATAGCTTTCTGAGCTTTTGCTCAGATTAGTGATCCAAAGGCGTTTGCATTGCCTGTAAGAGAAGGAGGATCCACAGAAAGTTGGCCATTCCTCCATCCCATTTGTTTTATTTGTACACTTCTTTTGTTTTATTTTTATGCTTCTTTTATGGTGATATATTATAATTAATTTAGCCTTATGCCACCCCTGTGTGTTAGGGAAGTATCATGCCCATTCTACATGTGAGGAATGGGAGTCGCAGATATGTGAAGTCTCTTGCCCTTGTTCACATAAGAAGTCTGGGGCAGAAGCAGGAATTGAACCTAGAGCTCCTGCTTCCTATTTCATGGACACAAGACCATCCCTCCTCTCTTATGACTTAACTTTTTCCACTATATTTGACATTTGAGGCAGCACATCTTTTACAACCTCTCTTTTTTAATCTTCTGAAGCTTTATAGAATCACTCGCATTTCATATGTTGTAGTCAGGGGGCGTGGCCTCTCTCTCAGACTGGAGGGGGGAACCACTCTCCACCCCATGGTGGGTGGAGCCAGGCAAGCCATGCTCCCTCCTCCCCCGCTGGAAGCAGAGGGGCAGGACAGGAAGTTTAAAAGGTGGTCCCTGCAGCTCAGTTTTCTGAGAGCCAGAAAAGGAAGCAGATATCTCTCTCCTGCTGCTGAACCCTGCACCCGAGATGGAACTCTGCTATGCCAAGGACCCAGAGGAGGTGCCAGGACTGCTGACCGACCAGGACCTGGAAAAGCTACTGGGGCTGCTGCTGGCTGTGTACCCCGGGGAGATGGAGGAATCCCTGGAAACAGGTACACTCAGAAGGGGTAGTAGGAAGTAGCCCAGGAACACCAGACAGTAGTCTGGTTGTGTTGCCAGAGTTCAGCTCAGTGTGTTTCAGTAGGATCCCCGCTGACCCATTGGCTGGAACCCTGTGGAGTGGGGTCGGCCTGAGACCCCCCACCCCCTTTGGCCACCCCACCCCACCCCACCCCACCCCTAGCCCCTTAAGCCAAGAGGCCTGCATTTGTTTGCTGTCTGTCTGAGCCAGGAGGCTAAGCGAAAGACTTCTTACTGCTCTTTGTGTTGCAGGGGTCAGATCCCTGTAACCTGCTTGTCGCTCTGCCCTGCCCTGAGGGCCAGAGCCCCTTAGATTTCTAATTCCCCATTGAGCATTGCATTTATAGACACAGCAGTGAGTGTGTGTGACCTTCCTCTGAGATGGGTAGGGCTGGCTATGGACCTCTACATATGTATCATATAAAATAGTTGTACTGCATAAAGCTAGCTATGCCCGCTCAGGGGAGGGAGGGGAAGGGAGACACATATAGAACTACATAAGGTGCTCTGCTACCCTATGCTATTTGATGTATTATGCAATCCAAACATGATGGGAAAAGCTAACCCAGGCCCCAAACCTCAGGCATAAAAAAGGAAAGGGACACAACACAACTATTCTTATAAAAAGTGTGTAGTTGTTTTCTTTTTCTCCTTCTTGTGGTTTTTCAGCATACAATCAGCCCTTCCCAAAAGGCTTGAACCACTAAACAAAGAAATTGGAAGAGCTCTTGGTTAAATAAAACACATGCAGAGATATTTATAGGTCTTTGCATTTTGATCTTCTCCTTCTAAGTTAACATAACAGATGTTGTGTGAAATTCTCATTGACATAGACGTACTGAAGTGAAAGTGACACCACATCTGTTATTCAGCAAAGCAAATAAATACAGTCCTGAATTGGGACCACCTATTGTACAGTGCTAATACTTTATGTCTTCTTTAGATGGATAGTCCAAACTACTTCATCTGTTGGCAGTGGATAGATGAACCAAAAGAAGTAAACCATCCTTTCTTCAAATAGGTTGGTAAGGGCCCCAATGTTAATAAATCCAGCTCTTGCTTGTCATTTTATAGCTTAATTCACCATTAAAGGTCAAATTCTCTGCTGATGTAAATGGGCCAAGACTTTCCACCCATTCACCACCACTCTTTGCCCACTCTCCTGCTCTATAGAGGAACTAAACAGCCACATAGCACCTCCTTCTTTCTGTGCACACGGCTTCCACCATCCAGATAGCCCATGTAGGGGTTTCAGGGCCAGATCCAAAGCACAGTAAAATCAATGGAAAGCCCTAATAGTATTTTTATTCCCCCTTGCTGCCCTATGTGAACATGTAGGCCAAAAGACTGTCAAGCCCGCATGGCTTTGCAGGATCGGGCCCATAAAAAGTATTGGCCACAAGATAAATGCTGTTGAAAAGTAATTTTTATTTGCACATGCCAGATTTTTATATGCTCTGACAAGTTTTTGATTTGTTCGCTAAAAATAAGAATCCAATATATTGGCTAAAAGAACTGTCACTTTAGACAGTCCACATTGAAATTGTATCTGTTTAAAAATAATATAGCTCTTCGTAAAATAAAGCCTGCTGCTCAGACCAAACAAGTAATTTTACAGTTGTCTCAGCCTATCACATTTCCCCATGCCATGGCTGATTTTCACATAAGATAGAGATCAATTTCAGAACTTGGTCTCCTCGGGGGAATAGCTGTCCAATCTGTTACTTGTGTATGATTGCAATTTGCTTACGCTGGACTATAATTAAAATCTAGAATTCTGCATTCCCTTCAACTTTCTAGGCTTAAGTTTCTCAGATTCATTTGATATGAGTGGAATAAAACCAGATATAAATAATATTAGAAAATTGTAGGAGGTTGGTTGAAATGGCAAAAGTGTCAGCTTTATCAGCAGATTTTTCTCTTCCTTTATAATACGTGTGCAATATTGTTATAGCTGTGTTGGTCCCAGGATATTGGAAAGCTTGTCTCTCTCACCAACAGAAGTTGGTCCAATAAAAAGATATTACCTCACCCACCTTATTTCTCTTATAATACATAGCAAGCAGATTTTATTGGTAAGAATTTTTCCTCCCCTCCTGTCCCTTTAAAACTTAAGTTGATTAAGTTCATTTTGATACAAACAGACAAATACCTTGTACTTTCTATTTTGCCTTTTATCCTAATGATCTCAAAGTACTTTAGGAACAGTGAGAGCCCAATTCTGCCTCTCTTTTTCAGGCTAAATAGTATCTTACTACCATTCACTTCCCTTATACTGGTTGAACAGTCAAGTTCCACTCTGCCTGAGTATGGGTGTCCCCTGTGTTTTATATTCAATAATCCACTAGTCAATAATGATTCATTGCTAGTAATTTAATTTGTATATATATATACAGAGCATCTGTATACAGAGCATCTTAACTCAGATCAATCTATCAGTCAAACCTGAAACCCACAGCCTCCTTCTACTGTCAGCTGCCACCTCCTGAAGATTCTATTCTCTCTCTTAAAGCCATAGTAACATCCTCCACTAATTAAGGCTCCAATCCTGCAAGTTACTTAAACACATTCTGAACTTTAAGTGAGAGTAATCAATTTAACTCACATTTAAGGTTAAGCAAATGTCTAAATACTTTGCTGGATCAAGACCTTAAGTGTAACAACATAGTGTGATACACTGCACCTCAAAATAACACCTGTGACCCCCATATTCACCACATGTATATCATTTTGATATATTTTGTACAAAGCATGCCTTGTGAAGTATGATTTGAAAAGTCATAATTTGCTAAACATCATTGTCCTGTTTAAAATGTGTGTATCATCATTGTATATGAAGTTGTGAAGTTTTGCTATATGTATGTTACTGAAACATGTTGTGAGTCTGGGGAATGCCCACAGACTAGCACCTTAGAAATGACAAAAGATTGTAAACGAAGGTCAGACAGGTCATCCCAAACAGTACCTACACAGAAGGTGCAAGCAAGAATTTGCAATTAGTATTAAGGACTGTTGGCAGAGCACATAGGCAGTGGGATTGCCTGACCCCATGACACAGCAAGGATTTTTCCAGCACAAGAAGTTGAGGTATAAAAAGGAAAACACAACACACGAATTACCTCTCCTTTCCCACCCATTGAAGGCAACAAGATCCTTTGGAAGACAAAGACATCATTGAACTTGGGGGGAGGAGGGGAGGTCCTAACTGGAGAAGTTTTCCAGTTGGCACAGACGGCTGTAGGCTTTTGGGTAAGAGAAACCTTATTGTTTCAAATTTGACTTAGCTTGGTAAAGTATAGGAATTAGATTGTGATTTTATCATTTTATTTCCTTTGGTAATTAATTCTGACCTTTTATGCCTGTATCACTTATAATCACATAAAATCTATCTTTCTGTAGTTAATAAACTTATTTTTAATGTTTTATCTAATCCAGTGTGATTGACTGAAGTGTTTGGGAAATCTCTACTCAAATTAACAAAGGCTGGTGCATATCCAATACCCATTGATGGAATGGTGAACTAATTAATGAGCTTACACTGAACCGGGGGGGGGGGGCCTTGAGCAGTGTAAGATGCACATTTCTGGGGTGCAAGGCTGGGGGGATTTGCGAGTGTCTCCTTCATATGGTTCATGAGTGGCTGTGAGAGCATTCACGTAATTGTGTTGGGTGTGCCTTCATATGCTCATGGCTGTCTGAGAGCAAAGCCTGGAGGGGCACTTTTTCACTAGCAGAGCAGGTATCTCAAGCTAGAGAGTTAAGAGGGCACAGCAATTCCACAGTCCAGATTGTACCCTGGGGCATGTCACACATAGCTAAAGTAGATGAGACATATAGGATCTGATCATTCAACACTTACTCATGCGAGTTACAGTCCCAATCAGGCTCAACTATTAGAAGTCTTATCTACTTCATAGCCGCACAATTGAAAAGAAAACAATTCTAGCTTTGAACTTTAGCCTAGTCTAAGCAAAATGTAATATACCTATGTAATTCTGTAGCCTGATTACTGGATTGTAGAATTCAAATAATATTTTACTATATAACTTTGACCCTCACTGGAAAGCCGACCCCTCTTGGTGGAACATGTGTGGTCCTGCACTGTTTAGACCAGCAAAAGAATACTGTATCCAAATCAAATGGCGGGGTGGGGGCTTAGAAAAGCAATTTGGTCTGGGTCCACAAAGGGACTTAGGAGTTGTAAAACTGAATGGTTTAGAGCTTAGCTTTTAGGAACCTAGAAAAATCTCAGGAACACCACTGTGATCGACAAAGCCTGAGTTGGGTGCCTAGGCTATGGGGGGAGATAGGTACCTTAGAAAGTGATCCACAACAGCATGCTAGGCAGGGAGCTGCTGAAGCTAGTCACTGGGAGATGCCAACAAGAGGGTTGTGTTCAGCCCCTCCCCTCTTATGGAGATAAGCAGCCTGGAGTTAGACACCAAGCTCTGTGTAGCGATCCAGAAATGGGAACCCATCTCCTGGAGTCAGGCACTTCAGGTCCCTAAGTACTTTACTGCAGGAATCAGTTAGGCATCGGCCTCACACAAAATGGCTGAAGGAGGAGGCTACAGTGCTTTCTACCTCATAATGTTTAGCCCAATGGTTAGCACACTTGACTGGGATGTAGGAGACCCAAGTTCAATTCTCTGCTCTGCAAGAGGAGGGGCAAAGTATCTGTAACCCCTGAGATTAGTGCTCTACCTACTAAGATACAGGATATTCTGATAGTGGGTGCCTCATTCTCTGTAGTTGAAGCTGTTCCACTCTAGATAAATAATAAAAGGACAATTTGTGCAAGAGGACTGGACCCTGCATCTCTACCACCTCTCAGGTGGGCACCTAACCACCACGTTACAGAGTCAAGTTTTCTTTCTCTCTGGCCAAATAACTATTTAAGTATGTACACACTTACACTTGTGGAATAGCCTCTAAAAGCATAGGTTACCAAGCAGCTGCTTGCTTTGATGACACCTAAAGGTGGCTGTGGTGGGGCGATGACTCACCAGCACAGCACCTCCTGCTGGTCATCCAGGGAATTAGCTCTTTTCCAGCTCTGGAGCACCCTCTGCCAGCTGATGTCTCACCTGCGGCTGGCCCCCATGTCCCTCCAGGCCCCGGTGCCCTTTGCCCAGGGGTTCTGCCCCCAGCAGCAACCCACTGTCTCTGGGTCTCCCCTCCCAGGGGAACCCCTGACCTCCTATCCCCACCTTGCCTCAGTGACTACTGTCAGTCTCCATCTAGCCCCTGCTCTCTGGGGCAGACTGCAGTCTATAAACCACTCATCATCAGCAAGGGGAGGTTGGACCAGCTGCCTCTGCAGCCCTGGTACCCTTTTGTGGGTCCTTAGCTCAGCCTGCAGCCTTGCTAGGGTGGAGCTCCCCAGCTCCCTCTACCCTTCCCCAGCACTGCTCCACCCTAGGTACCTCCTCAGCTTCCCAGGCAGCCAGGTCCTTCTCTCTCCGAGAAGCTAGAGAGAGTGTGTCCTTCCAGCTCCTGTTCCACAGCCCTCTTATCAGGGCCAGCTGGGCCCTGATTGAGCTGCCCACACCTGTGGTCAGCAACATAATCAGCTTCCCCCAGCTGTTCTCACTCCCCTTATTTCCAGCCACAGCCCTCTCCAGGGCTGCTTTTAACCCCTTTTCTGCAGGAGTGGGGCCCTCTTTATACTACTGGATTTGTATGGTTTGCCAGGGCATGAATTCATTTCAAGTCACTTTATTCACATGCTGTTTAAATTCAGCCTTCCCCAAAAGTAAAAAAGAGATTCTCAAGAAGTCCAAGTAAATTTACAATCTAGCTGCTGCTCCAGTCAGGGAGTAAATATTTGCAGCTATACATGAAACATGCCTGACAGTCTCAGGGCCTGAGTGCCAAGTTCTGAACGGCATCTTTTCTGTGGCTGACTTAATAGCTGCCTATGCTAGCATCTGACTCTTGGGTTGTCTCAGAGCAAATATTTGGGGCTTGGCATAAATACTTTGCTTTTCCCTTGCTGGATGTTATGTTTGTTCTGAATGATTCCAAGGAATGTTAGTGTAGTACAAAAATGTCTGGGGATAAGATCTTTCTCTAGAATCTGTATGAGAGCCATCTACGGCATCCCCAGATGGTTAATATTTTGTCCATTTTTCTAGTGGACAAGCATATCTAGCTAATGTATTTAGTATTTACGTGTATTCTTATTACTTAGCTAGTTATAGAGGTATAAAAGAAAGAAAGAATCAAAATCACTTTCTGTATGTGTAAAGGCCTTCTCTTCTGTAACAGTCTGAGGCCTGGTTCTTAGGCTAAGGCCTTGGGCTAAGCAGCAGAGGCAGCCATAAACTGGGAAGTGAACGGTCACATTCTCACATTCCAAACTAGTCACATGGAAATGAGGTGCTATTGGACTGTTAGGAATACAATTCTGTCCTAATATTCCTATCACCTCCAGAGAAAGGAAAGAGCCTAGAACATGTAAAAAAAAAAATTAGTTTGATAGTTTTCTGTCTGGTAAAAACTCACTTATCAATAGACACAGCTGGAAAACCCTTATGGCTGTATAGATGTAGTTGTGAAATCCTCACTTCTGTATTGTTTTGTATGTTTATTTGCATGGTCTCTGTCTGGTTCTGTAATTGTTTCTGTCTGCTGTATAATTAATTTTGTTGGGTGTAAACCAATTAAGGTGGTGGAATATAATTGGTTAAATAACCATGTTACAGTATGTTAAAATTGGTTAGTTAAATTTCAGTAAAATAATTGGTTAAGGTATAGCTAAGCAGAACTCAAGTTTTACTATATAGTCTGCAGTCAATCAGGAAGTAAGGGGGGAATGGGAACAG
>NW_020664419.1:17070622-17116807 GCF_002925995.2 Terrapene triunguis
ACCATTACTCCATCATAGGGCCAAATGTACCTATACCACCTCATACCAGTTGAGGTTCTGACCCATATCCTAAGCATACAGGAAAACCCCCAATTTTGATAGATTGTATGTCACTTGCACTTTCATTTTTCAATGTGAATCATGAACCAATTATTTAATACAACTCAGTGCATGATCAAATTCAATAATAAAAACTTAATGGTCTATCTGGCAGAAGAGGGCAATAACAGCAAACATTTTACTACCTAAAAGAAGATATTGTATTAAAGGTGAAAAGATACGATCATCAAGAGACCTGTATAACAGATCTGGAAAAAATAGGGTACTTTTAAACATAAGGACATATGCCAACCTTCTGGCACTAATCTACCCCCAGTCTAGTGTAGCGTGACATAACTCTATTTAAATGAATGGAGCTACACACATTCACATAAGCTGAGTGTTGAGGCCTATGGTCCTTCTACTTGCAAAAAGATCCTGGTTAGAGACATCGGCTCAAATTGTTTTGTTCCACTAGGTTTTTCACTAAGTGTTTAAAAAAAACCAATGTTATTTTCAGTTCTCTTGACTAGTGTTTGTTATTTTACAGAACTAATTATTACACAGAGTAAGAGCGTTATAATAATGTATCAAAACCAACACCTTTTGGCCAGTATGATGCGGTGGCCAAAAGGGTTAATACAATCCTTGGATCCATAAACAAGGGAATCTTGATAGGAGTAGAGAGGTTATTTTACCTCTGTATTTGGCACTGGTGTGATCTCTGCTCGATTACTGTGTCCAGTTCTGGTGCCCATAATTCGAGAAGGAGAGGGTTCAGTGAAGCACCACAAGAATGATTAAACGATTAGAAAACATGCTATATAGTGATAGACTCAAGGAGCTCAATCTATTTAGCTTAAAGAGGAGAAAATTAAGGGGTGACTTGATTACAGTCTATAATTACCTACAGCAGGAACAAATATTTGATAATGGGCTCTTCAATCTAGCAGAGAAAGGTATAACAAGATCCAATGGCTGGAAGCTGCAGCTAAACAAATTCAAATAAGTTGTAATTTTTTTAACAGTGAAGGTAATTAGCCATTGGAACTGATTACCAAAGGTTGTGGTGGATTCTCCATCACTTTTTAAAATCAAGATTGAATGGTTTTAAAAGATATGCTGCAGTACAAAAGGTATTATTTAGGGGAAGTCCTATGGTCTGTGTTATACAGGAGATTAGAATAGATGATCACAATGGTCCTTGGAATCTATGAAAAAAAAAGTCTTATGGAAGATGGACCATGATGCACCACTTAAACTTATTCTTACCAGGATGTGAAACACCTGAAACAAGTTTTGGTCAGAATTTGCCGATGTGTCAACATTAAAATGTTTCATGGAGATGGTTTGATTTTGACAAAATTCAGACAGAACCTAGGCAAGGTTCAAAATATACCTAGTTTCCTCAGTAGTCTGCCTGGTGAGCTGATGGGGAACTGAGAGTCTAGAACCGGGATTGGCAACCTTTGGCACGCAGCCCGCCAGGGTAAGCACCCTGGCGGGTCGGGCCGGTTTGTTTACCTGCCGCGTCTGCAGGTTCGGCCGATTGCGGTTCCCACTGGCCGCGGTTCGCCATCCCAGGTCAATGGGGGCTACAGGAAGTGGTGCAGGCCAAGGGATGTGCTGGCCGCCACTTCCTGCTGCCCCCATTGGCCTGGAGCGGCGAACCACGGCCAGTGGGAGATGCAATTGGCCGAACCTGCGGACGCAGCAGGTAAACAAACCGGCCCGGCCCACCAGGGTGCTTACCCTGGTGGGCCGCATGCCAAAGGTTGCCAATCGCTGGTCTAGAAGCCCCAGTCCCTAGGCTCACAGCTCTTGGCTATCCCAGGCTCTGTGGGTCTGTGGCTCCAGGACAGGTGGACTGCCTTGCATTAGGACTCCATTTCCTTTTATGGAGAATCTCAAAATGTTTTGGTTTTGTTCCAAATTTCTAAATATCCATATCCTCTGAAAAACAGAATTACCTTTCTACATTCAGCTGTACTGCTCCCCTTATTCAAGGCAGGAGTTCCGTTTAAGTCAATGACACTATTCAGCTGAGTAAGACAAGCATAATTGTGCCTCAGTTCTCAAAGCATTTTGAGGTAAAGATCTAGTGCTGAAAGGGGGTCACGAATGCCTTTTCCTTGGTGTTGAACTGGATGTTTCATTTCTTGTCCCAAGTTTCTTTTGAAGATTTGGCATCTGAACAGATCCCAAAACTCAAAGTGAAACTTAGGGTATGTCTACACCCAGCCGCTAGTTCGGCGGCTGGCAATCGAAGTTCTGGGTTCGACTTATCGCGTCTTGTCTGGACGGGATAAGTCGAACCAGGAAGTGCTCGCCGTCGACTGCGGTACTCCAGCTAGACGAGAGGAGTACCGCGGAGTCGACGGGGGAGCCTGCCTGCCGCGTGTGGACCGAGGTGAGTTCGAACTAAGGTACTTCGAACTTCAGCTATGTTATTCGCGTAGCTGAAGTTGCGTACCTTAGTTCGATTTGGGGGTTTAGTGTAGACCAAGCCTAAGAATTAAACACTGTTGCCAGATCTCCTGAACTATTGCAAGTTTTGTGATAGTTGATGTTTGTAGGAGCTGTGTGATGATGAGAGAATCACAGATTTCATTGAGGGAATTACAAATGAACAAACAAACAAACAAAACTTCTAGTTGCCATGGTTCCAGATAAAGCTTAAAAACACAAAACCTAAAAGGGAAATAAAAAGAAACCAAATTTTAAACAAAAATAGAATGAATTTGAAACCAAACATTCTCATGATTTTTTTAATACTTGGGGTTGGCAAATCTGTGGGAAATGGTGTGTCACATCAGGACCATGTGAGACAGTTATTTTTGCATCTTTTCAATGAGATCCGCCCATGTTCACTGGAAGAAGTCACATTTCTTAGAAAAGTCTTTCAAGGAACTCTAGCTGAGTTTCAAATTGGTAATTAACTTCAAAAACAGTGACTTTGTGTTTTCAAGTTTTATTGCAAGCGGTATGCATGGTTCTATTTTAAAGCAGAAAAGCATTATGATTTTGCAAAACTTTATTTATGTACCACTCATTACATTATTGTGTCATTTTTAGTTGGTGCTGTTCATTAGAATGTGTAGAAAAATCAAGCATGTATGCAAGTAGATTAATGAGTTGCATGTAATAACATAATTAGAACATGTAAAGTGTATGTTTATCTTTTGGAAGACATAACTCATGTGATATATAGGGCCTAGTTTTACTATTAAATAAACTGGGTAAAATTAGTACTTAAAATTTCTGGAAAGCAAGGTCTTTGGAAGTGAAATATGCTCCATCTGATGCGATCACAGCCAGCCGGTTGCTATTCTGCTAACAAAATCAGGGTTTAACTAGTTTGTAGTGACTAAGGCAGAGGAGCGGGCTCTATCAAAGCTGAGTCTGGCCAAGCCATGTCATTCTGAAAGGGTTAAATAAACCTCCTAGGTGGAGACTTTGGTTTGTGATCCAAGTTTGAAGTGTGTCCTTTCAGTTCTATCAATGAAAAATAAAAGGGGGTTCTATTAGACTTATTGAGAGTAAGTTTAGCCATGAAACTGTGCCCATCACTTACAAGGTGAATTTGGTCCATTACATTAGCATTTAGCAATTACAGCAGAGGACTACAAGCCAGGACTAAGTGTTCTGTTCATGTCTCTGACAGTGGGTGACTGTCAGAATTTGGTAACCTGGACTGGGGGAGAGAAGAGAATGAGACCAGAGAGAAGGGTCCGATTTTATTTAATCTATTTATTACTGACCTCGGAACCGAATGTAGGAGTGGGCTGATAAAGTTTGCGGATGACACAAAGTTGGGAGGTATTGCTAATTCGGAGAAGGATCGGGATATTCTGCAGGGAGACTTAGATAACCTTGTAAATTGGAGTAATAATAATAGGATGAGATTTAATAATGAGAAGTGTAAGGTGATGCATTTAGGGATGACTAACAAGAATTTTAGTTACAAGCTGGGGACACATCGGTTAGAAGTGATGGAGGAGGAGAAGGACCTCGGAGTCCTGGTTGATCGCAGGATGACTATGAGCCGGCAATGTGACGCAGCTGTTAAAAAAGCTAATGCGATCTTGGGATGCATTAGGCGAGGTATTTCTAGTAGGGGCAAGGAGGTGCTCCTTCCGTTATACAAGGCGCTGGTGAGACCTCATTTGGAGTACTGTGTGCAGTTCTGGTCTCCTATGTTTAAAAAGGATGAATTCAAACTGGAACAGGTACAGAGAAGGGCCACTAGGATGATCCGAGGAATGGAAAACCTTTCCTATGAAAGGAGACTCGAGGAGCTCGGTTTGTTTAGCCTAACCAAAAGAAGGCTGAGGGGGGATATGATTGCTCTCTTTAAATACATCAAAGGAATAAATACCAGGGAGGGAGAGGAATTGTTTCAGCTCAGTACTAATGTGGACACGAGAACGAATGGATATAAACTGGCCGTGGGGAAGTTTAGGCTTGAAATTAGACGAAGGTTTCTAACCGTCAGAGGGGTGAAATTTTGGAACAGCCTTCCGAGGGAAACGGTGGGGGCGAAAGACCTCTATGGCTTCAAGATTAGGCTAGATAAGTTTATGGAGGGAATGGTTTAATGAGATAACGTGATTTTAGTCAATTAGGTAATAAAGTGCCATCGCTGGTAAAATGTGGGTCTGGCTAGAGAATCTTGCCTGTATGCTCGGGGTTCTACTGATCGCCATATTTGGGGTTGGGAAGGAATTTTCCTCCAGGGTAGATTGGCAGAGGCCCTGGAGGTTTTTTGCCTTCCTCCGCAGCATTGGGCAGGGGTCGCAAGCTGGAGGATTCTCTGCGACTTGAAGTCTTTAAATCACGATCTGGAGACTTCAACAGCTGAGTTAAGGGAAAGTGGGTGGGTCAGCTTTTGTGGCCTGCATAATGCGGGAGGTCAGACTAGATGACCATAATGGTCCCTTCTGACCTTTAAGTCTATAAGGTTTGAGGGGGAGGATAATAGAGTTTTGTGATATACTGCTGCAGTTATGAGTTCATAGAACATGTCCTTCCTGATGGGAATACATGTTAAGCAAGAGTGGTCTTCATGCCAATATGCCTTTTCTAGGTGATGTGGTTGCTAACTTCAGAATGATGAATTAAGGATGCAAAATGAATCATCAGAGAGTTGTGATAACGATGGAGAGACAGGGAACAGAATGAAGGAATGGGCAGAACTCAGTGAATCAATTTTAAGGTTCACTCATTGCAAATGAAAGAAAAATAAGAGGTTTCACCTAAAGTTTCTAAACATGACCTCAGGGCAGCATTGCATCTGGTGAAGAAACAAATTTGGCTTCCTGTGGCCTATGCTGCATGACAGATTACTGGCAGAAAAAAATATGATTGGATTGAGAAAAGATGCTTAAACTTGGTCTTCTGTATGAGGAATTCCAGATAGAGTGTGCGTCCACTCTCTTTCTCTGTATATAATGCTAGTATCCTAGTCCCTGCAGCCCTGCCCACCTCAGTACTGTGAGGCCCTTGTAAGAGGCCTCATTGAGCCAAAAAGCAGCCTGATGTTAACTCCCAACAAGGGGTCTGTCAACTCAACAAAGCATTCTCAGCTGGGAGGTAATCAGGTGCAGGTGAGCACACCGTAAGGGTCAGCACATTAAAGGATAGGGTTACTCCAGTGGGACTAGATAGAACAGAAGAGACAAATGAATGATCTGGTGAGCAGGGGGTAATTTTGCTCACCAGACCCACGGCAGGGCACTCTGGGGAGACATAAGACCGGTTCTGTTGCTGGGTTATACATTTGTTTTGTCTCCTGGACGTTACCAACTGTAAATCTTGCCTGGAAAGAATGCAAACAGTTCTCAGTAGAGATTCTGAACACCCCTGAACTTTAGGGGTGTGTGGGTCCAGGGATTTGGTGGGACTTGTCTACTGTAATAGCAAGTTCAAAAGGAACACAAATGGCATGATCAGGGGTGTTTAGTCATGGAGGGAAATCACAGAACTCTGATTCTGGAACTTTCCTGGACATTTTCTCCATTACTTGAGTCTTCCTGTTGGGGGCTGGAGAGAAACAATCAGGTGCTGGGAAGGCTGGGAAGAAGCAGTGGCTCTGTAGCTATTGGGCAGGGAGGGGCTATTTGAGCCAATTCACAAGATTTCCAGACCCCCTGGGAGAGAGCTAGGATAGAGCCTCAGCCACTTGTAGGAGAGACACTGTTAAGAGATGCTACTTTTCATAATGTCACTGATAAGTCCAACATGGCTTTAGCAAAATTTGCCATGATTATTTTGCTGATTTGTGTCTGATAAGTCAAATCTACTCCTGATGAAACCACAGAAACATACTGATACCCGGACATCCAAGTTGGGAAATGCAGTGGTTGAGAGACACAAGAGCATTTTCCCATGGAAAACCAGGGAGGAGGGATGATTGTATCAGATGAACCTACCTTTATCAGCAACTCGTTTGGAGATGGTTACAGCAGAGACAGTGCAAGAACCAGAGACAGAAAAGAAGATCAGACTTTTAGCATAGATGACCTAGCACCCCATTAAAGTAATGCAACATATTGAAGAGTTATTATTATGTATGTACTACCAGTGGACTAGGCACATTTTAGAGATGAAAGAGAGGCATTTTTCATGCTTGAGTATCTTACCTCTAAATAGTTGAATCTATAGGTGAGGCGGAGGCGGTAACAAAAGCAAGTGATTGAGTTGAGCTGTCAGATGTAAGTCTTGTATGCCATGTTGTGTGGGTGGGTATCATTAGTTATTCTTCTTTGAGGTTTAAAGGTGAATGATGTTTCCAGGAGGGATTACTAGATTTGAAGTCTAAAAGAGCTTGGTGTGTTCATCCAATCTGATCTCTTGCATAACACAAGCCATAGGACTTCACTCAATAATTTCAGAATGAGATCCAATAACTTTTGGTTGAAAGGAGAATTGAAAGAAAACAGAAGGGGCCATGGTGGTGGTGGTGGTTCCAGGTGTAAATGACATGAAAGACCTGCCTCCCTTTTGTAAGAACTGTTACTGCAATGCTCCAAAACCCTGAAATTACCCGGGTGTTAAAGTTGTAGCGTTTGGGACCATTCCTGAGGAACACTGTACTATTTCTATGTGTTTTAATGGGATAGGTATACCAACAGACAGGATCATTCGCAGTACCAGTATCTATGCAAAATAAAATGCTACACTTAATCATGGACATCTGAATCACAGCCTCATGAAGCTACACACTGGCTGAGCTTTAAGCAGATGATAAGACATTGCATTACCTATCTTAAGTATTGCTACAATCAAGGAAGTCAGGAGTGATATGCTGGTACCCGCCTAACCATGACAAAGGCAGGCTCAGACTCATTTATTGAGGACAAGAAGAGCTATTTTTCATTATATTTCAGCTTCAGAGACATTGTCTTGTATATAAATAGAGCATCAATTGTTTTAATAATGCACAGGAAATCCATGTTCACTAGGAAATAAATGCTGAAGCTGTCAATGCTGAAGCCCACATTAAGTACTCCACCAATGAATTTGAAAAAAAGTGTAGCAAACGTCAAGACAAAAGAAAGAGATTTTGTGTGTCAGAAGACTGCTTTTAAAAACAGTATCAGCTAATAACTCAACTTCATCCATTTGGTTTTGTCTTATAATGCTGTTTCATTATAATGGGGGTTGTCTACCAAAGAGCTATTAGTGGAACACAAATTACTCAAAATACTTCTCTGTATAAATAAAAGTGCCCATCAATGAATTCCTGCATAAAAATAGACAGATTGAACAAATGTAGCAAAAGTAGTACTTTGACAAAACCAAACATCCTGTGGCATTGGTGATAAAGGATACAAAGGAATACTGTTCTGAAACCAGTAAAATGTGTTCTTCTCTGTTCAATATGGCAGGATTGATGGGATTCAATGGTGATGGGACCTCCACCAAGAAAAAAAGTAATTAAGTTCCCTGTAAGCTGCGTGGCTGCACGGCAGCCTATTTAGCACCGCGCAGGCACTCAGGGAACCCACCCAACCTAGCTCGGCCCCCAACCTGCCGCGGCCTGGGTGCCCCTCTGCCAGCCCCAAAACTGCTGCAGCCTGGACCTGTCGTGGCTGGGGCGGTGCAGCCCGGCCCGGCCCGAACCCAGGCGCAGCCAGGGTGGCCCGAACCCAGGCGCAGCCAGAGCAGCCCAGCCCGGACCCAGTCACAGCCGGAGCAGCCTGGCCCGGACCCAGGCGTGGCCCCAGATGCCCCTCCTCTGGCCAGAACCCAGCCCTGCCCGGACCTGCTGGGGCCAGGGAAGGGGCATCTATCCTGCAGCCCCAACCCTGGAGCTGCCATGGCGGGGGAAGCGCCTTTCCCCCTCCCCCCACCAGCCCAGGTGCTGCTGTGGGAGAGAGAACTGGGGGGAGTCCTTTCTCTCTGTCATAGCCCTAGAGCATCCTCCTGCACCTCAAATCCCTCATCCCTAGCCCCACCCAGAGCCCGTACCCCCAGCCGGAGTCCTCACATCCCAACCCTCTGCCCCAGCCCTGAGCCCCCTCCCACACTCCAAACCCCTCGGCCCCATCCCCACCACATGAATTTTGTTATGCACATCAATATGAAGGTGACATGTCACACATCACCTCCATATTAGTGCACATAACAAAATTCATTCCGCACACGGGTGGGAAAAATTTGAGGGAACACTGATAAGTAGTAATCTCTGCAATCTGGGAATTTAGAATCTGATTCGTCCTGTACCTTGTGTAGTCATTTGCATCAGTGCATAATAAATGTAGCACACTACCAAATCATAATGGTAGCACTTTACACCTACTGTACTGCACTGGTGTAAATGACTACAGAATCAGACACTTTGGGAAAATGATGGCTAACAATGATTATAGGATTAATGACACTTGCAGGGAATTTTCATAAGTGATGTGTCCAACATAGCGGCCATAGACTAAGGTCTTCTCTAATCTGGCTCAGTGTCTTCACTCTTTGGGGCTTTAAATGTCCCAAGCACATCACTGCATAGTGATACTGAGATGTCTTTATTTGTAAATAATTTAGCACGATTATTGAATGCCAGTATTGATTCTTTAGTTAAGGTTGTAAGATCTGTCTGCTCCTGTTCTATACCTTTTTTTAAAACATGCATGCACACACACACAAACCCTTTTGCAGGAGTACAGCTCCTTTCGGATGGGAACTTTTCTGGCTTGATCTCAGGCCAGAGGAGAAGTGTTTCTGAGAAGTATGAATACCTAAAGACAAGCTATCCCTTAGGTTTAACCATTTGTTTTCAAGACACGCATGGTACTGTTTGTGCAGCAACAGCAGGAAATCTAATAGAAGATGACTGACTAGATAATATCACAGGTATGGAAGCACGGTCCAGAGGTTAGAACACAGAAGTGGGAGTTTGGAGAGCTGTGTTCCGTTCCAAGCCCTGGTCTACATTACGAGTTTAGGTTGAATTTAGCAGTGTTAGATCAATTTAACCCTGCACCCATCCACACAACGAAGCCATTTTTGTCGACTTAAAGGGCTCTTAAAATCGATTTCTGTACTCCTCCCCGATGAGGGGATTAGCGCTGAAATCGACCCTGCTGGGTCAAATTTGGGGTAGTGTGGATACAATTCAACGGTATTGGCCTCCGGGAGCTATCCCAGAGTGCTCCATTGTGACCGCTCTGGACAGCACTCTCAACTCAGATGCACTGGCCAGGTAGACAGGAAAAGCCCCGCGAACTTTTGAATTTCATTTCCTGTTTGGCCAGCGTGGCGAGCTGATCAGCACAGATGACCATGCAGAGCTCATCAGCACAGGTGACCATGGAGTCCCAGAATCACAAAAGAGCTCCAGCATGGACTGAATGGGAGGTACTGCATCTGATCGCTGTATGGGGAGATGAATTCGTGCTATCCAAACTCCATTCCAAAAGACAAAATGCTGGAATATTTGAAAAAATCTCCAAGGGCATGAAGGACAGAGGTTATAACAGGCAGTTATAACACAGCAGTGCCGCGTGAAACTTAAGGAGCTCAGGCAAGCCTACCAAAGAACCAGAGAGGCAAACAGCCGCTTTGGGTCAGAGCCCCAGACATGCCGCTTCTATGATGAGCTGCATGTCATTCTCGGGGGTGCCCCTAGAACTACCCCACCCCTGAGCTTCCCTCCTCCTCCATCCCTCCCGGGCTATCTTGGCAGTTATCCCCCCATTTATGTGACGAATTAATAAAGAATGCATGAATTTATTGCCTTTGCAAGCAGAGATCAAAGGAGGGAGGGGAGGGCAGTTGTCTTACAGGGAAGTAGAATGAACCAAGGGGGTGGGTTTTCATCAAGGAGAAACAAACAGAACTTTCACACCGTAGCCTGGCCAGTCATGAAACTGGTTTTCAAAGCTTCTCTGATGCACAGCGCGCCCTGCTGTGCTCTACTAACCGCCCTGGTGTTTGGCTGCGCGTAATCAGTGGCCAGGTGATTTGCCTCAACCTCCCACCCCGCCATAAACGTCTCCCCAGATATTGTGGAGCACACAGCAAGCAGTAATAACGATGGGAATATTGGTTTTGCTGAGGTCTAACCAAGTCAGTAAACTGCGCCAGCGAGCTTTTAAACATCCAAAGGTACATTCTATCACCATTATGCACTTGCTCAGCCTATAGTTGAACTGCTCCTTACTACTGTCCAGGCTTCATGAGCCATGGGAGCAAGGGGTAGGCTGGGGTAGGTGCGACTGCGCGGTGCTGCCGACTGGGAGAGCAGCCTGAGGCAGAAGCCTCCAGCTGGCATGACATTCCAGGCAGGATTGAATCTCCATTAGATGAAACTTAAAGAAGAGAATGACCTGGAGTCATTTCCATTTTTGTCCAGGCGCCCCTGACCGACCTCACCGAGGCCGGGCAGGAGTACCCATGTCTGCCCAGGCGCCCCCAACCAACCTAACCGAGGTCGGCCAGGAGCACCCATGGGACGACGACGACCGTTAGCAGTCGTATTGCACCATCTGCCATCCGCAAGGCAAGACAAGGCAAGGGAAGGGGATGCTGCTGTGTAGCACTGCAGTACCGTGTCTGCCAGCAGCACCCAGGAGACATACGGTGACAGTGAGCTGAGCGGGCTCCATGCTTGCCGTGGTATGTCGTCTGCACGGGTAACCCAGGAAAAAAGGCAAGAAACGATTTTTTGCCGTTGCTTTCACAGAGGGAGGGGGACCTGACAACATGTACCCAGAACCATCCGCGACAATGTTTTTGCCCCATCAGGCATTGGGAGCTCAACCCAGAATTTCAATGGGCGGCAGAGACTGCGGGAACTATGGGATAGCTACCACAGTGCAACACTCCGAAAGTCAACACTAGCCTTGGTACTGTGGACGCACACCACCGACTTAATGCGCTTAGTGGAGACACACACAATCGACTGTATCAAATTGATTTCTAAAAAATCGACTTCTATTAAATCGACCTAATTTTGTAGTGTAGACATACCCCCAGACTCTTCCTTAGGTTTTCATGTGGCCTCCATTATAGCCTTCCTGTGATGGGGTGGATTAGGCTCTGAGGCCTCCTGCTGGAGGCCTCCCAACTCTGCCATACTCCACCCCAGAAAAGGGCAGTGGAGAGGGTTCTCCAAGCTACCTAGAGTGGCTGTGTCGGACACAGCCAATCAGAAGGGTCTGTAGGGAGCAGCCAACCAGAGCCCAGCAGGCTAGTATCAAAAAAGCTGCAGAACCAGAGTGAGTTCAGTTCCTTGCTGGAGCTGGAGGAGAGTGGATGATGTGCTTGACTGGCTGAGGGAGCTACAGGACCTTGGACAGAGCAGCGCTGGTAGAGACCGGGGGAGCAAGAAGGAGCTCTGGGCTGGCTGCTGGGACTCAACCAGGACAAGGCCCTGGGGTAAGGGTGAAGAATATGCTGGGGCTGTGGGGAAGTGGCCTTGGGAATCATAACAGTGATGCAGTTTATTTAAAGGGATGTGGTGGATGGCTGCTATCTATAGGGTCTCTGGGCTGGGCACTGGAGTAGTGGATGGGTGGCCTGCCCTTACTCCCCCACCCCCATTAGCCACTGGGGAAGTGGCTTGGAGTTTTGATGCACCCCAGAAGGGAAAACTGAACTCTATTAGTGGCCCAGCAGGAGATCTGTCCCTGAGAGGGCAAAGAAATTGCCTCTAGGGAGAGAGCCCTGGAGCACTGCTCTGTACCAGAGCAGGGACAATTTGAGAGCCCAGAAGGGGCTGAGAGACTGTTTGAACCAGGGTACTGTGACAGGCTCTGCTGGACTGACTGAGGAGTGAACCCAGGAATAGGGCTGCAGGTAAAGAGATGTTACAGAGGGCACGAAGAGAGGTCCTGTTAGACTTGTACCCTGGAAGGGGTTTGCTTTTTATTTCACATACAGACTGTGTGAGACTCAGCTGGAGGGCTGAGTTTCTGAAGACTCACCATAAGGCAGAGAGGAAGTGCAGGCACATACACTCTGCCAAAGGGGTGCTCGCGAGAGGTGAGTGCCACCCTGTTACACTTTCATTATGGAAAATGGACATAGAATTCTAACAGAAAGATCACCCTGTCTATAAAACTAAAGGAAATAGTATTCACTAGATTAACAAAAACCCAGAATTCTATTTAAATTTATGTAGGACTATTAGTTTTGTCCCTATTAAGTTCTACAAGACAGTTCTATAAAAGTCTGTTACCCCTCTGGTAAACTAGTGATAATGCTTATCTACCTCTTAAAAGAATTGAGTGTAAATTTAAGTGATGTTTGTAAAGTGTTTTGAGATAGTAGATTGAAGGGTTACAGAGAAGCAAAAAGAATTCTATATTGCCAGCATGAACATTATAGATTGGGTATATTGGAGAACATGGTTGTTTCTATGCCATAATGTTTTCATTGGGAGAGCCTCTGTCCCTCTATTGGTCCCCTCCTTTGTTAGTGTATGTAGAGCAAGCTATGCAGGAGGCACGGGAGATTTATTTATTAGTTTTACTTGCATTACAGTAGAACCCAGAAGTCACAACTGACATCAGGTCCTCACTGTGCTAGGCAGTGCACAGACACCGTAAGAGGCAATACCTGTTCCTTCGAAATTATCCAAGCAAACAAGTACATTGTATTGTACAGATGAGGAAAAGAGGCACAAAAAGATTAAGTGACTTGCTCAAGGCCACAGAAGCAGTTGGAGCAGAGCTGGAACTTTCACTCAGCTCTCTCAAATGCTCTAACCACAAGGCTGCCCAGGGTGCAGATGAACCCTGGCCCTGTATGCTGGATATATCTTGTGAGCTCTCCACATAGAGTCTTCTGTGCATAAGGTAAAGGAGAAATTGTCAAAACAATTACATCGTCACAGTCCAGTCTATTTCCCCCATGTGTTCTTAGTCGTTCTCTTTCCAGATGACTTCAAGAAGATTTGATTTCACTGGGAACATTATACCCTGAGTTCTAGTGTACATTTGGTACCTGTTATTCTATTACATTGAAGGCTTGGACTCTCCTCCTTTCCTTCCTGCCATTCAACTATCACGTCCACAAAGCATACAGGATGCATTTAACTGGAGCTGAACATTACATTACATTTCATTTCAGCAGTTGTGATGCACACTGAGCTCAGAGCTGATAAAGGATCCAGCTGGCATTTCACAATGTTTCAACTCAGCCTCTGTGACAACACTAAGCCCAATATGCAATGTTATGATTGTCATGGACAGTGAGCAGCTAGACTGACACGCTTAGACTATAACAGTCCCAGAGGATGTAAGGAAACTTGAGGCAGGGAAAGGGCTACTATAGACAACAAGCCTGCTCCATCTATGTTTATCCAACCAGCTATTTTTGCACTCACTCCTCTCATTCTCTGTCTAAAATGAGCTTCTGATGACCACTCAGCTGACTCATTTGCTTCATTCCCTTCACCTGGTAACTCATTTCTACAGTATCAGAGGGGTAGCCATGTTAGTCTGGATCTGTAAAAAGCAACAGAGAGTCCTGTGGCACCTTTAAGACTAACCGATGTATTGGAGCATAAGCTTTCGTGGGTGAATGCCCACTTCGTTGGATGCATGTAATGGAAATTTCCAGGGGCAGGTATAAATATGCTGGCAAGAATCAGTCTGGAGATAACGAGGTTAGTTCAATCAGGGAGGGTGAGGTCCTCTGCTAGCAGCTGAAGTGTGAACACCGAGGGAGGAGAAACTGCTTCTGTAGTTGGCTAGCCATTCACAGTCTTTGTT
Source organism: Terrapene triunguis (assembly GCF_002925995.2). Classification (NCBI taxonomy): domain Eukaryota; kingdom Metazoa; phylum Chordata; order Testudines; family Emydidae; genus Terrapene; species Terrapene triunguis. The sequence continues at coordinate 17,084,878 of NW_020664419.1, forward strand.
TAATCCTGATCTGATGGTGTCAAATTTGCAATTTCTACAGGTTCACCAATGTACACATAGTTCTGCCTGCTAGCCCTCGAAATGTGAAGCCTTCTAAGGCTCCATGGACCCAGAAATGCCAGTGTCCTAGCCAGCAGTTAAATGGATTTTAAAAGGAGAACTCATGTAGTCCTGAGTAGAGCTGCTCAAAAGGACCCTTTTTATGACAGTGAAAACTTTCATGAGAAGCTCTTGGTTTTCCAAAATTTCTCTTTTCTACAAAAAAAGAGAATTTTAGATTTTGAGGATTTTCCAGCATATCAATTAATGCAATAGAATAAAAGGTGTCTGGAGTCCCACTCATGTCCTGCCCCCTCCCCACAAACACATACTGCCAAAAGTGGAACTGTGTAAGGGGAAAGATGGTCTGTGGTTAAGCAACTAGTCTAGGAAGCAGAAACCAGGCTTCAACTCCCAGCTCTGCTATATAATCCCTCTGTGGCCTTATGCAACTCACTTGATCTCTTTCTCTGTATTTTGGCTCCCATCTGTAAAATGGGGATAATAATTAGGGCTAACTTTCAAAGCTCCCTCAATGTAGGAAAGGTAAATTAGCAAAAGGAAACAGAAAACTAACACTGCTGCTCACACTGTAGCTTTTCTAAAGTGGACATTTTGCGAAGTCAGAGTGACAAAAGAAAAACAGAGTAAATGAAGAGTCGGGGGAGGGGGACTGCGTATCATTCATTTTATTGCACTGAGTGACAGAAAGGGGAAAAGTCAGAAACAAAACTTGATGTTTCAAAATGTCTCAAGTATTTTGCAAGAGATTTTAAAGAGTGAAAATTCTCATATTAAAACCCTGCAAAAGACAAACATCTTCAAAATAGCTGCTGTTTTCAGCCACCTCTTGTACAGCTCTAACTCCTGATTCTCAATCACCAGCTTCTCCTCACAGAAGCCATGCGCTCTGGACTCTCTGCCTTCTGGGCTACCAATGCAGTATTTCCAGCTCTTTTGCCTGACTGGCTTTTTACCCTGGTCCCCAGTGGATCACAAGTTGCATGAATTTTCTCTTGGGGCTAACATTCTTGCAGCCAATATTCATATTCTTTTCCACTATGAGAACAAACATGCTTAGCCCTTCTCTCAGCCCTGCCTCCCTCTCTCAGCCCCAAAATCTTTGGATTTAAGTTCCGTTTAGTTAATAAAACTGAACCATTCCAGCCCCTGAAGAATATGATGCCACAAGTTGCAGTAATAGCCCAGTGTCACTGGCACATGGCCCCTTCAAAGGGTGCTGCCAAGTCCATTTTATGGAACTGCTCAGGGCAATGTGGCCTAATGGATAAGGTATTGGCTTCCTAAGCTAGAGATTGTGGGTTCAAGTCCCATCTGGGGTGAGAAGCTCCTTTCTTATTGGGGGGAGGGATAGCTCAGTGGTTTGAGCATTGGTCTGCTAAACCCATGATTATGAGTTCAATCCTTGAGGGGGCCATTTAGGGATCTGGGGAAGAAAAAAAAAAAAAAAACCTCACAGTTAGGGATAGTACATACATAGTCCTGCCTAATGAAGGCAGGGGACTGGACTCAATGACCTTTCAAGGTCTCTTCCAGTTCTATGAGATAGGTGTATCTCCATATATATTTTTTATTATTATAATGAGAGCTCAAGTAGCTCTGTAGCTGCTGGTTCCCAGGAGACAGCCCATTTCCCTTAGAGGCACGCATTCTGGTCTGTCTTTAGCACAGCTTTTAGTACTCATGTCTGGAAGGATATAATTCAAACACCTGTCCTAACCACAAGATAAGGACCAGATTCTGATCTGATACACTGCTGTAAACTCGGAGTAACTTCTCTGGTTCTAAAGATGCTTTTATTTCACTTTTTAAAAAAGTAGTTGTCTTGAGTCTTTGTGCCTGCCATACAATATTCCTTGTCAGATGTATAATAATGGCTGCTAGCCTCAGTACAGGCAAGAGGATAAACCTGTACCAATACTCGTATCTGGACAGTCTTCTTTTACACGTTGTCTATGAGTAGTAGGCTATTCCTAGTAGGAAGACACCAGAGGGAAAGCAAACCCTTGTAACCTTCACCAAATGGCTAATATTATAACTAGGACTCTACCAAATTCATGGTCATGAAAAATGTGTCATGGACTGTGAAATCTGGGGGCTGTGGGAAGTAATAGCCAGCACATCCCTCGGCCCACGCCGCTTCCTGCAGCCCCCATTGGCCTGGAACGGCAAACCGCAGCCAATGGGAGCTGCTACCAGCTGAACCTGTGGACACTACAGGTAAACAAACTGGCCCAGCTGCCAGCAGATTTCCCTGACAGGCCGCGTGCCAAAGGTAGCCGATCCCTGCACTAAACTGAATAGTCATTATGAGATATGTATACAGATTATGGTTATGAGGGTCTGAGTGTTTGTATAGAACACTGTAATTTTAACTGTGGTGTGATTTCAGCATCACCTCACAACAGGGCAGTGAAACAATGAGGTAGGAAAGACTACCTCCCCAACCAGATGAGATTAACTATCCATTGCCCAGTCCAGGGAATAGACAATGGCGGACCACTGAGAGTATCAATTCAGGACAAATTGCTTAGAGCAGAGCAGTTACAGCCCTGTAACTTTATTATTAAGGCACACCAAACCAGCCAAACAGAGAGGACTTTGGTCTCACCCCACTGGCTAACCATAAGTCATAGAAGCAATTCCCTTAGACACTCCAGTTTCCTAGTATCACCACCAGTGCCACTTGTTATGGGGATGAATGGTTATGAAAACCAATACCCTAGTAAAAGAAAAAAGGTTCTTCCGATCCCAAAGGACCAAGCCCCAGACCCAGGTCAATATATGTCAGATCTTACCCACAAATCATGCTGTTGCCAATCCTTTAGAATCTAAAATCTAAAGGTTTATTCATAAAAAGAAAGAAATATAGATGAGAGCTAAAATTGGTTAAATGGAATCAATTACATACAATAATGGCAAAGTTCTTGTTTCAAGCTTGTAGCAGTAATTGAATAAACTGAAGGTTCAAATCAAGTCTCTGGAGTACATCCACAGCTGGGGTGGATCATTCAGTCCTTTGTTCAGAGATTCAGTTTGTAGCAAGGTTTCTCCAGAGGTAAGAAGCAAGATTGAAGACAAAATGGAGGGGTTTCCAGAGCCTTTTATATTCTTTCTCTTGTGGACGGAAACCCTTGGTTCTCCTGTGCAAAATCACAGCAACAAGATGGCATTTGGAGTTACATGGGCAAGTCACATGTCCATGCATGATTTAGTTCTTTACAGACCGACGCCATTGTTTACATGTTAGTTTGAATGTTCCCAGGAAAGCTCAGATGTGGATTGGCGTCTCCCAAAGTTCATTGTCAATAAAGTGTTTCTTGATTGGGCACTTTCTGAGAATAGTCCTTTCTCAAGAAGCTGACCAAATGCTTCACTGAGACTACTTAGAATCAAAACACATTGAGATACAAGTACATAGCCAATATTCATAACTTCAACTACAAAAATTACACACATACAGATAGCATAATCATAACCAGCAAATCATAATCTTTTTATAGACACCTCACACGACAACCTTTGTACAATATTTGCTGCAGATATATAACAGTGGTTGCAACAATGATCTATACAGTCACAGTTTATGTCAATAACGTCACACCCCAATACTATAAAATGAGCTTGAAAATGTTTCATACTAGAGCATTTTTCCCCACATCTAGTAGGGTTGCACAGGGATTGCATAAACCAGGGCCAAATACACTTGCTTACATCGGGTATGACAGTGCTTCTCAATGCCGGTCCGCCGCTTGTGCAGGGAAAGCCCCTGCCAGTCCGGTCCAGTTTGTTTACCTGCCGCGTCGGCAGGTTCGGCCGATAGCGGCTCCCACTGGCCGCGGTTCACCACTTCAGGACAATGGGGGCTGCGGGAAGGGCAGCCAGCACATCCCTCGGCCTGCGCAGCTTCCCGCAGCCCCCATTGGCCTGGAGCGGCAAACCGCAGCCAGTGGGAGCCGCGATCGGCTGAACCGGCCGACGCGGCAGGTAAACAAACCAGCCTGGACCACCAGGGGCTTTCCTTGCACAAGTGGCGACCCAAATTTGAGAAGCACTGAGGTATGAAACTCTTCTGCAGCATTGGAAAACAATGAATGCTTACACCAGGAATAGATACAGAGCTATAAAAGTACATGCTTCACATTTCCTTCAGACAGCAGAGAGACTGAGAAATCTCTTTTTATCCAATAATTTAAAATAGAACAGAGAAAGTTTGCTTTGCCCTACAGGGGTCAACTTACCTCTCCAAAATCAGGTACACAGCTCGTGCATCAGTGTCCCTCCAGCGTCTGTTTCCTTTCTCTGGATGGAGTCTGCCCCAATTTGGAAGGGAGATTTAGCCTTCCGAGCAAATCAGAACTCCCCCCACCCCCTACAGGGGTAAACAGACATCCAAACACAAGACACAAATCAAACCTCCTACCCTTCACTGTTGGAGTTGCCCACTGCCCTCTCACTAGGGACTGCAAATAGCCCTTCACATCTTGTATCAAGGACACGCATTCACCCCCTCACAGCTGCAGTGTACAGAGCCCAACCCCCCTCTGTACTATGGCCTCCAGCCCCAACACTCTAATGAAATAGCCATATGCTCTAGCCTCAGCCACCCGCTTCTCTACTCCCACAGGACTACTTCTGAGCCTAGTCAGCTAATCTACCTCTGAGGCCTTCATCATGGCCCTTCTACAGACTTCTTCAGCTTCTCCCTCCTAGGCCTTCCTCAGAGTCTCCATTCCCAGCTGCCTCTACAAACAACCATGCCAGATGTAGCCTAGCCCCTGGAAAGCCACCCCTACTCTTCATCACGCTTCTTTCCTGGCTTTCCATTGAAGAAATCCACGCAGACCCTTCTTGCTCTCTGCATGAGCAGAAGGGAGTCTGGTATATTCTTGCTATCACGCAGTACCCCACAGTCACCTGATCTAGGAGGACACACAAGAAGGGCTGGGACTGAGCTTCCCTTAAAGGCCCAGCTCATCCTGTGACAGGCCCAGGTTCAGCCCTGATGTAAAGTAGGTTCAGCTCCATTGATTTTGCACATGGGCATTCGGACACAGTAGAACTGCACCTGGTAAAACTAGGGTTGCCACCTGTGAGGTACAAAAAAAAAAAAGGTTTCAGAAAAAGAACAGGAGTACTTGTGGCACCTTAGAGACTAACAAATTTATTAGAGCATAAGCTTTCGTGGGCTACAACCCACTTCGTCGGATGCATAAAAAAAGACCTTTAAGATGCAGAGCCAGAGCTGCCAGTGCGTTGTATTGGAGGATAGTGGGGGGTGAACTGAGGTCTAGTTGGTAAACACAGAGCTCGGGCCTCTCATGTGTGGTCTCCTCTCTCTCGATAAATCAGGCTCCTTCACCCCCTATTGGATTGGCCAAGCCCCGTTCGCTGGTGGGAGGCACTGTGGTCATGCTGAGGGGGTGGGCAGGACACAGGCAGCTGCTGCTAGGAGATAGGGGAGCAAGGTGGTGGGGCTGGCCCAAGGACCAAGGGGAGGGACGGCAGCTGTATTGCTGGGCTACCAAGGGCACAGGCTGGCAAGGCTGGAATGTGACCCTTCCTCTGTCATCGTCGTCCCCCATCAAGAGCTTTGATCAAATTTGCGTTGAGTGGTATATTGTTACGTAACAAAAACCAGGACTTTTGAGGTTTTTGAGACTTACAGATTTCTCAGGACAGCTATCTCAAAAAAGGGATGATCCTGGGAAAAGCCGACCCCAAGGCTGAATTTGACCCATAGTGAGTTGACATGCTTCAGAATAAGTGGGTTGTGTGCATATCAAGAGTATTTGATCTAGCAAACTCACACCTATTATTCTTTAAGGACAGGATCAAGCTCAATAAACCAATAGCAACCGAATGACCATTTTTCTCTAACTCTACCTTTCATTTCTGAACCAACTACAATTTCACTCAGTGGGATGAGACACTTGAGTTGTAGAGTAAAAAGGAGGCTGAGTCATGGGAAAACAGTTGTGTACTGAAATATCCAAAACCACATTTACAAGATGAATAGCTCTTGGTTAGAGCTGCTTTGCACTGAAGTTCTGTTTCCTAAATGTTCTCTTTCCACATTTTAAATTGATCGTTATTTCTAAATCAAAGTGTTTGGGGGTTTTCAGTGACTTCAGATAATGCTGACATCTGCACTAGAATATAGGCTCTGTAAACATAAGATTTTAAGGATGCTAGGCTGAAACCTTTAACCTCTCTCACAAGGGAAATGCTGCTGCTTGCTTCATCAAGGAAAGAGTGACCTAATTAGGTAGAATGGGCTTCTTTGAAGTGCTAAAATAACCTATTATCAAAGTAAGAACAAGTTGTTAACAAAGATACATTTTGTCCCTCACTTTTACCAACAAACGTATGTATTTTCTTCTTCCATGAGAGCTGTTCAGTGTTTTGAAAGAACATGTTCTCACCTTTACCTTTCTGTCAATGTCAACCTTTAAGATTATGGAAGCATACCAATAGCTGTTTTCTGTGGTGCAGAAAGTCTGTTAATGCTACATAAACTAAATATGAATTTAAATGTGACTTCATTGAAGGCAGGACCAGGTTCCAAGAGCTATATCCTCAACTGGTGTAAACGAGTGTAGCACCATTGAAATCATCAAAGCTACGCCAATTTACACCAGCTTGGGATTTGGCCCCAAGTCTCCAAAATAACAATGTGTCAGCCTTCACACTTTGGCCCTTCATCCTACCCTAAGCATAATCAGTTCCTGTCCAATCGTTTTCATACCATATGCACCTAGGGATTTTGTGGAGGGTGATGAGGTGTTTCTTTGGGAATCAGTCCACACTTAAATGACTGAAGTATGTGGGTAGAAAGAACTTTAGGACACCACCCCAGATTCCTGCTGCAGAAGTAAAGCCCATCTTTCAATCCTAGCTATCAGTTTATATTTGTTCATGGATCCAAGGTTCTCTGCAAGGAAAAACGTTAAAAACATGATGAAAGCTGGGGATTTCCTTTGCATTAGTGGTTCCCCTTGATCAAGGGGACCCAAAGGCCAGCTTTGTGGACAGTAACTTTATAGATGCAGAGAGGTCACACGAAGGACACCAATCTATATTCCCAATCAGAGTTTCTAAACAGAAACAATTCACAATCTAGAGAATGGGCTAACCAAAACCCCTACAAAATCCCTGCCACAGCAACATTCCTGTAGTTGGCTAAACAATGTAATGCTGTAATTATCATATGATTATCACACACATTTGGGGCAGGGGCGGAAATCAGCGTGTGGTCATTTCAGTCTCCTCTGTGCTCCCTTTGCTGGGTCTGGCTCTGCACTATGTGCTGGCTAACAGTCAAGGTTTAAGTTGTGGAATTCCACAGGCATTTAGGTAATCATTATGTTTGTTTAATTTGAAAAGATATTTACTCAACTATCTGTAGATCTAGACCCTACTGCATTTAGTGTTCAATAAGTTAAAATTCCCAGTGTCACCCATAGGTAAAGACTGAGGGCCAGAGTTGCTACCTTGAAATCAGTGGGACAGTACTCCCGGAATAAGGCACTACTCCATGTAAGGGTGAAAGAACTGACCCTTAGTAAGGACTTCGCATATATCCAAATGTGCAAGATCACTTTCAAAGGAGTTAGAGCAGATGACCTGGCACTGATCTGATTACAAGGGCTCCAGTATTTACAAAGGGAACCTATTACTTTAAATGAGACATTATTGGTGGTACTGTGGTGCCTTTAAGTGCACCAGATATTTTTCCCTTTATCTTCTACTCATTGAAAGGATGATATTTTTTTAAACCAATGATTTTCTATACTGGTTTATTGCTTTAACACATTGCTTAAAATCAGGTGGCAGCTTTTTGCAGCAGTGGTGCTGCTTTATACTGCTGAATACCACCCTGACACTGCCATCTATACGATTAACAGCTGTTAGTGCTATGTAAACAGTGACGAGAAATGCAAACAATGCAGCCTGCATGAATTTACATAGAGTATTAGAGGAGAGTTTGTTGTCACTATCCGGGAGGAAATAGAAATGAAGTGAATCATTGTTAGACTTTTTCCTAAAGAAATTGCCTGTAAAATCTGTTTTGATTGCTTATTACTGCTGTGCAGCATTGAAAAACTAAAATAATGTATTTTATCCTCAGAAATCAAGAAAAATAACTATAGCCATATAACAATGGATGATGTACTTTTAAAGTACTGAAGGTCAAAGCATAAGGAGAAAACTCCATTACAATTATACTTGTATTGCATAGGTGTTTTAGCTTATGCCTAGACTGGATTTGGTTCAAAAAACACTTAGGACCAGATCCTCAGCGGGTGTAAGCCCATTGAAGTCAATTGAGCTATAATTGACACCAGCTGGGGATCTGGCCCTTAAAGTTGGTTCTGATTTTGCTATGAGAAAATTAAAACAGCAGCAGTTTGGTTCTCAAAGCATTAATGAAAAGGAGTCCCATGCAAACAAAGGGATCAATTTGATACTTTTTTCAAGAATAGGACCAGATTCCATGAGAAGCACCATTGATTCCAATAGGACTACTTGCACAGCAAGGTACTCGTCAATGTGATTAAGGGTATCAGAATTTAGCCCAGAGTTGGTGTCTGATCCTGCCAGGCAACATACCTATGGTATGTCTCTACAAAGTGTAACACAGAAATTACATTCTGAGGAAGAAAGGGCTAAGGAGGCTTTGAGTCCCTTTGTGCCCTCCCAACCCAGGGCTGGTCTAGGAGCTGGAGAGACTCTTGGAGCTGTTTAGGCAGCTCTGGGGGGCTATTTAAGCTATGGCAGGCTCCAGGGGCTGCCCAATGGGCTACAGGGCTGTGTGGAATTTCCACATCACTGTGTGCTGTGACACCACCCCAACACACACACACACACACACACACACACACACACACACACACACTTCAGCATACCCCTCACTCAGGCTTGTGAGGGAGTCCTTGGAAGGCAGCCTTATGACTGCCTTCCTCTGTGCCCGCATTAGGGGAATCTTCCCAGCTGGAGCTGGGACTTTTGGTGCCCTTTATGCTGCTCCAGCTTTATCACCAGCTGTACAGGATCTACAATGGGAGTGAGGATCTCACCTCAAGTCCAGTCCTACAGTCTATAAACCCAGGCAGAAGTCCCACCGGTGTCATTGCTGCACTTACTGTAGGACTTATCACCAGCATTACCGTTAGACTATGGCATTTTTCTGTCATTTCAAAAGGTGAGACACACATTTTCCCACAGGTTACTCTCAGCTTGGAAACATATGGTCTGATCCTAATAATAATACATAATTCCCATACAGCACTTTTCATCAGCAGATCTAAAAGCACTTCACAATCTTTAATATATTTAGCTTCACAACACTTCCGTGAGGTAGGCAGATGCAACCCCATTATCCCCATTTTACAGGTGGCAAACTGATGCACAGAAAGGGTAAGTGACTTGCCCAACGTCACTCAGGAAGTTTGTGGCAAAATAAGAAACTGAACCCAGGTTTCCTGGGCCCTAGGCTAGTGCCCTCTCCTTTGGACCGTCCTTCCTCCATATTGAAGTCAACAGCAACAACATCATTAACTTTGGTGGGAGCAGGATTAAGCCAGCCGAGGATCTGATGCAATGATTTATAATATTTCCTTTTTATGCTAAATTTATGACAGCATGAAGAGTGCTATGAAAGTTCAAAATACAGATCCAATTAACCCTTGGAGTAAGAGGTCATAACTCCCATTGATTTCACTGGGAGCTACATCTGCTTATGGTAGGCCTCTGTTTGGTCCAAACAGTGTACACATTTCCAGATTATCCCATTGCAGAGCTAATGCCTATTTAATCATATCAATATCACCACAGTTTTCATTGAAATGTATTTTGTTTGATGTAGATCATTGCTCATCAGAATGAGGAATTGATCTGAGTAGGAGTGTTTAGAGAGAAGACAGGCTTATTAAGAGAGAGGAGTAGGGGAATAGGAGGTTCTGTATTTGCAAGAATACAAAGTTGTGATAGAGGTGGAGCTGCTGTGTACTAATGTATGAATAGGTGGTTATTGGAATAGTTCCTGTGTGACGAGACTGGTTTAAATACTGGGATCATTAATGTATGACTATTCTGGGTTAAGTCAATAGGACTTGAGGGGAAATAAGCAGAAAAATGAAACAATGACTCTGCATAGGACAGCCCCATCAGCAAACACTTGAGGATTGTTACAGGACAATGTTGACCTCCCAGTGAGACAATCAGACTGGTTTTGGACAGCAGGGCCAAAAAGCCTGGGGAACTCAGAGGACAAGGGAACTCAGACTACATAAAAGTAACTCTTTCTCCAATATCAGAGAGGTGCTGCTGAGAAGCTCTGCAGACACACAGACACCCACTGGTGTGTCTGAAGAAGTTAGGCCTTCCTAGGCTTCCATCGGGAAGCCTGTAGGAAAGATAGACACGTATACAGGCCATTCACTGTTGTGAAATCCTTTTTTTCTTTTATGTTATACTTTATTCCTACTGTGAAGATTAAACAATGCTTTGGTTTTAGGAAGGCTGTCTGGCCACTGGTCACAGACTCACAGGCATCAAACCTAGCCAGCTAACCCTGTAACCCTAACACAGATTGTTTTTATTTTTTTCCATAGCCTGGAAATCTACTTTGGATACATCTAGGGCCTGATCCAAAGCCCACTGAAACCCTATAATTGCGATCAGGCATTTCTGCCCAGTTAATGACAGCATACTAATCAGATTTCATTTGCTTCCAAATAAAAAGGAGGGCTCCTGGATAAACAAAGCCTTCTGAGAATTAGTTGGTGCTCAGTCTCATTTTAAAATTCATTCCCTTGGAAAACACAGTTTTAATGTCACAGCCAATACATTTTTGCCCCATGACGCAGTATATATTTTGCAGAATGAAGACTAACAGCAAGAGCTTAGTAAATCATGAGCGTAACAGCATAACAATTTGTTCTTGGCAGGATCTGACCAACACTTACTCCTGCCATGAGCGCAAGAGACTGGACTAGATGACCTCTCAAGGTCCCTTCCATTCCTACGAGTCTATGATTCTTTGTCCCAGTGCTCAATGATACCCTGTAGATTCATGTTTTTATAAAGAAAAAAAATGCAGCATCCAACAGGGAAAGAGATTATTGCCAGCTAGAGTGCTCCCCCTTCACTTGGATTGCTTCATTACTCAGGGAAACTGAGCTACCCTGTCGCCCCAATGAAGCCAAACTACTAGGGCTGCCTGCCCCAACAGTTGCCCTGCGAGTCCCTTTGATGTGTACGTCCTCCTTGTGGAGGGATAGCTCCATGCAACCTGTAATACAGCTTCATGTGGTGTTGCCTTCCCAAGAAGAACTTTATGATGCACATTCTTGACTTCCAGCAGCCCAGCACTCACCCCGTCCTATTTCTCCTCCAAGCCTGCCCCTTTCCCCATGCAGATCAGTGGACCTGCAGAGGGCCCTCCATAACATTCAGGAGGAAAGACTTAGATCCATACTTAGAGGGGGCATGGAAGGGCTGTGAGTGTGTAGCTCTGAATTTAATCCTATGTGTCCTCATTGCTGGACACTTTAAATTATAAGCAAATATGTTCAACAGACAGAAAGCTGATATGATTCCTTAATGACTTCTGCACAGCACCAGACACTATTTCAGTGCTGCTCTGACAAGTAACTTGGAGTCTGATACACCACTTGGGAAAAATGTGCTATATAGAAATCAGTATTAGAATTGTGAGCTACCACTTTAAATGCTCAGGGGATTTTTCTGGCCCTACTTGAAAGCTATGGGGCTCTACAGGGTAAGGTGTGAGATGGGCCTAGCAGAGTCAGTCCCACAGAGACCCAGTCTAGAGCCAGGTGGGAAGAGTTGTGCCTCTTTCTGTTTCCGGGAGCAGCCTGTTTTGTCTTTCTGTTTTGCATTCTTGTGTGATCATTCTGAATTCTATAAAATAAAGTACTGTTACACTGCAACTTTTCAGCAAGAGTATTTGTATGCTGTTATCTATATTCTCCATCTGTATGCCATGACCATAACAGAAAACACCACAAAAACCACTTTTTTGAAAAACCTAATCAATATTTATTTCTAAAAGTTAAGAATTTATTATTATTTTCTAAGTATTTTATGGGTTTAGGAGATTTTTCTGGTTGGATTAGATAAATTCCTTCCCCACCCATGTTTCAGCTATACAGGAGAACAAAACAAGCAAATTGTTTTTGTTTTTTAATTTTCTTCCCGAGAACACTCTGCTTGGTGTTGTGTCACGATCTTCCCAATCCTAAATTAAACTCCACAGAAAAACAGTACCTCCTGCTGCAGGAAATTCAGCTTCGTGTACAAAATTGAACCAGTTTATAACCTACACACACAAATCCATGGGAGAGCAATATTAAGGAACAGAGCCTACACAGCCAGAGAGGGATACTTGGAAGCCTAAAGAAATATACAGGTTTATAGAAGTATTTAGAATAGAGAGGAATGAAGTTAACTACATAAGCTAGAATCACTATAGCACAAAATGAAGGATGTACATGGAGGACCTGATTCTATTCAAAGTCAAAGCAACAGATTTGCAATTGATTTCAGCTGGCTCAGAACTGGGCCTGGAGTTTGACAATAAAAGCAACGTGGGTTGGATATTTCAATGAGCAGCCCATCTAATAAACATCAAGCTTCACAATATGAACCCCAGGACTGGCTCTTTGTTCAAATTGCAGCACTCTGCCCTCTACTTGATATGCTGGATATTGATTGGAGGCTGATGGATTTCCACTCCACACGGCTAAATGCAGTGCATTGATTGGAGGGTTACTTTTTATAGACATCTTCCAATAGCTAGGGGAATGATATTAGGAGTAAAATTCCAGCTAGGCTGCAATTGGAGACTGTTAACCTTGGTGATTACTCTAGCTCCAGTGTGAAGAATACCTGATAAGACCTTAGTGATTAGCTTCTTAAAAAAAATAGTGTTAGCACAGCATGATCCCTGCAAATAGGGGAACCAGGGACTAGCCATCCATAACAGTAAAGAAACAATGCATTTAAAAACAGCATTTTATTTTATGATTTTTCTTCAACATCCCTTCCGTGTGAAGGTAATGATCTGTAGCGCCAGAGAGCCTTTATTCGCCGATTCATGCTGGGGGAGACATGTCACTCCAGAATGGCACAGCCGCCAGGAGAAGCTACTCCTAGGTATCTGAGGAAGCGTATGCTGGAGCAGCAGCTCTATTACCTGTTGAACAGGCACAGTGAGCACACCCTGAAAGCCTGGTCCCAGATCTTCTGATTTGTACAAAGCAAGGGCGAAGGCACATTCATGCCCTCCCTACCCCTTTCTGGAGTAGCTAATAGCTATAACAATGCTACCGAGGAACAATAACTGTGCTCCCAACAGAACTCTGTCCTACCAAGGGCACTAGAAAAGTCAGGAGAGAAAAGGATTTTTTCTTTAAATTTCTGGTACTTTCTGCTTCAGGTCCATCAAAAATACCACAAAAGCATATCGTAAAGGGTTTCAGAGTTTCTGATCCTAGACCGATCGTAAAAATGCAATGGCTCCTGCAAAGAAAACAGCGCTACCAGTGTACATCAGAGTCATTCCACTTAAATCAGTAATGTTGCTCTGCATTTAACTCTGCCAGTGTAACTGCTCTAAGAATCTAGTCCATTGCTTTGCAATATCCTTTATCATAAGTTACAACCACTCAGCTAAATCTAATCTCAACCTCCATTCTAGAAACGTAAGTTATCGCTGCTGCTAACTAACTTTATCAGCCAGTCCAACTTTTCAATGAAATATTTTCATTGCTTTTCTAATGATCACATTTTGTTGCAGTTGGTTTGTTTTATTCTGTCAAAAATCTCAACAGTATGTATTATCTCAATCTAGTTGAGTATTATTGATGTCACCTCACCGTGTGGCTAGTTGCAAATCAGACTCAAAGAAAAAAAATAGAACCCAAATTATTTATTAAAACAGAAGTGGAACAGAAAATAAAATTAGTGAAAGTCTTTCAAGTGCTGAAAAAGAGTAGCAAGCCTGAATTTTAAGCTTTAATAAGTAGCATGGAACATAGCCAAGGAGTATGATAAATGTTAGGAATCTTGATGAACAAAGATTTTCTTTTAGTATGTGTGACAGCTTCATTGGTTGGACCTCATATGTACACACTTTCATGTGCTTTGGTTAATCTACACATACACTGCACTCTCCAGACATGATTTGAAGACAAATGCCAGAGCCATGAGCAAGTTAATTATAAGGTCCCTATGCATCAATAGATTACATCTTGAGCTTCATGTGCCTGTCACATTACGGACAGGGCCAGCTCCAGACACCAGCTTGGCAAGCAGGTGCTTGGGGTGGCCACTCCAGAGAGGGGTGGCAGGTCCAGCTATTCGGTGGCAATTCGACGGACGGTCACTCACTCCCGCTCGGAGCGAAGGACCTCCTGCCGAATTGCCGCCGCAGATCGCAATCGCGGCTTTTTTGTTGTTGTTGTTGTTGGCTGCTTGGGGCGGCCAAAACCCTGGAGCCGGCCCTGATTACGGATGCAGCTTTTATTTATTTATTCAGATTTATATTACAATAAACAAATGATCACCTATCCCAAACTACCGGCACCCCCTACAAACTTTAAAAATACATTTTGTAAAATAGACAGACCCCAGCAATTTCCTGCAGATAACACTACCCAGTAGCAACAGAGAGAAACAAAACTTTAATATAAAAGTCATTATGAAAACCATCCCTAGAGTCCCCCTCCAACCATTCTCCAACTTCCCAATGGGCTGAGCACAAGGGACGGGTCTTGAATGTTACCAAACTCAGGCTGTGATGGATCCTGGCAGTAAGTAAGTCCCAAAGGTGCAGAGGCCTAACGGGGAAGTCCTGCTAGCCACTCCCTCTCTTATACTCATGTGGCCACAGCTTAAATGCCTCTGCTAATTGCAGATGTGCCAGTGTAACTTGCACACCTATTGGGTGTGGTGTTCTATCCCAGCTAGTGGCACCAAGACCACTTAGAGAGAGATTGGAACCTTTGAATTTGATTGAAAATCAAAATGAATCTGCTCT
The DNA here is from genome assembly GCF_002925995.2 of Terrapene triunguis. Classification (NCBI taxonomy): domain Eukaryota; kingdom Metazoa; phylum Chordata; order Testudines; family Emydidae; genus Terrapene; species Terrapene triunguis. The sequence continues at coordinate 17,100,005 of NW_020664419.1, forward strand.
ACAGCCTGAGCTAAGGGCCATATGGCTTTTAGCTCATGCAGTAGAGCGGGGATCGGCAACCTTTGGCACGCAGTCCGCCAGGGAAAGCCCTTGGCGGACCGGGCCGGTTTGTTTACCTGCCGCAGGTTCAGCCGATCGCAGCTCCCATTGGCCGCGGTTCGCCGCTCCAGGCCAATGGGGGCGGTGGGAAGCGGCGGCCAGCACATCCCTTGGCCCACGCCGCTTCCCGCAGCCCCATTGGCCTGGAGCGGCGAACCACGGCCAGAGGGAGCTGCGATCGGCCGAACCTGCGGACGCAGCAGGTAAACAAACCAGCCCGGCCCACCAGGGTGCTTACCCTGGCAGGCTGCATGCCAAAGGTTGCCGATCCCTGCAGTAGAGACTCATGCATTTAGCTCCAGAGGCCCCAAGTTCAATCCTGCCCACCAGGGTCTGTCAATATTACACCAATATGGCAAGGGGAGAGAGATGGTCACTTGGGTAAGTCCCATTTAGGGTTTTATAGGTTAAACCTCTATACCCAGAAACCAATAGTTTCATATTCCCACACAGAGAAATGCAATTGAATAGCCACTCAATTCTGTACTAGCTGCAATTTCCACATGGATTTTATCTGGTTTCATCTCTGGTCCTCATACTGGTGTGCAGGGAGTGCAGCTGCATGCAAGAACCCCCACTCTATGGGGTGTATCTAAGGAGCCCTCTGAAACCAGAGGGAGACTTTTCATTGATTCAGTTGGCTTTAGATCAGGCCCATTCTGCACAGGGCTCAGGAAAAGTGACATTCCCTGTGCTCAAGTGCACTCCACATATCCATTACCCCACTGGAAGCAAGAATGAGGTGGGGTCATGCTTCTACCTCCTCCACAGAAGCTTTTCTCCCCTCCACACCGCTACCTCCAATATACCAGTGCAGGGCAGTAGCAAGGGTTACCACCTGGATCTTTGAGACCCTGCAGGAATTTTGCTGCTACCCTAAAGTTTTTTCAATGGATTCTCAGTTAACTATAAACTGAGGATGAAATCTCGGTTCTATCAAAATCAACTGCAAAACTCCCAATGACTTGAAGGGGACCAGGATTTCAGCTGAAAACAGTAGGGAGAGACAGGAAAAACAAAAAAAAAAGTGATGAGTAAAGAGGAGTCAGAAATGCATCAGAGACCCAGGGAGAAAATCATCTGATCTGAAATCACTTATCTTATTAACTGTAGTTCCCCCCCCCCTTTCATTTTCCATGCAACATTTGCAAAGATGACTCCTTTAAAAGAAATCAGAATTCTAGCTAGGTCCATAAAAACAAGGTTATAAGCCTTTTTTGAATGTCTCCATCCCTCCTGCTAATAAGAGACCAGCTCCCACCTACACAGCGTAAGGATTAGTAACTAAGAAAAGCTCGTCCATGTGAGGTGCATATTTAAGGGGAGAAGAAAAGATACGATTTTAAAAGAAAAGATGAGTAAGTTACGGTAGCCTCTGGGTAGCAGGAACCAGCATGTTGAATGTTTCTGCATGTTTTATACACATTCAATATTAATTCAGTTTCCGTGGCAACTATGACATCCCGTGAAATTATATACTTCCATTGAATTATAGAGCATCTTAAAGCAAAATGCACCGGCAGCTAACAGAGACACTCTGTTGTAATTTAAAATGTTTCTCCTGCTTGTGTGAGACTTCAAATTACCCCTTAAAACATATTTCTTTCTTTCAGATGTAGACCACTAAGATAGATTTAAGCAAAATCCACTGCTAGGAAATTGGTTTCTTGACTTGTGTTGTCCAATAAGTGTCTGACCCGTGTTTCTGTGTTTTGTTATGTTTTCCATAGTAAATAGTAACCATACACCTCGAGTCTGCATGGTTATTATCTTAGATTAAGAGTAATCACCAAAACAAGCAAGAACAAAAGGAAGTCGCCATCTGAGAACACAATGTGTGTCTCTCCATAACAGCTGTATATTTAGAAATGGCAGCTGCCTTCAGCAGACTCCTGGAAGTGGAAAGGTACAGCACACACACACACACACACACACACACACACACACACAATAGGTTTCACAGCTTCACACATCAAACATCTGACTTAGTCTATAAGCTCCTGAAGGCAGGAATGGTCTTCCTTTATGTTTTTAGAGTACTATCACAATCCTGGTCATCTATAAAAATAATGCCTCCTTTTTTGGATCAAGTTGTGTGATATACAGGAGACTGTGCATGATCTGAGCGGTTTTAGTAATTCCTCAGTAAAATAAAATTAAAGGCACAAGATACAAATTTTCATGACCTGGGTGTCATTATCACAATGCATTCAAGAAAAATGTGACATAAGCAGGCTGCTTTCCCCCAGTTTATAATGGCATGTATTTTTAGCGACATGCTTCGTTTGGATTATTCATCCTAGTATTCTTCTCCTTTTTCATTGCTCTACTGCAACAGGGTTTTTTTTAACCAAAACAAAGACCATTGTCTAAGTGCCCATGGCTGCAAGATGCTCATTTCAGCAGCAGAGGAGGCTGTGCAGCATACCTCAGGCCCTACTGGAAAGAGAGGGAAGACTTAGGAAGGCAAAGAACAGCTGTGGTAAGGTGCTGAGTTCCCTTCTCAATGAGAGCTGAGGGTTGAGGACCAGGCCAGCAATTGGTTACCCTGATTGTTACCATTCGATGAAAAACGGATGTTGTTACAGTGCCACCCAATTTACTCTGTGTAATGCCCAACAGTTCTAACCTGGCAAAAATGTGCTGGAGGCATTTTAAAGAATTTCAATATTCCTATTTATCTTACTAAGTATATTTCATGTAAACAAAGTTTAAGCCCATGGGGTGAAACCCTAAGCCCACAAAAGTCAATACCAAAACTCCCATTGACTTCAGTGGGGCTAGGATGTCACCATTAGGCTTTTCTAGGTCAGATACATTCATGTATTTCAACTTTTACACCCCTGTTCTTCACTCAGGGTGCTTTATAATAATTAAAATATAAAATGCAGATAAAATCCACACTATACATTGAACTGCACAAACAACATTACAGTGATGTCTGCCCACCACAACACTGCATAACAGAATAACACTGCATCTTCCCATCTCCTCTCCAGTCCTAGCAGACTATGGATATGGTGTTCTGTTGGCTAAGTGGTCTTGTCCTTCAGACCTATCTGGAATTAATTCCATACAAGGTGCACTTCAACTCAAACCCAAGGAGGAAATGATTGGTCTATGACTAATATTGCACCTAGCACAATGGGACACTGATCTCAGCTGGGACTTTACGGAAATACAAAGAATAATAAAAATCCACCTCCTCAATTTCCCCAGGTGAAACACCAGCTACACTCTGCCCAATGGACTGAGCCAAAGACACCTGAGGCTTTGCAACCATTTGACTCCTGAGATGATAGAAAATCAAAATACTACAGACAAATTCATTCCTGGCGTTAGTGCAGTTACAGCAGGAGTGAATTTGGTCCAGTGACACAAATACGATAGCATCAAGTGTTTTGTCCTGAGAAAGGCTGAATAGATGACAAAACATGGGTTAGCTGGAGCTGTTAAGGAAAGACTAAACTTTGAGATAGATCTTCATTATTTTGAATCAAGACTCCTTACGCTGTTCTGCAGTGAATATAGCAAGACTGATGAAGCACTGACCCAGGGGCAAAGGTTGCCAATAGCTTTGTGCTTTTCAATAACAAAAATATAAATGCAGCACAAAGCTATCCAAAAGAGGGGAAATGAGCAATTAATCCTATTACAAACAAATCCTGACCTCTGCAAAACATCCATGGAAAAATAGGCTAAAAACTGTAACTAACTGTGAAAATCCCAAGGACGTGTAAATAGCTTACCATTTAAGGTAAGAATATTTTGTGATTGTATAGTGCATGAGTGAACCCCTGTAGTCACACCCTACACATTATTGTAATAATCTTTGTACAAAATACTCCTTGTGAGGTATCATTTGTAAACTAATAACTCATTCGTCAATAATGTCATGGTGAAATGTATGTAGAAACATTGTCTGTAAAGTTGTGAATTTCCTGGCCTGTATGCACATGTTCAGATGCCACGTAACCCTGATTAGGCAGGAGTGGTTAAGTAGGTATATCATAAACAAAGGAATGTGTGTTTACCTCAATTTACATATAAATAGTAAACCGGGTCATTGAGGCAGCAAGGGAGAGATCAGGCAAATCTACATTTCAGCATACACCGGGAAGAAGAAAGAGCATGGGGGCACCTTCCCCCCCCCCAGACTCCAGGTCACCTTTGTTACTGTTTGAATACATTTTTCTGTATGTAATCCTCAGAGGAATCCACTTCAAAGGGGGACTGGACTGTAACAGTGAGGGGCAAAACAGCACACTCTCTCTCTCTCTCTCTTGCTCTTTCACCTAAGACAAAGGAACCAGCCCTTTGGGGGCAGATCCTGACTTGAGAATTTGGTCAGCCCTGTTGCAGGGACCGTGTGATAAGAATTCTATCTTGAACCAAGTCTAGTGTGTTAAGTTTTAGTTACTAGAAAGCATTTTATCTTTATTTCTCTTGTAACCATTTGTGACTTTAGTGCCTTGTACTTGTACTTGCTTAAAATCTCTCTCTTTGTAGTTAAATAAACTTGTTTTATTCTTTAATCAAAACTAATCCAGTGGTGTGTTTAAACTAAATTGTTTGGTAACGCTAATTAAAGTAGCAAACTCTTGTATATTGACCCCTTACAGGACAATGGACCTGCAATATCTGAACTGTCCAGGAGTGGGCTGGATAGTTTCAGAACACACATTTTGGGGGGAAATCTGGGACTGGTCATATGTTAGGGTTACCCTGCAAGTGGTAACCAAGGCTGGTGGAAGCTAGGGGGTTGACTGGAGTGTTGTTGGCAGGCTGTAGCTACACACAGACATTCAGGGTGTGACCTACATGCTGTTTGGCTGTGTGTGAGGAGCCTGCGGTGAGAGCTTGAGCAACAAAGTATTGTGACGCACCCAAGGTTGCAGGGCAGGGGATGACACAACCCCTCACTAGTCTGCATTGCACCCCAGAATGTGATAGCATGCCCATTGTGCTTAATTCCATAATTTGTCCGATAGAAGTCAAGAGAACCACTCAGAGTAGTAAGACACATGCGAGGATTGAGCCCTCTAGATGTATATATGCATCATCAATAAAATGCAGCCTCTTCTGGGATAGAGGACAACAGGTAGAAGGCACCAGCAGGGGAAATTTTGGCCAAGGACCTGGCTTAGATACTTCAGTAATGAGAATATTGAAATAGACAGGTAGACTCTGAGACAAACTTCTTCCATTATAAAATCATTAGGCCTTTAGTGCCCATGCAGAGCAAACCAAGCCTCAGTTCTTAAGGGGTCATCTGAAAGACCTACACATTATACCCTTGAAGATAAAGCCCAGCACTAAATCTGGCAGAACACATGGCTCCAGCAAATCTAAACTGTGCAAACACAATGCTTAGACCCCTAAATTATCCCCTCCAATATATAATTTACACTAAAACCAGCTATGCTGATTTCCACCAGCTGAGGAACTGACCTGTAGAGTTTATATTATATTTAACTGCTGCCTAGTGTTTAAGTATAAAACTTAAACACAATGACTTATACATGTGTAAGCAGGGTCTGAATGAACTCCTTGACAGCTAGTTGGGGATGGGGAGAGACTTCAGGAGCAAACTGTATTTACATGAACACACCTACTCTGCATAGGTATCCAGCAGACAAGAGCTGTGTAGCTCCAAGTGATCAACTTTCACTGGTGTATCACTATAGTACAGAATGCAGTGGTAGTGAAATGCTGTTATCAATGTTATCTTTATTGTATGAGTAAAGGGGAGCAGGACTGTGCTGAGCCTGGCCTGATTGAGGGGTCACCCTCAGTTGAAAGGAACTCACTAAGCGAGGGGCTCGAAAAGTAAGGAGGGGGGAGGAGGTGTGAACTTCCCCCAAGGGCTCCCACTCTGGTTTAACCTGTTCCACCCCACTGTTCAAAGATAGAGCTAAATAGGCTTCACTAGGAGGCTTTTGTTATGTTAAATGCTTTACTAAGAGCAGGGTGGACTCTCAAAAGACTGACCGGCAGAGAGGCGGGTGGCAAAAGGTGACCGGCAAGTGGAGTGGAACGAGTGGCTGGTGAGGCAGCTAGCGGAGAGGAACTGCGGCTGGTGGAGCAGCCAGCTAGAGCAAGTGCTCAGATTGCAGAACAAGCCAGGTGCCTTCTTCCCCTGGTCGGAGGTGACCTCACACAGATGCATCACTGAACCCTGGGTCCTCACTGACCAAGGATAACCACTGTGAGTGGGGTATGGTGAGCGAGCAGAGAGGGGCACAGTAAATGCACTTTTGGTTATAGAATTCAGGAACATGGGGTACTGTGGTGGGCATCCTGCTCACAGCTTTATGAATCCTGCTTGTTGCATTTTCCCTAATTAATGTCAGGTCATTTCCCTTCTTTCATTAAAAGTTTCTTTGCTACACTCAGACTCCGTGCTTGTGAGTGGGAAAGTTTTGCCTCTCAGAGGCGCCCAGGGCTGGTGTGTACTTTTCCCAGCTTACTGGGTGGGGACTCGAGCTGGTTTTGTGTTGTATTGTTGAAAGGGAACCCCTAGATATTGAACCCAGCCCTGGTTGCTGCCGACTCCACCTGGCAGAAGGGTTACACATGCAAAGTCGGGGTCTGCTGTCTGCATTTACACTGTATGCCTTATAGGCAGCAAAGTCAGCTTTTGGGGTCTGAGTATTACAGCAGCCATGGGGAAAACAAAACTATCGGCTCCTATATGCATTACAATCTTTCTGTTGCAAGAATAGGTTCTCACTGTGCCCATTTCTCATTACTGTCCTTGGGACTGATCCCACTTTCCTTCTTTGCCTCAGTGGGCACCAGTGTAGGCCCCACATCATGAGAATGACATTCAGGATCGGAATTTTAATCCCAACATATTTTTTAAAGACTGCCGTATGGAACGCCTTTGACCTTTTCAGTGTTCTCTGTTTGATTGACTGAACATTCTATCCCCTCCCTGGGGCTCACTCTCTGACTCTGTTACTAATCACATTGCAGAGGAGTACAAATGTCAGAGCAGCACAAAGCTACACTCTCCAGAATCCAGGAAGCACTGCAATTCTCACATTGCATCCTTGGAACGCAGATGATGAGAAAACAAGCTCATACGACAGATGGGAACCTTTCCTTGTGAAAATGAATGTGAAAAAGGAGCACTCAGCATTCGGGGGTTGGGGGGGTCATTGTCTCTGCTGCACAGTTTCTTGCAGAGGTCTTAACACAAATTCACAGGCAAGTTTATGAATGTGTAGATGGAATCTAAGATGGTATAATTTGCACCTTCTTCCGGCCCCTTTAGTGAGCATGTTGCTTCAATTTAGACTCCCTTACATGTCAGGAAGTGGCTGTAAGTAAGTGAAAGAACATAGGGATTGATATCCCAGATCAGACTGTGGTCTGACAGTGGCCAGCATCAGATGCTTCAGAGGAAGATAAAATAACTCAAAATGGACAACTATAGCATAACCAACCAAAGGAGACTTCTTCCTAATCCCTGTCAGCTATAGGTTGGTGTCTGCCCTGAAGCATGAGGTTTTTATCTATTTTTATTTTACAATTCCTCTCTCAGGGCAAGGAGTGCAGCTGAGTGCAAAGGAACTGAAGGTAGTGGGAGGGGGTCTAATATAAAATATGTTACATATCTCTCTGAGTTTGACCCATCTTGTCTCCAGTCTCCTCCTCAGCTGGTTTACTGAATTTTCTATATGCTTCTACATAGCTCGGGAGGTGCTTTCCATTGTCTTGTCACAGCTGATTTGCTAATATGACAAAAGACTATTTCAAACACAAAATATGATGCCTCATGAAATTTCAGGAGGCTGAAAATAATTCACAGGAAGTCATTATAAATAGGGCCCTACCAAATTCACAACCATGAAAAACATGTCACGGACTGTGAAATCTAGTCTTTTGTGTGCTTTTACTCTATACTATACAGATTTCACAGGGGAAACCAGCGTTCCTCAGATTGGGGGTCCTGACCCAAAAGGGAGTTGCACAGAGGTTGCAAAGTTATTTTAGGGGGGTCACAGTACTGCCACCCTTACTTCTGTGCTGCCTTCAGAGCTGCTGCTGGAGAGCGGCAGATGTTGGCCGGGCACTCAGCTCTGAAGGCAGTGCCCCACCAGCAGCAGCGCAGAAGTAAGGGTGGCAATACCATACCAGGGTCTACATAATACTTAGTTCTGCCATGAGTGCAGGGGACTGGACTATATGACCTCTCGAGGTCCCTTCCAGTCCTATGATTCTATCATATACCATAACATACTATACCCTTACTTCTGCGCTGCTGCCTTCAGAGCTGGGCAACCAGAGAGTGGTGGCTGCTGACTGAGGGCCCAGCTGTGCAGGCAGCAGCGCAGATGTCAGGGTGACAATACCATACCAGGCCATCCTTACTTCTGCGCTGCTGCTGGTGGTGGCTCTGCCTTCAGAGCTGGGCTCCCAACCAGCATCTGCCACTTTCCAGCTGCCCAACTCTGAAGGCAGCACCACCACCACCCGCAGTGCAGAAGTAAGGGTAGCAATACCATAACCCCCTTACAATTGTAGGGATCAGGATCCCTACGATTACAACACTGTAAAATTTCAGATTTAAATAGCTGAAATCGTGAAATTTGTGATTTTTAATTCCCATGACCGTGAAATTCACCAAAATGGACTGTGAATTTGGTAGGGCCCTAATTATCAATGGCAATTTCCTAACTCAAAAAGTGTTGCAGTCAACACAGGGGAATTCTATAGTGGACCTTGTCCTAATAGATGAAAGACAAACTGATCACAGAACTAAAAGTTTAAATAGATAGATAGATAGATAGATATTTTTATAGCTGCCTCCACTTCCACTCTAAACCAGATTAGCACAGCCTTCTTCCTCAATTGTGGGATTGTAACTTTTTGATTATCTAGTAAGGTGTTCTTAAATAATTTCCAATTATCAGTCACATTTTTTTTATTAAATCTTTCCTTCCAGCTGACTTGGCACATAATTTTTTTAAGTTTTGTGAAATTGCTTTATTAAATCACCAAGTATATTGGTGGGGAGAGGGATAGCTCAGTGGTTTGAGCATTAGCCTGCCAAACCCAGGGCTGTGAGTTCAATCTTTAAGGGGGCCATTTAGGGAACTGGGGTAAAAATCTGTCTGGGGATTGGTTCCCCCTTTGAGCAGGGGGTTGGACTAGACAGGGCCAGCTCTGGCTTTTTTGCTGACCCAAGCAAAAAAAAAAGGGGGGCGGCAAAAAACGGCAAAGAAAAAAAAAACAACACCTGCGGCGTGGCCGGAGCCAGGGGGACTCCCTGCGCTGCAGATGTGCCCCGGGAGCAGGGGGGAGAGGGAGAGAAGGGGGGTGGCCAGGGCTTCAGCGGGGCGCTGCCACGCGGCCCCAACCGCCGCGCCGCCTGCTGGGAGGGCTCCGGCCGCTCCGGTCGGCTGGGAGGGAAGGACGCAGGCTGCCCTGCCGGGGCTTGCTGCAGGGCGCTCCCCTCCTCCGCGCCGCCACCACCTACAGGGCGGCCGGAGTGGAACAACAACAAAAAAAAAAGCGGCCGTGCCGCCCTAGGATTGGGCGGAATGCCGCCTCGTACAATCTGCCGCCCCAAGCACGAGCTTGCTCGGCTGGTGCCTGGAGCCGGCCCTGGGACTAGATGACCTCCTGAGGTTCCTTCCAACCCTGATATTCTATGATTCTATCACTGGTCTGTACTTTATTCTGGTTGCTCATCATAAACATGATCAAGTCATGATCACTTGTATCTAAACTACCTAATGGTAGTTTTAGTTTTGTGATCAGTTTGTCTTTTATCTTTTAGGACAAGGTCTACTATAGAATTATATATACACACACACACACACATATATATAAATGGAATAAAGGGGTAGTTGACAGTAATAAATATAAATCAGAAGTTAGGAATTATAGAAAAATAATAAGGGAAGTCAAGGGACACAAGGAGCACTCTATGGTCTGCAGAGGTAAGGACAATAATAAGGAGTTTTTAAAATATATTATGAACAAAAAACAATGGTGTCGGTCCATTACTAGGCAGAAATAGTAGAATTATCAGTAATAATGCAGAAAAGGCAGAAGTGTCCAATAAATATTTCTGTTCTGCATATGCGGAAAAACAGATGATGCAGTCTCATCATATTGTGATGATAACATTCTTTCCATTCCACTAGTATCTCGGGAAGATGTTAAACAGAGGCTAGTAAAGTCAGACATTTTTAAATAAGCAAGTCAGATAATTTGCATCCAAGAGTTTTAAAAGAGCTGACTGAGGAGCTTGCTGAGCAATTAATGATGATTTTCAATGAGTTTAGAGCACTGGGGAAGCTCTAGAAAACTGGAAGAAAGCTAATATTGTGCCCAAAAAAAAGTCAAATAGGATGAACTGAATAATTATAGGCCTGTCAGCCTGACATAGATCCAAGGCATGATAATGGAACAACTGATACAGGACTCTATAATGAACTAAAGCAGAGTAATATAATTAATACAAAGCAATATGGGTTTATGGAATATAGATCTGTCAAACAAACCTGATTTTTTTATGAGAATACAAATTTGGTTGATAAAGGTAATAGTATTGACATATGTAGGGAGGGCACATGGCTTCCCTCAGAGACTGATGGGGAGGAAACCCTGCTGAAAGCAGAGAGGTGGGACAGGAAGCATAAAAGGCAACTCAGTTGGGTGGAAGCTGGTGAAAGAGACACCTCTCACTCACCACTGGAGTGGGAACCTGAAGAGGACCTCTACAGCACTGAGGACTCAAAGGGACTGTCAGAGCTGCCTGCCGACAGGGATGCCGAGGAGCTGGTGGGACTGCAGCTAGCTGTGTACCCTGAGAAGATGAAGGACACCCACGGAGTGAAGGTACCCAGCAAGGGGGTCATAGGAAGTAGCTCGGGGACACCAGACAGTAGTCTGGCTGTATGGCCAGAATCCCAGTCAGTATGTTTCATCCAGAGCCATTCACTACTGTTATGGCCCTGGGCTGGGACCCGGTGGAGTAGGGTGAGCTTAGGTCCCTCTACCTCCTGCTGCCAAACCCACCTCTGGGGTGGTAGTCTCCCCAGCTAAGGCCAAGAGGCCTGTGTTTGTCTGCCATCTGCCTGAGTTAGGACATCAGGTGATAGACTGTTTGGTGCTCCACCCTACCCGAGGGCCTGAGCCCCTAGACTGTTTGGTGCTTCGCCCTACACAAGGGCCTGAGCCCTAAACTGTTTGTGCCTTGCCCTGCCTGGGGCCAGGGCTCTGGACTACGGGCTGCTTGACTCTGCCTAGAGAGCCAAGACTTCTCCCTCCCCCACACAATTTTCAACCAATAATGGAGTAATGGAGCTCATATTTTTTCAATTTTTAAATGAAAAATGGGTGGGGTCAAAATTCCCCTCCCCCTTTTTAAACTTTTTTTTTTTTTTTTAGCGGGGGCAGAAGTGGGAACTATGAGCCAAGAGGGCCTACATTCTATTTCTACCTCTGCTAACCGCTGGTCTTACTAATATTTCACCAAAAAATAATCAGTTATGCCTCATAATGCCCCTATGAAATAAAGTAAACATCTTTGCTCCTACTTTATAGCTGATGAAAATGTGACTAAACCAAGTGTTATATCTCAGGTCACATCGCAAATTAATAATAGAACTAGGGTTAGAGCCCAGCACTCAGGTTTCTGTCTCATCCACTTAATCACAGTCCTGCTACATAATTTTTTTTGAATCTCTCAGTTTCCCCATCTGTTAAATGGAGAGATAGCAATATGCACCACAGAAGAAACCTGATGATGTACAGATATCCACTGTCACACACAGGTCAGTATATGTTTTATAGTTTCATTTCATAATGGCTAGAGCTGAATTCTAGAGTCTCTCCTCTTGGAATGGAGCTGGCTATCATAGAATATCAGGGGTGGAAGGGACCTCAGGAGGTCACCTAGTCCAACCCCCTACTCAAAGGGGGACCAATCCCCAGACAGTTTTTTACCCCAGTTCCCTAAATGGCCACCTCAAGGATTGAACTCACAACCCTGGGTTTAGCAGGCCAATGCTCAAACCACTGAGCTATCCCTCCCCCCTCTCAATGCACACTCCAATGCTATTGCAGAGCATGTATTTAAGTGTGCTGTATTTGAATTGTGTCAGTGCCACTAGGGTTGCTGACATGCACTGGAAAACTAAGGAAAGCATCATTTGCAAAACAAGATTTGCAGCTGGCCAGAAACTAAGAACCATTGAGTTGCTACATGTTGTTTTGTATTTGACCATTCATTCGTCATGCCGGCTTTCAACATCATCCCTAGACCTACACATTTTTTCACCCCATTGTATTTTTAATTATGACACATGGGCACTACTATATGGGAATACTCACTGGCATGTAATAAAGAATTCTAGTCCAGTCCCTCAGCTAGTGTAAATTGATGTAGAACCAATTGCTTCAATTGAGCTACTCCGATATACACCAGTTGAGAACCTGGCCCTTTAAGTATTTAAAAACCTAAAATGAACATTGTGGAGTTAAAGTTCTGTAATTTTCAGATAAATTCCCTGCCACATATGCACCAGTACACATGATTATTTGCAACTTGCCAGGAAACTAGCAGTCAGTAACTTGACCACATTTAAACAGCTAAGCTATATCTGAGATTAATAAAATGTAGGAACCATGATATGAAGTAGAGAGATTCTGAGTGGTAAAAATAATACACTATTCATCACTGCATACCTCCAGTGCATTAACATAATGGAATGGATTTCCCCTTTTAGTCTTCATACACATTCCTCGGTGGGGCCTGAATATCTGCGCAGCTCAAAACTTTCACCACCAGCTCATTAACAACATTTACACTGCCATGAATCTTACCACAATGTTTGCAATCATGGTTCCTAGTAATGCCATTGCTATTGATGCTCTTATCTAACGAGAGCAGCCACTAAAACTGGATCTATTCAGATTTGAGCTTCACTAAGTGCTTCATACCACGCATATTATGCTACTATGCATATGCTATTGGAACAACAAACGATAATAGCAAACATTTGCTTGTATAGGGACAAGCTACTCAATCATCTATAATAATAGTTGAAGGTTCCATGAGCTAGGCTCTCTGATGTACCAAATTTCTGCTTGGAGTAGCAGAGAATGGGTATCATCAAGGAGCCATTTAGGACTTTCTAAATCTCTGTTTGGAGCAGTCTTTGACAAAGGTTAGAGAAACCTGGGGGCTGCTTTGACCTCTCCCAGGTGGCAGCAGTTCTCAAGGTATAAGGCAACCATATTTTCCCAAAGGAAAAATGGGACACCGCTCGGGGCCGGCCCAAGGCCCCTCCACCCTCTCCCCACCCACATGGGGCCGGCCTGAAACCCCCTGCTGCCCGCCCATGTGCGGCTGGCCCGTCCCAAGCCACTCCCTGAGCCCTTCCTTCCTTCCACTCAGAGCTGGCGTTGCCGCTCTCCCGTCTCCACTCACGCAGTCCTCCCTGCCCCAATAGGGGTTGCGCCCCACTTTTTTGGCAAAACTGGACATTTCATAGATTCATAGATTCTAGGACTGGAAGGGACCTCGAGAGGTCATCGTGTCCAGTCCCCTGCCCTCATGGCAAGACCAAATACTGTCTAGACCAGTGGTTCCCAAACTTGTTCTGCCGCTTGTGTAGGGAAAGCCCCTGGCGGGCAGGGCCGGTTTGTTTACCTGCCGCGTCCGCAGGTTCGGCCGATCGCGGCTCCCAGTGGCCGCGGTTCGCTGCTCCAGGCCAATGGGAGCTGCTAGAAGCGGCAGCAGTATGTCCCTCGGCACTTTGCATTTGTCTTTATTAAACTTCATCCTGTTTACCTCAGACCGTTTCTCCAATTTGTCCAGATCATTTTGAATTATGACCCTATCTTCCAAAGCAGTTGCAATCCCCCCCAGTTTGGTATCATCTGCAATCTTAATAAGCATACTTTCTATTCCAATATCTAAGTCGTTGATGAAGATATTGAACAAAGCCGGTCCCAAAACAGACCCCTGCAGAACCCCACTTGTTATACCTTTCCAGCAGGATTGGGAACCATTAATAACTACTCTCTGAGTACGGTTATCCAGCCAGTTATGCATCCACCTTATAGTAGCCCCATCTAAGTTGTATTTGCCTAGTTTATTGATAAGAATATAATGCGAGACCGTATCAAATGCCTTGTCCTGTTTGCTCTTGCCAGCTGATGATCAGAGAGCACACAGCTGAAAGGAAGGCAGGCAGCACTAGCAAAGAATTTGGAAACTCTCTTTCTTTCTTTCCTATCACCCCCACTCTTTTGTTTGGACTTTCATTGCATGAGAAGCTCTTTAGTGTAGGGTCAGCATTTTCTTGTTTCTACTGAACATTTGTGGTTGCTGTGAAATAATAAAATAATAATAGGGAGAAGTAAACCAGAGAAGCATTCATGGAAGCCTGAAATGTCTATCCTGGAATGTCTACCCATTTCAGGGAATATCTAATCTGGGACACCCATGATAACATTTAATCTCCTCATTTTCTCTCACCCACAGACCTAAGCAGCTGCAAATCTTGGCTTGTGAAATCAAGTGATCAGTTGCTGAAGTAAAAATGTGTTAACTTTAGCAGTTGCTTTGTGTCTCTCCATGCCCATTGCCAGGCATGACAAATAAGCACTTTTAAAAATATAGGGCCAGATTCACCAATACACTCTTCCTGTTTGCACCACCTCAAGTGACGAAAATAGCTGTAAAACTAATTTTCACGGACTGATTACGCCTGTTTTGCATTGCCAGAGCGACACAAAGCAGCCAGAATATGACAGTGACTGTGGCCCATGAAATCCATCTCCAGAGGTAATAGTGAATATGACCAATAACAAACCATTTTCTGTTCCTAAAGTATTACGCTCTAACTGGAAAATGTGTCTCTTCGCTATCAAAGGAATGTCCATTTTCACTGCAACATTCAGGTTTGCCTTAAAAATTGCATATTCTGTTAGAAATTCATAGTATTCAAAAGTCATTTATGCCTCACTCTCCATTTGTTAATGAAAGAGCTTAAACACTGGGGTAGTGATTCTTGTAATAACTGTCTGTTCAGTGTCTCTCTGTCTTTCTCTACTTCCTGAAGCAAATAAATGCATTAGGAAAGTCTGACTCTTTGGGTTCGCGTGTGAATTTTTTGCAGCTGACTTGTGTATTTATTCTTCCTAAATGGAAAAGGAATCCATCACCTCTGGATCACTCTTCTCATTAATGGTCTGATCCAAAACTCACTGAAGTCAATCCATTCACTTTAGTATGCTAGGGATCAGGCCCTGTGTAGTTGGGAAACTAGCCTTCTGCAAGCGTTACTCACATGTGTACTCTCATCGATGTTTACTTCTGTGAGCAACACCTACTCATGTGTGTGAGGGTATCTGGACACAGCCAAAGTATTGCTCATTATAAATAATAACAATCATCCATGTCATTGGAAACTAAATTTCCCTTAGTTGATTGTCTTTAATTTTGCCCTAAAGTCCAGATCTTTGTGTAATAAAGGCTTTAAAAAGTCCAATCTTCCTTTTTCCATCCTCTCCCTGCTCCCTCCATCCCCCAGCCCTGGGGGTCAACACTGCTACACGTTGCAGCTAGAAGAGACTGTAGAATAAAATACAGAATCTCTGCTCCTGGGACGTGCATGCAAAATTTTCTTCTTCTATTTCCTCTAGAGCTTGTCACAACTTGCTTGAACTGCACATAGAACTATCACTGCACTAGCTCGCCGATATCAGAAAGTGCCAATTAATACCAGGGCTGTCTGCAGCTTGTCTTTTACTCCCTTTAAGGTTTTCTCTCTTTCCCCGGAAGATCCTTTGAAAATGTGGGTGAAGATGTCTGTGAATTATCTGCTTGTGACAAGCATAGCCCAATACAAGTAAATGCATGTAGCTACATACTTTGGGTAGAAATGAAAAGGACAGCATATTATTGTAATGTCTTGGTAGACACAGGCAATACATGTGATTATGCTGATGCTGTATGAACTGTGCAAAGACGGTTCTAGCTTCCCTGCTTTTATTATGCAGGAAGGAAAAATTATGTGCTATGTGGCTTTTGAGTCACTGGCTTCTCTGAAAACATTGCCTTACACAGGACCTGATGGGAATCTTTCTAATGACTTCAGTGGGCATTAGATCTGGCCTAAATGCAGGGATTGACATGTCAGATGTAATTATTTGCACCTGTACAGCTGTTAAGCACAGCTTTAAAACCTCTTCTGTTCAAATGATATGATCCAGAACTAGAATTTACATGGAAAATGGATCATTCTTCAAATAAACTTATATTTTGTAGGGCATAATATGTCTATGAATATGTAATAGGAGTTCTGAATCTACCACCTTATACCAACTACTGTTTGGTTTTCACAGCTCCTAAGTGTTGCAGTCATAGACCTAACACATTCTTTATTGTGAAAAAATGCTCTTTTCAAGTGGCCAGCAGCTTCTAAAGAGAGATTAGAGCAAATTAAGTCTGCATATACCATATATAGAAGTGGTGGGCAACCTGCCGCCCGGGGGCCGCACGTGGCTCATCAGGGTAATCCGCTGGCGGGCCACCAGACCGTTTGTTTACATTTGCACGGCTGCCCGCAGCTCCCAGTGGCCGCGGTTCTCCATTCCCAGCCAATGGGAGCTGCGGGAAGTGGCGTGGGCCACAGAGACGTGCTGGCCGCCACTTCCTGCAGCTCATATTGG
>NW_020664419.1:17116907-17118543 GCF_002925995.2 Terrapene triunguis
CAGACAGTTTGTTTACATTTGCACGGCTGCCCGCAGCTCCCAGTGGCTGCGGTTCACCATTCCCGGCCAATATGAGCTGCAGGAAGTGGCGGCCAGCACGTCTCTGTGGCCCATGCCACTTCCCGCAGCTCCCATTGGCTGGGAATGGAGAACCGCGGCCACTGGGAGCTGCGGGCAGCCGTGCAAATGTAAACAAACTGTCTGGCGGCCCGCCAGCAGATTACCCCGATAGGCACAGGTTGCCCACCACTGAAATATAGGGATCACTTCACCCATGGCTGAAATGCCCCATGCAATAACTGCACATGTAACACACCTGCTTTTATACTGCCTTTTTTGTTGGTGTTTTATTCCAAAGAAAAAGAGAGCAGCGGTGGGGAGTAGGAAGATCTTTGTTGCTCTCATCGTGATTCTGTACACATAGAGGGAGAAGAGCAGGGTCATGGCCAGAAGTGTCAGAAATACCCAGCAGAAGAGTGTGGTACCCACTGAGCATGCTCAAAAACTTTCTTGAAGCCAATGTTTGAAGGCGCCATTATGCACAAGCAGTTTTGCACGTCTTACACATCCTCAGTCTTAGATGTGAGCCAATCATCCAATGGACTTGGCTCAATGCTGATGATGGAAGCCCCTGGTTTCCTACTCTATGTTTGTACCATGTTGAGCACAATGGAACTCCAATCCTTGGAGTCCTTAAGCCCTACATACTACTACTGCTAATAATAATAATGATAATTAATAATGCCAGAAGAGATGGATGCTATCATGTTTGGATCTCAAAATCTGTAACAATTTGACTACAGTTATGTGTTATTCCAGCCTTTGACTATTAGGGAAACCCCTTAATCAAAATAGTGTATGGGTCACTGCAGTGTATTTTATGGAGGAAGGGGGAGAGCTGGAAGAGGAGCTTCTGTCACCCCTATAGCATGTCTTTACTAGGGAAAAGGCGTGTTCTTAACTCAACAACTAAAGTGAGCTAAAATCCTAGGGCAGACAAGGCAGTTTTCACACAAGTTAGCAGGTCATGCTATGGGGGAGCCTAGAGTTTACCTACATTTTAGGCCACACTATGGACTGAGAAATGGCCTATGAAGAAAATCAGTAGAGAAAAAAAGAATGTATATACACTTGTGCGCTAAAGAGAAATGTTATGGTGAAACCCTACATTGCAGTGTAACAACTCATCCTTACAATCCACACACACAAAAGGGAGTTTGTGAAAGTCTATTGAGGAAGAACAGACCAGGGCCGCCCAGAGGGAGGGGGCAAGTGCGCAGGGCCCGTCAGTCGCTCCGGGTCTTCGGTGGCGGGGGGCCCGTCAGTCGCTCCTAGTCTTCAGCGGCATTTTGGTGGCGGGTCCTTCAGTGCTGCCGAAGATGTGGAGTGACTGAAGGACCCCCCACCGCCAAAATGCTGCCAAAGACCTGGACCGCCGCCAGGTGAGTACAAGCGCCGCAGCTCCCCCGCTTTGCCCCAGGCCCTCTGATCCTCTGGGCGGCCCTGGAACAGACTGGTAGACTTACCACCTAATAACTTTTGAAACAAAATCTATTAATATTCTTGCAAATATTTGTTTGTATCCAATGTACACATTTGACTAATAAGCAATTGTGCGGCGCTGTGTCTGTGAAGG
>NW_020664419.1:17123543-17217068 GCF_002925995.2 Terrapene triunguis
GGGGGGGCTGTCAGGGGGTGGGGAGTGGTTGGATGGGGCGTGGGAGTCCCAGGGGTCTGTCAGGGGGTGGGGGTGTGGATAAGGGTTGGGGCAGTCAGGGGAGAGGTAGGGGGTAGGGTCCTAGGGGGCCAGTTAGGATGGGGGGAGGGTCTCAGGAGGGGTCAGTCAGGGGACAAGAGGCAGGGAGGCTTAGGTGGGGGGGGAGTCCTGGGGGGCAGTTAGGGGCAGGGGTCCCAGGAGGGGGCAGTCAGGGGACAAGGAGCGGGGGGAGGGTTGGGGGTTCTGGGGGCGGGAAGTGGGAGGGGCAGGGGCAGGGGCAGGGGCGGGGCTAGGGCAGGACGGGGGCGGGGCTAGGGAGGGGCTCCTCCCGTCCTCTTTTTTGCTTGCTGAAATATGGTAACCCTATTGTAGTGAAGACTAGGCCTTAAGGTAAGGCAAACATGTGTCATGGTCCTCACCTGTTTCCTAAACAATGGGACAGAGTGTGATCAAAGAAAATCAAGTAGCTAGGTAGCTACAACTCTCATCAATGGCAGCATAATCAAAAGAAACTGCAGAGCACCAGGAAACACATCCCTAATAGAGATCCCTATTCTCAGGGCTGTCATAATGCTGACATTCATAAATGTAGTGCCAGGATACTGTGGTCAATCAAAACTATAACTTGTGTTTATCACTAAATATGAAGTCAGACAACAAATTTCAATTTTCTACAATAATGTATCCACGCGTCACAAACCAAAAGCTTTCACTCATCCTAGTGCTGTTGTTTCTGTGAAAAGGGGTCCAAAAGGAAATGTTAGAGAATTTTTTTTAAACCAGCCATTGCAAACCTCAAAGGATATTTTCCCCTCACAAATCAAGGAATAGGAAATAGGAAAATCAAGGAGTGCACAAATTACAACAAAATTTTAAAACGATACTCAAATCCAAAGGACAGAATTTCAGTAGAACTTTTTCACCCCCTGTTAAAATGGAAATCCAGGTATAACATATATTATGGGGCATTCATTAGGGCAAGGGGAAGAGTCTGTGGGGCAAATTGAGGGTCACTTCATCAAGGGCTCCCTCAGATATAGTCCCCACTCCGATAGCTGATTTTAATAATCCAAGAGCTCTAAAATCCACATGCACAGGAAGATTGTCTTGAAAATGTGTATACCCCTGGGGTAGAGTTTGTGGTGCAAATGTTGGGTAATTTGATTAACGGGTTCCCAGTATACATCCCCAGTATGAATTTCTTTTAATTTTCAAAAGGCTCAAAATCCATGTGCATAGTGAGATTATATTGAATACCATTTATCATAAGGCCTATACAGATCTAGACAAAACAATAAAATGCCTATACACATTTCCCTGCCTCAGTTTCCTCACCACATTGAGCGTTCTTTGAGTTGAGGTGGTCAGAGATTTTTAAGGAGTCCAGAATCATTCCCCTCCCCCTTTCCTCCTGCACTTGCTTTCTCCTCTGTGTAAGGGGACTGTTGTCCCCTTACTGACATTCAGTGGGGGTGTTTTGGTTGGCTAGCTCCCAGTACTAAAAGGGGAAGGGTCGATGGGAAATCAAGACCCTGAGACTGACAGTCCCCAGGAACAATGGGGAGAGGCCAGTGCTCCAGGTCAGTCTGATTGACAGGGCGGGCAGGCTAATGAGGGAGTCAAGAGGCCAGGGGGATCCTGTCCTCTATGTGAGCGGGAATTGCCTGGGTCAGACAGAGTGGGGCCGAGCTAAGGAGAGAGCAGGGGCCCAAGCTGAGCTGGGGAGCAGAGCTGTGCCAGAGTCAGAGGGGCCAGAAAAGCAGCCCAGGAAGCAGGTCAGAGCTGGGAGCAGAGTCACAGAAGCAGTCCAGGGAGAGCAGACCTTGTGCTGGGAGCAGGGCTGCAGCCACAGAGCCAGAGGGGCCAGAGAAGCAGCGCAGGGGGCTGGAGGCAGAGCAGCAGCAGCAGCAGTGCAGAGGCAGAGTGGAGCCGGAACTAGAACAGTGGAGCTGGGGCTGGAGCTGGAACAGTCTGGAGCTGGGTGTGGTGAGCAACTGGGGCCAGCCGAGGGGGGACCCTGGGCAAAGGGCCCAGCGCAGAAAGACACCCCCAGCCAAAGGTCCTTGCAGGCCAGACTGAGTGGGGGAGAGGCTGATGGTGGGAAGAAGGGTCCCACCACCCAAAGCCCGGGGGTGGCCACCACCAGAGCAAGTGTCCAACCCACAACATCCCTGGGCCTGAGAAGGAGCCAGAGCCAGGGCCTGAGAAGGAGGCCTGAGACCTACAAGGAACAGACTGTGAACTGCCCTGACATTCCAGAGACACTTTGTAATGTTCCCTGCCACAGAGCAGGGTGATGTGTTTTCCTTTAACCTTTCCCATTTTTCCTTATTCTTTTTTAAATTAATTCCTGATTAAATAGGGTTACCATATTTCAACAATCAAAAAAGAGGACGGGAGGAGCCCCGCCCTAGCCCCACCCCGTCCTGCCCTAGCCCCGCCCCTGCCCCTTCCACTCCCTCTCACTACCCGCCCTCCTCAGAACCCCCAACCCTCCCCCCCACTCCTTCTCCCCTGACTGCCCCCTCCTAGGACCCCTGCTCCTAACTGCCCTCCAGAACCCCAACCCCTACCTAAGCCTCCCTGTTCCTTGTCCCCTAACTGCCCCCTCCTGAGATTCCCCCCACCCTAACTGCCCCCCAGGACCCTACCCCCTACCTGTACCCTGACTGCCCAAAACCTTACACCCCCCAACCCCCAGACAGCCCCCCGCCCCCGAACTCCCAACCCATCCAACCGTGCTCCCTGTCTCTTGACTACCCCCTCCAGAACCTCCCTGCCCCTTCTCTGGCCCCCTTACCGTGCCACTCAGAACAGAGTGCTGCAGAGCGGTGCGCTGGGCAGCGCGGGGGGAGCAGGGGGAGGAGCTCCAGACTGCCGGAGGCCCGATGCGAACGGCCGGCCGGCGATCTGTGAATGCAGGGAGGGGGAGGGAGAGAGCGAGAGGAGGGGAGTGATTTCAAGCTGCAGGGAAGAGGAGGGGGAAGCGGAGGAGGGGCTCTGGCTCTCGGAGCCCCATGCAAGTGGCACGATCCGGCTGGCTGCCCTGTCAGCCACGCGCTGTCTGCATTGGGGGGAAATCCGGACATTTACGAATTCCCCCCGGACGCTATTTTTAACTCAAAAAAGCCGGACATGTCCGGCAGAATCCGGACGAATGGTAACCCTAGATTAAATAAATTGTATTTGCCTTAAATTGTATGTAATGATCAGTGGGTCCAGTGCAGAGAGAGTACCCCAGAGTGAGGACAGCCTTGCCCCTGTCCTAGGTGACCACAGCAAGGCTGGGGGTTGAGCCCCCCAGGAATCCTGGGCCCAGCCTTGTTGGTGTTACAAGGACTCTGCCGGACAGGAAAGTGGAAGGGGAGTCCTCAAGGGTAGGGAGGCCTCTGGGTAAAGGAAGTGGGAGCGAGGATTCAGATCCTTCCGCTAGCCCATTTCACCGGCGTAGTGCAGAAGCCAGGAAAGTTCCTCACAATAGCAGGACCATTCCCCCGCTTACATCAGGAACATGAAGTCTCTTCCCACTCCTGCAGCTAACTGTCTGCTCCTGGTCTCTTCTCCCTCTCTCCCCCTTAAATGGCCAGTGAGAATAAAAGAGGATTTTCTTTTATAACCTCCAATGTCCTTTGTTAGGTGACCCCTGGTTCAGTCTTGTCAGGTGACCCATTGCTTAGTTATCATGCCCTGGAGTTTGCCCTGAGCATTAGCCATCTCATCGTCCAAGGGTGCTCCATTTGAATGGATGATTATCAGAGTTCAAATAACCCTTTTATTGTTAGCTCTGTGCCAAGTGCAAGAATTTCTCCTGTCCCCTCCTGCTTTTAGTTCAATATGGAGGCAAAAGACAGGAGAGAAGGCAAATAAACCCAGCTATCGAAATGGAATCTGCAGTGTCTGACACAGATAAACACAGACAGTCCCCAATATCAAGCAGAAATCATAAACTCTATCCAGACAGATTATCCCAATTGTCACACCTACCTCTCCTGTTGCATGATAAATGACATTCCTTCCAGGGTCACTTAGGAAATGACTGAGTTTAGATTGGGAATCTCTTGTTACACAGTCAGTACAGCAGAAGAGTCTGTACTAACCATGTTTAAGGTAATGTTAAAGTTAATTTGTTGCCACATGTCTTTATTTTACTAGCCTGCTCACCTGGCTACCATCCCAGATGAGACAGGTCCCCAATTTCTAGTTGGTATATTGTTCAAGGAAAGTGGTTTTGTTTTGTTTTCTCTCAACTATAGTTTTGATGGCTACATGCAGAGGACTCTCATAATAACTCTTTTGGTTTCATCTGATGAATCACACTTCAGTATTTCAAGGACAGAATTATAAACAAACCTCCACTGAAAAAATTAGAGACACTTGACAATGAACTACTCTATTTATACCAGGTTTATATCTAGTTCCCAGTGCATTATTGAGTTGGTTGGTACTTGCAATAAAGGGAAAACAAAGCTTGCATTTTTATTATGAGAGTAACTAGTGATCTGAAAATAATGTGGGAAAAAGCAGTTTTAAAATCTAGCTGAGTTTCCACATCTTGGTATTTAAATACCCCTATCTCTGCAATGCCTGAGCACATCAAAAATATTTACAAATTTATCTTCACAACAACCTGTGAAGTAGGGATAATTTATTATTATCCTCATTTTACAGATGGGGAGCTGTGGCAGAGATTAAGGGCTTTGTCCAAGGTTATATAGGAAGTCTGTGGTAGAACAAGGAATCAAACCAAAGCCTCCTGCATGCCAGTCTAATGCCTTAACCACCAGAGCATCCTTCTCCCAGCTGACGTAGCCATGTCCCCACGCAGACCTGTGTTGTCCATTTTTGGAGCTTTCCAAGCTGGCTGCAGACCTCCAGGCAGGCAGCTTGCACCACGACAGCCACTCCTGCCATGCTTTCTGCCTCTGGGGTTATGGAGCATCCGTTCTGCCAGCAGATCCCAAGGTGGTGAATCAGTCCCACTGATTTGATTGTATTAATGCCTGTGTAGCTAAAACCCACATTTGGCCCTTTGCACTATAATTGCCTTAGGTGTATATTCATTGTCTCACTGTTGACATAGGACAAAAAGAGGGGGTTAGTAGGTTATGTCCAGAGATCCTAGTTTTCCATGATGAAAACCCCCAAAATTCTCTGATTAAAAAACCAGAAAAATCCGTGGTTTTTCCATGATTAAAATGAAACATTGAACTTTAGTTTCCCTAGGCACAATATAAATAGGTATCAGTTGAACACAATGTTTTATTGATATATTTACCATTTTTAAGCAAGTTTGAAGCCTACCATCAACGTGAAATTTGTCCTGGCCAAACTCAGTGACACAGTCTTTAGGGGTCTTTCTTAAGTTTTCAGCATCTTTTCATAACTGCAATTATTCATGTCTGGAGACTGACGTTAAATCTGAGATGCATTAAAACATAAACTCTACACGGTAGAGTAACCTCTATACACTGGAAGCAGTTTATTGGAGTATGTTTAGCTATGTAAATTTAAAGCACATTCAAAAATCAACCACAAGACGGGGAGCTTGCGTGCACTGAATAAGTGACACTGGTACTTTCAGTAAAATTTAGTTAATAATTAATACATGTTTTCATTTCTTCACAAAATGGAAAATCTAAAGATACTCTGTAAAAATAGCCAACAAATTCTGCATTTTTCCACAGTGAATGGATTTCTAGGATCCCTGGTTATATCTGCAGAGGTGTTAATGGGCCACTCTAACAGGTACCTTATAATATGTGCTAACTATTTATGCTAAACAATCTGTTCCACCTTGCATTTAGCTGGGAGTACCTTTCCCAGACCTAAGGAAGAGCTCTGTGTGGCTCAAAAGCTGGTCTCTCTCACCAATAGAAGTTGGTCCAATAAAAGATATTACCTCACCCACCTTGTCTCTCTTTTTAAATACTGGACATTCTAATGCAGGAAATTTTCAGTCTTTCATTCTTTCAACTTTCAAAAGATTAAATGTTCATTTTCCCTGTGTCATTGTGAGCCTCTCTAGATGATTAAGCAGTTCAACGGAGATGGCTTTAGTGTGAGATACAACTTCAGTGGCAATTTCCTTTCAAGCAAGGAAGGAAACAACAAGAAGAAATATAGTCCTGTCCATATTCAATATGGCTGGACATATATAAATCATGAACTGTGCAAAGCTTCTGAAACATTAAGTGAAGACACAAGTCCTTTAAATTCACACACACTCCTGCTTTTGTTCTGCACATTTGCTGTAGTCTGTACCAGACAAAACAAAATGCTGTCTTTCTGAGTAGAGCCATTAGTGACAGCACTAATTATTTCAGGGTATTTTCTTTGCCCTTTGCCTCGGGAGGTAGTTTTGTTTAGTGGATAGGGCACTGGACTAGAATTTAGGAAAATTCAGTCCTCTTCCTGGCTCTGCCACTCACCTTCTGTGTAACCTTGGGTGAGTCACTTCACATTCCTGGCCTTAGTTTCCCTGCCCGTGGAATATGAATAATGATGTTTACTTCCTTTTATAACATGCTCTGAGATGTATGGATGAAAAGTGCTGTATTAGAGTTAAGTATAATTACTGAGTAGAGCATTTTTATGAGTCTTGCTGAGATGGTTTAAATTACACCTATGTTAAACTGTTTGCTCCCTCTGCTTTAATGAGCATGATATGAAAGATCATTTTAATAGTGTATTAGCAAATGCACATTTCATATTACAATATAAAGCTGATGACATCCTCTGAGATCAGTTCTTAAGATGGATAAAAACATGCAGAGATGTCCAAGCACTTTCCAGACATTAGCTATCAAAGCCTCACATCACCTCTGAGATATAAGCAAGGAATATCGAGGGATCAATTCAACACTGAAATATGGTCATCTCTGATTGAACATAGCAGCTGCTCAACAGCACTCTTCGGCAGGACTACGTAAATGTGTAGTGGAAGTAAGAATACTCCAACTATAATTGCATGGGGGATTAGGGAAGCAGAATGTTACTACTTGCATTGGAATTTGGCCAGGACACCAAACACTTCTAACTACTGAAAAAATGCCAACAAATCTTCAGTGAATTCAATCAAGTGGTCAGGACCCGAACTCCAAATCTCATACAAACCATGTAACTTTTGGTAGTACAGTGCTTCTGTCTCTGTGCTGTGGCCTTGGCTTAGTCCTCAAAGGGAAAACCATCACCAGCCAAATCATCAGCATCACTTCCTACAACATCCAGGAGTTCCTTTGAGGTCTCTCACCCAGCCACTGAGTAGCTCCTCCTCTTCCCACCACAGCCAAAGTCAAAATCCAAGCAAGGGAGTGAGGCAAGTCAAGATTGTGACAGTCCTCCCCAATGTGAGTACTCACTTGAGCAAAGTTATTACCTGCCTGAGGGCCAGTGGGACTGCATTAAGTTAATTGTCCTGTTAACCTAAGTGCCTGCAAAATCAGGACTTTATCCAGTGATTAGTATTGACACAGGCTTTAAGAAGTTAGATACATGAGTTGTATCCTGCGAGTGTCACTTTAGGGGAAGAAAATAAGTGTTTGAGGAGAAATTCAGTGATTTTTTCCCCCTGAAACAGCTAAAGCCACCCTGCTTTTCTGCTCCATGGAAAGCATGAAACATACTGAATCACTCTGGCAGATACCTTAAGCTAGGTGATTGTATATCACTTCATTGGGTTCTATTCAAACATGCTCTTGCGTAATAAAAAATAACAACCATGTTCTCATGCCCTACACCATATTTTTATGGCACTGACATCATTAGCAACTGCTAGTAAATTGACCAGCAAGAGAGTCGATTTCCTGTAGCTCTGTGTACAAGTCTTAATGATCCATTTTTTTTCAGTCCATGTTCACAGCCATGCAGGAAAAGGATGTCCTATTTTTAGAAATAACCTTGAGCATGTTTACTGGCAAGCATATCTATAGACAAACAGTGCAACTGCTGTAACTCTTTGATCCAACTGCTTTTCATAATCACAGAGCACAGCTAAATAGGCTATGCTACTGAACTTATGCATTCAGGCAGCAAAGCACACCTGGATGAAGCACAGTCTAATTGTGTTATTGTTTTTTGTTCTTTTCTTTTTTAATGTATTTTACAGAGATGGAGATAAAAAGAATTTGAGGTCAAGGCCTACACTTCCACACAGACTGAGTCACTGCTGGAGCTGTGCAAGCTCTGCAAGGCTTAGCCCATGAAGGGGACGGCAAACTGAGCTCTGCAGTATGGATGCAAACCATGTTTGACTTTGGTAAACTGGAACTTCCAAGAGAAACCAGCACCTCCCTGATTCCCCCCGCCCTCACATATATAGATGTCTTTCTGCCACAGCTACACCAGCTGCTCCCCCCAAACAGGAGTCCTGCTCTCCTTCACCAGCTGCCTCTTCTTCCAAATCAGCACCAACACAATGTCTTGTGAGGTTAGCAATGGAATCTGCTTCTCACTGCTGGGGCCTGAGAGCCCCTTCCAATCATTCCCGCAGGTTTTTGGGGCCACAAAGGGCCATTTCCTCCAGAATAGGCTTCAGAGAGCTATGAGAAATGAGTGACTGCCTCCATTCCTTCCCTACCACCACCTCCGTAGTGCAGCGGGTGTGGGGGAAATGCCCCGTTCCCTTGCTAGATGGCTTTATGGAAAGATAACTCACAATCTACGTGGCAGCTAGGGAGCTCCTGAGGATGACCTGGAAAAAAAGTATGTGCTAGGGCAGATGCCCCATAATCCCTAGCATGCCACTGGGCCCAATTCCCTCATTGATCTCAAAGGGACTACATAAAGTTAGGCAAGTTCTGAAGTACTTTGGTGAATTGGGGCTAAGGAATACGTCAGCAGAAGGGGTGGTTGTTGCTGGGGAATGAAGGAGACTTCCTAGGAAAAGAGCGAGATTTGTGCTTTTCCAGTCTGTGTAATAATTGCAGTTGTTCACCAAACTTTTGTGAGCAAAGGCGGAGGCTTTCAAATGTGTTGAACCCCCAACCCGCTCAAACTGAGGCTCAAAGTGACTATTCCAGCTACAGCCCAAAAGATGGTCTTTTCCTTCATCTAAATGCACTGAAGTAAAATAGCAAGAGTTTAATCTAATCTGAGTCTACCAAAGACTCCCATTAGACATGAAAAGGTATTGCAGTAATTCAGTTTTCATCCCTTTATGGATTTACATTCATCTAACACTTGTGCACCAGGGATATAAAACCCTTTAGAATTATTTTTATAGTTTCCTTTGGTGACAGCAATAATGAAAATACAATAGTAAGCAATAATGAAAATACAATAGTAAGTTTCCTCATTTTTAAACTAGCACTGTATATATCAGTGCCAAAAATTCTTTGTCTAGGGAAAGGCTGCAAATAAATAAATGGGATAGCAAAGTGATACAATGTCCGTTTAATCAGTAACTTGCCACTTGAACAAACCAATACCTGATGTTTCAGATAACGTCTAATTCTAATACCTGATGCTGCTGGATTAATACACTGAGAAGGTCCTACAAATATTCACTCAGCTGTTTAAACAAATGTGCTTTTCACTCCTTTTTGTGTTCATTTTCCAGGGCTATTCTACAAACTAGCTGGCTAGCAAGAAGGTTTCTGGAAACAGTGAATTTTAAATGAATTCTGGAGAATATTCACTGAAAACGAATTCTGAATTCTTAAAGGTGAGTATTCTCATCCCAGCCCTGTGGCTGATACATACTCTCATCCAATCGGAGAGCAAACTGATCACATTACCTCTGTGACCAAAGCTAGCCAGTAAAACTTGAATTTCAAATATCCAGTGCGCAATCAGTCAATGGATCATGAACCACTTGCAGAAATTACTGAGCAAATAATTATAAAGAGTGAATAAATTGGTAAAAATTGCAATCATCTTATGGACAATTTGTGAAAAGAAAAAGAGGCAAAATTCATTCAATAAATTATTCATTATGAACTAGTCACTGAACTCTACTCATAATAATTCTTACTTATTATTTGCATTGCAGTAACATGTAGCACTCCAAAAGGAAACTGGGGCCCCATCTTATTAGATGTTCTGCAAACACAGACTGAGAGCCAATCCCTTCTCCAAACAACTCACAATCTAAACAGACAAAGCAGACAAAGGGTGGGAGGAGCAACACAAGCACTGTGAGGTGAAGTGACTTGCCCAAGGTCACAGAGCAGGTCAGTGGCAGAGCTGGGAAATGGAAATAATCCCCAAATATCCTGACTCCCACTCCAGTGCCCTATTCACTGGACCACACTGCCTCCCCAATATACTGATTGATTAATCCTGTAAAGTTCTAAATATATTCGGTGAGGTGCTGAAGGCCCTCAACTCCTGTTGTCAATGGCAGAAGAGGGTCTTCAGCACTTCTCAGGGTTGGGCCCTCATCTTATTGTGAAAATTAGAGCTGGTCAGAAAAATTCCAATACAACCCTTTTTTTTTGGTCAGAATTTGCCAATTTGTCAAAACCTGCCTGCTTTCCTGCCAGCTCGCCCGCCCAGCTCCTCGTCAGCCTGTCTGGTGGACTAACGAGGAGCCGAGAACCTGAAAGCCCTGGGAAGCTTCTGGTTCCTCAGCAGCCCAGGCGTCTAGCTCTTCACCAGCCTGGGCTTCCAGGGATCACAGTAGCTCACTATACG
The DNA here is from genome assembly GCF_002925995.2 of Terrapene triunguis. Classification (NCBI taxonomy): domain Eukaryota; kingdom Metazoa; phylum Chordata; order Testudines; family Emydidae; genus Terrapene; species Terrapene triunguis. The sequence continues at coordinate 17,134,215 of NW_020664419.1, forward strand.
GACTGCCCCGGAGTCAGAGTCTCCCAAGCTTCTGCCCTGTAGACTGCCCTGGAGTCGGGGCTCTGTTCCCTTTCTGAGTCCCTTGTTCCAGATCAAAATAAAACAATATATCAAAATCTTCTGCAAAATGAAGTTACCATTCTCTGCCCAGCTCTAGGAAATGTGGTGGTAAATACATCACTCGTGGCATATCCCTTTGTCCATGTTGATTTGCCTTCCCTCAAACGCTTATCTTCTTCAGCCTCTTTTTCTGTATTCAGAGTTTTTATGAAAAAAATAAATAAATAAAAAGTACCCCAACTGCAACATGCCTGCCAATTTCAGTTTTGGCTTAGAGACCAATTTAAGCTTTTATTATAACTCCTTTAATATGCAGTTGTTTTTATTTTAACAGAATTGCTGATAAACCCTGAAGATCAAGTTGCAAACAGTGTTACTGTATAATGTTTACTACTTTGCAACTGGGTTTGACAAATGTACAAAATGTTAAAATGTTGCCATGGAATATATTTCCAAGAAGTATTGTTAGAGCCTATTGGAAACCACGTGTTGTTCTAATAGGAGGGAAAAACATAATAAAATATGGATTAACACAAGATAAGATTCATATAATAATACACCCTGACAAGAGCAATAACCATGCATTTTCTGAGAAAAGGGATACATATTGAGCCACTTCCAAGAAAGAGTTTTAATCTGTTTCCCTGGAACAGCAACTTACGCCAGAGCTGACTGCTCAAAGGTTGGGCTATTTTTCCACTGACTGTGTCTGGAGAAGAAGGCTGGCTGCGGTTCGCCACTCCAGGCCGATGGGGGCTGCGGGAAGGTTGGCCAGCACATCCCTCGTCCCACGCCGTTTCCCGCAGCCCCCATTGGCCTGGAGTGGCGAACGTGCGGACGCGGCAGGTAAACAAACCAACCCGGCCCTCCAGGGGCTTTCCCTGAACAAGTGGCAGACCGGCTTTGAGAACCACTGCAATACTCCACCTCCCAGGTTGTCAAGCCCAAGAGAGGTTCTGCCAAGTGCCCTTAGAAGACATTGGGTACATCTACACCATAAATGATGTGAGACTGTAGCATGGGCAGGGATATATACCCGCACTCGCTCTAATCAAGCTAGCATAGATAACAACAATAATGAAGACAGGGCAGCATGGATTTCAGCACCAGCTAGCAACCCGAATACATACACAGGATCCCTGTCAGGCTTGTCATGTGGCACACAGCCCATGCTGAAGTGTGTGCTGCTACATCTTCACCCTATTGTTAGCCATACTAGCTAGATTAATGCTGGCACAGGCATGCCTACCCATGCTACAATCAGACCTTAATTTGTGATGTGGATGTGTCCTATGCTGTCAGAAGTCTACAGCTAAGGAGGGAATATCTTCCTGTAAAACTCATTCTCAATCCAGCAGTCAGAGGATAATCTGGTTTAGAATTGAATCCAGTCTGGATGAGTGGTACTTAGTACAGAAATGCCTTGACATGGACCTGAAGTCAAAACCAGACAGATCTAGGTAAAAGGATAGCTACTCTAGCTGGAAGCATCCTACTCTCCCTAAGATGCTCAGTTATTCAGCAGATTGCCTGACTTTCTCAATAGTTCTTAATTCTTCATGGATGATCATAATACTGTGCCTGATTCTCTTTTCATTTCCACTTGTTTCACACCGCTGTGAGTTAATGGAGTTATTCCTGACTTACACTGCTTTAAGTAGGAGCACAATCAGCCCCTGTGGAGGTAACTGAAAGTGAATCAAGCATCCAGAGATGAAAGACTAGGGTGTATTCTATCAAATTGCCACTTATTCAACTAAAAATCTTTCTTGACACAGCACTTAACCACTTTGCAAAGGAAATTTCTAGACTCAGGATGACAACTCAGGCAGATATTTTTGCATCAAATATTATCTTGTTTTGTACATCCCCTCTCATCTATTCCTCAAAAAAAAAATCCAGAGAAATATTTTAAATACTTGTTTACTTACACTTATAAACAGGGGAATATTGAGTAGGAGTACCAAGGTTATATATCACCTCTGGATTTGTCAATGGTGTACCCGGTACTAGAGTACTGTGCCCTTGTTCTGGTGTCCACAATGCAAGAAGGATGTTGAAAAATTAAAGAGGATTCAGAGAAGAGCCACAAAAATGATTAAATAATTGGAAAAAATATCCATTATAGTGATAGACTGAAGGAGTTCAATCTGTTTAAGGTTATCAAAGAGATGGCTAAGTAGTAACTTGCTGAGTCTATAAGAACCTACGTAGAGAACAGGAATTTGATAACAGAGGACTCTTCTAGCAGACAAAGATATAGCAACATTCAATATCTCGAATTTGGAGCTGGACAGTTTTAGTCTAGAAACAAGCTACAAATGTTTAAGAGTGAGAGCAGAGAAGATTGAGGTTTATTGGGGCCCTGGGCACAAAGACCATGTGGCACCCCACACCCTGGGGGCCCAGGGCACCAGAACTGGGGGGAGGCAAAGGGGGGCTATGCCCACCCAATTTTTAACATGGGCATAGTAGCCTTGGGCAGGCACAGAGCAGCATTCGCAGGTGTTGCACTTTGTGGTGGAGGAGCTGATAAGGTGATCAGATCCCCCACCACAAAGCACAGCCCCTGCTAAGGATGCCTGCCTCTTCCCAGTAGAAGGCTGAGGGGGGCCTGAGCCCCCCTTGCCGTGGGGCCCTGTCCCCTGTTCTTCCCCTTCCCTCCAAGCCCCTGCCTCCTGCCCAGGCCAGAAGCTGGAGCTGGGCCGTGGTAAGAGCCGCTCAGGGAGCCTGGGCTGCTGTGGGGAGCCCAGTCCCTCCTCTCGCTCTGGGTGGTGCACCCCAGGGGGCAGGGACATGGGCTGGCAGCTGCTTTTGGGCACCCTGTCCAAGGCAGGAAGAAGGTACAGGGCTCCCCACAGCAACCTGGGCGGCTCTTACCACTGCCTAGTTCCGGCTTTTGGCTTGGCCAGGGGGCGGGGCCTTGGGGGAAGAAGAGGAGCAGGGGGGGGGGGGGGGGGGAAGGAAGAGCAGGAGAATCATAGGATTGGAAGGGACCTCAGGAGGTCATCTAGTCCAATCCCCTGATCAAAGCAGGACCAATCCTCAGACAGATTTTTGCCCCAATAGTCCTAATATTATTATCCCCCTTGGGGAAACCAAGCCAGAGAGGTTAAAGCTACCATTTTTTAAAATGATCTCTGATTTTGGGTGCCTAAAGACACCTTGGCCCAGAGCCTCAAATTTATTTAGGCATCTAACTGCCTATGGGCTTTATTTTCAGAAGTGCTAAACTATCACAACTCCAACTGAAGTCAAGGAGAGGTTCAGGTGCTCAACATCTCTGAAAATCAGGCCCAAGATGTTTCAGGTTGGGCACCCAAAAACACGCCATCAAAAGATAGAAAATCAGACACAAATCCCTTATTGCAAGTTAACGAATATCTAAACTGCAATAGCGTAGTTTAAATTATTCTAAGCAGTGCGATTTGCTACAGATGGCCCGTCTACAACCAATCGCCGACAGCCGTTCTTAACTTACACGTTATGTTTTACATAGGAAAATTACCGTTAACACATCCATACACATACTATACTAAAACTATACTATGCTATAATGTAACTATACTTATAATTTAACATTATGCGATAAACTCACTCCTTCCACTTGCTAGGTTAGTGACACTGTCTCTTTCTAGTTTTGCTCCTTCTGCTGTGGCTGCTGCTGCTTTTTCATTCGGTTACTGTTGCAGCTTTGGGTCTGTTGTTCTCTCTTCTCCAGCAGCTCTTCTTGCTGGCTCCTAACTGTCTAACTGCTGGTCAGCACACTGCCTTTTATACTGTCAGACCTTCATTGAGCATGTTCACTATTAAACATTACCTCATCCCTGCTTACTGTGCATGCTTACCGCTACTAAAAAAAACCAGCCCAGACCTATCCCTACCCTTCTAAGCATTGTCTCAATTCTGCACATGCTCACATGCTTAGTACCAACATTCAATTTGGGGCATCCCTGGACATGTCCAGACATGCTTGGACTTATTCAATACTAATAACCTTGCACATGCTCACTGCTGTTGTTTACCTCAGAGTTATGGCCTTGCCCTACTTGGCTTTTTGCCAAGGTACCATCTTAGAAATTCTTGGCTTTTTGCCAATTAATGGAATGTTTCACCCCACTCCTTGTACTGGGCATGCTCAGCCCAGAAAGACTCTGTGGCCCTTCCTTATTTTACTCTACATTCTATTGGGCATGCTCAGTCCAGGAATCTCTCCACTCTGGTTATGTGACCCACATCGTCCAATGGTAAGTAACCTGCAGTTTTCTGTTGTTCCAGTGTCTTGTGCTTATTCAAAAGGGAAGTCAGAGCAGTGGCGAATTAGCCACTGGGTTGAAAGGGCCCCAGCCAATTGGGGGGCCCCAGAAAAATGGGCACCCCCATGCCCTGACCCCACTCCCCAGCAGGCACATCAGGTGCCCCCAGACATGCACAGGTGAGCATTTTTGCCAGCATAGCTGATTCCAGCCTCGCCCCCAGGCAAAATAAGCTATACCAGCAAAGGCACAGTTTTGCCAATATAACTGCATCTGTACTAGGGACTTTTGACAGCACATCAGCGCTGTCCCTTATTAGTGCTTTTCAAAAGTCTTTTAAAACTTTGATTCAGATTAAAAATATGAATTTAGAAAGGTCTTTTCAAGTAAAACTTGTGCAAATCATTGCAATATATATTTCAATTTTCTAGAGGAGATCAAAAGCAGAAATAACCAGCATTTTAAGTAAAAATTCACAGAACATGGTTCAAAGGAAGTCGCATCTAAAGTGAATCTTCTCTTCTCTCTCTTAGGAATACTGACAGTGTTAAATGAAAATAGGTGTGTATTGAGAATATGTATCTGGATTCAAAAAGAAACACTGCCTGCATTCTCCACAGGGGTATGCAATATGTATACAGTTAACTATTTTAGGTATTTAAAAGTTATGTATTTTCTTCAACTATTTATTGTTTTTACAAAAGTGGGGCAGCATGGTCCAGTGGATTGGGACCTAGAGTAGGAATCAGGGGACCGAGGTTGTATTCCTAGCTTTGCCAGCGATTCAGTTTGTATCTCATTTGTCACCTCTGTGGCTCAGTTTCCCCATCTGTGAAGCAAGGAGAATGATAATTACCTTGAAAACGCATTTTGAAGTCTACAGATGATTATTGCTTAATTATGTATAGATTACTGTTGGAAATCTAAGCATCTGAAACGGGACTCGATTAATAAATAATTAAAGGAGGAAAATACAATTAATGCCAATCAACATAGGCTATATTTGCCATAAACCCATCGGACTAATTGGATATTTTTTTTAAATGAGATTACAAGTTTTTTGATAAAGGTAATCGTGTTTAGTAATATAATTACACTTTTGTAAGGTGTTTGACTTGGTACCACATGACATTTTGATTAAAAATCTAGAAAGATATAAAATCAACATGCCACACATGATGTGCATTAAAAGTTGGGTAACTGATAGGTCCAAAAATGTAATTGTAAACAGGGAATGATTACTGACCAGGTGTAATTCTAGTGAGGTCCCACAGGGATCAGTTCTTGGCTCTACAATTTAATATTTTTATCAATGACCAGGAAGAAAACACAAAATTATCACTGAAAAAGTTTGCAGATGACACAATAATTAATTAGAGGAATGATAAATAATGAGGAGGACAGGTCACTGGTATAGAGCAAACAGGATCTCTTGGTAATATGGGCTCAAGAAAACAATATGTGTTTTAATACAGCTAAATGTAAATGTACACATCTGGGACAAAGAATGTAAGCCATACTTACAGAATGAGGGACTCTATCCCAGCAAGCAGTGACTAAAAAAAGATATGGGGGTCATGGTGAATATTCAGCTGAACATAAGCTCCCAGTGTGATACTGTGGCCAAAAAGGCTAATACTATCCTTGGATGCATAAATAGGGGAATCTCAAGTAAGAGTAGGGAGGTTATTTTACCTCTGTATTTTGCACTGGTGCAACTACTGCTGGGATATTGGGTCCGGTTCTGGTGCCATCAACAACCTTCTTGAATTGTTGATAAATGGGAGAGGGTTCAGAGAAGAGCCACAAGAATGAGCAAAGGATTAGATAACATGCCTCATGGTGATAGATTCAAGGAGCTCTGTTCTATTTAGCTTAAAGAAAAGATTAAGCGGTGACTTGATTAAAGTCTGTAAGTACTTTTATGGGGAGCAAATATTTAATAATGGATTCTTCAGTCTAGCAGAAAAAGGTATAACATGATCCAATGGCTGGAAGTTGAAGCTAGACAAATTCAGACAATTTTTTTTAATGGAAAGAGTAATCAATCATTGGAACAGTAGATTCTCCAACAGTGACAATTTTAAAATAAAGAATGGAAGCTTTTTTCTAAAAGATCTGCTCTCGGAATTTTTTGGGGGGAAGTTCTATGGCCTGTATTATTCAGGAGGTCAGACAAGATTATCACAATGGTCCCCTCTGGCCTTAGAATCTACACTACTATTGTTACCCAGGCCAGGTAGATTAAAGTAGATTAAACCATGCCATGCAGGGATATGCCAACCTATCCTACAAGCACACCTTTACTTGAGTGTAGACATACCCTGAGAGCTTCAGGCAACCATGGTGTTTGCCAACACATACATGTGCACGTTACTGATTGTGGGTTTAGTGACCCTGCAGGTAATGGGAAGGGACATGGCTTTTTCCTCATTATGTGACTATGGTAAAGTCTCACAAAAAGTCAACGTCTTCCAACATTGGACAAGGAACACTATTAGAATAACCAACCAGTATTTTTTCTAAAGTTTCTCTCTCTCTCTACTTCATTAGAATCTCTTATTTGCCTCACTGGCACAAATCATCTTGGATTTTGTCGCTTTTGCCCCACTAAATGAAGGCAAGTGACAACAACCGTGAGTGAGCCAGAAAAGTGCAATATCCAAAAGAACTGTAAGAGCCACTGACACGGAATCTAGAAAATAACGTTCTCCTGTTAATGATTAAAAACAGTGTAATTTTACTTAGGACTGTAATAAGCTGGGGAGATTTGCAGTGGGAGTTGGTTGCCTAACTAGGTGTGGTGCCTATACAAATCTATCCCATGCAGATATTAAATATAGAGCAACAATAATTTGTCACAAGATCTGTATTGCAATAAATATGTTCTTTCATATGTAAATTATTCAACAAGATTTGTAAAATCATCTAGTTATTGCTGTTTGTCAACATTGCACACACTTTAAATGTTATACATTAAATTCATTTTAAAGTAAATCCAGCACTGAATATAAATTGAAATCACCTTCCTACTTTCTTTCCACAAATTGAAAATTAATAGTGTATTTTCTTTAACTGCAAAATCATCCTGAATAATACTTTTTATTTAAGCACAAAGCCCTTAAATGTTAGATGCGAGCATTCTCTTATTTCAATTCGGTAGCAGCCACACATTTTAATTGGAATAGCTGTACTTTCATTTTAATCTATATAGAATATCCTGTAATACATTTTATTGGGTTGTTTCCTATTAAACTTTTATGGAATATAATACAATATTTATCAGTCCAAATTGCTGAGTAAGTTTTGGCTTGTGTTTTTATGATTATGTTTTCCTGGGTAGAGGCACCATAAAATCCCAAAATACTTTTCACTTTTCTTCTGTTTTTAATCTATGGCTTTACAAAAGAATTGCCATTCTGGAACAGACTAGTGGTCACGCTGACTGTGGCCAAAGGCAGAGGCTTCAATGAAAGGCACTGAAACAAATGTATTTCTGTGAACTCATCTGTTGATCATCTTAGGACCTGAACAGGGGCACCACTGGGTGGGGGGCAGGCTGTGGAGGCTATAGCCACCCCAAAATTTGCCTCAGACACCTGTAGCAATGGCCGGTCTCTGGCCGCCCAGATCTGAAGGCAGAGTGGAGAGTGGCAGCTGCTGGTTGGGTGCCCAGTTCTAAAGGCAGCGCCACAACAAGCAGCAACACAGGAGTAAGCCCAGGGCAGGTGGAGGGTCCAGGGCTCCCCACATCAGCCCAGACTGCACCTCTCTGGCCTGGGTTCCTGGACCCTGCCCCCCCGGTCACTGCTCCCTGAGGGCTCTGCTGGCCCCGGAGCCAGGTCCCTGTGCCCAAGCGGCTGTTACCAGCTGTGAACAGTTGAAGGGTGGCAGGGAGCTGAGGAGCAATCTTGGGGCCCCATCACCAGCAGGAGGAGATGGGGGAGCACCCCTGTTGCCTGTACCATGGCACCAGCCAGTGTAGCAGTCACCCCTCCAACCTGGCCAGGGACTTAAGGGGGAGGAAGAGGAGGTGACAGGGCCAGCACTTACCAGAGGGGAAGCAGAGGGCAGCCCCTCCACCCCACAATTATCTGTCTAGAACATCACAGCCCCCCCACCGAGAAAAGGCTAGTGAAGCCGCTGATCCTGAATGTGTTCAACATAAGGCCCATTTGTATTTATATAGCCAGACAACATTCAGTTTCTACAAAAAATGAAGATTAATTAGCTGTAACCAGAGTTTTTCCAAAGTGTATGCTACACCTTAACGGAATGTAAAGTTTCATCAGTCTTTTCTGAAAACAAAAAGTGACAGTCAAAAGGTAAGTCCTCTGTCCTGCTGAACATCAGGAGCTATGCCTAAGTTCTGCAGCCACGAGGCCTTCCTTATGGTCACAGCTGATGCCATCATTCTGGATGAAGCATCCACCATGTCCAGACTGCAATAAAGTCTTGGCTACCAGATGGCCCACTGCAATGAAAGCCTTAAACTCCCTGGAAGCTTCTGGCAATCTCTTTGTGAATTTGGACACTGCATCCCAATTAACAAAGTCATATTTGGATAATATCACCTGCTGATTTGCCATGTGCATCTGCCATGATGAAGTTAGATAAATTATCCTCCACATCAAGTCCAGTCTCGGACTCTTTGTCCTTAGGAGTGGACTTATATCTCCCCTGTCATGACCTGTCATTTACTACAGTCACCACAAGAGAGTTAGGAGCTGGATGGGAGTAAAAACACTCAGAGTCCTGCATGGGGACATACTACTGCTTTTCAGAACACTTATCTGTAGGCGGTAATGAATTTTGGAGCCTGCTTGAATCCCTTTGCAATACTCCAAAGGGCTTCATTTATCAGGAGAGCCACTCTCCCTGGAGGTCAGGACTGGAGGCTATCCAGCAACTTATGAATGTTCTCCTTCACGATTTCGGCCTGGATCCCCAAGGAGGAAGGTATATGCCTAAGATCCCAGTGTGACCTAAAGTCCTCAGGCACTGGAGAGGAAGAGTCTGCTATAGCATAATCATCTGGAAGAAGAAGGGTGAGGGGCCAATGGAGGCTGCTGGGAGGGAAGGCAGGGGGAGCATGTTCTTGCAGGAGACAGTCAGTCTGGACTGGCTCAGGAAGAATAACTTCAGACTGCACCAGTAATAGAGGTGGCTCAGGAATAGAGACCACAGTGGGAATCTGCAGTTTTGCCCCAGACTGCATCAAAGAATGGGATTTCCAAGACTGAGGCACATCCCAAGGATTCGAGGAGGCCACTGTGAATAGGAGTAAGGCATTTGTGGCCAAGAGGCCAGTGGCCCCTATCCCTACTGCGGGAATGGTGCCAATCCCGGTACTGACGGTAACCCAAGGATCAAGAATAGTACTTCAAAGGCCGGGGGGAAAGGAGGAAATCCCTGAACCAGATCTCCAGGAGTACTGGAAGTCATCTAGTGGGAATGGAGAAGGCACCCCAAGGGAGCAAATGGTCAGCCTCATCCAGAACCCAATTTGAAGAAGGCATCAGTGCTGAGGCTGAATGGGAGGTCAACACCATCAGTACCAAAAAATGCATTGCACGTCTAATCGGCATCAAAGCAAATGACTGAGCCAAGACGGATGTCGGTGCCTGTCAAGGCTGTATCCCCACTTTGAACTTTAGGGTACAAATGTAGGGGCCTGCATGAAAACTTTTAAATTTAACTACCAGCTTAGCTCTGGTCCCGCTGCCACCATTTTTACTGGATTTCCTCCCTGGGAAGCCTTGAGAAACCTTTCACCAATCAAGTTTGTTTGCTTATTTGAACACTTCTCTTAACAAAGGACCTTGTTAAAAAAAACTTAACACCTCTGCCTTCAGGCAAGGAGAGATAAGATATGCATCTACCTTCAGCTCTGCTCTCCAAGCAGCTAGAAGGAAAAAAAATCTTACTGGCTTTTGGGTTTAAAACAATCTCCACCGCTGTGCCACCATGTCAAGGCTGTATCCCCACTTTGAACTTTAGGGTACAAATGTAGGGGCCTGCATGAAAACTTCTAAGCTTAACTACCAGCTTAGCTCTGGTCCCGCTGCCACCATTCTCACTGGATTCCCTCCCTGGGAAGCCTTGAGAAACCTTTCACCAATTCCCTGGTGAATACAGATCCAAACTCCTTGGATCTTAAACAAGGAGAAATTGACCCTTCCCCCCTCCTTCCTTTCACCAACTCCTGGTGAATACATATCCAAACCCCCTTGGATCTTAAAACAAGGAGAAATCAATCTGGTTCTTAAAAAGAAGGCTTTTAATTAAAGAAAAGGGTAAAAATCATCTCTGTAAAATCAGTATGGAAAATAACTTTACAGGGTAATCAAACTTAAAGAGCTCAGAGGACCCCCCTCTGTCTTAGGTTCAAAGTACAGCAAACAAAGATAAACACTCTGGTAAAAGGTACATTTACAAGTTGAGAAAACAAAGTAAATCTAAGACGCCTTGCCTGTCTTTTTACTTACAAGTTTGAAATAGGAGAGACTTGTTTAGAAAGATGGGTAGTACCTGGATTGATGTCTGGTCCCTCTCAGTCCCAAGAGCGAACAACCCCTTAAACAAAGGGCACAAAACAAAAGCCTTTCCCCCTCCAAGATTTGAAAGTATCTTGTCCCCTTATTGGTCCTCTGGGTCAGGTGTCAGCCAGGTTACCCGAGCTTCTTAACCCTTTACAGGTAAAAGGATTTGGAGTCTCTGGCTAGGAGGGATTCCATAGCACTGTACATAGGAGAGCTGCCACCCTTCCCTTTATAGTTATGACAGTGCCAAACCCAAGGAATGTGTCTGTAGTAAGGACACAGTGACAAAGATTGCAGTACCAAGGAGTTCATTGACACAGATGCTAAGGATGTCTCTGTGACTCTACCCCAGATGGTGAGGAATGCAGTGCCAACAAGCGAGACAGCTCCGCAACCCAACTGAGACAGCACCAATGCCACAGCAGAAGAAGATGAGGTAGAAGCCACACCAGCTGACAGCCCCTGAACTACCAGGGAATCTTGACCAGAAAGGCAAAGCAGGTCTGACATCATCCCAGTGGTGTGGATAGAGTCCATGCCAATGCTGTAGTCATCGGTACTGGGCTCAACAGACAGCCCATGGCCAGTACTGGAGTTGACAATAGAGTCCAACTGATCTCGGTATGGTACCGTGGAGTGATTAGATGGCCAGCTCCATCGCGTATACTGAAGGACTCAGTGCCAGTCAGTAGTCCTCTTAGAGGATGATGAAGAAGAGTCCCTCTGAGTCCTGTCACAGTCCCAGTTGGTCTTATGGAAGGCTCTTCCTTGGAGAACCCAAAGAAGGAACGATCATAGGATCCTAGAAGATTAGAGTTGGAAGAAACCTCAGGAGGTCACCAATCCAACCCCCTGCTCAAAGCAGGACCAACCCTAATTAAATCATCCCAGCCAGGGCTTTATCAAGCTGGGCCTTAAAAACCTCTAAGGATGGAGATTCCACCACTTCCCTAGGTAACCCATTCCAGTGCTTCACCACCCTCCTAGTGAAATAGTTTTTCCTAATATCCAACCTAGACCTCCCCCACTGCAACTTGAGACCATTGCTCCTTGTTCTGTCATCTGCCACCACCGATAACAACTGAGCTCCATCCTCTTTGGAACCCCCCTTCAGATAGTTGAAGGCTGCTATCAAATCCCCCCCTCACTCTTCTCTTCTACAGACTAAATAAGCCCAGTTCCCTCAGCCTCTCCTCATAAGTCATATGCCCCAGCCCCCTAATCATTTTTATTGCCCTCTGCTGGACTCTCTCCAATTTGTCCACATCCTTTCTGTAGTGGGAGGGCCCAAAACTGGACGCAATACTCCAGATGTGGCCTCACCAGTGCCAAATAGGGGGGGATAATCACTTCCCTCAATCTGCTGGCAATGCTCCTACTAATGCAGCCCAATATGCTATTAGCCTTCTTGGCAACAAGGGCACACTGTTGACTCATATCCAGCTACCCGCCCACTGTAATCCCCAGGTCCTTTTCTGCAGAACTGCCGCTTAACCAGTCAGTCCCCAGCCTGTAGCGGTGCATGGGATTCTTCCATCCTAAGTGCAGGACTCTGCACTTGTTCCTGTTGAACCTCATCAGATTTCTTTTAGCCTAATACTACAATTTGTCTAGGTCACTCTGGACCCTATGCCTACCCACCAGTGTATCTACCTCTCCCCACAGCTTAGTGTCATCTGCAAACTTGCTGAGGATGCAAACCATTCCATCATCCAGATCATTAATGAAGATGTTGAACAAAACTGGCCCCAGGACAGACCCCTGGGGCACTCCACTTGATACTGGCTGCCAACTACACGTTGAGCCGTTGATCACTACCCACTGAGCCCGACGGTCTAGTCAGCTTTCTATTAACCTTATAGTCCATTCATCCAATCCATACTTTTTTAACTTGTTGGCAAAAATACTGTGGGAGACTATATCAAAATCTATGCTAAAGTCAAGATATATCACGTCCACTGCTTTCCTCATATCCACAGAGCCCGTTATCTCATCATAGAAGGCAATCAGGTTGGTCAGGCATGACTTGCCCTTGGTGAATCCATGTTGACTCGAGTCACCTTCCTCTCCTCCAAGTGCTTCAAAATGGATTCCTTGAGGACCTGCTCCATGATTTTTCCAGGGTAAGGCTGACCAGTTTGTAGTTCCCGGATTCTCCTTCTTCCCTTTTTAAAAGCTGGGAACTATATTTGCCTTTTTCCCAATCATCCGGGACCTTCTCCGATAGCCACAAGTTTTCAAAGATAATGGTCAATGGCTCTGCAAGCACATCAGCCAACTCCCTCAGCACCCTCAGATGCATTAGATCCAGCCCCATGGACTTGTGCATGTCCAGCTTTTCTAAATAGTCCTTAACCTGTTCTTTCACCACTGAGGGATGCTCACCTCCTCCCCATACTGTGCTCCCTAGTGCAGCAGTCTGGGAGCTGACTTTGTCTGTGAAGACTGAGGCAAAAAAAGCATTGAGTACTTCAGCTTTTTCCATATCATTTGTCACTAGGTTACTTTCCCCATTCAGTAAGGGTCCCACACTTTCCCTGACCTTCTTCTTGTTGCTAACATACCCGTAGAAACCCTTCTTGTTACCCTTCACATCGGTTGCTAGCTGCAACTCCCAATTGTGCTTTGACCTTCCCGATTACACCCCTGCATGCTTGAGCAATATTTTAATACTCCTCCTTAGTCATCTGTCCAAGTTTCCACTTCTTGTAAGCTTCCTTTTTGCATTTAAGCTCACCGAAGATTTCTCGGTTAAGCCAAGCTGGTCACCTGCCATATTTGCTATTCTTTCTGCACATCGGGAAGGTTTGTTCCTGCGCCCTCAATAAAGCTTCTTTAAAATACAACCAGCTCTCCTGGACTCCTTTCCCCTTCATATTAGCCTCCCAGGGGATCCTGCCCATCAGTTCCCTCAGGGAGTCAAAGTCTGCTTTTCTGAAGTCCAGGGTCCATATTCTGCTGCTCTCCTCTCTTCCTTTCGTCAGGATCCTGAACTCAACCGTTTCATGGTCACTGCTGCCCAGGTTGCCACCCACTTCTACTTCCCTACAAATTCTTCCCTGTTTGTAAGCAGCAGGTCAAGAGGAGAACAGCCCCTAGTTGCTTACTCCAGCACTTGCACCAGGAAGTTGTCCCCAACACTCTCCAAAAACTTCCTGGATTGTCTGTGCACTGCTGTATTGCTCTCCCAGCAGATGTCAGGGTGATTGAAGTCCCCCATGAGAACCAGGGCCTGTGATCTGGAAACTTCAGTTAGTTGTCCGAAGAAAGCCTCACCTACCTCATCCTCCTGGTCCGGTGGTCTATAGCAGACGCCCACCACGACATCACCTGTGTTGCTCTCGCCTCTAAACTTAACCCAACGATTTTCAACAGCTTTTCTGCAGTTTCATATTGGAGCTCTGAGCAATCATACTGCTCCCTTACATACAGTGTAACTCCTCCACCTTTTCTCTCCCACCTGTCCTTCCTGAACAGTTTATACCCATCCATGACAGTGCTCCAGTCATGTGAGTTACCCCACCAAGTCTCTGTTATTCCAATCACATCATAGTTCCTTGACTGTGCCAGGACTTCCAATTCTTCCTGCTTGTTTCCCAGGCTTCTTGTGTTCATGTACAGGCAGCTAAGATAACTAGCCGATTGCCCTACTTTCTCAGTATGAATCAGGAGGCCTCCCATATTGCACCCTCCTCTTTGTGTTTCCTCCCGATATCCCTCTTCCTGTTAGGGGAAGCACTGGATATCGAGCCAGTAGCCACACTGTGTTAGCTCCAAAGGAGAGCGCAGGACCAGACAACCTGAAGAGGTCCCCAGTGCCGAAGTAGGCTTTGTGGCCTGCTCCAAGAGGTACTGTTTCAGACACAAAATCTCTCACCACCTGTATCCTCCTCTTAAATGACTTTTTTTAATGTGTCCTTCTTCCAGGCACAACAAACACTGTGTGTGGGTCGCTACTGGGTTTAGCCACCCCACACAACAGACAATATTTAAACCCTGGTGAGGGCATCATCCAGGCCAACTAACTATCCATCCTAACTAAACCTAACTAAACCTCAGGGTTCTACTCAGCTACACTAACCATGACCTATATACAACAAATTTGCAGAGAAATTGAGAAAAACAGCGTGAGGTAAATCACCACAGAAAGCTCCAACTCTAGCCACGGGCAGTGAGGAAAGTCGGGGTGGCACTGCCTTTAAATAGCCTGGGGAGCGGTTAGAGCCACAGGACGCAAGTGCTGCCCCTATGGTACTGCCAGGCAAAATTCTCCAGCTTTGATGCACAGGATGTGCACACACCTGAGTGTAATACACATCTGCACCCACTCAAAGAACATGACATACAGGATTCCTAAAGTTATGGGATTGAAACTAGGTTTTTTGCAGTGTAAATTTTGCAGTGCAAAAGCCTGTCAAAACTTGAAGCAATATAAATCGAAGAAACCATAGAGTGATAAGATGTCCACAATGCAAGGTGCACTCCTTTTTGCAAGTCATCTTGATTAGCTAACTGCTTCCAGATGAAGACCTCCTCCAGAAAGCACTATTTCTGAAAGTGATATTTTAGCATAGGTGAATCGAAGTAGCTGTATTGAAACAGCATTGCTACTCCAGTACTTTAGTGGGAGTACTGCCCTTTCGAATTGCCAGCACTATAAAGTCACAGGTGACCGAAAATGCTGGCTATGTTCCATCTACATAGTAACTGACTGCACTAGAAACAATTGTATCAAAGAAATCAGTGTCATCACTACAACAGAAAGACTTTGGGTGTGTCTACACAGCAGCTGGGAAGTGTGATTCTCTCAGCTCAAGTAGACATACACACACTAGATCTGCTTCAGGTAGTGTGTTAAAAATAGCAGTGTGGCTGCAATGGCATGGGTGCAGCACAGGCTAGACATCCCAGAATTGTACTCAAGTGGCTAGCCTGAGGTACTGCCACCACACGGATACCTCTAACACTAGCTCAAGCAGAGCTAATACATATACGTCTGCACATGCTGGCAATCACAACTCCCGGCTGCTGTACAGACATACCCTTAATATTCAGCCTGTTAGAAAAAGAGTCGTTGAGACATACAAGCAAATACAAGTGGCAGCATGCATTTAAAAGTCCAAAACAATATAGCAAGATACAGTCTTTGTTCAAGATGGTTTCTCACAGTCTCCTTGCCAGCCTTTTACTGGCTGGTCTGGCCAGGACCCCTCACAGAGATCAAATTGCTTCGTTTCTTTGTCTCCTGAGGTGAAGGATGAAAACAGAGCCCCTCTCTGTTCCTTATATCCCCAAAGGGGTTGTTTTTTTCTTACAAGTCTCCTTTGTCTCTCTGGGGTGCAGGAACTTTGTTAATTCTCTCTCAAGTTAAGGATCAGGATAACCCCCACTGGTTTAGCTTGGTGGCTTTGTTTACTGCTAATATGTAAAATGAGGCAAACCCACATTCCTTTGTCCAGGACAGACCTGTTTACTACCTTTACCTAGACTAGGCTGTCTTGTCTTAAACATGTTCTAGTAACATCATGCAAAGGGAAGTAACAACTTCACAAACATGCATTTTACAATATTAATAACCAGTGTTTTTAACTTTCACATGATACCTCACAAGGCATATTTAAACAAATCTTATTACAGTAGTGTGTAGGATGTGAATACAGAGATGCCTAGGGTCTCAACAACATAAAAGGTTTTGCTCAGGGAGGTGGGGTGCAGATTGAAAAAAGAAGGCCCAGCCCATAGATTATGGATAAAAAAGGCACAATCAACTTTCACTTTCAATTTTGTCTCAACTTTATTTAATACCACCTGTTCCCACACTTCATTCTAGTTGTGTCACTGTATTTGGATTAACGAATTTGCTCCTCCTTACTTCACTTTATTGGTCTGAATTCATATTTTTCAACTCAGTGTGAAGCTTTACAGCCCTGTTACAATATCTAGGGGGAGGGAGAAAATGGGCTGATATAATACAACAAATGAATGTTTTATTCAAGCTATTTTATTAAGGAAAAGATTACATATTTATATCATACTACTGGCATGCACTGTGCTCCAAAGGGAAAAATGGCTTCTTATTCCACATAGTTTACAATCTAAGGGCTGAATTGTATTTTTATCATAAGTCCTAAGTACAGGTCAGGACATAATTACTCTGCCCCAAGAGTGGACCAAGCAACAAGACTCGTCTACATGGGAAAATTGACCAGAATTGTTATTGTGGAATAAGCTATTCTGGAATAGTTCCCTGTATGGACATACTGATTCTGGAAGAAGAATATCCACAGAGAGCTATTGCAGAATAATTTATCCCGCAATGGCTATTCCAGCCAATTTCCCTATGTAGAACAAGCCCTAAGTCACAATCTGGTGTCTGGTCACATTTTGCATTTGGGGAAATAACTTATGCCAGTCCTATACCTTGTGCAGATTACTTTCCTCTCTGCATTGGTTCAAATGTGCTGACTGCCATATCTTTGTAGGGGAGGTAGGGCAGAAGCCCTTTAGAGGCTGCTCTCCACCCTGAATTGTGACATGGGTATAGACCACACCGAGAATTAAATTAGTGACTTACACATTTTTACTCCTCTGTGTTGGCACATCATGGGGGCCACAACTGTGTCCTAAATTAGGTAGATAAGCATGTGTGTCTGTATAAGAGTGCATACTAAATTTTGTACATTTAAAATTAAGTTTCTAATAAAAACGAAATGTGGTGGAAGTATGGAAGGGGGATGTGACGTTGTGCAGTCTATATGGTTTTATAAAAACATGATAATAAGTGAATATAACGTAACTGGGATAGTTTTATAAAAATTTGATAATAAGTGACTATAATGCAAATGGGATATGCTTCGTGCAAAAGGTTTCTTGTAAGGTATCATTACAAAGTTCAAAATCTACTGAGTGTGATCATCTGATTTGTATAAATGTACCACTCATGTATCTAAAACTAGAAATATAAAATGTAACTCTGAGGGCCTATTGTAATTATGTAAATTGTGGGCCATTAATGATGGTTTGGAATCTTGATGACTCCCATTGTCTACAGATGGCTGTTTACCTGTGAGTCTCCCTGTATATGTGTGTGCTGGCAAGTGAGTAATGAAGTCTTGCAGTGACATGTGATCATGTCACCTGAACTGGAATCCATCTTTAACCTGGTGCTTTTCCAGTGAGGGGGGGTGGAAACCCAGAGGGACAAAGGGTTCCCGCCTTATGCAAAAGATATATAAAGGGGTGGAACAGAGGAGAGAGGGAGAGGAGCCATCATGGAGAATCCCCTAGCTAACACCTAAGCTGGAACAAGAGCTGTACCAGGGGAAAGAATTGTGCCCAGGCCTGGAAGGTGTCCAGTCTGAGAAAAACTTACTGAAGCATCTCTGAGGGTGAGATTATCTGTATTTAGTTTGATTAGGCATAGATTTGCGCATTTTATTTTATTTTGCTTGGGACTTACTTTGTTCTGTCTGTTACTACTTTGAACCACTTAAATCCTACTGTTTGTATTTAATAAAATCACTTTTTATTTAGTAATTTACTCAGAGTATGTATTAATACCTGGGGGAGCAAACAGCTGTGCATATCTCTCTATCAGTGTTATAGAGGGCGAACAATTTATGAGTTTGCCCTGCATAAGCTTTATGCAGGGTAAAACGGATTTATCTGGGTTTAGACCCCATTGGGAGTTGGGCATCTGAGTGCTAAAGACAAGCACACTTCTGTGAGCTGTTTTCAGGTAAACTTGCAGCTTTGGGACAAGTAATTCAGACCCTGGGTCTGTGCTGGAGCCAGACTGGAGTGTCTCGCTCAGCAAGACAGGGTGCTGGAGTCCTGAGCTGGCAGGGAAAACAGAAGCAGGGGTAGTCTTTGCACATCGGGTGGCAGCTCCCAAGGGCGTTTCTGTGATCCAACCCGTCACAGTGGATTTAAGTGGCTCACAGGGGAAACAGGTAAACATTTCACGAAGTCTGTGATCCAAATTTGTCTTCTCAAAAAACTGGATTCATTTCTACTCCTGGAAGAAATTCTTTGTACCATTCATGGCAAAGGCAAAAGTACATTCCCAGCATGAACAAATATTAGAGGCCAATTCAAGACACTGCAGAAACAAATTCAGCAACTGAGTTGAATCTTAATCTACTGCAGGTTATTAGTGCACAGCTATGAACTTATTTTTTTTAAAGATCTCAACAGGACACCAAATTCTTGCAACATTTATACTGTGTGTACAAGTAATCAACCTGCAGAATGTGCTCCCATGGTAACTTGAAAAGTGTCACAGCACTCAGTGGGTTTAAAGAAATAAACTAACTTGTACAGACATAGTTCAAGAACAATAATGCACAGAAGTGATTCTAAAATACTACTACTAACAACATAGCAAGTATGTCAGAACAGGAAGAGAGAAGTACGAGGAACATTATGAAAATGGTTCATGTCATTACACACATCATGAATTCAGAATACACAGATTGTCAAGGGAGTTTTTCTGCTTAATTTGTTGACCTTTTCAGTAGTTACAGATACAAATAATTCATATTAAATACCCATATTGAAAGACAGCAGGTCAATCTCACTAATGAGCAAAGATATGTGGTTTGGTCTGTTCCAACCTGACAGATTACTTAATTTACAGGAACATTCTTTGAGATATGATCTTCTGCATGGGTCCCACTGTAGAAGTGTGCACCCCATGCACATAAGACCAAAATATTTTAACCAGCAGGGTCCTTTGAGGCTATGCATGTGCCCTTCACATCCTTATGCCCCGTTCCTCAGTGAAGTTATAAAGGGCAGAGCAGCCCCACTGCCACTCAGTTTCTTTACTAACACATAATCCAGGTAAAGGACTCCATATCAGTAGAGGAGGAGTGCAGGTTGTGAGATTGGTGCGAATTCAAAAGCATCTTGAAGAATTCCAGTTACTATAAGGTAAGTAACCTCACTTTCTTCTTTGAGCATTTGTCCACACTGATCCCACTATAAGTGGCTAGCAGTCACTACTTAAGGTGAGTGAGAGGAGTCCTATCTAAACTTTAGGACAGCCCTTCCAAACTGGGTATCTGATCTAAAAGCTGTCACAATGGAGTAGCAATTTATAAATGTATGAACCGAACTGCAAGTAGCTGTCCTTCAGATCTCAGAAATAGGGACTCTCCTAAAGCAAGCTGATGATGTCATCTGACTGCTCTAACTCAAAAGAGAAGAGGCAGCTTACTAAGTAGAAAATGTTAATGCAGTTTAACTCATGTAGAGAGTGAGAGGAAGCAGCCTGCCCATTGGATTTATCAGCAAAAACCACAGACTCGATGATTTATGAAATGGCTTTGTTCTGGTCTGATAAGCAGATATAGCCATGAGACATATAGTGTATAGAATTTAGCCTCTACAGGAAAGTTGAGCTTTAGGGGGGGAAAAAGATACCTGTAAGTGGATAAGTTGATTTATATGAAAATCCAAAACCATCTTTGGTAAAAATTTCGGATGTGGCCTGAGAGTAATCCTGTCTTTATGGGGTGAGGGGGGAACAAAGCAAAATATTGTTTGGAGTGGCTGCCCTCAAAAGCCTAAAAACACTGCTGGATGGGACCAAATCAAATTATTTTTTCACAGATGTAGCAGCGAAATTAACTAACATAGCTATAGACAGCCCTGAGTGTTTCAAAGACAAATATTCCAAAACAGTCCAAGAGCTCAATGTGTCTCTGAATGGACCAAAAAATATTTCCACTTAGCATGGTATGCCCTTATAGGAGAGTCTTTTCTGCTCTGGGCCAAAACATCCTATCCAGCTTCTGTCCACAGAACTAAGCCAACAAGCTTCCAAGCTGTTAGATGTAGACATGCTGGGTCCAGGTGGAGACCCAAAGGTTGATGGTAATTGCAGCCCATGCATCCATAAAATAAGGAGATTGCCAGAGAAAGGAAAGAAGGGGTAAAGATTCTCTACAACGAATCCAAGTTTCTTTGAACTCAGCATAAAACATGCCACCTCCAGCCTTATAAAAAGCGTGCTGTCATAATAGTTGGGCCTCTTCTCTTTCAGAAGAGAGGCCTTTTTCTAGAAAAATTAGGATCCTTTTGTTGGTGCTGAAATAAGAAAGATGGAGGCCTCTATCTGGAGAATAAGAGATCTGATTTACTTCCTCTTCTGCAATTGTAAAGACCAAAAGACTCAGAATCCTTCAGAAAGTGAAGCACTTTGTCAGTTCTTGACTTAAAAAACCTTCAAAAGGAAGGTCCTCAATTGTGGCTTGAACCTCGTTTGGAATGCCTGACAACTGCAGCCATGGTGTTATCTGCACAGAGACTGCAGTGGCCATTGACCATGCTCTAGCATCACTAACTGACCTTCCATAGCCACTGCCTTCAGTTACTCTCTGGTCTCTTGAGGAAGCTTACCCATTAACTGTAACACTGCAGGAAATTGTACTTCACTCACAAGACTTGCTAGTTGGCTATATGAACCTGAAAACTTGCAAAGGAGTAAACTTTTCTCCCCAGAACATCCATCTTCTTGGGCTTTTTATCCCTGGGCATAGATTTAGGTGGCCCAAGCAGCTCAGAATTTTCACGAGCCACTGTCACAACCAAAGTTTCAGGGAGTGGATGAGTAAAAAGTACTCAAAACCCCTTAGGGCGAACTTGGTACCTGCAATCTCCCCTCTTAGATGTGGCCAAGACAGATTCCAGGGTTTGCCACAGGTCCTTGGCAGGCTCAAGAATGCCTTCATTAGTAGGCATGGAATCTCTAAGATGTCTGCCATTCTTTTAAGGAAATCATGGAAGGCCTTGAAATAGTCTATTGTGGATGTATTACATGGAGCCACAACTTTGTCAGGTGACAAAGATCATATGGTCAGGTGAATAGGCTGATCCTCATATTTCTCAATGAGGTATTTTTCCTTGCTATGAGGTTCTTGCTTGAACTCTGAAGGAGTTCGTGGTAAGATGACTGTGGCACTTGTAGATGATTCTTTAGAAGGAGGCAACCTTACACTGGATCTTGATGCAGCTGAATACAAAGCAGAGAGGGTGAGGCCAAGGATTCCACAGAGGCCAATAGAGTCAGGACTGAGTCTCATAAAGGAAGGACAAATGATTTCCCATAAGTGGAAACCAGAACATGAGAGCACACTGAAGCATGGGATCTGTGATGAGAGGGGCTCCTTTCCAAGGCTACACTCAGGAATCAATCTAGGCAAAGGAGATCTCATAGGTGAAGGGCTCCTGCTCCCATGTGAAGGTGATACAGTTTAACAGAATCCTTCTAGAGGACCTAGTTCCTGAGGCATAGGAACAGAAAGAGACTCATAGCATGAGAAGGAGGCATTGGTACTTGTCACAAGGCACCCTCGGGGTGGGGCAAGGGCAGTAGCCCTGTGGTTAAGTCAATATGGCTGAGCTCAGCCTCAGGGCTCCATGGCCCAATGATTGGCACCAATAGGGCTCCCCTCATCTGCGGGAAAGTGTGGTGTGGCCTAATGTCCGGAGTCAATAGGGCTCCCCTTGGCGGCAGGGAATCACTGCCCTATGGCCAAAATCAGTGGGACTCCCCTTTGCTGCAGGGAAGTGTGGCCTAATGGCCAGAGTCAATAGAAGGGGGGTGGCTGGGTAGGGGGCCCTGGGCCCTAGTAGTGGATGGTGGGGAATCTGCTCACAACACACAGACTGCTGCAGGGACACTGGCTAGTCCCTCCCTGGGCTACTTCCTACCTTGACTCCTGCAGTGGAAGTCTGGGTGTTCTCAGACTCTCCAGGCCCCTTGGGTGGCACAGCCCTTGGCAGCTGCAATCTCCCTGGGACATCTGCCGGTACCCAGGTGCCCGTCTAGGTCTCAGCGTCCCCCACTCTTGTGACCTGGGCTTCTGGCTGCTTCTCTGCTGGAGCCGAAGAGGTGCATCCCTCCTCCTCAACAGTCAGCCCACACTGAGCTGAGTTGATCCCTTTTATACTGCAGCAGTTGGAGCATACCCAGTAGGGGTGAGGGGGCGTGGCTTCAGCTGCCAAGAGTACTGGTTTAACCCCTTCATCTCCCGTGTGGGGCAAGTATACCCTATCACAGTACTGTAGAGGTTGGATGTAGAGAAATTTTCATCTTCGGTACTCAGGGCTCTGGTATCAGAGACTTGGATAGCACAGATAGAGGAGAGACATCCAGAAAAGTGGATTCTGGTTTCAGAGTAATGGTATATAAAAGCAGCCTTGGTGGACATAGGAAACAATACTGATGGTGATGGAATTGACAGTGGTACCAATACTGAGGTCTCAGAATTCTTATCAGGATGTGGTACCAATGCCAATGATGCCAAGGAAGTAATGCCAGTCACGAAAGATAGATGACACTTTGAAACTGCTTTTGAAGCCGGAGCAGACTGCTTTTGAGGGGGAACCTCAGAATCTACACTACACAATGAACTTTCCATTAGAAATAACGTTAATGGGCATGATGACCCCTTTGTGGGAGCTCAGAAAAAATTACAAATGGCACACTCAGAGATAGACTCCCCTAAACAAAACATTTTGTATGTGCATCATTGGCAAGCATAGATATCTTGCAGGCAGGGCATATTTTAAAGCCGAGAAACCTATTCTCAGCCAGACTCAGACTGATATTTAAAAGAAAAAAAATAAAACTTATCAAAACTAATTCTGAATCTAAGAACTATGGGGAAGCTGGCGGCCACCCTGGGCTCTGACTCGCTAGCATGGGCAATGAAAAGGACCTGGTGGTTGAGACTGCTCTGTCCTTTTTACCCTTGCTGTAGGGGGTGTGAGGGTAAGCAGCATGCATGCATAGCCCCAATGGACACTTCTGGCTAAAAGATTCTTGGCTCACACACCTACAGTGATATCCATGTGGACAAATGCTCAAAGAAGATACTTCCAAGTCATATGTGATAGGCTTTTATCTGGTGTGGAGCCAACAGATTCACACCTTGCAAGTTTATCTCTATGATCCTTTGTACTCTTAGCAAAAGATGCTGAACATTTCAAAAGCACAAAGACCTTCTCTCAGTATTCTTGTAGTTTTTAAATTGGCTAGATTAATTTATTTCTAGGGGCTATAGCCATAATTGATAAATCATACACATGCAAACAACCTCACATAAGAGGTAGTTAATGTTGGGATAGAGTACCCTTAGTATCACTAGGCATGTCTCTGGTTCCATTAAAAATCTTAATAAATTGGTCATTTATGGTGAAATGTAAAACACACACAAGACGGAGGAGAGGTGTGCTGTTTCTTTAAAACTGTCGCAGGGAGCTGGATAAGAGGTGGACTGAGGAAGGTTCTAGGCTGTAGCGTTACAGTGAAGCAGAGAGAAAAAGGCAGACAGATCCAGTAACTTCAAGGATACCACTTTTCTGATCTAATGAAGTTCTTTGTTCCGTATTAGAGGGAAGCTACAATTTCAGTTGTCAAAGGTGTTGGTATCACAAGTTGATGTCATTTTGGTGGCTCACAGACATTTTGGTGTTGGTGTCACAAGTTGGTGTAATTTTGACTCTATTCTGGAAACCGGCAACTCTGAAAGTGTCCCTAGCCTGTTTGCCAGAAGCTGGGAATGGGCCACTTGATGATTACCTGTTCTGTTCATTCCCTCTGGGGCACCTGGCATTGGCCACTGTCAGAAGACAGGCTACTGGGCTAGATGGACCTTTGATCTGACCCAGTATGGCTGTTCTTATGTTCTTATAAAGTGACGGATGTCATGATAATTAACTATCTGCATACACGCTTCCTGCATGATGCTATGGCTACGAGGGCTAGCACTGTCTTTGGATATATGAGTAGGGAAATACCAAGAAGTGAGGTGACATGACCTGTGTATATCGCATTAATGAGATTATAGGGAGACAATTTGTTAGTAGATAGTTCTTTATATTTGACAAGGCATAACACCCTCCAATAGGCTGGAAGATAAAGCTCATGGGATTGGAGGATTCTCCATCATTTGAAGTCTTTGAGATTGGATGACTTTCTAAAAGATATGCTCTAGATCAACCAGAAGTTATGAACTTGATGTAGTAATTATTGGTGAAATACCATGGCTTGTGCTATACAGATCAGGCTAGATCTTCATAACGGTCCCTTTAGGCCTTAAAATGCATGAAAAAGAACAGCTTATTTTGTATACACCATTCCATAAATGTAAGACAGACCTGTGAGATTCCCACCATAGAACCAATATCAGTTCCAGGAGAGGGCGGGGGGGGGCGAGGGGGAGGCGGCGGCGGCAAGGAGAGTCTTCATGGAAATTTGTCCAGCTGCCAACTCAAGTCAAAAGAGGAAAGTCCATCAGTCTGGAATGGAAGAGCTCATGAGCAGATATATTTTCAATGCACTTGTTTAGCACAGGACAAAAAACAGTGTACATATTTCAGGAAAGAATTATACTTCATCTTTTAAAAAAAAAATCTCAATTTTATTAGGATGTTAGTAAATTATACAGGATAAAATTCAGGAATCCATCGGTAATGGTCATCAATGTGTGCTCATTTTTATTTTACTTACATACACTCATGTGAACTTACTCACAATTTCATTTCTTTTCATTTTTATTCACTATCTTCACAAAGTGGATGCAGCACGTCTTCCATCAGTAAATTTAATGAAAAACATTTCTCTTAGGCAAGGCACAAAGAATTTAGACAAATTTTCAGTAATTTTTGATTAATCCCAATTTTTTTTTACATTAAGTACAAAGACAACAAGTTAAATAGTCACAAAATATTTCAATGTTACATAAAATCAGTTGTGACTGCAGCATAATGCACAAATCAAAGCAGTCCAAGATGTAAACTGTTTACCATAATTACTAAATAAAAGAGCTTGTTCTGTGTGAACATTTTCAACAACCTCCATCATTAATAAACTAATATTACTGCTCCTTTGTTTTAACTTCTCATTTGAAAACATTTAGAAATTCCATAGCAAATAATGGAAAATTCCAAGAATGAAAAGAGCTGAGATAAGAACTATTTCAAGGCCATTTGACAGCCTTAAA
Source organism: Terrapene triunguis (assembly GCF_002925995.2). Lineage (NCBI taxonomy): Eukaryota > Metazoa > Chordata > Testudines > Emydidae > Terrapene > Terrapene triunguis. The sequence goes on from NW_020664419.1 coordinate 17,160,087, forward strand.
CCAAGAATACACACAACCAAAAATGAGTTAATGCTTTAAAATAACTCTAGTTAGACATTTAGAATGAACACTTCTAAGCATATGAATCTGTAAGAAAATATGGAAAACTAGCAACAGTTTCAGAGGTGTTCTCGTCTTGGACAAAGTAGTACGGTAGTTACAAACAATGTTCCAACAATTATAGAAAGTAATATTTCTAAATTTGTTGTGATTACATTTCTTAGGTGACCAAAATGCTCAGGACAACCATCTAAGAACTTATTTACAAAATAAAAGCTTATTTCAGTTTCAAATGTATAAAAATCAGTTTTGGCACTACCCATAAGGCAATGCACAATATACCCCTAACATAGTAAATAATACAATGAAAGGTAAAATTAACTGAAAAGAAATTCTATGCAATATTATTTAAAGGGACACTGTCAATTTAAAAAAAAAAAATCACACAAGTGTACACCATTAAAAGTCAACATTAGCAAATAATTACCTCATACGGAGATCAGAGATAGTGAAGATTTTCTTTATATTTGCAACAGAAAATATCTGTACTATCTTTAATATCACTGTGCATGGCTTTTTGGTAGTGTCTGATGTTTTCATGACTATCAATTTGTAGAACTGGTTTTCTTACCTACAATTAATAGCAACACATTAGGAGCCTGATTCTAAATCCATGGAATGAAAAGAAAACAAGTCTTCTTGTTCTCAAGTTTTGCCACTGGCTTTTACAAGAGCAAGGAGAGTTTTGTCACTCACAGGAGAAAGAAGATAAATAGACAAAATACATTTTAAAAATTTTATCTCTGTTATTGATCCTAATAATTTCTTTTTACATTTCCATCAGCTTGGCAATGAAAATTAACTAATCCAGTTTCAGTTTCTCAGTGTTGTAATGTTTGGGCTGAAAAGATTGCAAGCAAAAGTTTATTTGTAATCAATTGTTTCCACTGGAATTCTAATAAATCAAAGAAAACTTTCATTAGCCTTGAAATTTTTAAGAGCTTTTTCAAAACCTAAAGGTTAGGGACAAACTTGAATTCACAGTGTCCCTTTAAAGCTGAGCAAGCATAAGATTATTTTAGACTACCAAGAAGCCTGTAACACTTGGTTATGCAAACAAAACCTAATAAGTCAGCATGCATATTTAAGACAAAAAAGGCAAAAAAAAAAACATAAAAAAAATTTACCCTCCTTAAGAGCATTCTCATAAAACGTGAAAACTTTGGAACACAAATCAAGTTATTAAAATATTCTGTTCAATGTTCATACAAATAACATTCCTACAATTACAAGCATACATACAATCAAGATACTTTTCATTGTTACCTAATATTTAATTATTTAAATTTACAAGACAAACATAAATAAAGCTGTTAAAACAGGCAAGTACAGTACTGGTCTGTTATTCAGCACAAATTGTTTTGTACTTCTTTCTTCTTGAAACCCCATCAGGTTAGGAGTTTGTGAAGTCATTCTTCAAATCTAAAAATAAAGATCAAGAGAATTAGATTCCTATGTACATGTACAAATGCTTTATATTACCGAGATATATACAAAATGATGAAAAGTTCTATTTCTCATTCTGGTCAAGGAACACAATTACCATTGAATGCAAAGCCTTAGAAGAGGCCACAGTCTTTTAGATTATTTTTTATGATGACGTCAGTTACAGCATCAAAAACAAACTGCACGTTCTTGGTATCTGTGGCACATGTGAAGTGAGTATAGATTTCCTTCGTGTCCTTTCTCTTGTTCAGATCTTCAAATTGACACTGGATGTATGCAGCTGCCTCTTCATAAGTGTTGGATCCTGAAGGAAGGGAAAAAGTTGATCAATAAACACTAAATTTCAGACTAAGGGCTTGTCTACACTTACCGGGGGTTCGACATGCGACGACTGATGCATTGGCGGTTGATTTAGTGGGTCTAGTGAAGACCCTCTAAATTGACCGTCGATCGCTCTTCCGTCGACTCCTGTACTCCACCTGAACGAGAAGCGTAAGGGGAGTCAATGGGAAAGCGTCTCCAGTCAACATCACATAGTGTGGACCCTGCGGTAAGTAGATCTAAATACGTCGACTTCAGCTATGTTATTCGCGTAGCTGAAGTTGCGTAACTTAGATCGATCTTCCCCTGTAGTGTAGACAAGGCTTAAGCAGCAATGAATACTATACACTTTGAAGGAAGCCATGAACTATTTTTTTTAAAACTGCTGGACAGTTTCTTTAAAAAAATGGAAGAATTGTATGCAGTTTTAAGTAACCTCACAACTACTGTTTTAAGTATAAAACTTGCTGGTGGTAAAACATACTGGATTATTAATGCTTTAAGTTTTATATATCTATCTATATCGATCTATCTATATCTATATCTATCTATAGATATAGATATATATAGAAGGCTATGGACTCAATCCAACTCCCACTTACTTGGAAGTTTTACCCTTGACTTCAATGGGAGGTTGATCAGGTTATTAAAGAGCTATAACTGCTCTGCAAATAGAAATGATGTTTTGTTTCCATGGAATTGTTTGTTCATGTTTTCAGATTAAACACTAAGGAAAATAAATACTGAGGGAAGCAAAACAAAACAAAACTAAAAAAATCCTTCCCCCATTCCATCTATTTTTGTTTACACTCACTTTTCTTTTTCATGGAGCTTTCTTCCATCTCCACCTGCCTAAATTTGTATTTGGCCTATTCCCCCTTTTCTCCCAGTTTTAATTACATTTTTTCAAGTAAGTATTCTCTGCACAACAGAATGATAGAATTTCATATAATTATATAAATCTACCAATAGGTAGTAGAAATCTAAATACAGACCACTGCTGAATTACATCATCCTCTCTTCCTAAAGAATTCTTGCATACCATGTTTTTCCTTCCAATGTGTTTAAAAAAATCTAAATGCCCTAAACCTCTTTAGGAGAAAATCCTACGATTTGGAGCAAAATGGAGTACAGGAAGAGCCTAAGCAGAATAAATTGGAAAGGATCTCACCACGAAGAACGTTTAAACACTTTAAATACTGAACAATGAACCAATTATTTGTGTGGATTCTCCCTCAGTGTTTCCAAACATTCCATGTATTTGAAAAGATGTTTGACATCAGCTTTCAATAAACCATGAATGTAACAATACTTTTGATTACAGTTAAATATTTAAAATTCTTGTTTAATGTTAGTAATTGTCCAACTATGTCCTCAAACCATCATCTTACAATACATCTATGTTGGAAAGACTATCAGAGTTGCCATTTTGTAAGCGGTTACAAGTTTGGGACAGTTTTCTCCCCTTATATGTACAGTTTTTCGTATCTTTGAGCTTCAGTTAACTATATTTTGGAATATGTTTAGACCTGGTTGTGATTTTTCAGGCTGTCAATGCTCGCAGCTCAGAGATAGTGAGTACAGGTCTAACAGGAGCATTCCTGCTCTACAATGAGCAGTTATAAGGCTAAATTCTCTTAGCCTTACTCATATTCATTGTTCTATTGACTCAGCTGGGACTACTCATGTAAGTAAGGAGAGCAGGATTTGGCACATACTTTAAAGTGACTAAAAGTGGCATAGTGAAGTTTCATGTTTTTGTTACTCAACTTCCATATGAAATTGGCTCAGTTTACAACTAAAAAACAATCTCCCCTAACTGCTAGCTACAGACACAACTTTGATTCCAGATTAAACTGTTTCTTACTGGTTCATGCATCATAAAACCAGTAATAAGATTCCAAAACTGAAGTGACTTGACTTCCCACGTAAGTAGCAGAATACCTGCATATTCAGGGTAGCAAATAGTGAGGGGACTCCTTTTGATTTTTTCTTCAAAGAGATCCTTCTTGTTTAGGAAAAGAATAATAGAAGTGTCTGTAAACCATTTATTGTTGCAGATGCTGTCAAACAATTTCATGCTTTCATGCATCCGATTCTGCAATTGAAAAGAAGATACTTCAGCCTACCCTCCATTATCCTTTTCAATAGTAATGAAATGAGGAAACATATACCTGTTTGATATAGTGAAACTCTTCTAATCGAGTAATAAAATCTCCTGTAAAAGTCTTTTTGTATATTGAATCCCAGAACCCTACCCTAATGCTGTATGAAACAGAGAACAAAATAATCAAAGCACAATTTCCTATAATAATTGTGTCGGCGTTCAGGTGAGTAAATTATTTATTTTTTCATTTACTTATGACTGTAGTTTTGAATATTGAATGTCTAACAATTGCACAGTTTAGTGTCACTCTTCCGTATATAACTGCAAATGTCATAAAGAAAAAGAATTCCAGGGAAGCCAGTGACCTTTAAGTGGAAATTGATTACTGTATAACTCCTCTTAAAGAAGTTAAAAAATCAAATATGGCAGCCCTGCCAGATAGTCAAGTACTCCAGTGTTACCAGGAGATCAAATGAAAAAGTGCTTTACTCACAAACATTTTCCTCTGCCATGCTTTTAACTGTTTACACCAGTAGACTACCACCCACCCGGGACACAATTTGCCTAGGCTTGATTTGAAGGCTACTTCCTTACCCTCCAAATTACAGACTACAGGAGAGTCAGCACCACAGAAGTACTTTACTTATTAAGCCAGCTAGAGAGCAACACAGATTAGGATCACTCTTGTCAGCTCCATGAATAAAGAGTGGTGCTAGTTTGTGTCTGTTTTCGCTAGGGGAGTCTGATCCTGAAAGAAGAGAAAAGAAGAGTTGCTGGAAAGAAAAACCAAAGAAACGAAGACATAGCTAGAGGAGACCAGCAAATGCAGGGAAAATTATCAGAGAAAGAGACATATAGAAAGGAAGATTGAAGGACTGGAAACTAGGTAAAAAAAAGAAAGAAAACACAGGGAAAAGACAAAGTGGTGGTCTAAATAAGCCATATGGGTTTCCACTAAAAATTGTTTGAATCACCAAAATTTGTCTTATTAACCCCCTACTATGCAATTTAAAACAAGTGTTCACCTCTGTTACCTAATTTAAAAATAGAATGTCTTTCATGGAAAACAGCTACCTGTAAACAAAAGTATTCAGTAAGAATTTCTTTCTAGATATTTTCTTATGCCAGTGATATTCAAAGAGATGGCATTTTCTTCACCATTTCTACTGTCCACCAGGACACTTGCAAGTGGAAATTACTTCCTTGTGAAAACAGAGGACACACACACTTTTCATAAAGGGTTTAACTTCTTTCAAGATCATTTAGTTTTTATTTCCTCTTCTCCCCCTTCCTTCAAGATTAGTTTACTTGCCATTTCCTCATCTTCTGCTAGGACCAAGTCATAATCACTGAGCGCTACACAAAAGATTATTGCTGTAACTCCCTCAAAGCAATGAATCCACTTCTTCCGCTCTGATCTCTGGCCTCCCACATCAAACATTCTGCAAAACAGAAAAATAAAATAGTGTTAAAATTCCAGCCTTCTGAATACTATACATAAAATTAAAGAGCAGACTGTACTAGTCTGATCACACAATTTTATGGCGAAAGGGCATTAAAGTTTTAGAGTAATAGCCTAGTGTTGAAAATTAATTTTAATAAAGCCTTAAAAATCTCTTCAATACAATAATTTGCATTACTTTCTAGCAAAAATTACTTTGAAACTAAAGCAAATAAAATGCCCTGCAGAAGTAAACGTGATCTGTACTACACAGTTTCTCTGCAACTGTTTATGGCTGCAAGATGTCAAAACACTGCAAAATTTATGCACCTGGATTTAGTTTTATTATACATGTACTTGAATGAAGAGCTTTTCAACTTATTTGGCTTAGTGAAAAAAATGCAATCACTAAAAATACAATAGACCATGAAAAAATGTGTTTTCTTAGACAAATACTCTCTGAGCTAGGGTGCAAAATCCTGTACATTCAGGAGCACAGAGTAATTATGTGTTTCACTGTTTTGGGGGGGAAGTTTTATAAAAACACTTGGATAATACTCTGAAAATTGAGTAAAAGTTACATTTCCGGTTTTTATTTTCACTGTTTCAACATTTCTAAATCCAAGTCACACAGTTTATCACTCAAACTATAATTTTTCTAACTTTCAGCTTTTCAAATTCAGCCTAGAAATCAAGTTGGATTTTGACTCGTGCACAGACATACAGCTGGGGTTTGGCAAACACGTCAGTTGCTAGTGTTTAAAACAGAAAAATCCAGTTCTCTTTCCTATAGCTGATCGGGTTGATCTTTAAAGAACTCTAATATATAAGCTGAGGTAAGCATTTCAGTACCCAAGAGATGTTCGAGATGTTTTAGTCAGCGTGGATTCCTCTGTTGGTGGGCATGCACCTTTATGGGTGGGAGATCTGAGTTTTTGAATAGCACTGTTCTTTGAGATCATGCATCGAGGCCTGGGGCCTCCTGATACCACTGTACAAGGCATAAAGGGCAAAGTGGCCACAACTCTCCCTCAGTTTCCTCACAATTCAAAGCTTGTGTTAGCTGAGGACTCCTAAAAGCAATCTGAAGTTGCAGCTCAGGCTGGATCTTGGGCTCTGAAGCCTAGAGTGGAGTGGACTTCAAAGCCCAAGCTGCAACTTCAAAGCGCTATCTACATAGCTATTTTTAGACCACTAGTGCAAGCCCCACTATCTAAGTCTATTGACCTAGTATGGAAGGCTCTGGATGTCGTGGGCTGTGTAAACATGCTCTAAAGCAGAGATTCTCAACCTTTTTCTTTCTGAGCCCCCCCCGCAACATGCTATAAAAACTCCATGGCCCACCTGTGCCACGATATCTGGTTTTCTGCATATAAAAGCCAGGGCCAGCATTGGGGGGTAGCAAGCAGGGCAATTGCCTGGGGCGCCATGCCACAGGGGCCCCCCACAAAGCTACATTGCTCAGGCTTCAGCCCCAGGTGGCGGGGCTCAGGGACCTGGGCTTCAGCCCGATGCGGTGGGGCTTCGGCTTTTTGCCCTGGGCCCCAGCGAGTCTAATGCTGGTCCTTCTTGGAGGCCCCCAACAAACCTGCTCGTGGCCCCCAAGGGGGTCCTGGTCCCATGGTTAAGAACCACTGCTCTAAAAGGCCCTGAAAGTATTCAACACTGCAATTTAAATATTCATCATTACAATTTAATCTTTACTTTGGAAATTGTCTTTGCCATGTTTGATATACATGGAGTTATTTGCACCAAAACAAAGCTTCACAATCAAGTTTGTTGAGAAATTATAAAAGACCTATCGAAAACTGCATAGAAAGAAAATTGCTTTGCTGTATTTCTGCAAAATTAAAATTTAAGGTTTTAAACAGATACGATAAGTAAAATCCAAAAAGAACCAGCTTAACTTCTGAGATACAGCTTATCAAAAGGGGATAAAAAACTTGCTGCTACTGTTTTAGATTTATTCAGTGCTCAGAAGCATGTTAGGTGCTTTACAGACAACGAAGAAAGGTTGCCCTACCTCAGAGAACCTTTTTTTAAAATGTAGACATGACAAAACCAGGAGGGATGGAAGGATAAAGTGTACGATAAGCTAGAAGTCTACAATGTTATGTGGTTATTTAAATTATTTATGAACCTTGATATATTAAAATATGTCTCTCTTCAAAACTTGTCCCTGTCCATTTGCATCTAAAAAAATTCTGCTCAGAAGCAAGTTATTTTTACTGATTCCTCACGTCTATAAACCCACTACTTTTTAAAAAAAAACCCCCCCCCCCCCCCTAAAATCCTAGTGACTGCCCGCACTCCTTTTTAACTACTATAGTTTAACCCTTGTGATGTTCTACCCACAAACTCTAAATTTTATGGAGTTCTAGCCTTTTTTTAAAAAGGAAGCAATCAGGCAACCAATTAGGCACAGCCTAGCTGGATGACACATTTACATCCAAAGTAAAGGTCAAAAAGAGAAAAAACAAGTTAAAAAAATCTACAAAAAGTATGAATGAGTAATCTAACAAGATGTCAGAAATTTGAAAGCCAGATCTTCACCTTCCTGAGGAACAAACAGAACTGATAACTAGGGGTCAATAACTCACAATTTGTACTACTGTCACTCCCAGGGGTTTCAAATTCCCTGGCTTAGCTAATCAGTTTGCAGATCACTCTACACCTGAGGCTAGATCAGGGGTCAGCAACCTTTCAGAAGTGGTATGCCGAGTCTTCATTCATTCACTCCAATTTAACGTTTCGCACGCCAGTAATACATTTTAACGTTTTTAGAAGGTTTCTTTCTATAAATCTATAATATATAACTAAACTATTGTTGTATGTAAAGTAAATAAGGTTTTTAAAATGTTTAAGAAGCTTCATTTAAAATTAAATTAAAATGCAGAGCCTCCCAGATCAGTGACCAGGACCCGAGTAGTGTGAGTGCCATTGAAAATCAGCTCGCGTGCCACCTTTGGCACGTGTGCCATAAGTTGCCTACCCATGGGCTAGATATTCAATAGTGTGGCTTTTTTAATTTTACCACTGGAAAAGTAAATTTCACACAGAATTCGGGAGACAGAGGGGAGAGGATTCATTTCCATCTGCCGCAACAGCTACATTTTTTCATGACCGAACAAAAACAATTCAATGTACTTAAAACCTTCTAAAGTACAGAAATGAAATAAATTTCCAATGTAGTAAAGTCTTAAAACTTGGATTTGTCAAATCATACCATGCATTTCTATCAATATAAATACTGAAGGGTTTTTTTTAAAGTGGGAACAGACACAATGGTTTAGATATTTAGAACAGAAGTGCAGCTAGTGTACAAGAATCACAATTATCTAGTAAATATATTTTTGTAACAAATGCTACTCTATAGTGAATCAATACTACTAAGTGTGTTGCTCTTCTCATTACAAGCCAATTCAGTGTACATAAAGCAAGAAAAACACTTATCTCCAGTTCCAAAACAACTTATAAGCTTTAAAGCAGACTGAAAGAACTGATCAAGGATTTCTTTTTCAAAGTCCAAAAATGGAAACTAAATAGAACATACTATTTTAAGAGGAAAGTCAACTTAAAAACAAAACCCCCACACTTCTGCCAACATATTGTATTTACTATTGCTTCAATTAACACCTAAGATCACATAGCAGATTTATTCATTTCATTACACTTTATTGTGTGCCTTTGACAGTAGTCTAGTCAGTTTGTTTCCTCTGCAGAGTCAGGTAGCTAGTCATATTTCCCCCTTATTTGTGTGAGCCTTTCATATAGCAACAGAGGAGAGAAATACTTTAAAAAAAAGTGTGACTGTAAAACCACAAGAGTTTACAGGCTGGAATTAGGGGCATGGTTAGTAATCTACTTGTAAAACAAAATCTAAACTATTTTAAAACTGTAAGTTAAAATTGATCTAAGAACTCTACCACAGACTTTAAATGAAAAGTTACAATGCTTTGGTAAGCCATCCAATTAATAAGATTTGCATGTGACCTTAGCTTCACTGAATTCAATGGAAATTGCAATCATTTATCCAAGGACAAAATTGTTAGTGATAAGTCACTAATAAACAGCATCCTCATTTTCAAAAGACTGGCTGGCCTAGCAAGGATTTAAAAAATGTTTGTTAGGTATTAAGTTAAAGTGCAGCTGGACTCCATTCTTTTAAAAATATTTTTTACTAACACATCAAGAGTGAATAAGAGCCCAATTTTGGTCGTCAAAACTGTAATTCTGGATTTGACCATTTCTTTCCCCCCACATTTACACTGGAAGGAAGCCACATATTCCTACTAAGGTATGTTTGTATGTCAGCAAGGAGTGAGGCAGATGGAGCAGCCAAAGTGCCTATTTATTTGTATTACCATAGGAGCCTTAGAGCAGCAAAAGCAGCCAGTTTCTTCAAAGAGCAGCAGAAGCTTCGCGAGACCTGGGGTTGGGAAGAGTGAAAGGTGGGGCGGGGGGTGTGTGGGGTGTGAAGGTATATTTGGCTCTTCCCTCAATCCACCTAAAGAATATGGGAGGGAAAAGGAAAGAAGGGAAAGAGAAACACATCAAACACCTCAAAGCCAGGTGAGAAAAATTGAAGGGGCATCTGTGTCCCCTCATAAGAACAGATTCATTAAAGCAAAGAAGTGATGATTTTAACCATCTAATCTGACCAAGCCAAGAATTTCATCCGGAAATTCCTCCACGTCAATACCCAGTGTTTGAGCTGAAGTATATTATTTTACAAAGACATCTAGTTTTGACTTAAGACTTCAGGTGATGGAGAAGCCACAACCCTTGATAAGCTGTTCCAATAGTTAAGTACCCAAACTTAAAAATGTGTGGTTTATCTATAGCCTGAATTAATCTATTTTAGGTTTCTTAGGCAGCCTCTGGTCTTCTCTGCTAGAATAAAGAGCCCTTTACAGGTACTAACAAGTGATCAAGTCACCTCTTAACCTTCCCTTTGATAAATTAAATAGATTGAGCTTCCTAAATCTTTCACTGAATGGTGAGTTTTCCACACCTTGACTCATTTTTGCAGCTCTCTTCTGAACCCTTTCAAATTTTTCAATATCCTTTTTAAAGTGTGGACACCAGAACTGGACACACATTCCAATAATGATTTCACCAATGCTGTTTAGCAGTAATACTACCTCTCTATTCCTGCTCAATGTTTCCCAGCTTATACAACCAGGTACCCACTACGGCCCTTAAACACTCTTCGGAATCACTGCTTTTGAGGATACAGTTTGCCATGGGGTAAGATCCAGGCTCTGGTCTGGCACGCCGTCCTCGGGCATACCCTCAAAAGGTCTGCTTAGAACCCGTCAATTGTTTCACAGGCCCAGACGTAGAGGCTGCGGAGGTGTGTGGCACATGCTTCCTCCTGAAGCCCTTGTTCCTCCGCCGGCCGAAGTCCTGCCTCTGCTGGTATTGCAGCAGGTAAAATCGGCCCATAGGTTGGGACTTGTACTGTTTGCGCATTGGGGCTGAGGTTGTGAAGGCCCAACGACTTTAGAGTGGCCCTTTTTTAAGGTTGTGAAGCCAAGCGTCAGTTTGTTTGGAAAAGAGGGAATTCCCCTCAAATGGAAGGTCCTGAATTGTTTGTTGGACCTCGTGGGGCAGTCCAGAGATCTTAAGCCAAGAGCTCCGTCTCATGACCATCTTTGTGGACATAGTTCTAGCTGCCGCATCCAAGGCCTCCTTAAGGGATGCTTTGACCACAGCCTTACTCTCCTCTATAAGGGCCACGAATTCAGATAAGAGTTCCTTAAATGTTATCATCACTGACCAGGAATTAAAGTCACAGCAGCCTATGCCCTGGTGGTTTGATATCCTCAGCAGGAGGCCCTCTGTGGAATATTCCTTCCTGCCCAATAAACCCCGTTTCCCGGCCTCTTTCAGTTTGGGTGATGGGCCTTGCTGCCCTTGTCTCTCTCGTTCATTCGCAGCAGCAACGACTAGGAATCCTGGAGGGGGATGGGTGTATAGATACTCATACCCCTTGGGGGGTAAAAAGTACTTTCTTTCCACCTGCTTTGCTGTGAGCTGGAGGGATGCGGGGGGTGGCCACAGAGCCCTCATAAATTGCAAGATGGCCTCATTCAAGGACAGGGCCACTTTTGCCGATCCTGAAAGTGCTAATATGTACACCAGGGCAGGGGCTGACTCTGCGATCTCCTCTAACTGTATCCCCAGGTTCTGGGCTACATGACGCAGAAGTTCTTGGTGAGCCTTTTAATCATCTTGAGTGGGTGCTATGGTCATCCCCACCACTGCCTTATCGGGGGAAGATGACAATGAGGCTTGGACTGACACCAGGCCTTGCATGTCCTTTCTTGTTGGTGGGTCCTCCACAGGGGTATCCTGTGCTTCAGCCACCTCGGCACCCAGAACCAAACCCCTTTCTAAGGAGAATAGTGGGGGAGCTCTCACTTTTGAGGGCGCTGAGTGGGATCACCCTGCGTGAGAACCTTGGAATGGTTGAACCATCCAAGGGGTCCACATCGGCCACAGGAGTGGCATTTACCATTGGGTCAGTGGCCAGGCTGATGGGATGAGCCCTTGTGCCACGGCTGTGGAATGCCCATGGTCAACTCGATGTCTGCTCCCTCCTGACCAAGGTAGTATTCGTTGCCAAATTGGGCTGCCGCTATGATGAGGGGCAAAGTGCTGCCTCCATGAGAAGGATTTTGAGTCTGTTTTCTCTCTCCTCCTTTGTCCTGGGCTTAAAGTTTTTACAAATCCAGCACCATTCCTGAATATGACATTCTCTCAGCTTTCATGCAGGTCACTAACTGGCATGGGCTTGTGGCACGCCACGCATTGTTTGAAGCCGTGGGACCGAGGCATGCTCCAGTGTCCCAGGAGGACTAGTCCTGCAGGGCAGGAACCTACTAAGGGCTTGTCTACACTGGCAATTAACAACGCTGCAACTTTCTCACTCAGGGGTGTGAAAGAACACCCCCGAGTGCAGCACGTTGCAGCGCTATAAAGCGCCAATGTAAACAGTGCCCCAAGCTCTCAGCACTGGGAGCTATGCCCCTTGTGGAGGTGGTTTTTTTAGAGCGCTGGGAGAGCTCTCTCACAGTGCTGCACCGTGACCACACAAGGCACATTAAAACGTTGCCAGTGTAGGCTAGTCCTAAGTACCCTAAGCGATCTAACTACTTGTTAATTTATTCTAATCTTAACTATTTACATGCCATTTAAAAATCTATTTACAGGATAAAGAAAACCACTCAGGAGAATCACTTGCAAAGCAAGAGACAAACAGCGTTCCAGCAACCGTCACAGGTGGTAAGAAGGAACTGAAGGGGTGACAGGACGTCACATACCTATATACTGCAGTATGAAGGTGCCACTGCAGGGGGCACCAGAGTCAAGCGGACGGATACCACTAGGGGAAAAACTTCTGGTGACGGTGCACGCACACCTACATTGGAATAGACATGATCAAGCACTCAAAGAATTCCAGTTACTATACATTTCTTCTTTGAGTGCTGGTCCCTATGGGTATTTGCTGTGGGTGACTTCCTGTGATGCTTCCCATTGAACCCAGGGTTGTGAGGCACCTTGCTACCACCTGCCCTTAGTGTGAGGAAACCCTGTCTGTGCCTGCCAGAGTCAGTTCCCCAACTGCACTGATCTAGGCAACACGCACTCCTCTCTAGATCTACGCAGAAACTACTCTCTTTCTCTCCAGGTTAGCCAAAGACACACACCAACCCCCAAACATCTCCCCAGAGTGTCCAGCCCATTCCATTGGACACTCACAATATTCACAGTCCACTGCTTCCAAAGAAACAGTATTTCCCCCAGCTTACAGTTGCACCTCAGATCATCTCTGTGCTTAACTTTTAGATATATTTACAGAAAAATCAAATAAAAGTTTATTTAACAAAGAATAGCGATTCAAGTGATAGCAAATAGAAATACTGGAAACCTGGTTATATACAAAATAAAATAATGTACATTTTAGAGCCTAGAGATAATTAACAAAATAGTCTCATGTCTAGCATAGTCCTTAGCAGCGCTTTACCGGATACCTCTTTTCATGAGGCACAACACTGTCAGCTTGATGGGGTCTAAATTAGCTGTTACCACTCAAGAAACAGATCCTGGAGTCATTGTGGATAGTTCTCTGAAAACATCCACTCAATATGCAGTCAAAAAAGTGAACGGAATGTTGGGAATCATTAAGAAAGGGATAGAAATAAGAAAATATATTGCCTCTATATAAATCCATGGTACGCCCACATCTTAAACACTGTATGCAGATGTGGTCGCCCCATTTAAAAAAAGATGTATTGGAACTGGAAAAGGTTCAGAAAAGGACGACAAAAATGGGGCATGGAACGGCTTCCATATGAGGAGAGATTAATAAGACTGGGACTTTTCAGCTTGAAAAAGATGACTAAGGGGGGATATGACAGAGGTCTATAAAATCATGACTGTGTGGAGAAAGTAAATAAGGAAGTGTTATTTACGCTGTCTCATAACACAAGAACTAGGGGTCACCAAGTGAAATTAATAGGCAGCAGGTTTAAAACAATCAAAAGGAAGTATTTTTCTTTCATACAACGCACAGTCAACCTGTGGAACTCCTTGCAAGAGGATGTTGTGAAGGCCAGGACTATAACAGGGTTCAAAAAAGAACTAGATAAATTCATGGAGGATAGGTCCATCAGTGGCTATTAGCCAGAATGGGCAGGGTTAGTGTCCCTAGCATCTGTTAGCCAGAAACTGGGAATGGGAGACAGTGGATGGATCACTTGATGATTACCTGTTCTGTTCACTCCCTCTGGGGCACCTGGCATTGGCCACTGTTGGAAGACGGAACACTGGGCTAGATGGCCCTTTGGTCTGACCCAGTATGGCTGTTCTTATGTTAGCTTGCCTCCTCAGTGAAGGATCCATCCTTAGAGGTTTTTAAGGCCCGGCTTGACAAAGCCCTGGCTGGGATGATTTAGTTGGGGGTGGTCCTGCTTTGAACAGGAGGTTGGACTAGATGACCTCCTGGGGTCTCTTCCAATCCTAATCTTTTATGATTCTATGATCCAGAGTGTCTCCTGGTACCTCTAGATACAAGTATCAAGACAATCATTTATCCTTATTCATAAACAGGACATCCCCTGCTTACTGTTTCTTCTTGGCTTTCCTCTTATGATTTCGCAATCTCTTGATTAGCACCAGGCTCAATATGCAAACAGGCATACGCTGTGAGACAGACAATACCTAATACACATGACCAGACAGGGAGATAAGCATCTGTTACCACCTGTCTGAAAAAAAGCATTACTAACCTTTCTGGAACTACTGTTCTTCGAGATGTGTTGCACTTGTCCATTCCACATTAGGTGTGTGCGTGCTGTGAAGTCACCAGAAATTTTTCCCTCAGTGATCCCCACTGAGTCGGCTCTAGCTCCCTCTGGTGTTGCGTGCGCATGTGCCAGTATAAGGGGCCCAGCCAACCCTGCACCCTCTCAGTTCCTTTTTTGCCAGCCAACTCTGACAGAGGGTTAGGGGGTCGTGGAATGGACATAGAATCATAGAAGATTAGGGTTGGAAGAGACCTCGGGAGGTCATCTAGTCCAACGCCCCGCTCAAATCAGGACCATATGCAACACATCTCTAAGAGCAAGTTATGGAAAGGTTAGGAACTGTTTTTCTTCGAATGCTTGCATATGTCCATTTCACGTTAGGTGACTCCCAAGCAGTACCATAGGAGGTGGGATCGGAGTTCATGGACATGCTGACTGAAACACAGCTCGACCAAACCTGGAGTCATCTCTAGCTTGCTGGGTGATGGCATAGTGGCAAGAAAACATATGTACGAATAACCAAGTCACCATTCTGCAGATGTCCTGGATTGGCACCTGGGCCAGGAATGCTGCTGAGGAAGCTTGCGTCCTTTTAGAATGGGCCATCACTATAGCCAGTGGTGGGAACTCTGCCTGCTCGTAGCATGTGTGAATGCATGATGTGATCCAGGAGGAGATCCTCTGAGCCGAAATAGGAAGGCCTTTCATCCTGTCCGCTACTGCCACAAATAACTGTGTGGATCTACAGAACATTTTGTCCTCTCAATATAGAATGCCACGGTACATCTAACGTCCAATGTGCGGTGACGTTGCGCCTCCCTGTTCGTGTGCAGTTTTGGGAAGAAAACTAGCAGAAAAATAGCCTGATTATGGTGAAATTGCGAAACCACCTTTGGGAGGAATGCAGGGTGAGGGCAAAGCTGTCCCTTGTCCTTAAAGAAGACTGTACAGGGCCCTGATCTCCTGGCTAAAGTCATAGCCACCAAAAAGGCCACCTTCCAGGAAAAGTTTGACAAGGGACATGTTGCCAGCAGCTTGAACAGGGGGTCCATGAGTTTTGACCAGATCAGGTTCAGAACCCACAGGAGAATGGGCTCCCAAATCTGAGGGTATAGTCTTTCCAGGCTCTTGAGAAGACAAACAGTCATCTCAAGCGAGAAAACTGATCTACCATCCACCGGGGTGTGGAATGCAGAAATCGCTGCCAGGTGTACTTTAACTGCTGAAATTGCCAGACCTTGCTGTTTCAGATGTAGCAAATACTCCAGAACGGCCTGCAGAGATGACCACGTGGGCGAGAGACCTTGCTGGGAAGAGCAAATGGAAAAACACTTCCATTTGGCGAGGTATGTAGCTCTGGTAGAGAGCTTCCTGCTACCTAGCAGAATCTGGTGGACTTGCTCCAAACAGGCTAGCTCCTCAGGATTTAGCCATAGAGCTTCCAAGCTGTCAAGTGAAGGAAGTTAAGGTTTGGGTGGAGCATTCGACTGTGGTCCTGCTATATCAGGTCTGGGAGGAGAGAGCGGCATCAGAGTCGCTACTAAAAGGCCCAACAGCATGGCAAACCAGTGTTCGCAGGGCTAGGCTGGGGCTACAACAATGACCAGCTCTCTGTCTTGCTTGATCTACAATAGGACCTTGTGTACTAGAAGAATTGGGGCAGGGGAAGGCATAGAATAAGTGTCCAGTCCAAGAGAGCAGGAAAGCGTCCATGAGTGAGCCCTGGCTGTGGCCTCACAGGGAGCAGAATGGGTGACATTTCCTATTCTGCCTGGTTGAAAACAGGTCTACCTGGGGAGTCCCCCACTGATAGAAAATGATCTTTACTAGGTCAGAGCAATAGGGACCACTCATGGTGATTGGAAAAAGAACTGCTGAGGTGATCTGCCAGCTTGTTCCGGGCTCTCGGAAGGTGAGAAGCTTTGAGATGGATTGCGTGTGTTATGCAGAACTCCCACAAGCAAATAGTTTCTTGACATGTGGGGGTGGCGGAAGGAAGAATTGGTATTGAGTCTGGTTTACCGTGAACCTGAGAAACCTTCTGTGGACTTGGAAAATCAAGACGTGGAAATAATCATCTCTCAAGTCGCGGATGGTGTACCAGTCCCCCGGATCCAGGGAGTGGATAATGGCGGTCAGGGAGACCAGGTGGAACTTCAGCTTTTTGGAGGTAGCCGCTAAGATGGCGCAGGTCTAAAATGAGTCTGAGACCCTCCTTGGCCTGTGGAATTACGAAATACTGGAGTAAAACCCCTTCCCTCTTAAGTCACGAAGAACCTCTCTGGCTTCCACTCAGAGGAAGGCTTGCATCTCCTGAGCCAGAAGTTGCTCATGAGAAGGAAAGTATGTGGGAGGTGGTGGTAGAAATAAATGTAAGCATATAACCCCTTTCCACAGAGCTCAGCACACAGTGGTCTGAGGTGTTAAAGGGGGGCAGGCGGTCTGAAAACTAAAGGTGGATGTGATCTAGTGGCATGGGAACTGGTATAATGCCCTAAGGAATCCCATCAAAAGTTCTGTTTGGCTGGCCCCCGCCTGGGCAGCCCAGGTAGGGATGCTGAAGCGGATGGGGGCAGCTGCCTGCATCTAAAACCCCTGCTTCATTTCTTTTGCAGGTCCTGATGGGGCGATAGAGCTGAGAAACAGGTGGAGTGCTGGGGCCTGAAGTGTTTCCTCAAAGGCACCCGGGGCACCAAAGGCACCATAAAGACCCAGAGACTTGCGGGTGGCTTTGGAGTCTTTCAGACCATGGAGCTTTGCATCTGTTTGCTCTGAGAAGAGCGAAGCGCCTTCAAACAGAAGGTCTGAATGGACTGCTCGACCTTCATTGGAGCCAAGAGCATCTGCGCATGGCCACTGTAGAAGCCATGGATCTAGCCGCCCAGTCTTTTGCGTCCAGGGGAACCTGCAGGGAAGTCCTGGCTACATACTTACACTCCTCTACCAGAGCAGAGAACTCCTGCCTGAACTCCTGGGGAATTGAGTCCTTGAATTTTAACATCTAGTCACAGACGTTAAAGTCATACCTTCCCAGCAACACCTGCTGGTTGGAGCTGCAGACCTCCGTAGAATAAACCTTTGTACCAAAAGGTCTAGTCTCTGAGTCTTTCACTTCGGGGGTTGCTGCTTGTCTCCCTTGTCCATCTCTCTCGTCGGCTGCCGAGACCAAGAAGGACCTGGGAGGGGGATGGGAGTACAAATAATCATACTCTTGAGTGGGAACAAAATACTTCTTTTCGGCTCTGAGGTGGGAAGCAGGGAGGATGGGGTTTGCCACAGGGCTTTAACTGGTCCTGTGATGGCCTCACTGAGAGGAAATGCCTCCTTCAATGGAGCTGCCGCGCTCAAAATATCAGCCAGGTTGTTGGAGGACTCTATCTCCACTTTCAGCCCAAGGTTCGAGACCACTCTTCAACAGCTCCTGCTGAGCTTTGAAGTCATAGTGGGGAGGTGACACGCCCACCCAACACTGCCTCATCCGGGGAGGACGATGAGTAGGCCTGCACCAGCAGGGGGTCCTCCTCTTCTCCTTCTGCACCGATCCGATCCTGAGGGTCTAGGTTCTGAGATCGGTACTAGGCTTGGTACTGGAGTCCAGATTGGGTGTTGCTTGATGGGATGGAAGTGCTTTCCTCTCTGAGACCACTGAGCATGAGCGCCTGGAGTCCGGGAAAAATCCCCCGGGTTCGAAAATGGCCATTGCATCTACATAGGCCAGTGCCTACTGTGCCAAGCACTTGGGGGTAGCCCTACACCTGGATCCACAACCTGATAAGGCTGACTGGGGTGGTACTGGGAAAAGTTCCTTGGCTGGGAATACAATTCCACTTCCAAGTCAAATGACGAGCCTTCCTCCAGGGCCCACAGAGGAGCAGTACCATTCGGTGCCAGGGAACGGTGCTGAGGCGGGGAAACCTGAGTCGAGACCAGCAGGGACAGTTTCCCTCTTGACGGTACTGAACAGGAGCTTGGGGCAACATGCCGCCTTCTTCTCACTGGCACCAACATCGCCGATTCTTGTACTGCCAGCGACAGTGGTACCGAAAGTACCAGCAAGTCCCTGGCTGCAACAAACGCCTCCAGGGTTGATGGCACCACAACTCTGCTGGTGCCACAATGTCCTTCCAGTGCCGAAGGTTGATCCGGGACCGGACTCAACAGAGCTTGCGTATAGGACAGAGTCAACGAGCCCTCGGAGTGGGGGCAGAGGAGTGGCCACACTCAGGTCACACTCCGCTGTTCTCTCCATGCTTGGCTTTCTTCAGAGTCGGGGAATACCTTCTCTCAGCCACCTGCTTATGTTTTTTCTTCGGCATAGGTGATGGGAAATGGTGCCAAGAGACTCTCACAGTGGGAGAAGCACTCCACACCAACACCAAAGTACTCAGTGCCAAGTCGACCAGCTCAGCTCCAACGAGGGTCGGCACGCTGCCTACACCAAGATCTTTTGGCCACAGCATCACACTGGGAGCTCACGTTCAGCTGATTATCCACCACCAGCACCAAACTTTTTCAGAGAGTCTCTGCTTTCCAGGAAAGAGTCCCCCATCCTGTAATTGTGGCCTATATTCTTTGTTTACATTCAGCCACATTAAAATGCACATTGTTTGCTTGTGCCCAGTTTACCAAGCGATCCCAATTGCTCTGAGTGACATGTCTTCTTCATTATTTACCACTCCTCCAATTTTTGTGTCATCTGCAAACTTTATCAGTGATGAGTTTATGTTTTCTTCCAGGTCAATGATAAAAATGGTAAATAGTGTAGGGACAAGAACCGATTCCTGCAGGACCCCACTGGAAAGAGACCCACTCGAGACAATTTCCGATTTACAACTACAGTTTGAGACCTATCAGTTAGCCCATTTTAAATCCATTTAATATGTGCCATGTTAATTTAATATTGCTCTAGTTTTTTAATCAAAATATAGTGTGGTACCAAGTCAAACACTTCACAAAGCCTAAGCATATTACATCAACACTATTACTTTCACCAACCAAACTTGTAATCTCATGGAAAAAGATATCAAGTTTGACAGGATCTATTTGCCATAAACCCATGTTGATTTACATACTACACAGACGTACATATAACTCTTCCCCTGTATCCTTTTCATGCATTTGCTTTGCTGAGAGAAGTGGAGGAGATTCCAAAATGTTTAGTTTCAAAACACCTAATGCAGAGAGAGATAACATCTCTTAGTAAGACTTGATGCAGAGACGTCTGCGCCTTAGAAGTTTCCTGAACTCTCTTTACAAAGTCTCATTTTTTCTTCATGAAGAAAAAAAATAGATTTGAAAAAGTAGTCAGTAAACAAAGCATCATGTTGCAAACTTGGATAGAAATCAGCATTTAGCTTTACTAGAAAAGATATTTTGGTGGTTTCACTTCACAAATAGTGAATGTTCATAGTCCGTCAGCTCTTCAACTGATTTTCAAGTAGAAGAAAAGCTGATTTTTCAATCACTAGTTCTTCAACATTACACAAAAGGGATTATTTGAAAGGAGTTTATATGTGCACATTATTCATGTAAACATGTAAGCTTACACAGGAATTAAATAGGCTTTCCTGGTGCTGCAATTCAATATTAAATATGCCTCCAAGAAGTTGTGTTATTTCATTGTACTTGGTCTCACTATGAAAGTCATTTCCCCAATCCCTTCCCTCCCCGCTGACACCCCATCTTCTCTGAAAATAGTTCCAAATGCCAAGAAATAAGTTGTGACAAAAATAAGTCAAAGTTGTTAATCAACATTTAAAACTTTGAATAAAACATATCACAGGGTTATGTGTACAGCTTGAATACTCACTTAAAATGAAGATCTTTGAAAGTAAAATGAGTTTCCACTATTCCTGTAGTTTTCACTCTAGTCCTGAGAACATCCTGTTGAGTCGGGATGTAACTGGTTTGTGCTATCCTGTCCAAATCATTCAAGTAACTAAAGATAAAATAAACACCGCTTTTAATTATTTAAAAAAAAAGCTAAGAGATTTGCACAGATAAAGGTATTTTATCTGTTATAAAAGTTAACATATCTAAAAATCCTCACATCTATTCAGTACATTCAGTTTAGCGCTCATCAGAGACATTTGCAGGGACAGTATTCTTTGGGGTAAAAACAGAGAACCTGCATACTACATTCACGTATTACAGGTTATTTACCAGTTTAAAAATAGAATTTGGCAAGCCTTTACTAGTTAAAAAAATGCATACTGAAAAATATTAAGAAAGAAAAAACATTTAAGCAATTCATTCCATCTTAAATAATTCTTCCTTCTAAGTCTCAGAACACGTGTGGTTTTCTTCCAGTTGGTGCAAGCAATTATAAAGCAGGAAAACATGTAAACAGAGAATACATATTATCTTTACACCTGACTACAGAATTAAAGTATTTTAATATGCTGTCCCTTAATGGGAATTATTAAATATATGAAGAATGTTCCAACCAAAATACTGAATCAACAGATGTTCATGTGAATTAATGCTCTATGATTCTGTTTATTGACTAGGTGGCTGGTTTGGCACACTGTAACACGTGACTTCCCTTCTAATCAGATAGTCTTGAAAACAAAGCCTTGTGTTTTACTTTCTGAAATTCTTGAGATGCATGCCATCAATTCAGTGCTTTAAATACAGTACATATGTGATTTTTATTTGCATACACTTTGAAAAGGAACAGAAAAAAGGAACGGCTACCTATGTGATCAGAAATTAAATTATCAACTTCAGGGATATAATTAGGGGTGTTAAGTAAACTGTGCTGTCATTATAAAAATTGCAGGAAAGATAAGAGGAGGTTACTGGAGGTTCTTCGAGATGTGTGCTCCCTCTATGTATTCCACTGAGGGTTATGCACATGTGCTGGAGCTTTTCAAAGTAATATTGCTTGACTGTCCACACAGGCACCTTTGTATTGCCTTGTGGTTTCGATCGATTGTATTAGTACCGATTATATTCCACGGAGGGCGATTGACAAGAGGGTGCAAGGAAGATGGTGGAACCGTAGAACCGAGGACCACTGCACCGAATGAAGCATCCGTCGCAGCATCACGTACTAGAGGATAGTGAGAGGAAAAGGTGTGTACTGAACTGAACGCGGCTGCCTTACATATGTCCGCAAGGGATCTATCATGGAACATGGCTCTGGTTGATGCTTTTGCTCTCATGGAATGGGCTTGTATCCCATCTGGTGGGGAGTTCCCTGACAATTGATAGCGACACTTAATGAACCCTGAGACCCACTGAGAGATTCTCTGGGTGGAAATGGTGTGTCCTTTAATTCTCTCAGCTATGGCAACAAATAGCCTGGGAGACTTTGAGAATGGCTTCGTCCTTTGTAGGTAAAAGGCTAGGGCCCTACACACATCGAGGGAATGAAGCCACCATTGCTCATCAGAGACGTGTGGTTTTGGAAGGGAGGTAGGCAGATGTATGGGTTGGTTGAGAACCATTGGGAAACCACTTTTGGCAGAAACTTGGGATGCAGTCACAGTGAGACCTTGTCCTTATCTATTGTGGTGAAAGGGGAGGAGGGGGGACACCATAGTTTGTCCAGTCTGACCAATCGACGACCAGAGCGTTGATCTGTGAGTGAGCACCGAGTCTTCTCCTGGAGCAATACTAGGTGCACTTGGTGTTGGTGCAAAAAGGTCTCTGATTAGTGTACCCCAATGACCAAAGTTGTCTGTGATTATCGTTTCGTGCAACTCCCATTTGTGGTTGGTTGCAAAGTTCTTGCTGAGAGAATCTGTGATCACGTTCTGGGTGCCAGGCAGGTAGGCTGCTGACAAAAGGATATGATGTGCAATGCACCATTCCCAGAGGTGAATTGCCTCCATACACAGTGCTGGGGTCTTGTGCCACTTTGTTTATGTAGTATACTGTGGTGGTGTTGTCTGACATGACGAGGACGTGGCAATAGCAGATAGCTAGTAAGAACACGTGACATGCTTTGTGTACTGCTCAAAGTTCGAGTACGTTTATGTGCATCCTGGACTCTCGAATGGGTCCAGATGCCTCGTGTCATGTCATCTCCAATGTAAGTGTCCCAGCCCAATGGTTCTCAACCAGGAATACACGTACCCCTGGGGGTATGCAGAGATCTTACAGGGGGCACATCAACTCCTCTAGGTATTTGCCTATTTCTACAACGGCTACATAAAAAGCACTAGCAAAGTCAGCACAAACAAATTTCATACAATGACTTGTTTACATACTGCTCTATATACAATACACTGAAATGTAAGTACAATATTTATATTCCAATTGATTTATTTTATAAGTATATGGTAAAAATGAGAAAGTAAGCAATTTTTCAGTAACTGTGCTGTCACAATTGTATTTTTATGTCTGATTTTGTAAGCAAGTAGTTTTTAAGTGAGGTGAAACCTGGGGTACGTAAGACAAATCGGACTCCTGAAAAGCGTACAATAGTCTGGAAAGATTGAGACACACTGCACCAGCCTGTGAGTGACACGCTCAATATGAATACCACAGTTGGCAAGGACGGGAGGAAGGGCATCCCGGAGCAGACTTGTAGCGGGTCTGTCCGCCACCAAAGAGAAGAGATGACACTGGGTGGAATGTTAAGTAGGGTGTGCATAGATTGGTGCATAGGAGAATAGATTCTTTGCAGCCATAGTTGTAGACAGCGAAGATGCAGGTGGGTGAAGGGCGTGATGTATGTGCACACCGCCATGTGCCCTAGAATGGAAAGGCAGGTCTTGGCAGAGACCAAAGAGTTGGAGATTATCAGGGCTATTTGGTTCAGTAGGTTTTGGAATCTGACCTGTGGCATATAAGCTCATGCAGAGATCACATCACTGTGAGCTCCTATGAATTCCAGTGACTAAGGAGGGCACAAAGTTGATTTTTTGACATTGATGTTCACTCTTAGGGAGAAGTAGAAGAAGCTGGGATATCAATGCTTGAGCTTCCTCTTTGGACCACACTGCCAACAGCCAGTTGTCCAGATAGGGGAAGACAAGGATTCCCTGACATCATAGGTGAGCCGCTACCACAGAGAAAACCTTTGTAAAAACTCATGGGGCAGCGGTGAATCTGAATGGGAGAACCCTGTATTGGAAGTGTCGTTGCCCCACTTTGAACCTCAGGAACCTTCTGTAGGTCATATGTATGTCAATATGGAAGTATGCATCTTGCATGTTGAGAGCCACATGCCTTTTTCCAGTGAGGGAATGATGGCCACAAGCGTGACCATATGGAATTTCAACTTGCAAATCGAATGGTTGAGGTGTCAGAGATCCAAGATTGGTCTCCATCCTGCTTTCTTCTTGGATACCAGGAAATAGTTGGAATAGAACCCTGTGCCACAAAAGGCTGCCAGGACTGGCTCCCCTGCTCCTCTCTGCAGGACGAAGTCCACCTTTAGGGTAAGAATATGGTCATGAGGAGGGGGGCAGGAAGGGGATGTGGAGGAAGCGTCATCAAACTCTATGGTGCAGCCACATCGAATGACATCCAAGACCCCTATGCCCATTGTTATATAACTCTCAAGCTAGTAGAAAAAGAGTTTGAAACAACCCTCTAAAGGGGTGGAGGGTAGGAGCACTGGTGTGCAGAGTGACTGATAGCTCTCTAGGTGCACTAAAAGACCACTTTCATGATGACAGAGTGTTGTGCAGAGGTCTGCGTTGCCGGAACAGGCAGACATGCTCTGAGTACCTTAGGGCACGTCTGAAGAGGTTCGTAGGCCCACTGGTGGCAGAAGCGTGGAGTTCTGTATTGTTGGGCTGATGGTGGGCGATAAAATTTCCTCCTTGGTGCTGGTGTATCTATGCCCAAGGATCGTAAGATGACTCTAGAGCAGTGGTGAGCAACCTGTAGCCTGTGGGCTGCATGCGGCCCATCAGGATAATCTGATTGCGGGCTGCCAGACATTTTGCGGACGTTAAGCATCCACAGGCACGCCCCGCCCCGCCCCGCAGCTCCCAGTGGACGCAGTTCACCGTTCCCGGCCAATGGGAGCTGCGGGAAGCTGCGGCCTGTCCAACCATGGGCTGCAGGTTGCCCACCACTGCTCTAGAGTTTTTTAGTTAGTGTAAGGAATCATCAGTTTTCTGGTTGAAGAGGTGTGATTCATTGAAGGAAAGGTCCTCAATAGAGTTCTGCACCTCTCTAGGGAAACCTAAGGAGTGTAACCAGGATTCCTTCCTCATGACAATTCCAGTCACCAATACACGCAAGGACATGTCCGCTGAACCAACTGCAGCCTGAAGTAAGGACTTGGTGACAAACTTGCCTTCCTGTACGATTGCTTGGAATCAAGTACAGTCCTGATGAGGTAACTTATCTGCAAATTCCTCCATCCAGCCATAGTTCATAAAGCCATTCTTGGCCATCAGTGCCAAGTAATTAGAGATCTGGAACTGCAGTCCAATTGAGGAGAAGACCGTTCAACCCATGAGGTCAGGTCTCTTACCCTCCCTGTCTGCCGAGATGGAGCGTGGGTATTGTTGTTTGGTCTGTTCTAATGCAGCCTGTATTATCAAGAAGTTAGGTGGAGGGTGTGAAAATAAAAGTTCTGGTCATGGGGGTGGGGGAGAGGGGAAGAGAGGCGTAGTACCTTTTTGCAGCCCCCTTTGGGGTTGGTACACTCATGTCCAGGATGTGCCACACAGTGCGTGCTGGTTGAAGAATAGCATTATTGATTGGTAAGGCCACCCTTGCCAGTACTAATGTGTGCAGAATATCTAGTAACTGGTGCTGACTGTCCCACACCTCTTCCCGTGGGATCTCAAGGACAATGGCTATCTCCATAGGAGTTCTTAAAACTGACGATAGTCATCTGGTGGGGAGGAAGGTGTTGATGACACAGCTGCGTCTGGAGATGACAAAGGGAATCTCTCCCGATCCGCCAGTACCATTGGAGCCGGCCTGATAGGTGCCTCATCTAACCCCATTTCTGAACCTCTGCCGGACAAAGGGTGGACGGTGAAACAGGGGAGTTCTCCTGAGACGAACGAGACTATTCTGGAGGAATATATTGGAGCCATGAGCTCCAATATGGCCAACCCAGTTGATCCTGCTGCTGTTATGCTTGTGCCCAAGGAGACAGATACCATCTTCTTGGGTAAGGCTAAGGTGGAAACTGCTATGGAGCTGTTGGAACTCTCTGGTAGTCGTGTTTCCTGAATGGAAGCGGCAGAACATGCTGAACGTCCAGATTGTCAGATTCAGAGAAGTCGCAGTCTTGCATGAATGCCAGTGCCGATGGAATGGGAGATGTTAGAGGGGTATGGCCAGCAGGTGGTAGATGTAACGCATGAGATGGAGCTCTCTACAGAAGTGAGTGCATCAGAACACGCGGTGACATAGCTCCCTCCAGGGTGAACAGTTCGTGAGGGCTGAGAGTGCTTCCAAGTTTCCCCAAAGTCAATAGTACCCGGAACTGGTAAAGGTATCTGGGATGCCACTGACCAAAGCAGGAGGGGTACGCAGATCTGGCACCGGGACCGGCAGATCCGGCAAGTGGTACAGCCTCTTATCACTCAGGCGAAACCACAAGGCAATACAAGGGCAAATACGCGGACCACTGAGCAAAACTACTTTGAAAAGCTTCAGCTCCAGGCGCATGTGGAATATAATAGGGACCATCACTCAAAAAGGAATGACTGTTTCCCCAATAAAGCTAGTTACCTAAAATACTGAAGCCATAGAGACTTTGAGGGATCTTATTAGAAGTAGGAAAATGACCCACAAAAGTGACTTTCCAATTCTTTTTGTCATGGATGTGCTTTCTTCAGGATTATCTTTCTATTAAGTTATTTGCTTCCTTGAGTTTCATCCTGTTTGTCCCTATTCTCGATGGCTTGAAGAGTCTAGAAAGTTCCAGCTGTCCTTCAGGTTCAGAGCAGTTAAAGCAGGCTGGAGATCTCTACAGCAGTGTTTTTCAACAACTGATCCGTAGACCAATGCTGGTCCCCGAGATCTCCCTGACACAGTTTAGGAAGGCAGCAAGCCAGTCCCTGGTATCAAAAAGGTTGAGAAACACTGATCTATAGTATCTCAATGCACTAATGGCATCCTGTTTTTGTTCATTATATATGGATTTGAATGGGTCACTGTTATATTTTTGAAAATTAAACCAATCATTTAGCCTGTGTACCGCTCAGTATTGGTAATTCATGCTTTAGATATGCTTCAGCCACTCTGCCCCAATCCTTTTCCTTTCTACTGCAAAAAAAACTAGTACCAGCAAATTTGAAGAGCACTCAGGAACAGAAGATTTATTAAACTTAGTATACTTTCAGATAATTCAGAATCATGATTTACACATCACAAGCCTGTAATTGCATCATCTTATTACTATAATCATCCCCCTTCTACCCTATTTTCCATCTGTTTTTCCTCTCTTGCTGCATCTAGTCTTAATTAGTTTTAAACTCATTAGGGCAAGAACTATATCTATCTATGCATTTGTACAGTGCCTAGCACAACAAAGACAAATCCTGATTGGTATTTTTGGGTGCTACCACAATATTAATGTAATGGAAGTGAAGCAAAGTTCAATTGACATTGCTGATTCAGAGCCAACAGTCATGAAAGGTTTCCGTATACAGAACAAGTAGCCTTGAGACCACAACAACTCACCCCACCCCCACTATATGGGCAGAAATATAACAACTGGCCATATAAAGCACTCAAGAGTACCTGTTAGTTTTTATTTCTCACATTAACTGCTCTGGGTACTGTTCACAGATTTGACCTGTTAATTCCAGCACAACACTTAGGTTCCCCACCCAACTCCTTTTCTTCGAGTTCAGA
This sequence comes from Terrapene triunguis, assembly GCF_002925995.2. Taxonomy (NCBI): domain Eukaryota; kingdom Metazoa; phylum Chordata; order Testudines; family Emydidae; genus Terrapene; species Terrapene triunguis. Next base: position 17,187,562 of record NW_020664419.1, read on the forward strand.
CTTCTACTTCAGGACTGCTGCAACTGTCTGATCCCAGAAAAGGACACCTCTATCTAGGTACTTCTAAGACTCCCATCAACATAGTATCAGTTCTACACTTACTAAGCTGCAGAGTCATTAAGCTGGTATTCTCTGGATCTATTGAAACAGGCTTGAACTCCACTATCTTTCCACAATCTCTTGATAACTCCTGCAAGTTCCGTGGTCATAAATCCTTCCTCTGCTGCTCCAGCTAGTACAAAGAGTTGTCGGGCATCATCCTGTAAGAAACATGGAAACAGAAAACTTGAGGGGGGGGGAAAAAAAAAAAAACTAGAGCAGAAATCCATACCATTCCTTTAAGTTAATAGAAGGACTTAAAAGCATCAGCCCAGTCCACAGCAAATGGATGAATTAGTAGACTAAGGAAATGAGTATGTCTACACAGCCCATGACAGTGACCTCCCGACCCAGGCTGGCAGACTAGGTCTCACGGAGCTCATGCTACTGTAACCCACATGCCTAATAGGGAGATCTCTTTAAGAGATCTATAGGGGTGGGGTAGGAATAAGTTGTGTCTGGGTCCTTATTGCTAGGCAGATGCACAATTAGATCTCCACACTCAGAAGTTTCTGGACTTGGGCGTGGCAGTTTTGGGAATGCTAAATAGGTTCCCTGTTGCTGAACTCAGACTCCATGAGGGCAAGTAGTCAGGGCAGCTACTTTACAAAAGGCCATATGCCCTATGGAGTTTGGGAGAAGTTGAGCTCCTGGAGCAGAAAGCAGACTGTTTTCCCTAACTCTAAAGCATTTTGCAGCAGTTTAGATTTTTTTTTTTTTTTAATATACTGAACTAAGTGGTTGATTAATTGTTTAGCTAACTAGCTAACTGAGTTCATTCCAGCAGAGCAGGAGGAAGGGTCTTCATGGATTCCAACTAAAGATTTCTACAAGCAAGTAGTGGGAAGATGTTGCTTTTAACTCAGCAGACTATATAGATTTCGTGATCAAAGACTAATAGAGACTCAGGTGAACTCAACCTAAGCTTTTGGGAACTCAATTTCTTTTAACTGGGTTTCTGTGGGGACTGACCTGTTTAGATTTAATTTGTTTTCTTTATTTATGCTTACGTACAAACTGTGAAGATAACGTATGTGGATTATAAAGTAGCCATGTTATGTTGTAAAAAATATATTATTAACTATGTTTCTTTATCATGAGATTTTATAAAGTTGGTACTTAATTAAGTTTACTCCTTTTGTTCTTTTTGGGACTTGAGTGTGGGGAGGTTGACCCTGTAGAATCCTTGCTGAAAAATCTGTAGAGACTGAATCTGGGTCTCTTGCTGCTTTTCTATGGGAGCTAAGGTTTTTAAGGCACTGGAGAAGGGCAATGAAGTGAACTCTAGCCCACCCAAAGGTTACACTACCACACTAAAAATAGCAGTGTAGACAGCACTTTGAAGTTGTAACTCAGGCTGGAGTTCGGGCTCTAAAGCCCACCCCTGTGCCTAGGCTTCTAAGCCCAAGCTGCAACAGCTACACATCTATTTTTAGGACAGTAGCACAAGTCTGAGTCTGTCCATCCAACTGTAGAAAATAAAAGCCTATTGTTAATTGAAGTTTTTATATATCGACACAGTGGTAGTAAATCAAATATCTGCGTGAAGACACAAAATGTTATTGATAAGGAAATTTGTAAGATTTCAACAAGAAAAATAAGTGGAACCAGCATATTTCAAGTTGAAGCCAAACTCCAATCTCATTTTAGTCCTCAAAACCAACTGGATACAGTTATATTTACACTCAAATTTTTACAGATACATTTACGTGAATTCTGAATTTGTAATACACTATTTTTTAAAGACCTACAAAAAAAAAAAAAAATCAGCTCTGAGTAGAAGCCATAAATTGCTAGCGCTCCTCAAAGCATTCCTCCTCTTCTGTCAGCAGATGCATCAGGTAACCAATCGCCTCAATATACTAGAAAATGTTTTCTTCATTTTTTCCAAAAATACTAGAGGTATTAACCTGCAAGCCTATTTTACCCAGCAAGAATCCATTCTCTCTCAATGCTGGCCAACATCGAGCAGCTAATAGTTTTTAATAGAACAAATATGGGGGGTTTAAAAGCTAAATTATTGAATAAAAAGCAGAATATAGAAAACGGTTCAACCATGAGTAATTTTTGTGATACATGTATTGTATTATTGCATTTTATTTCTCCTCCCATTTCTAGATATGGTGAGAATGAAGAGCAGTTCTTGTTTTGAGGGGGGTTAACCATGTTATCATATTAGAACACTGTGGAATTCATAAGTCATATCATAGTATCACTAGTTAAAAAATTCTTATCTTACACATATGCTGCTCTGACCTTCAATACACACAAGTCTAACCACAAGAAAAAAAAAAAACCCTTCCTTACAGCTTAATTTTCAGATCTGTTTGAAATGATAGTACAGGAATGGCATCTCCCAACATCACGAGAATTGTATGTCATTCTCTTTTTGCTCTGATTCTCTCCCAGGCAAGGCTTGCTTGTTTGTCACCAACTCAAATATGGGTCCCAGTTCTCCAGTAAAGAGACTGAAGGCAAAATTTGAACTGCATTTACAAGAGCGAAACTTTCACTGAAGGACAATTAGACTGACAGGTGTAACTGAGGGCAGAATTTGACCACAGCTGTTCTACACACTTACCAATACAGAGATGAAAAAACCCTGCCCCAAGGAGCAGACAATCTCAACAATGGATTACATAAACAACTGAAGTAGTAACAGACACCAAGAAAGGACATTTGTTAAATACACAGATATTCTCTTTATGAATATATACATGAGTAGTTGAAATATTTGTTTTGTTCTGAAGTATAAGCACACTTTTTTGAGAGTGGCAGAGGTGATTTCTCTGGAATGATTTGAATAAAACAGTGGAGCCTTGACAAGAGAATTGAGAAACATACTATAAGCAAAGGGGAGCATGGCAGGAGACACAGAGACAGCTCCTGCTGCAGAAGATGGAAAGTAGGTCTCAGTTAGACTGGTATCTTTGGTGGAATGGAAAGGGATAGGAGACCTTGGATTCAAAAGGTGACCAGGTTAGAAATGCAAGTAGGGGCTGCATGATGCAGGGCACAATTTATAGAGCACAGAACTATTTATGAAGCTAGAAATCACCTGCATTTCTTCATCCCACCTCCAATTCCATCAACAAATCTACTTTTTGTTATCCTTCAGTGCCACATTTCCCTTTACAGAAACAGTAGACACACCAAGTGTGGCTGTATTAGGGGACATTAGGATCAACTCTTCTTTTTATGAAGTTAAGTAATGTGGGGTTTCTTCCATCCTTCACAAACAGTCTGGTATAGAGTATCAGGGGATAGCCGTGTTAGTCTGTATCTACAAAAACAACAAGAAGTCTGGTGGCACCTTAAAGACTAACAGATTTATTTGGGCATAAGCTTTCGTGGGTAAAAACCTCACTTCTTCAGATGCATAGAGTGAAAGTTACAGATGCAGGCATTATATACTGACACATGGAGAGCAGAGAGTAACTTCTTGTTTTTGTAGTCTGGAATAGAGGGGCTTCCCTTCAGAAAAAAACAGTTACTAACTTTTCCGTAACTACTGTTCTTTGTGATGTGTTGCTCATGTCCCTCAGTGGTATCTGGCAGGCTGGCTCTAGCGCCCTCTGGTGACATGTGCTCATGTGCTGGTATAGCGAGTCTGGCTGGCCCCTCACCCTCTCAGTTCCCTCTTGTTGACTAACTCTGACAGAGGGGCAGGAGGGTGGGTCGTGGAATGGACACGAACCACACATTTTGAAGAACAATAGTGACAGAAACGTTAGTAACCATTTTTTCTTCTTCAAGAACTTGGTCATGTCCATTCCACTTTAGATGACTCACAAGCGGTACCCAAGGAGGTGGGTTTAGAGTTCACAGACATGCAGATTGCAACAGTACTCTTCCAAACTTGGCATCATCTCTGGCCTGTTGGGTGATGGTGTAGTGGGAGGAGAGGGTATGTACTAACAACAATAAAGCAGAAAGAAAAAGCCTCAAAACACACTTCCCCCGATTTCCTATTTTCCATACCAAGACTACACTAACAGATTTAGCTGGACCAAAGTCACTTTCAGGAAAATATATTATATATTTTCTAACTCCTCACTTAACGTTGTAGTTATGTTCCTGAAAAATGAAATTAAGTGAAATGATGTTAAACGAATCCAATTTTCCCATAAGATTTAATGGAAATGCGGGGGTTACATTCCAAGGAAATTTTTGGGGGGCAGACAAAAGGCATTATATACTGTACAGTACTGTACTGTGGTTGGGAGGTGCCCCGGCTTACCCCACATAGGCACAGCCCGCTGCAGGCAAGGATGCTAGGAAGCACCTTGCACAGCGGCAGGTTCCCCACAGAAGAACAGATGCCGAATTTGCCAGGGGATACTCCAGGCCCGCCTCTTCCTGGCCCTGTTCCACTCCAGGCCCACCTCTTCCCATCCCCACTCCACCTTCTCTCCAGAATACGCTGCGTCCCCGCTCCTCCCCCTCCCTCCCAGTGCTTCCCTGCTGTCAAACAGCTGTTTGGCGGCGCTTAGGACTTTCTGGGAGGGAGGGGGAGGAGTGGGGACGCAGAACTTCCGCCTCCTCCCCATCCCTCCCAGAAAGTCCTAAGCGCCACCAAGGGAAGCGCTGGGAGGGAGGCGGAGGAGGCGGAGAAGAGGAACTTGTGCAATGCTCCCTTGTAAAGTTGCTGCTCTTCCACAGAGTCTTACAAGCAATGGACAGAGCAGGCAGCCAAATGACGTAATAAGGGAGCATTGCACAACTTTAAATGAGCATGTTCCCTAAGGGAGCAGCGACGCAACTTTGAAACAACGTTAAGCAGGGGACGTTAAGTGAAGAGTTACTGTGTGTGTGCACGCGCACACACACACACACCCTTTCTCTGCTTGCTGAAGTGCTGAAGGGTTTAAACAAAGTGAATGTTGATACTACAGAGCTATATATGCTGAAGGTTTAGTCCCCCATCAAGCACGCCAATTAGTGATAAACCAAGTCCAGAGCTACTTAAATGACTTATTTTCTCAGAGTCAAAATGTAAATTTGCACTGCAGCAAGAATTCAGAGCAATAGTATCAACTTAATTTCCATATATATAATTATATAGTGAAATTGTATATATGCACCCAGAACTCTGGACTATTGTAATATTTTACAAAATAAATAGCATTGGGTTTGTCATGTTCCTACAGACAGGAAACAAGTGACCTGACTGTAAATTTATGCATTACACAAAGAAAAAAATGTCACAAAACTTAGTCATCTCCTCCTTAGGAGTCACAAATTTCTCTCTCCATCTCCTTCTTGTTACCACTATTAATATAGTAATTACTTTTGAATACCATCACAATAAAGAGTCTCCACCCACCCAAAAGCTGTCAGTTCAATATTTACACCTGGGGGAATTCTGCGCCACTGCAAAATTCATGTCTAGTGCATAATTTTTCCCCCGTGCAGGAAATATTTCTTCCCAAGAATTGCTGCCGTTCCACTTTCACCCACGAGGCCACTGTGGCGCCAGAACAGCCAGCAGCATGAACCCAGCCACCTGTTCTGGCGCCACCGCAGCCTCTGATGGGCAAAAGGTAGAACTGCAGAATTCTGGGGCAGAATGATTTTCTGTTGGGAAAAAAAATTCTGTGCATGTGCAGTGGTGCATAATTCCCCCAGGAGTAGAAGATCATCACAGCACCCTGCCCACGGAGCCAGGTTAAGCCACACAGAGTGGGGCACATGGTGTTGCTGGGAGGGGGTCTCAGATTGGGATTCAGAATGGCTAGTGGGGGGAGGGGGGGAAGACTGGGCATGGGCTCAGGGGCTAATGGGGTGACAGCATTGAGCCAGGGGCTGAATGGGTGTGGGGGTGCAAGGCCATATGGGGAGGAAGCTGCAGGGATGGGGATGGGTGTGCGGGGACAGGGGCAGATATGTGACTGAATGGGAGAGGCTTCTTGTCAGCCAGGGTCTCCATAGGGGAGGCTCCCCAACTACCTAACAATCCCACCCCCACCAAATCCTGTTCCATACTTCTCTCACCCACACCCAACAACCCTCCAGGTTCGCTCCAGGCTCTTTACCTCTCCCTCAGCCCCTCTGTTACCCCCGACTCCCCCAAGCCTTTGCACTGCTTCAGATGGGTGCAGGAAATACAGTTCTGTAGTGTAATTTAAATGAACTACTCAAAGTTCTGTATTAATATGCCTAGTAAGGAATCTATTTGTCAAAAAAAAATTATGAGAATCTTTTTTTTTGGTCTGTATTGTTACAGACATACTTTTTGACAGGTATTTTGAAATAAATTACCAAAATAATTGAAACTGGCATGATTATATTGTGTTATTTTGATAAATAAAATATGTACAATTTTGCAAAATTTTAAAATATTGTGCCCAGAATTTTTAATTTTTTGTTGCAGAATTCCCCCAGGAGTAAACATTGGTCTCTCTCAAATGCTACTGAATTATTTTCTACTACATTACCACCTAGAAGCTTCAATCAGAGTCAGGGCTCCATTGAACTGGTGCTGTACAAACACACAGCATGAGACAATCCCTGTCCTAGGGAGATTACAAAAGGCAAGACACAACCAGTTGGAGAACAAACTGAGCAACGGGTGAGGAAAATGAAGGTAACAGTGAGAGAAACAAGGTCATATAGACTAGCTGTGTGCATAATTGGCAGGTTCTGAGCACATTATTATATATTAGTTTTCTTGTTAGATATGAAACAAGAAAATTTATATGATCTAGTAACTCCTATTAGCCAAACCATTATCATTTCTGTCTTACCCATCACTATAAACTCAATGTCAAAAGCAAAGCAGCATTATCTAGTAATCTGAATATAGGACTGGAATCTGAAGATCTGGGTTCTACTCCCAGCTTTGCCACTGACTTGGTGGCCTTAGACAGCTGAAAATCTCTGTTCACACTCTTCCCTGCAAAATTATGATAATGGCTACTTCATAGGGGCATTGTGGCTATAGTCATTAATGTTAGAAAAAAGTGTTTTTGAGACTTACATAAAAGAGGCATAAAAATGCAAAGCGTCAACATATAAAATGGTGCTGCTTTCCTGATAAAACCATTTTTCTTCCCCTTGTTCTTTGTTCCTACCCACCCCCTTTCTGTCATTCAAACTTGCAATCTTGACTTGTGAGGAAAAAGTAAATATGGCACAAGACCCTAAAGTACTAAATAATAAATAAAACATGTAATACAAATAAATACTTTACAAGTTTCTTTCAGTACATGATCTGCAGAATCTCTCCCCTTCCTCTATGTCCCTTCTGCGAAGACTAGCCCATACTGGGGCTACTTCCTGCTTCAGCTGTTGCAGCCAATGAATATTCCACACACTGACCTTGACCTCCATTGAGTGAAATAACTTTTTATGCATTCCAGGGTACGGACTGCCACTTTAGGTGTTAAGTCCAACATCTGGGTGTTACTGAGGTCCTCAAAACCCCTTCTTACCCAATGCCTAATTCTGTAGACACTTGAAATCCCTGGGTGCTTGAGTATTCTCTGTTAAAAGTCCCTAGAGACCCAAATTTCTGCAAGTGTGTATGCACACAGATGCCTCAGTCTAGGTGCGTGGGTACCTCTTTTATGCTTTAGCCTTCAAACTAGGCATTTCCCCACCAAACTCACCTGCAGGGCCTGATCTGGCAGGTGTGCTCAGGGCATGCCTAAACTCACGCAATTCTCCCATGGTACAATTCTCCCATGTCTGATGTGTAGAAGCAATCTGAAAACAAATTTCCCATCTCTCAGGTGAGTGCCCGAAGCACTGTGCTATGGGATATTCTGGTGCAGAGTCTCAATTTTCCCTGTTGAAACTGTTCCAATGTCTATAAATGAATAAATAATTATGCATTCGGACAGAGGAGCAGAATGACTGTGCAGAGTAGCAGTTAGGGCATTCACTTGGGAGGTAGGAAATAAGTTCAAATCCCTTCTCCACATGAGGCAGAAGGACAATTTGAATAGCCATATATCATGTAAAGTGCAATGCCATTTACGGTGCTCTATGAATCAAACCTCCTGCAAAGGAAAATTGTCTGTCATTTATTTGGAATGTTAAAAGTGGACTATTAATATTTTTGTTTGTCTGCACCCATTAGGTAAGACAAGGTAGGTTTGTATAAATGTTGCCAAAGTTCTTTAGAGTCTGTAAAAAGAACAGGAGTACCTGTGGCACCTTAGGGCATGTCTTCACTACCCGCCGATCCGGCGGGTAGCAATCGGTCTATCGGGGATCGACTTACCGCGTCTAGTGAAGACGCGGTAAAATCGATCCCTGATCGCTCTGCCGTCGACTCCGGAAATCCACCTCGGCAAGAGGCGGCAGCGGAGTCGGCGGCAGCACGGCAGCGGTCGACTTTCCCGCGTCCTCACCGCCAGGTAAGCCGACCTAAAATACGCAACTTCAGCTACGGTATTCACGTAGCTGAAGTTGCGTATCTTAGGTCGGACCCCCGCTGTAGTGTAGACCCAGCCTTAGAGACTAATAAATTTATTTGAGCATAAGCTTTCGTGGGCTACAGCCCACTTCTTCAGATGCATAGAATGGAACATATAGTAAGGAGATATATATACATACAGAACATGAAAAGGTGGAAGTAGCCATATCAACTCTAAGAGGCTAATTAATTAAGATGAGCAATTATCAGCAGGAGAAAAAAAAAAAACTTTTGTAGTGATAATCAAGATGGCCCATTTCAGACAGCTGACAAGAGGTGAGAGGATACTATCTATTTCCCCATGTTAAGTATCCTCACACCTCTGTTAGTCTCTAAGGTGCCACAAGTACTCCTGTTCTTTTTACGGATACAGACTTACATGGCTGCTACTCTGAAACTTTAGATTCTGTTTTATTCTGAAAAGTATTTTTCTCACTCTAAGGAGTTTTGGTTTTTTCTCTTCTCTTTTGGAGTGTGGATGGGGGAAAAAAATTCTAATATCTTTACCATGAAGTAACAATGGACAGAAAATGATGTTTGAATGACATATGGCATGTTAGCTGCATATCTGTATGTATGTATATTTGTATGTACTTCAATACTCACAGCCCTGGTTGGATCACAAAAGTCTATCTTCAATCTCCCCATTGCTCTAATGATAGCAATAATGGACTGAATGGTATTACTGTAGACAACAGCTTTGTATTGTTTACATTCTTCTTCTGAATAACCAGCTTCATGGATAATCCTATGGAGGAAAATAATATTAAGTCTTCTATTGAAATGCAAGCAAGTAAATCATTTCAGTTATATCTTTTAACCATACTTACTTCATTTGCTTTACAATTGTGCTTTTCCCTGATTCTCCAGCTCCTGAAAAATAAAAAAGTGTAAAAATTATTAAAAGACATCCTTCTTGACTTCCCTTCATTTCCAAAGCTTGCAGTTAAAAAGTCAGTTTTCACATTTCAAGAATTCCTTAACAACTGATATATTACTGAAGAATTTTAAAACACAATTGTTACAAGTTACCTTTTAACACCAGGCAGGAAGTTTAAATTACAATTTCTTGCTTTTGACACTTACAATAGGAGGAGATCTGAAATGCCTTTATATTCATAGCTATACTCCATCAAGCCACACAATCTTCTCATTTAAAAAATTTTTGCCTTGTGGGGCTACTATATTTTAAAGGCAGCCTTGTTAATCCACCCCTCTCTCCCCAAATTAAACAATCCCAAAACCACAATTTTCTCCAGGGAACCCAGACTGAGAATAAGATATTTGCCCTTTTTGCATCTGATCATTAGCTTTTTTAGGTGGTGAGCAAGAGCTTATTGTTGTTATGTGTTATATTCCAAGGTGGAAGGAACAATTTCTACCTAACATTCCATATCATCTGAATCATATTGGTCTGAGATTAAGAAGTGTCCTCCATCCTTACAAGGTGAAAGGGAGGTAGACACCTAGCAATCCCCACAGGACTGCAGAGCTTCAGTGAACAATACTCTGATTTCCGTTTGGGATAGAAGGGGATCATGAGGCATCATGCCCCAGCTTCCTCTCTTTCTGCTTGCTCTCACTTTGGAAGGCACAGTTCAAGAACTCCATACACTCTGACTATATAGTTCCTGTAACTATCTGCAGAGGGCACACACCTGCAAGAACAGGAGAAGCCCTGCCACTAGTGGCTGCTGGTTTGGTTTCTCCACTACTGTACTGTTCGCTACAAGAATAAGAAGAGGGGTCCAATGGAGCTTGAGCTAGTCTTTTATCAGTGGAGGAGGAAACCTTTCCTTTATTCTCCCTGTCCAGGATCTTTGCCCCCAGTCGCCTTTCTGCCCCTCATTAAAACCAAGAGCTCTGTGCTGACAGCTTGGAGTGCATCTGCAGGTAGAACTACAGCTTATAAATTATCCCCCAAGTCCCTGCTAGTTTCCCCCTGACCACTTTCCTAGGAGCTAGGTATGTGAAGGAGCCAATTTCTAGGGTTGCTGATGCTTGACCAGTTCCTGTGTTTGATTCCTGCTCCCTGATGGAGGAGGGTGAATCTTTCTGCAGGAGCCGCTGCTGTTAGAATTGCTCCTGCCTCCAGGAAAGCAGGAAGTGTGGCCCTCCTTGGCCTTGAGAGAGAGATCATACCAGAGGTATTTCCAGAAGCTTATGGGGGGCTTCTCCAGACCTCCCTAAGTTCTTTGCTAAAACCACTATCCTTTCTCAGCATGGGAGCTCAGACTTTTTCCAAGCAAAGGCAGAACGTGTACTTTTTTCCCCAACACAGGCCCATCCTTTTTCCTGGAGAAGTCTAAGGCCTGGTCTACATTAGGATATTAGGTCAGTATAACAACATTGGAAAGGGATATGAAAAATCCACACCCCTGAGCGACACAGTTAAATTGACCTAACCCCAGGGGTAGACAGCACTAGGTCGAAGGGAAACTTCTCACATTGACTTAGCTACTGCCTCTCAGGGAGGGGAGTACATACGCTGATGAGGGAATCTCTCCCATTGGTGTAGGCAGAGTGTTCACTGAAATGCTGCTGCTGCACCACTGTTGCATTTTAAGTGTAGCCAAGCCCTTAGACAGGGGAAGCACGAGGGCTAAGCATACACTGGACCTGTACCCTCTTTTCCTTAACTCTTCCTTACCCTGGGTGGCATAGCTGGTGAAAGGGACTGCCTGAGTAAACGGGTAGGCAGCTGGTTGAAGGGGTGTCTGAGCACCCCTTGCCGCCTTAAAGGGACCAAGTCCTAAGGTATTGGGGTGTTTTTTTATAGGCCTTCCTAATTTCCTCCTCTCTTCATGAGGAGAGACGCTTCTCTGCTTAAACTAAATCTGAGCCACCTCCGCACTTGAGTCAGGTAAGGCACGCTAGAATTAGCTGGTGCCTGGCATTGGACCTGGTTATGGTCAGTTACACTGGCCACCTATTAAGGGAAAATTCAGTATATATGAACTGTGGGCCACAGTCTGTCAGTGTGTCAAGTGTGCTGCTAGGGCAGATGGACAACAAAGTGTGTAACAGGAGTTGCTTAAGTCCTCAAAGGTCTATTTCTTACTTCTAGCAGAAACTTGGTAGAGACAATGGTCTCCACCTGCTCAACACAAACAAATGACACCACCAGTCAAGTAAGCAATACTAGCAGTAGAATGACTGTACCTAATCAGGTGAGGAATCTGTGCGAAGCCAAGCAGAAACAATTAAGATGTTTGTACACCAAATGCAAGGAGCCTGGATAAAAAAATTGAGGTACTAGAATAACTGGTGCAAGGGGAAACAGATATTATAGGGATAGCAGAAACATGGTAGAACAGTGGTTATAACTGGAGTAAAGGTATTGAAGGGTATGTGCTCTTCAGGAAAGACAGAAATAAAGGTAAAGATAGTGGAGTAGCATTGTATATTAATGATGAGTAGACTGTAAAGAAATTAGAAATGATGGAATGGATAAAAACAAACAAACAGTCTGTTTGTGTCAAAATCCCAAACTACAGAAGATTAGATGGGCTCTATTTTTATCTTTCTATCTTCAGTTGCACTAATTTCTTCAAATTCAGTCGTTCACAAGTTAAAATAACTACCGTATATACTCGTTCATAAGCTGAATTTTTTTTAGTAAAAAAGGAAAGCACCAGAGAAAGGGGTCGGCTTATGAACGGGTATAGAGACGGAGAGGTGGGACACAGCCCCTCCCCCCAACAGAGGGAGCAAGGAGAGGCAGCACAGCCAGCAGAGCCAGAAGGGAAGAGGCGGGGCCAGAGTCTCTGCTTCTGGCCATGCTGCTCTCCCCCCATCCTCTGAAGCAGCTGCAGTTCCGGGGCTGGCACGCTGCGGCCATGCCGCCCGGCCCGCCGGAGCAACTCCAGCCAGGCCAGAGACATCCTCCCCTGGCCCTCTCCAGATAAGGTGGGAAGGGATGGGATAGGGAGAATGTGGGGGTCCGGGCTAGGGTCATGTGGGGGGTGGTCACAGGGGTCACTCCCCTGACCCCCAGCTTCTCCCCCCAAAAAAAACTTCCCCACCAGTTGCTGTCCCGTCCCATCAGGGTAAGCAGCTGGCGAGCCGGGACACTTTGTTTACTTAGGTTTACATCCGTGCCTGCAGACACTTGAGGTAAACAAACCATGATGGCCTTGGAGCCAAAGTTTGCTGACCCCTGAATTATAGAGTCGGCTTATGAACAAGTCATAAAAAATATTCCATTTTTACTTATCCATCTTAGGGGGGGTCGGCTTATAAACAAACCAGCTTATGATCGAGTATATAGTGTGGAATTTCACACTAAAATTGCCACCCATACTTGATGGAGACCACACCCTGAAAGAAATTTTTCCTGAATACCCTCTTCTGGCCTTGAAACAATCCCCCATCCTTGTCATCATCAGAAACAAGTTCCCCACATAAGAGGACAGTCCAACTCAAAATGGCACCAGACCCTGGCATAACAGATGCAAAACATGCAGACATATCTCCACTGGTATGATGATCAACACCCCCCCACAATACACCCGTCAAGATCCCTGGGTCTTATACATGTCTATCACAACATGCATCAAATACCGCAAAAACAAATGTGGGTGAAACCAGAGAATCACTACACTCTTGAATAAACTTCCACAAACAAAAACACCCTATCAACTCAAGGGCGAACACTTTTCACAAAATGATCATTCCATATCTGATCTCTCTGTCCTCATCCTCAAAGGAAACCTGCACAACACCTTCAAAAGATGTGCCTGGGAACTTAAATTCATAACTTTGCTAGACACTAAAATCATGGACTCAATAGACACTGGTTTTATGTCTCATTGCAACAGTCTAAGGGCATAGCTACATTAGAGAGTTTACAGTGGTGCAGCTGCACCGATGAAACAGATCATCAGTTGCTTATCAATTAGTTTCCTTATATGAATAACTAAAGTTTTGAGTGCTAAGAACTTAACTGCATTCCAATCTGCTATGAGTTGGAGGGTGACAGATTTGGGTGGGTCATAAGGGAGCACGGAAGGGAAGCCCCAAGCTATATTACGCTGGCACCTTAGGGATATGACTGGGATATACTAAGGTCTAAGCACAGAGATCTCCTTTTGCAAACATTAAAAGAGGAATGATTGTGAATTGAGGATGGGGTTAAGAGGAAGCCAATGAAAGAGTTTGGCTGGAAGCTGGAGCTGCGGAACAGAGCTGGTTCTGCATTTCCAATTCAATCTGGCTCAGGAATAGAGCCAGGGAGTTAATAAAACAATCTTATTTGCTCCAGGAAAACAGGTTGCAAGCAGGGCAGAGAAAATTTTAACTGACACAAACTTGGGGACTGGTCCTGCTTTGAGCAGGGGGTTGGACTAGATGACCTCCTGAGGTCCCTTCCAACCCTGATACTCTAAGATTCAGACAGCGCTCAGCTTTTCAGGTGAAACAATAGAAGTCTGTCACTGTATTAAATCAGAAACAAAAGGACAGGAAATTCCAAAACAAAACTAAGTTACAGTTAAGGTTGCAAAGCACCATTGTGAAGTATCAATGAACACATCTGTGTTAAAAGCCAACCTATACACATTAAAAATTATGGAAATAGGCTAAACACCCTATGCACATACAGACCATAGAATAGAAACATTCTCAATCACCAGCATCCAAATCACCTTAACTCTGCCCTTGCAAGTGTTTGTTTGTTTGTTTTTTAAACAGGGGAAGGGTTAAGGTTATGTAGATGTTGGTGACTAAGCCCTGGTCTACAATAGGAAATTTGGTCAGCATAACTTTTGCTTGGGGTGTGAAAAATCCACACTCCTGAATGCCACAATTAAACCCACCTAACCCTCGGTGTAGACAGCGCCAGGGCAATAGAAGAATTCTACTGTCAACCTAGCTACCGCCCTCTTGGAGAGATGGACTACCTATCCTGACAAGAGAAGCCCTCCTGTCAGCATAGGCAGAATCTTCGCTGCAGCATTTTAAGCATAGACATGCCCTGAGTTTTTTTGTTTTATTTTATTTTAATACCAGGGTGAATAAAAATCAATGATTTAAAAAAAAAAAAAAAAGATTTTTTTTATTTAAATTGGATTTTTTTTTGATAAAAAGGTTTTTTCCTCAAAAAGCAATCTAAAGATAGTTTTAATTAAGATACATTATAGCTCAAAGATATCTTATCATGGAATAGGGATTATAAATTCTAATTCTATAGTATGAGACAATATATTCATGTCATGTTTAAGGAAAGTTTTGTAAATAAGTTCCAATAGTTCACAGATTAGGGCCCCAATCTTATGGCGTTCCAGGAGCTTCTGTATTGCTGATGATGTTTTAAAGAAAGTCACACCAGTGAACTGGTGGAAGTCACTTAAGATTCACTTGGATTCAGAGACTGTTGAAGTGATAATCTCACTTTTAACAGCAGTAACTTCTGCCAGTGTAGAAAGAATATTTTCTTCCTTTGGACCAGGGGTGGCAAACCTGAGCCTGAGAAGGAGCCAGAATTTATCAATGTACATTGCCAAAGAGCCACAGTAATACGTCAGCAGTCCCCCATCAGCTCCCGCCTCCAACCTACCGGCAGCCCCACCGATCAGTGCCTCCCCCTCCTTCCCCGTACCGCCCGATCAGCTGTTTTGTGGTGTGCAGGAGGCTCTGGGAGGGAGGAAGGAGGAGCAAGGGCACAGCAGGCTCAGGGGAGGGTGCGGGAAGGGGTGGAGTGGGGGCAGGGCCTGTGGCAGAGCCAGGGGTTGAGCAGTGAGCACCCCCCCAGCACACTGGAAAGTTGGCGTCTGTAGCTCCAGCCACGGAGTCGGTGCCTATACAAGGTGCCGCATATTAACTTCTGAAGAGCCGCATGTGGCTCCGGAGCCACAGGTTGGCCACCTCTGCTTTGGACTAAGTCATTCCAAATTGAGAAATCGTTTGGGACCTGAAAAAGCAGGAAAGCTTGTTTTTCTTTTCCAGATTATGAACAAATAGGAAAATGAAGGCGAAGATGACGGAGTTAGCTGCAGAAGCCAATATTTTAAGTTTCTCATGTTGACCTGGCTGACAGTCGATTTTTTTTTTAAATATTTCATTTAACTATTTTAGTTAAACAATTTTAACAAAAACAAACCTGATTTTAAAAAACGTGAATGTTTAACTAAATTCAAAAATTAATATGCTTGTTTTGTTAAAATATTATGTTTGCTGTTGAAGAAAAAAACCCAGAATACATAACGTTGTTGTTTTAGTTAAATAAAACAATGTAAATGTCTGTATGGTGATGTTCTCCTCCTAAAACAAAATGGCAAGAAAATCCTCCAAATATTAATGATTATCCTATTGAATTGGAGATAGTTCACCTCCCAAAGACTTCATAAATATCTGCACTTCAATTACCTTTCGTAAATGAAATAACCAATCATTCATTTTCTGATATAGCTGTAAAACTAATCTGAAAAGTTTTCAAAATAAATCACTTAAAAAATGTAGAGTGTGTACCTTCTAAAAATGAAACCTACATCTATCTCTGAGTTGTGAAGCATATGTATTAAGGTTATAACAACCAACAAGAATGTACTTTTATGTAGAAATCCATGATTAAATCAAGACTTCCCGACTAGTGATTTAAATCAAATCCACCTGTTTAACACGTTGATGTTTTTAATGTTATGTCTTCTCTTGAACTGCTCTTACCTTTTTTTTGTTTTGGAATTTACAAATTACTTGAAATGCAATCATTTGAGAGACGCTTGAAGGACTTAAGAAGAAAGTTGTCTACATAGTACCTACAAACTACAGAAAATAAAATATTACAGTAACTCACCCAGGAAGTAATGAAGCATGAAATAAAGATCAGAACATCGCTATTAGAAGCCACAAGAATAACATGACAGAATTTGAAGTGATAATGACACTGATTTGTTGGACAGAAGATTTGAGATAATTCAAGATCTAGAAATCAGCCAGTGTTCAGATATTAGGTAGAAACAGAAACCATGTGTATGCCAAACTTTCAATGCACTCTCACTTTTGGTAAGCACTCTGGAAAACTAAGGAATTAATGCTGCTTTCTTTCTTCCTCGATAGGTCTTTATTGCTCTAGACAAATCCTTAGAGTCAGTCTCTCACAACAATAACTCATTTAGCTGATTACAAAGAATACGTACTACTTAAGGTTACTTGCATTTTATTTACACCCCTATCATCTAGGGTAATTATGCAACAACTCATTTAAGTATATAGAATATAAAGATTTACCACAAATAGGCCTCTGTTAGTTTGTTTTGGTTTGTTTAAAGTAGTCAAACTGAACTTGAATACCTAGATTATTATACCTAGATTCATCACGCCTGGAGCAAGCAAGAAAAAGTAAGAGAAGGTAATTCAGGATTTTTCATTTAGACCATTATTTCTACAAGAGTACGTTATAAGTAGTCCAATGTTTCACAAGAAAATTGGAATTTAAAAATAACCCTAAGAATAGCATTCACCCTCCATAATTTCCACTTTTATCAAACTTTAAAAGACAAACCTTTAAACCCGTATTTATCTCTGGATTCCTGACCTGAAATTTAAGTTAAATTTAACAGGATATCTTCAGATCATCCCCAATTCGTTCCATATTAAGGCTTAAACACATTCACACATCACTGTGTCAAATAAAGTGCTTACCCATCAGTTTCAAAAGAACATTCCAAATATAAAATGATGCATTTTGTCTTCCTACATCTACTGACACTCTAAAAGCAGAATGTAGCAAAATTACCCAAGGGCCAAATCCTGGACCCAAAACACAGCCCAAACAAACAGACCATGGGTTGGGGAGAAGTATTTTCCCAGGTTTCAAGTTTTTTTTCCAATATGTTCACCATATCTTAACAGAGACTGACTAGTTGCCCACCTTCCCTCCCATTTGCAATTGCAAAGATCACCTCACTTCCCCCTTGGCACCCACACCAAATAAAATCTCTGAACACAGTAATTGTTTATATAGGAAATATTAGTATTAACATTATAATAGCACTCACCAGACCCATTATGTTGGGTGCTATGCAAATACATATTAAAAAAAACACTCTGGCCCTAAAGAACATATTGTTCTATGCTCTGATCTTGCTCAGTTTCACATGTTAGCAACTTTCCTCATATAAGCAGTCCTGCTGAAGCAGATTACGACAAACACACAAGTGGCTTTAAGAAATTAAAGGAAATAGAAGGGAAGACAAGGATAGGAATGCACAGCTATAGTTAGCCATATGACAAAGCCAAGCCAGAAGTAATTTTTTTATTTTAAACAAGGAATATTCCTAGCATCAGTATTTCCTACTGACCACCAGTCCAGCTATTGTCGGTCAGAAAGTATAATGTTCTGTGTAACTGCAAGTCTACCTCTGCTCCAGAACCTGACCTCCGCTGAATACAAGGAGTGCCTAGACTTCTGCTGTGACACATCCAGAACAAATTTACTCCATAGCTCTTCACTTCCCTTCTCTGGGGAAGAGAATATGAAGTAAGACTCACTAAGCAGGAGGTCTCAGGATCAGCATCAGTGGTCCATGAAACCAGTACTATTTTGCAGAGAGGGCCACCTGGTAACAAGTCTGTGATTGAGCAAAAACACCAAGTATCAAGTGTATTGCATAAAGGTGTCTAGAAACAAAACCTCTTTCAGATGAACTTTCTGCTGGACTATATGACTTCCCTTTCATTCCCCTGACACTCAACGTATACCTGCGATTGGCCTGGGTCAGATGACTCTTGCTTCCTGGGGTTTCGGCTGTGGGACTAAAAATTGCTGTGCAGATGTTTGGGCTTGAACTGGAGCCCAAGCTCTGGGACCCCAAGAGATTGGGTGAGCCATAGGTCTTTTATTCCAGGGTAAATGTATGGTCAGAGTCGTAAGAATGGACAGAACAAACTCATATTAACAGCCCCACTGTGGCCTCGTCTGCACTGGTATCCAGATCTCCTGCAGGTGGCCAGAGAACCACCATATCCACTGCTTTTGTTCCCAGATCTCCTGTCTCAACAGAAAAGGAGGATTCTGCATCCCAGCCTAGACACACTCCAGTTTGCAGTGTTGAGGATAATATGCTGACTAATGTTGACCATGTCTGCTCTCAGAGGCAGAAACCTCTCAAGCCATCCTCTTACAATCCAAGAAGGATTCCTCCCTAAAATGCTGTCTGTCCCCTCCACCCCTCAAAAAGGAAACGGTTTACTATCTGTGCCACTGGTGAAGGACTTGCTCCATCTCGAGCTGGGGTCTCTGCAGTCCTACAGTACTAGTGTTTTCACCCTCTACAACTGAAGTCCGAAGGCATAACCTTCCTAAAGGTCTATATAGCAGCAATATCTGCTCATGACAATTATGTCGTCTCTCATCCTACAATCTTCAAATTCCTTAACGGCACAGTGAAATTGTTTACCTTTATTAGGGAGCCCACGGTTTCACAGGGCCTAAATACCGTCCTATCAAAGCTGATGGACCTCTCATTATAAGCCTCTGGCACAAACTTCTCTTAACATCAAAATGGCATGCTCATACCAATTACATTTTCTAGAAGTGTGAGTGAGTTAGTACTTTGTAGCCCATTCCACTTCACACTGTGGTTCCTAGGAGACCCCATCCGAGCTTCACACCTCAAATGGATTCAGATTTCCACCTCTCTCAATATATTTCCCTCCCCATGTTCTTACCCAGATTCCATTCCCACTCAAGAAGCTCATCTCCATTTCCTAGATGTAAAGAGGTTCTTCATTTTTACTTGGGGAAAAAAAAAATCTTTAGAAAATCAAATAGATTGTTTATAGCATATGGGGAGAGATGTCAGGGATAATCCATTATGAAACAGACTCTCACTAGATTAGATGTATAGAACATTACCAGTATATCTTATCTTTAAAACCAGTAATCCATGGTTTAAACCTCACCAAGAGCTCCCACATTATCAGTGGCATCTCTTAGGCAGGTTCCTCTGGTGGAGATAAGCAAAGCAGAAACTTGGAGTTCAGTTCACCATTTCACCAGATGCTTGCTACTCCTTGGATTTAACATGGCACTACAATGACCAGTTTAGGAGAGCGGTGCTATTGTCCATATTTAGCTAAAAACTCCTAGCCCACCATCATCTTGGTGGAGTACCACTTATGGGAGGCCCTCAAAGAAGAAAAGTCACTTATTAATAACAGTTGCTCAAAGAAGGGCTGTGTGTATTCACCATATTGGCCCACCTTCACCTCTACTTCAAAGTTCTACATATCACCACAATTTGGCAGTCAGGGAGAAGGAACTCTATGGCGATTGCAGTGCAATCCCTTAGACAGAAGAGCAATAACATCACCCTCACAAAAGATCCCTCAAGAACCCTTCAACTGACATGGCTTTTCAAGGCAGTTCCGCAGCCTGGTATCTGGGGAGCCATATCCTACAAGTGGGACTACGCTGAGGCCCTGGAAGAAGAAAGCTGGGCTTGCCCTAGGGCGCTGCTTTACATCGGAGCAGTGCATCAACACTGGATGTGTTGCATTGGCATAGTACCAGCAGTACAAAAATCCCTAATGTAGCCAAACCTTTAATCTTTAACCTTCTTGAATGAAGAGCCTAGGTACAAGCCTAAAACTCTAACCAATGTTCCAAAGCAAACTATTAAGGAACTCTGATATAGGGCCCTATTTTCAAAACTCAAGTTCTAAGTTATATATGCAAAATGTGTTTGCACATGCGAATGTATGTTTCACATAAAAGAATGTTTGTGATAAATTATACACACACATCACAAAAAACACTGATTGTAATTATTTTCCCAATTTATTTTTAAACAGGTTAAATATAAAATATTTAATTGCTTGACAGAGCTTTGAAATACAGCAAAGATTCAAATTACCCGAGCAGAGGTTCATGTCCTCCAATAGTTTCAAATAATTTGCTCTATCAGTCTCCCCTGCTTCTGCAGAGGAGTGGTTCTCCTTTAAAAACAGAGCCATACCCGTAACCCACCCCCTCCCCTTCACTATGGCTAACCAGTTGGCTTCATTAAGGCTTAAACACATTAAAAATTTATGTTTGTAGTATGCAAAAATCAGCAGGCCCCCACAAGTGTGAAAATTTTGGTTTAAATCCATAAAGGTAGATACCTTAATAGAAGTGCCTTGCTGGTTTTCTGAGGATATTATTAAGGCTACATCTAGTTTGACACACCCACAAAAACGCCACTGAACAGCACAGAAAGACAAAATTCAACTATTGTAGAATCCAGGGCAGAGGCAAAACACCACCGCTACTAACAAGGTCGGAGGTGTTAAATCATATTAGTTGGGAATCCCAGGCAATGACCTTAAGAGCTTTAGCAGCAAATAATGGTTTTGCTATGAGTTTACTGGATTTGTCAGGGATCAGTAAGTGAACCACCATATAGCTGACAAATCCACTTCCAAGACAAATATATAACGTCAGGGAATAAAGAGGACACTGGTCCAAGCTTTGGGACTTCATATTCAGTCCATCACTAGTTGCAAGAAAACAATGGTGAATTCATCAGAGACTATTAGCATCAGACATCTCATTAACCATTAAAGCTACAAATGCCTAATCCTACTGACTTGTTTATATCCAGCTTCTCGCTACTGTAGGGCGTTTCTAGTACTAGCAGATCCTAAGTTCAGACCTTAAAACTGTGTACATCGTTCAGTTACTATCTTGCTATCAGTCACAGAAATTCATATATAATTTTAACAGCTGCTATCTTAAAAAGTGGTAGAGCTATCTAGACTGTAAACTAAGAAAGAGACTCTCTTTATTGCATGTTTATTCAGAAATTCACAATAGGACTCTATGTGAACATAAACAATAATATAACTAGAAATTGAAAACCAGAATGAAGCATTCATCTCCAGCAGTTCACAAACTATTTGCTGCTAAAGTCTTGTCATAACTGACATTTGAGGAAATTTAAGATAGTCACTTGCATGATCAGCAATATTCAGAAGACCAGTTTCTCAACTTTCTAATGCTAAATGTTTCTGGGTTCCAATTTTTCTAATGTGGATGCAGACTGAGATGTAGAAATCCTGGGGGGAGGGAAAAGGGGGGGAACATGGATCATTCAAATGCTTTCAAAATGGCTTGCTTCCTCAACACAAGTCCTGCTTTTTGACCATAGATCAGAAATGTTTCAATCCACGTGTTAATATCTATTTTACTTCCTGTTCTATAAGACAGCAAAACACTTCTACATAAAACTCCTCAATCCCACGACTCAGACCACTTCTGGTGAAAGTATTGCAACATATAGTGATAGGAAGACTGTTACCACAAACAGGCTCATACAACAAAGGCCTCATCGACACTAGAAAAGTTAAGATCAGTTATTTATCATGGGTACAGCTCCACCAGTAGTAACAAAGTGGTTTATGGGTCCTATTTTGCCTAATGCAGGAATCCTAGAAAAATTATTTCAGTTTCAAAACTGGATTCTCAAACACAAACATCTCAGAACTGTTAAATTTAAGAGCTGCATCTCATCTGAAACAAGAGTTTGTAAAGCTCATTATCATTAAAGGACCAATAGTTTATTAACAAGGAAGAAAAATTAGTGAACAGTTCAGAAAGCTCCTGCAAGCTCTTATGTAAGTAAGTACTTAACTTTACTCATGTAAGCAGCCCCAATGACTCCAATGGAGTTATCCATGTGAAAAAAGATAATCATGTGCTAAGTGTATGTAGGACAAGGGCCTAAGAATATTCCATTTTAAGTCTACATTTAGCCATTAGATTTCCAATAGCTACATCACACACAACCCCATGGAGGTTTAAAACAAAAACAAAAAAAATAGACAAACTTTTCTTAATCATTGTTTCACCAATGATAAGCACATTTCAACAGTTCCAACATGAAATATCTTCATTACTGCGTACTGCATGCTTCTGTAAAGGCAGCCCGTTTAGAGCGGATTGCAGAGATTTTTTTCACTATTTTTCTGTTGCCTAGTTCCTGTAAGCTCCTATTAAATATTTAATTAGGTGCCTTTGCTAGGTATATTGATGTCAAGTACAATACATGTGTCTTTAAAAATTATATAAAAACAGGATTATTACACACTACCATTTGACTTCAAAAATCCATCTATTATTCCAGTGAACTGCAATATTTGCTAGTAAAATTCCTTGAAAATATCATCTTTATAAAAGGCAAGTAGCTCACATTTTTCCCATTAACACCTTATTTTCTTATTTCAATATCCCTTTTTTAAGGAAAAAGATTGTACTTGTATAACATCAGCACCAACAGATTAGAAATTCCAGTTATTTGGAAGCTGCAATGTCCTGTCAGTTACCCCTGAATCTAGGGGAGAAAAGCAATCTGTTTTCCCACCACAGTTAACACTGTGGTATGGTTCTGAGAAGCATCTTCTGTTCATTCTTAAGCCTGATAAGCCAATCAACTGATTAGATGGCAGAACTGTAAGGAACGGTATTAAGTTCTAAGAGGACGAATACTTTAAACTATAACAGCTAAACTAAAATAAATGCAATAGACATGTAAAGATGTGCTTTTCCTATTAGAAGCAAAATCAGTATTGGCTATTAATAGATCTGACTTTATACAAGTATGGTAAAAATATCACTGCTATGTTGAGTCAATGGTTCTCAATCATACTGGGTCTATGACCCAGAGAAATGGCCAAAATTGACTCACAACTGACCATACTCATAATCCTTTGTGATTGTAGAGATGTGGAAGCGGGATCACAGAATGGTTTTTATATCATTTTGTGTGTTGGGAAACAGCATGCTGATTGAGATGCTTCTCTCCACCACTTACACAGCACTCAACCTCAGGGAAGCAGTGCCTCCAGAGATTTTGCAGATAAACCCACCACCTCTGGCATCCCACTTTCCATGCCCAGAGCTACATAGCAACTGGGTTTGGGGCAAGAGACAGCAAGCTTGGGAAGGAGAAGACATGGAAATAAGCTGCTTCTTCCTTTTCCTCC
Organism: Terrapene triunguis; assembly: GCF_002925995.2. Taxonomy (NCBI): domain Eukaryota; kingdom Metazoa; phylum Chordata; order Testudines; family Emydidae; genus Terrapene; species Terrapene triunguis. The sequence continues at coordinate 17,211,047 of NW_020664419.1, forward strand.
CCAGGAAACTTCACACACCATCCCAACTCCAATCAATGGGTGAGAGGCATAAGATGTCTCTTTGCACCTCAGAGACAAAGAGCTGAGTCCAAATCTTCTTGTGTCAAGAACACAGATTCCTGAGGCACAAGACTGTCTCAGCATGAAAAAAAATTATTTTCTCTGTCCCACTAGCCAAATTGCTTGTCCATGCTCTAATTATTTTTCAGCTCAACCATGTCACCCTTATTTTGAGTCATTTCACTGACTTCCGATTTGCCTGTGTAATAAATTCAAAATTCTTGTCCTCACTTTCAAGACCTTACATTATTCAACACTTGTCTACATTTCTGACTTGATCTCATTTACTGTTCCCCACCACCACAAGTGCTTATTCCTGGTCACAGTTCAACACAGGGCCAACTGATATCTTTGGTCATGTTGTAATAAGGTTAGTCTAAACAAAGCCTTACGGTAAATACTGAAAAGTCCAGGGACAAAACTTTCTTGATGACAACATTGGATCTCCAGGCTATCAATTAAGTTCTCTACACTCTTCTGATGGAAAGCCGTTACACCACTGTGTGCTAAACATTAAAACTATATACAGTTTTGCCCCAGCTGTGTTGGTCCCAAGAGATTAGAGAGACAAGGTGGGTGAGGTAACATTAACATTAAACCCAGACCTGAAGAAGAGCTCTGTGTAAGCTTGAAGTCTGTCTCTCACCAACAGAAGTTGGTTCAATAAAATATATTATCTCACACACCTTATCACTCCAACAGTAAGATAAAGTAACTTAAATTAAGGTTAAAAGAAAGTTAAAAGTGTACTAAAGTTAACATCCAACCCTGCTAAACAACAACTTCATACGCTTCTGTCAGACACTTTTTAAAAAAAAATCCTATAAAGTTCTGAATATTAGAAAGTTTGGAAGAACACTTAGGTTATGTCTACACTAGAGACCTAAGTTGCACTGCTGTAAAGTATCCCATGTAGCCGCTCTATGCTGATTCATTAGGCTTTTTTTATTGAAAAAAGTTTTTTGATCAAAGTGAACGTCTGTTTTTTCAACCAAAAAGTAGACAACAACAAAAACTGTTAGAAGTTTTCAATTGTCAGAAACTGAATCTTTTTTACCTCTTGTATGAAAAACAAAAAAATTCATAGTAATTTTTAATTTTGAAGTTTCGTCAAGAAAACAATGGGCATTTGCCAGCTTTATTTACTACAATTCAGTAATAAATTTTACAAAATATACACCAGAGAGATTGTATACCCTAAAGATCTCTGATTGTTGGAAGATCACCCCTAAGAATATGGGATATTTTGACTCAAAAAGATAAAAAAAAAAAATCAAGAATAAATCACCACAACCTACAGTCTCTAAGGCAGTGGTCTCCAAAGTGCGGGGCATGCCCCCTTAGGGCACAGCAAGGCCCTGAGCACCACCCAACCCCACTCCGCTCCTAGACCGGCCCCCAACCACAGCACGGCCCTACTCCAAGTCCCAGCCTCAACTCCAGCCCTGGCCTAGCAGCAGCTTCGCTCCCAGCTCCCCAGGGCGTGGACGGATTCCATTACAAGTAAGGGGTGGGGCACAACATAAAAAATTTGGGGACCACTTTCTAAGGCCTAGCTTAGTTGCACTGGCTTGACTAAAAGTGTGATGTTAAACTGATTTAGCTAAACCAGTGCAACTTTTTGTTTAGACAACATTTAAACTCAATTGTTATTTAACATTGGGAAGATAAATCAGGATCAAACCCAGTGAGAGACAGTCCATACAAAAAGTTAGCCTAAATCAGTTTAGCATCAAACCTTTAGTTTCACCGGTACAATTTCTGCTCTTATACAAGCCCTTAATAAAACATACAATGAAAAAAACCTAGAAATACTAATATTTTCAATATGTATAACACCTAGCATTTGAATATGTGTTAGCTCAAGAACCAAAAGAAACACTTAAGTCTGGGTACTAAAATAAAAATAGTTTTTGTAGATTCTAGAGTATTGGTTCCCAAACTGGGGGGCGTGAAGCAGGGCCGTAGCAACAAAGAACGTGGCCCCCTCCGAACAGTGGCCCTCTCCGAACATATGTCCGGGCGGGGCCCCTTACAATGCAGAAACTGGAATGCGGTATTTATTTTGCCACTTTTAGGGGCCCCCTTCCTTGCAGGGCCCCCTCCAGTTGGAGGGTACGGAGGGCGCTCGCTACGCCTCTGGCGTGAAGAAATTCCAAGAGGGGCATGAGGCTGCCTGGCCCTTGAGCTCCCGGCCGGGGAGGCTAGCCCCCAGCTCTTCTCCTGTAGCTATGCCACCACGCGGGCAGCGCGGCTTGCGCCCGCCCACCTCCCAGGCTTTCCAATAAACCAGTCCTGCTGCTATGAGCAGCCTGGTAAGGGGGTGGTGGAGAGGGGCAGGAGGTCCCAGAGGGCAGTCAGGGGACAGGGAGCGGTTGGATGGGGTGGAGGTTCTGGAGGGATGGTCAGGAGACAGGGAGTGGGGGAGGAGGGTTGGATAGGCATGGGAGTCCCAGGGAGCCTGTCAGGGGGTGGAGGTGGATAGGGGTTGGGGCAGTCAGGAGACAGGGAGCGGGGGGGTGGGCTGGATGGAGGGGGTCCCGGGAGGGGGCGGTTAGGGGACAAGGAGCGGGGGGGTTGGATGATGGTAAAGGAGAGGTGGGAGGCGTGAGGGGTTCTCGAAAATTAAAAAGGGGGCATGACGCCAAAAGGTTTGGGAACCACTGCTCTAGAGTAACTTTGTCCCTAGCCTCTGTTTGCCAGAAGCTGGGTATGGGCGACAGGAGATGGATCACTTGATGATTACCTGATCCGTTAATTCCCTCTGGGGCATCTATCATTGGCCACTGTCAGAAGACAGGATACTGGGCTAGATGGACCTTTGGTCTAATCCAGTATGGCCATTCTTATCTAGCAAGAAAAAATACCAGGAGAAATAAACCAACTTTGGTGCAGGACAGATGGCAAGCCACACAAATAGATCAAGAGGTATTCCCTGAATTATGGGCCTGTTCATGTAGTCCTTAATTATGTAAAATCTTAGTCCAATTATTTTCAATGGGTTCTTCCTGCGTAAGAACTTTAGGATCCAGACCCAATAAAAATTAACCCTCTGGTTTTCACAGCCCATTTTAACTGAAGCAAGCTTTCAACTCCTGGGTTATGCTATTCTCAAAATGTACTGGCATGAGCAGATTAGCTATATACACTGGGACTGCATGAAAACTGTACAGAAGAATATGTATTTTCCAATATTACAAACGCTGAATTTGTGAAACTTTTAATTAAGGAGAAACAGTTGCTGAGAGGACATTATTTGTGAAATACAAAAGTGAAAATACAATTATTTAAAAATCATGCTTTTTAAAGGGTATGTTCAAAGTGCTTCTATGGATGTCATGCAAATGTTTGTGCATACTATAACTGCACAAGTTAAAAACTCCACAGAAAATAGTGAAATGCTTAAAAAAAAATTTCAGTTGGAGCTTGTAGGCACTACCATAATAATAAAACGATCAGTTTCTATCACCTTCAAGAGCAGAAACACTAGTACGTCTACACTTTTAACACTGACCCCACATACTTTTAACCTTTCATGCAACAATCAATGGCTGAGGAAGCTCTGCACTAACCAAACAGGCCTGACACTGAAAAAAAAATCAGTTGTTTCCTTCATAAGAAAAATGTCTAGTGCATGAATGCAGTGTAGGACTACATTTGTTTTTCTCCATACAAGGTTTGTTTCACCTCTACATCTATGCAGGAGAGAACTTAAGTTTCCTGTGCAATAGATATCCAATGTGCCATTTTAGAAGTTAGAATAGAAAAGAAGAATAATTGTTTCCTGTGCAAAAAATATATCAGAGTAGTATTCTGGCAGTCAACATTTCCTGGGAAAAATCAGAAAACTTTTCTTTTTGAAATTACCATCAACTACTAGCGCAGCTCCTAAAAGGCAGAAAAACCATGCAGTTCATTGAGTTTGTATATTTGAGTTAATACATTCCTGTTCAGTTTGTACTTTTAAAATATATAATAGAAAATACTTCACAATAATAGTGTAGTGCAAATCTCACTTCCCTCATTTGTGGGTTACTTTTAAAAGTATCTTCTGCTTATAACGAAGGATTATGCCACATCTACTTTAGTGAAGGGTTTAAAATGCTCACTTCCGATTTTCTGAAACCTCTTAAAAACTTTCTGGTTTACACATCCCCTCATTCCCCAGACACTTATAAGTCTGTTAAAAATATGTCAAAAAACCCCACCCCAAATAATTATGGAAAGGACTAACAAACTACTGCATTCATACACTTGTGGCAGGAGACAAATATATAGTGATTCATTGAATTACACATCGCAAAAAACCCCAATCACAAAAGGTCATTTAAAAATAGATATTTAAAGTGTAGGCAAAATAAGTGTTCCTCGTGGAAGCAGAGCATTTGGAGAGTAAAAGCAGTACCTTTTTGTGTGTCCCTTTAATGTTTGCTGTTTCAAAAGGCGGGTGTGCAATGAATGGGCATGTCTACAGGGCGTAAATGTTCAAGTAAAAATCGCCCAACCCACAGGTGCTGTCTACAACACTGATCATTACAGTTTCCAAACATTCTTCTTCTAAGCCAGCAGAGGCCAAGCGCGCCGCTCTACGGGGGGGAGGGGGGGCGCGCTGCCTTCCCTATCCCCACTCCCCGAGAACTTGTAAGAGGTATGGAGGCCACAAGAGCATCCACGGTCCCGTTCGCGAGTGATCATCATGCAGGGCAACAACATCTCTGGTGCCACAGGCCACGTCTCGCCCTCAGCAGCGGGCGCGCAGGAGTGTTACCCGGAACCGTGCCAGGCCCTGGGGAGGGAGTTACCGGCTGCCACCAGCGCACAGGCGAAGCAGGATCCCTGCCCCGAGGAGCCCAGGCCCGGCAGGCACAGAGCAGCGGACCGGGGGGCACCGGGCCCACGGGCCGGGAAAGGCAGCAGCCCCGTCCCTTACCTAGGAGGAGCAGCTTGACCTCCCTGGCCGCCTTCTCGCCATCCTCCCGCAGGTTCCTGTCGATCATCTTACTCCGCTCCACCGCCGCCTTGTCCTCCGCGCTCAGCGTGCAGCCCATCTTGGGGGCGGTAGGTGGTTAAGGATCCCCCCCAGAAAACCCCCCGTCTAGGCGTCCGGGTGACAGAGCTCACCCCACACGCGCGCACCGGGGGGGACACGCTACACAGACAAGGCTCAGAGCCGTTTCTGTCCGGGCGTGAGTGTAGCCAACGGTCCCCGAGAGCAGGGACCCGCTGCCGCCCTCCTCCTCCTCTTCCTGAGCTCCCTCAGCCCAGTGATGCTGCCCAGCCCCAGCTCCCAAGGCGCCGCCTGTCTCTCGCTCGCCTCAGCAGCGCGCGCGCACTCCAAACAACACCTCGCGTGGGGGAGCGCGAGCCGCTCGCTAGCGTACAGTCTTTCTCGCTTGAGGTCGGGGGGAAGGCAGTGCGCGTGCGCCGGACAACTCGGGTTAAAAAAGCCTGCGGGGAAACGGGGGGAATGGAAAAGAAGGGGGTAGGAAACCCGGATGAAAAATGGGGAAGGGGCACACCACCGCTCCCAATCCACTCTGCGTCTGCGTGACGTCACCGGGCCGACCGTTTTTAATAAAAATTCTGTTAACGGGGAGAACAGAAGAGAACCGTTGAGGGATTTTTGAATTTCAACGGTTGCAGTACTGGACTCTACCAGCCTTACTGAAAGGAGGAGTCACCCATTCAAGACTGTACCAAGAGGAGCGGGGGAGTCCCCCAGTTGATTGGGGAAAGTAAGCCCCGCCCACCCGTTCACTGTGGCTATGCCGGCCAGGGGAGCGCATCACTCAACCCCGACCGAGCTCCCTGCAGTGGGGGAGGGATGGAAGAGCCCTCCAGTAACCCCCAGGGGTCAAAACTCATGAAACTCTTTTAAAAGGGAGCGAGAAGCCGCTAGGAACCGCCCTGTCGCTCCCTTGCTAACAGAAGGCGAGGAGGGAGGGGCCTGTAGCTCCCCTTC
>NW_020664419.1:17227068-17263197 GCF_002925995.2 Terrapene triunguis
ATCTAGACCATCCCTGACAGGTGTTTGTCTAACCTGCTCTTAAAAATCTCCAATTATATAGATTCCACAACCTCCCTAGGCAATTTATTCCAGTACTTAGCCACCCTGACAGTTAGGAACTTTTTCCTAATATCCAACCAAAACCGCCCTTGCTGCAATTTAAGCCCATCCCTTCTTGTTCTGTCCTCACAGGTTAAGGAGAACATTTTTTCTCCCTCCTCCTTTTAACAACCTTTTATGTACTGGAAAACTGTTATGTCCCCTCTCAGTCGTCTCTTCTCCAGACTAAACAAACTCAATTTTTTCAATCTTTCCTTATGGATAATGTTTTCTAGACCTTTAATCATTTTTGTTGTTCTTCTTTGGACTTTCTCCAATTTGTCCATATCTTTCCTGAAATGTGACACCCTGAATTGGACACAATACTCGAATTGAGGCCTAATCAACATGACGTAAAGCAGAAGAATTATCTTGTGTTTTGCTTACAACACTCCTGCTAATGCATTCCACAATGATATTTGCTTTTTTTGCAACAGAGTTACACTGTTGTAGGCTTGCCAGCCCTCCAGGATTGGCCTGGAATCTCCAGGAATTAAAGATTAATCTTTAATTAAAGATTGGATCATGTGATGAAATCTCCAGAAATACATCCATCCAAAATTGGCAACCCTACACTGTTGACTCATATTTAGCTTGTGATCCACTATGACCCTCAGATCTCTTTCTGCAGTACTCCTTCTTAGGCAGTCATTTCCCATTGTGTAGGTGTGCAACTGATTATTCCTTCCTAATTTAATTACTTTGCATTTGTTCTTATTGAATTTCATCCTATTTACTTCAGACCATTTCTCCAATTTTTCCAGATCATTTTGGATTTTAATCCTATCCTCCAAAGCACTAGCAACCCCTCCCAGCTTGATCTCATCTGCAAACTTTATAAGTGTACTCTCTATGCCATTATCTAAATCATTGATGAAGATATTGAATAGAACCAGACCCAGAATTGATCCCTGTGGGACTGTACTTGATATGCCCTTCCAGCTTGACTTTGAACCATTGATAACTACTCTCTGGGAATGGTTTTCCAACCAGTTATGCTCCCACCTTATAGTAGCTCCCTCTAGGTAGTATTTCCCTAATTTGTTTATGAGAAGGTCATGTGAGACAGTATCAAAAGCCTTACTAACATTAGCCTTACTAACAGTTCACAAGGCTGTCAAAGATGTTATCAAAAGTTATCAAAAGTTAAATTGCCATAAAATTATTACAACTGATATCCCCTATTAGTTAACAAACATTGACACTACACACATATAATTCATAAGAAAAATCATTCAAATATATCTAAAATACCTAAAAATGTAAAATTAAAAATTACATACTAGTATTAACACAAGAATACCAGAAAGATTATTAGAGTTAAATTTTTCTGCTCTTGAATCTGCAAATTTAAGAACTTCAGGCTTTTTAAACAAAAGTTTCTGTTCCTTTAAAGATCTTAATGGTTGCCGGGTGAATGGTAAAGTATATGTTATACGCTGATCTTTCAATAGTTTTCTTGTGGGATTGAATGCAGATTTCTGCCACCATAAATGGAGAGAAAAGTCATGGAAAATTACAGATTTTCCTGTTTGAGTCAGTAAAGATCTCTCTTCCACAGCAACCTGTAAAATTCTGTCTTTAAAGTTATGAAGGCAGATAACTATAGTTAAGGGTGAAGGCTGTCTCTTACAACCATGCTTCGTACTCCTGGAGACTTTAGGTAAAATCCTGGCCCACTTAACTTGTACAGATTTCAGTGGGGCCAGGACTTCACTCTTTTTTTTCCAGGTGTTGCATAATAGTGTCTATTGTTTGAGTTCATTCAGACAACATTATCATTTTGTTGCACTGCTGTTAGTTGATTTTAAATTTTGTCTGTCCTTTTAGTTGATCAGTCTAAGGTGGATTGCAGAGTCATTTGGATTTCTGAAGACTTACAGTCCATTACTATGATCACCTCTAAGGTAGTTTCTTTTGTAGTTGCCAAAAAGCTATATTTTTCAGTGTGAATGGATCCACCATCTCAAATGTCTTCCTGATCCATTCCCATTTCTTCTAAATATGCAAGTTGTGATATCAAGTTGAGCAGGTTAATCTTTGAGTAGTTTCCACAGATGTTTAGAAAGTGATTTCTGTGGTCTGATCAGCTGGGAAGCTAAAAAAATAGTGCTTTGGAAGAAGACCTTAAAAGAATTCAGCCAGGAGCTCTTAGGGACACAGCTTAGCTGTTGTACTGTATCATGTCATACAATTTAAGGCCAGAATGGACCACCAGATCATCTTATCTAGGCCTCCACATCACAGGTCACTAAACTCCACGCAGTTACCCCCCACATTGAAGGCAATAACATGCATTAATCTAAAGTCTTAGTGCCCTGAGGAGTCTAAACTATTGTATGCCACAGGCAGAGAATAGGAGGGACTGAGATGTACCAATGCCCACGACCCTAACAAGCAACCCATGCTGCAGAGGAAGGCAAAAAACTCTAAGGTCCCTGCTAATCTGATCTGGGGGGAAATTCCTTCCAGATCCTGAAAATGGCAATCTGTTTGACCTTGAGCCTGTGAGCAAGATCCACCAGCCAAGCATCTGAGAGAGAATTCTCAATACTGCTTCAGAGCACCAGCTACCACCATCCAGTGTCTTATCTCCAGCCAGCTCCATCTCTGCTTCGGAGGAAGGAGAAAAAACAACCCAGAATACATTGAGGAGAAAAAAATCCCTCCTGATCCTTCCAGGAGATCAGCTGAAATAGCCATTACACAATTTCTTTTGTTATTTTTTAAGTCAGAAGGGATAATCTCAATGTTATTGATATTGACACATATATACAAACACTCGGAAATAGTAAGATAATAAAAGGTACATCACCAACTTGAATCTTTTTTTACTAACTTAAAAACATTCAGTTTTCAGACAAAGTCCCCTTTTAAATAGTGTGTGATCTTTTCTTGCCTTTAGTTAATACAAATAATTTTTGGGATCAACTCTCCAGTTACAGGTATAAAAGGAAATGCACATGAAGCTTTGGGTCCTTAAAGACACATTAAAATTAACATACTATCATGGCAAGTCTGCAATAAACCACCATGATGAGCATGCTGCTAAATATATCTAAAAACTGTATCTGTATAATAACAGTATAGAAAAATGGAGGTTTGAGTGATTTAAATGGCAGATGGGAAAACAAATTAATTAAGCCAATTTAGGACCATTTCATTAATCTTATAAATTTTAGGGGTGTTGATTAATCGCAGTGAACTCAAAAAAATTAATTGTGATTAAAAAAATGAATCGCGATTAATCGCAGTTTTAATTGCACTGTTAAAAATAGAATACCAATTGAAAGTTGTTAAATATTTTTGGATGTTTTTCTATATTTTCAAATATATTTATTTCAATTACAACACAGAATACAACGTGTACAGTGCTCACTTTAGTGCCCTCAGGAATCAAATTATTTTTTATTACAAATATTTGCTCTGTAAAAATGATAAACAAAAGAAATAATATTTTTCATTTCACCTCATACAAGTACTGTATTGCAATCTCTTTATCGTGAAAGTGCAACTTACAAATGTAGATTTTCTTTTGTTACATAACTGCACTCAAAACCAAAACACTGCAAAACTTTAGAGCCTACAAGTCCACTCAGTCCTACTTCTTGTTCAACCAGTCGCTAAGACAAACAAGTTTGTTTACATTTATGGGAGATAATGCTGCCCACTTCTTATTTACAGCATCACCAGAAAGTGAGAACAGGCGTTCGCATGGGACTTTTGTAGCTGGCATTGCAAGGTATTTACGTGCCACATACGCTTAACAGTCTTATGCCCCTTCATGCTTCGGCCACAATTTCAGAGGACATGCTTCCATGTTGATGATGCTTGTTAAAAGAATAATGTGTTAATTAAATTTGTGACTGAACTCCTTGGGGGAGAATTGTATGTCTCCAGCTCTGTTTTACCTGCATTCTGCCATATATTTCATGTTATAGTAGTCTCGGATGATGACTCAGCACATATTGTTCATTTTAAGAACACTTTCGCTGCAGATTTGACAAAAGGCAAAGAAGGTACCGATCTGAAATTTCTAAAGACAGCTACAGCACTCGACCCAAGGTTTAAGAATCTGAAGTGCCTTCCAAAATCTGAGAGGGACAAGGTGTGGAGCATGCTTTCCAAAGTCTTAAAAGAGCAACACTCCAGTGTGGAAACTACAAGACTCAAACCACCAAAAAAGAAAAACAACCTTCTGCTGGTGGCATCTGACTCAGATGATGAAAATGAACATGTATCAGTCCACACTGCTTTGGATTGTTATTGAACTGAACCCGTCATCAGCATGTCCTCCGTAAGGGTGGATGAAGCATGAAGGGACATATGAATCTTTAGCGCATCTGGCATGTAAATATTTTGCGACGCCGGCTGAAACAGTGCCATGCAAACTCCTGTTCTCACTTTCAGGTGACACTGTGAGCAAGAAGCAGGTAGCATTATCTTCTGCAAATGTAAACAAGCTTGTTTTCTGAGTGATTGGCTGAACAAGAAATAGAACTGAGTGGACTTGTAGGCTTTAAAGTTTTACATTGTTTTATTTTTGAATGCAGTTATTTTTTGTACATAATTGTACATTTGTAAGTTCAACTTTCATGATAAAGAGATTGCACTACAGTACGTGTATTAGGTGAATTGAAAAATACTATTTATTTTGTTTTTTACTGTGCAAATATTTGTAATCAAAAATAAATATAAAGTGAGCACTGTACACTTTGTATTCTGCATTGCAATTGAAATCATTATATTTGAAATTGTAGAAAACAAATATTTAAATAAATGGTATTCTATTATTAACAGTGTGATTAATTTTTTTAATTGCAGGTTTAATTGCAGTTAATATTTTTAATCGCTTGATTTATAATCTAACCAATAAAGAGATATTTATTTAATGGATTAGATTGTTAATTGCATATCCAGTAAAAGGCTATCGATTTCATGTATACCTGCAAGCTAGCAAAGAATACAGTTTCCAATATATATATTATTTATTTTTACAAAGATTTTGTTTGTGTTTGGGGGTTACTTGCTCATAGACTCATAGACTTTAAGGTCAGAAGGGACCATTATGATCATCTAGTCTGACCTCCTGCATGATGCAGGCCACAAAAGCTGACCCACCCACTCTTGGAATAATTCTCTCCCTTGACTCAGCTGTTGAAGTCCCCAAATCATAATTTAAAGACTTCAAGTCGCAGAGAATCCTCCAGCAAGCGACCCCTGCCCCATGCTGCGGAGGAAGGCGAAAAACCTCCAGGGCCTCTGCCAATCTACCCTGGAGGAAAATTCCTTCCCGACCCCAAATATGGCGATCAGCTGAACCCTGAGCATGCGAGCAAGATTCTCCAGCCAGACCCTCCAAAAAAAAGTTCTCTGTAGTAACTTTTAATATCCCATCATTGATCATTGTTACTAATTACCAGCGATGGCACGTTATTGACCTATTGACTAAAATCACGTTATCCCATCAAACCATCCCCTCCATAAACTTATCAAGCTTAATCTTAAAGCCAGAGAGGTCTTTTGCCCCCACTATTTCCCTCGGAAGGCTGTTCCAGAACTTCACCCCTCTGATGGTTAGAAACCTTCGTCTAATTTCAAGCCTAAACTTCCCGACGGCCAGTTTATATCCATTTGTTCTCGTGTCCACATTAGTACTGAGCTGAAATAATTCCTCTCCCTCCCTGGTATTTATCCCTCTGATATATTTAAAGAGAGCAATCATATCCCCCCTCAGCCTTCTTTTGGTTAAGGCAAACAAACCGAGCTCCTCGAGTCTCCTTTCATACGACAGGTTTTCCATTCCTCGGATCATCCTAGTGGCCCTTCTCTGTACCCGTTCCAGTTTGTATTCATCCCTTTTAAACATGGGAGACCAGAACTGCACACAGTACTCCAAATGAGGTCTCACCAGTGCCTTGTGTAACGGAAGCAGCACCTCCTTATCCCTACTAGAAATACCTCACCTAATGCATCCCAGGACCGCATTAGCTTTTTTGACGGCCACGTCACATTGCCGACTCATAGTCATCTTGCGATCAACCAGGACTCCGAGGTCCTTCTCCTCTTCCGTTACTTCCAACCGATGCGTCCCCAGCTTATAACTAAAATTCTTGTTAGTCATCCCTAAATGCATCACCTTACACTTCTCACTATTAAATTTCATCCTATTACTATTACTCCAGTTTACAAGGTCATCCAAATCTCCCTGCAGGATATCCCGATCCTTCTCCGAATTGGCAATACCTCCCAACTTTGTATCATCCGCAAACTTTATCAGCCCACTCCTACATTCGGTTCCGAGGTCAGTAATAAATAGATTAAATAAAATTGGACCCAAAACCGAACCTTGAGGAACTCCACTGGTAACCTCCCTCCAACCTGACAGTTCACCTTTCAGTACGACCCTCGGAAGTCTCCCCTTTAACCAGTTCTTTATCCACCTCTGGATTTTCATATCGATCCCTATCTTTTCCAATTTAACCAATAACTCCTCATGCGGTACCGTATCAAACGCTTTACTGAAATCGAGGTATATTAGATACACCGCATTTCCTTTATCTAAAAAATCTGTTACTTTCTCAAAGAAGGAGATCAGGTTGGTTTGGCACGATCTACCTTTCGTAAAACCGTGTTGTAATTTGTCCCAATTGCCATTGACCTCAAGGTCCTTAACTACTTTCTCCTTCAAAAATTTTTCCAAGACCTTGCATATTACAGATGTTAAACTATCAGGCCTGTAGTTACCCGGGTCACTTTTTTCCCCCTTCTTGAAAATAGGAACCACATTAGCTATTCTCCAGTCCAACGGTACCACCCCCGAGTTTACAGATTCATTAAAAATTATCGCTAACGGGTTTGCAATTTCTCGCGCCAGTTCCTTTAATATTCTCGGATGAAGATAATCCGGTCCGCTCGATTTAGTCCCGTTAAGCTGTTCGAGTTTGGCTTCTACCTTGGATACGGTAATGTCAACCCCCCCTCCTTTATTCCCATCCGTCACGCTGCCACTATTCCTGAGTCCTTCATTAGCCTCATTAAAGACCCATGCAAAATATTCATTTAGATATTGTGCCATGCCTAGATTATCCTTAATCTCCACTCCATCTACAGTCTTAAGCGGTCCCACTTCTTCTTTCCTTGTTTTCTTCCTATTTATATGGCTATAAAACCTCTTACTATTGGTTTTAATTCCCCTCGCAAGGTTCAACTCTACATGGCTTTTGGCCTTCTCACTCCATCTCTACATGCTCTGACCTCAATAAGGTAGGTTTCTTTGCTGATCCCTCCCATCTTCCACTCCTTGTACGCTTTCTGTTTTTTCTTAATCACCCGTCTGAGATGCTCGCTCATCCAGCTCGGTCTAAATCTCCTGCCTACGAACCATTTTCCCTTTCTCGGGATACAGGCCTCTGACAGCTCCTGCAACTTCAACTTGAAATAATCCCAGGCGCCTTCCGCCTTTAGATCCATAAATATGTTAGTCCAATCTACTTCCCTAACTAGTCGCCTTAATTTATTAAAGTTAGCCCTTTTGAAATCGTAAACCTTAGTCTCCGATTTAATTTTGTTAATCCTTCCATTTAGTTTAAACCGAATTAGCTCATGATCACTCGAGCCAAGGTTGTCCCCTACAACCATTTCCTCAACGAGGTCCTCACTACTCACCAAAACCAAATCTAAAATGGCATCCCCCCTCGTCGGTTCAGCAACTACTTGATGTGTGCTGAGCTTGTGTTTGTTTGTTTGTTTGTTTGTTTGAAGGACCGTGTGCTGTGGCTGGCAGTTGGAAGCTGTGAGCTTCAAAGGAAGGTCTGAAAGCTAGAAGCCTCTGGTAAGTGGCTGAGCCTTAATCAGTGGGTGGGGCATTCACATAGGCCAGGGCTTTATAAAGCAGTGCACAAGCGACCAGGGAACTTTTGCGACCAGGGACTGCTAACAGGGAGTTTCGCAAGGGAGTTGGGAAGGGAGCGGGGGTCCCTTTATTCCCCTTAAAACCTATAAACCAAACTACATTCAAAACCTTTTGCTTAAACAACCCTTTCATTAACTAGAAGACAATGCAGGCAGAAGCCCAGCTGCAGAGTGGGGGCTATCCAGTTTATTGCACTGAGTGCAGCATGTATGATTACCTGCCCTGTGGTTGGGTGGCATATGTGTGCATTCAGTGCAAGGAGCTCCTGGCCCTCAGAGACCACGTACGGACTTTGGAGGCCAGGGTAGCGGAACTGGAGGAGCTAAGAGAGGCAGAGAGGTATGTTGATGAGGCTTTCCGGGACACTGTAGAATTGTCCCACCTCCGTTCAGACAGCCCCTGTGCTGTTGAGGAGGATGAAAGGCCCAGGGAAGCAGAGCAGTCAACGGGAGCAGAGGGAAACCTTCCCATAGTTGGGACCCTCCTTCCAGATGGTGCTGGGGTTACCTCTCGCACTGAGGTTGCCTCTCCGGGGGAGGGAACACCAGTTGCTAGGAAAAGGCAGGTGTTAGTAATGGGAGATTTGATCATTAGAAACGTAGATAGCTGGGTTTGTGATGACTGGGAGAACTGCATGGTGACTTGCCTGCCTGGTGCGAAGGTTGCAGATCTCTCGAGGCATCTAGACAGACTTATGTGTAGTGCTGGGGAGGAGCCGGTGGTCGTGGTACATGTAGGTACCAATGACATAGGGAAGGGTAGGAGAGATGTCCTGGAGGCCAAATTTAGGCTGCTAGGGAAGAGACTGAAATCCAGGTCCTCTATGGTGGCATTCTCAGAAATGCTCCCAGTTCCACGCGCAGGGCCAGGTAGGCAGGCAGAGCTTCAGAGTCTCAATGCATGGATGAGACGATGGTGTAGAGAGGAGGGGTTTACATTCATTAGGAACGGGGGAAACTTTTGGGATGGGGGGAGCCTATACAGGAGAGATGGGCTCCACCTAAACCAAAGTGGAACCAGACTGCTGGCACTAAACATTAAAAAGGTTGTAGAGCAGTTTTTAAACTAGGAGATGGGGGAAAGCCGACTGCTGCAGAGGAGCATGTGGATCGGACAGAGACTTCTCTTAGGGGAAGAGTCTAATGATAGAGAATCTCCAGGTTATAGTCAGGAGCAGAGGATGGAGGAGGATAATGTAAGGGCCAGATCAGATGATAAACATTCACATAAAGAATCAGACACATCAGAAAAGGGCAGACAAATAAACAGTGACAAGTTTTTAAAGTGCTTGTACACAAATGCTAGAAGTCTAAATAATAAGATGGGTGAACTAGAGTGCCTCGTGATAAAGGAGGATATTGATATAATAGGCATCACAGAAACCTGGTGGACTGAGAGCAATCAATGGGACACAATCATTCCAGGGTACAAAATATATCGGAAGGACAGAACAGGTCATGCGGGGGGTGGCACTATATGTGAAAGAAAATGTAGAATCAAATGAAGTAAAAATCTTAAGTGAATCCACATGTTCCATAGAATCTCTATGGATAAAAATTTCATGCTCTAATAAGAATATAACATTAGGGATCTATTATAGACCACTTGACCAGGACAGTGAGAGTGATGATGAAATGCTAAGGGAAATTAGAGAGGCTATCAAAATTAAGAACCCAATAATAGTGGGGGATTTCAATTATCCCTATATTGACTGGGAACATTTCACTTCAGGACGAAATGCAGAGATAAAATTTCTCGATACTTTAAATGACTGCTTCATGGAGCAGCTGGTACGGGAACCCACAAGGGGAGAGGCAACTCTAGATTTAGTCCTGAGTGGAGCACAGGAGCTGGTCCAAGAGGTAACTATAACAGGACCGCTTGGAAATAGTGACCATAATACAATAGCATTCAACATCCCTGTGGTGGGAAGAACATCTCAACAGCCCAACACTGTGGCATTTAATTTCAAAAGGGGGAACTATGCAAAAATGAGGGGGTTAGTTAAACAGAAGTTAAAAAGTACAGTGACTAGAGTGAAATCCCTGCAAGCTGCATGGGTGCTTTTTAAAGACACCATAATAGAGGCCCAACTTCAATGTATACCCCAAATTAAGAAACACAGTAAAAGAACTAAAAAAGAGCCACCGTGGCTTAACAACTATGTAAAAGAAGCAGTGAGAGATAAAAAGACTTCCTTTAAAAAGTGGAAGTCAAATCCTAGTGAGGCAAATAGAAAGGAGCACAAACGCTGCCAGATTAAGTGCAAGAACGTAATAAGAAAAGCCAAAGAGGAGTTTGAAGAATGGCTAGCCAAAAACTCCAAAGGTAATAACAAAATGTTTTTTAAGTATATCAGAAGCAGGAAGCCTGCTAAACAACCAGTGGGGCCCCTTGATGATCGAGATACAAAAGGAGCGCTTAAAGACGATAAAGTCATTGCGGAGAAACTAAATGGATTCTTTGCTTCAGTCTTCACGGCTGAGGATGTTAGGGAGATTCCCAAACCTGAGCCGGCTTTTGTAGGTGACAAATCTGAGGAACTGTCACAGATTGAAGTGTCACTAGAGGAGGTTTTGGAATTAATTGATAAACTTAACATTAACAAGTCACCAGGACCAGAAGGCATTCACCCAAGAGTTCTGAAAGAACTCAAATGTGAAGTTGCGGAACTATTAACTAAGGTTTGTAACCTGTCCTTTAAATCGGCTTCTGTACCCAATGACTGGAAGTTAGCTAATGTAACACCAATATTTAAAAAGGCTCTAAAGGTGATCCCGGCAATTACAGACCGGTAAGTCTAACGTCTGTACCGGGCAAATTAGTCGAAACAATAGTTAAGAATAAAATTGTCAGACACATAGAAAAACATAAACTATTGAGCAATAGTCAACATGGTTTCTGTAAAGGGAAATCGTGTCTTACTAATCTATTAGAGTTCTTTGAAGGGGTCAACAAACATGTGGACAAGGGGGATCCAGTGGACATAGTGTACTTAGATTTCCAGAAAGCCTTTGACAAGGTCCCTCACCAAAGGCTCTTACGTAAATTAAGTTGTCAAGGGATAAAAGGGAAAGTCCTTTTGTGGATTGAGAACTGGTTAAAAGACCGGGAACAAAGGGTAGGAATTAATGGTAAATTCTCAGAATGGAGAGGGGTAACTAGTGGTGTTCCCCAGGGGTCAGTCCTTGGACCAATCCTATTCAACTTATTTATAAATTATCTGGAGAAAGGGGTAAATAGTGAGGTGGCAAAGTTTGCAGATGATACTAAACTGCTCAAGATAGTTAAGACCAAAGCAGACTGTGATGAACTTCAAAAAGATCTCACAAAACTAAGTGATTGGGCAACAAAATGGCAAATGAAATTTCATGTGGATAAATGTAAAGTAATGCACATTGGAAAAAATAACCCCAACTATACATACAATATGATGGGGGCTAATTTAGCTACAACAAGTCAGGAAAAAGATCTTGGAGTCATCGTGGATAGTTCTCTGAAGATGTCTGCGCAGTGTGCAGAGGCGGTCAAAAAAGCAAACAGGATGTTAGGGATCATTAAAAAGGGGAGAGAGAATAAGACTGAGAATATATTATTGCCCTTATATAAATCGATGGTACACCCACATCTCGAATACTGCGTACAGATGTGGTCTCCTCATCTAAAAAAAGATATACTGGCACTAGAAAAGGTTCAGAAAAGGGCAACTAAAATGATTAGGGGTTTGGAACGGGTCCCATATGAGGAGAGATTAAAGAGGCTAGGACTCTTCAGCTTGGAAAAGAGGAGACTAAGGGGGGATATGATAGAGGTATATAAAATCATGAGTGATGTGGAGAAAGTGGATAAGGAAAAGTTATTTACTTATTCCCATAATACAAGAACTAGGAGTCACCAAATGAAATTAATAGGCAGCAGGTTTAAAACAAATACAAGGAAGTTCTTCTTCACACAGCGCACAATCAACTTGTGGAACTCCTTACCTGAGGAGGTTGTGAAGGCTAGGAGTATAACAGCGTTTAAAAGAGAACTGGATAAATTCTTGGTGGTTAAGTCCATTAATGGCTATTAGCCAGGATGGGTAAGGAATGGTGTCCTTAGCCTCTGTTTGTCAGAGGATGGAGATGGATGGCAGGAGAGAGATCACTTGATCATTGCCTGTTGGTCCACTCTCTCTGGGGCACCTGGCATTGGCCACTGTCGGTAGACAGGATACTGGGCTAGATGGACTTTTGGTCTGACCTGGTACGGCCGTTCTTATGTTCTTTATGTTCTTATGTAAATGCGGTTGAATATGACCAAAATTCTGGTGGTAGCACTCATCTTCTAGGTGCAATTATTCATTGCTTGACAGTTTGCTACTGTTTGGTGCACAATGCAGAATCATTTGTGCCCTGATCTAATATGCATATACTGTTTTGAAACCTGATCCTGCGCCACTGAATTCAATGGGCATTTTGTCATTGGCTTCAATCCAACTAGGATCAAGCCCATAGTTCTGGGTGTCTCTTGTAAATAAATACTGGCAAGTGAGTAAGCATTCAGCAGACCTAAGGAAGGCTTACTCACATTCTCATATTGCTAACATGTTCCCTCATCATAGGCTTGATCCTGCAAGATGCTCAACATTCTGCCCCTAATCCAGTAAAGCACTTAGGGATAGATTTACAAAGGAGACTTACACATTAACTAATAGTTGCCCTGCCACCCAGTGGGATTCACTGCCTCAAGTTAGGTGCCCAGATTCTCCACATCATGCATAGGGAGAGTGAGGCGCCTAAGAAAGGAATTTGCAGAAGCCAGCAAGCTGTCCAGGGAGTTGCCTAAACTAGTCAGTAGGAAATGCCAAGCAGAGGGATGGGGCCTAAGTACTGCCCCTCAATGGTAATTAGGCACATTACTCCAGTGCCAAAGGAAGGTTCTTCCCTCCACTTGGGATTCTCAGCAGTGAACCCTCTCCTGGAGGTCGGCGTCAGGTCGGCAGCCTGGTCAGCCCTTTCTCATTAAAAAAGAGAGACTCCCCTGCTCTATTATACACAATAGCCCATTAGTTAGGGCCTCACCTGGGATACAGAAGACCTGTTTTCAATCCCTGCTCTGCCTGATTTGAAGTAGAAATGTGATCTCCCACCTACTAGGAGAGTGCCCTGACCACTAGGCAATGGAGGTATTCTGGTGGGGTCTCTCGGTCTTTCCTGTTGATATTTGTACAATTAAATACTCACTGGGCCAGAGAGAGAGACTATAGACCCATGGTTAGGACACCCACTAGGGATGTGAGGGAGTGAAGTTTAAGTCCCTTCTCCAATAAATATTATACACAGTAGAATATCTTCAGCAGGAGAAGTTGAGATAGTCCCACCCCACCATGCTCAACTGGCAGGTGGCTTGGGCAGCTGGGATGTCAGAGACCTGGATTCAAGCCTCTGCTCCAAATCTGGCAGAGCAGGGATTTGAAAACAGCTCTTTTCTATGCCAGATGAGTGTCCTAACCACTGGGCTACTGGGTATAACAAGACACGAAGGGCCAGCTAAATTCTTGCTCTCACCTGCATTTTCTGAGGGCTAGGTGTGCTCTGAGCATGCCTACTGGATCAGGCCCTACAGGTGAGGGAATGCAAGATTGAGAATCCCACCAGGGTCTGAGTGCCAAGCAGTTTTGTAGTGGCAGCAGGACTTAGGTGGTTTTGTGCATGCTGGCCAGTGAAAACTAAGGTGCCTACAGACTCAGCTAGCAGTTGAGCAATAACTTGGTGAATGTCAGAGGCATCTACATGTTGGATTCAGGCATCTAAAGAGGCCATTAGGAACATATGTCCTTTTGCAAATCTAGCCCTTAAACTCATGCTTAGTTTTAAGCATTTGAATCATCCCACTGAAGTCAATGGGTGAAATCCTGTCTGCATTGAAGTCAATGGAAATTTTGTATTGATTTAATGAGGCCAAGATTTCACCAAATGAGAGCTGTTAAGCATGTGGTTGGTTAGGTGCTATTCTGGACTGGGGTCAGGGTGCTCAGCACCTTGCATTATCGAGCCCCGTGTCACTAACAAGTTGTTGAGTAAGCTGACACTTGCTATATTGCACAGTTGTTATTGTTATAGCTCAGCTGAGACTTCTTAAGTCATGATGATGATCCTATATCCACAGTCTGACACCAAACTACTTGGGAAGAAGGATATTCTTTTGGTTAAGGTGCTGGAATCTGAGGATATGGATTCGATTCTCATCCTCAGTGTAACTTTTGACTAATCTATTAGTCTCTCTGTTCCTCATTTCATCTCTGTAAGATGGGGGTATAATACTTCCCTACCTCAGAGGGATGAGGATATATATGAGGAATTTGCTCAGATACTTGCTGATCAGAACTATAGTAGTAGATAAATATTGTTTTATATTTGGTAAATAATGTATTACGGAAAACAAGAATTATTAGACTCATTAAAGGAAATATGGGTTACTTTTAATGCATTAATTTTCAACTTACAAACGGGAATGAGTAAATTAGCCCTTCAGTCGGTTTAACTTGAGTGTTCCTTGTTTGAGCAGGCAGTCCTTTCTATATTGAAATAAAACTGGTCCAGGTTGATTGGATAATGTTATCTGTACCATTTTATTGCTTATATGTTAAATATACATAAAGTGTGTATTAGGTTGTATTTTCAATATAGAGACTTATTTTTTCTTATACAGTACATTGTTCTCCATAACTGTTACAGAAAGTCAAAATGGTTTGCAAAGTTCATAATTTTTAGTTTCCACAGTAAATGGAATACCATTAGGGTGTTTAGCTAAATAATAAATTTATATTTAATGGGGTCATGAAATTATAAATTACCTTTCTAAGGATAATCTTTCCTTTCAAAGCTAGAAAGTTCTACCTTGGTGCACTCAATTGATTTGTTTAGGCCTCACAGAAAAATTAACCCATAACTAGGGAGTTTGTCTTGCTCTTTTACTAATGCAATGCAGTTGTAAAACTACTACCAAGCCTGATAGTACTGCTGGACAGCGGACCTTCTCTGTTATTACCAATACACAGTTGTGTCTACTCTTTCAACCTTAACTGTCAGAAGCCCTGTTGAAGTCAATTAAACCCACTGCATATGAGTGTAATATAAGTAAAGATTGCAGGATTAAGTTCACTCCTTTAAGATATTAAAACTCCAACCAATGAAAATTTAGTGTATTCATAAAAATGCAACTACTTAGAAAAAAGCTTTCACTGATAATCTATAGATGTGGTGGTTAGCAACAGAATTAATGCTTATTAGACAAAATAGACTCAAAATTATTATTTATAGGTTACATCCTGATCCCACTGCAGTCAAGGGAAATTTTGCCATTAATTTAAAATTGGACCAGTGTGACATTCTGTATCTCGTGGAAACACCCTGCACCCCCATGTTCATCCTTATAAAATGATTTTGCAGTATCCAATGCAAAGTTTGTCATGTTGGGTGTCTTCGAAAGGCTCATGATGCACTGAGCATTGTTGTTATAGTGATGTTACAGTAATTGTTGTTGCAGTAATGTTATAGTTATAATTTCATGTACATAGTTATGAAGCTAAAAAGGTATCCTCATGGCTTAAAGCAAGCCCAGGAAAAAACTCTCCAAGAGCAGAGCAGCAGTTCACACCTCATCAGGGCATGTATGGGACAAACCCAGCCCAGCCTTACAGGAACAAAGGATACTGGCCTAGGCAACAACAAAGAATCTTTTGGACTCTCGAGTGAGTCACCTCCTTCCTTTGCTCAGTTTGGGTCTGCGATGAGGTAATGCTCACCTGACGGGGGGGGGGGGGGGGGGACAAAACCAAGAGGAAAGAATGGTCATGATAAAAGGGAGAGACGTTTGCCATGCTCTTCCTCTCTTTTCCACCTACGTCTACAGATACCACCACCAAGTGACTGAAGCGCTGATCAAAGGGGAGAGCCTGGTTGAAGGACAACCAGCCTGTGCTGAGAAGCATCTAAGTTTGTAAGGGCAATGAGAGTGTTAAGATCAGCTTAGAATTCATTTTGCTTTTATTTCATTTGACCAAATCTGACTTGTTATGCTTTGATTTATAATCACTTAAAATCTTTATAATTAATAAATTTGTTTGTTTATTCTACCTGAAGCAGTGTGTTTGGTTTGAAGCGTGTCAGAGACTCCCCATGGGATAACAAGCCTGGTACATATCAATTTCTTTGTTAAATTGATGAACTCATATAAGCTTGCAGCATCCAGTGGGCATAACTGGACACTACAAAATGGAAGTTCCTAGGGTTGAGTCTGGGATCGGAGATATTGGCTAGTATAATTTGGTTGCACAGTCCAAGAAGCAGCTTATATGCCAGAGGCTGTGCGTGAACAGCCCAAGAGAGAGGGTTCTCACAGCAGAGCAGGGTAAGGCTGGCTCCCAGAGTCAAGGATTGGAGTGACCTAGCAGATCACTGGTCCAGATAACATCAGAGAGGAATGTCACAACCAGTCTCTAACTCTGTAAGCAGCAACAGCTAAGACTTACAGCAATGTGTATAAGCTATTTAGTTAGGTATTAGCCCTGAGTCTTATAAATCCTGTTTTTTTAAATACTTTCCCTATCTCTGCATTTCACCAGTGGTCAGAAGTTTGTTTCTCCCAGTCTCTGAAAATGGTCCCAACAATAGCCAGAGTAATTAATTAATTAATTAATAAAATGCCAAGACAAATCAAATTAAAGGGTAAATGGCATAAAAGCTTACCTAGTCTGAAAGCTGGGTAATCCCAAAGAGGTTAAACATTTTCAAGTTACAGAGGTTGAAACAAGTACTCAGTTAAATAGTAGAGTACAGGTGTCTGTAACAGGTTATTTCCTTTTCTTTAAGCCCTTTTCTCCCCTACATGGAAGAACCCATATAGAAGAAAGATAAACTGAACCTTTTAGCTTCTCAACAACTCTTCCATTTGCATGTGTGAGACAGAAGCACCATATAATAGCCCAGGTTAAGTTCTTAGGGGGGAAAGAAACTGTTTGCTGCATCCCTTATTGGATGCACTTGGGAGGTCCAGCTGTTTCCCCTTACTGAAGCACAATTATAAAAGTGAGTCATGAGCCCTTGCTCAAACAATTTTAAAACCCCCAGATAAGGAAAGCTGGCATTGAGAAAGCTGTAAGAAGGAACAAAAGCAGGGAACATTTTGTATTGTCAAGGAGCTTAAACAGGAAAGGTTCTGTATTGAATGTTATTAAAGAGGTCCTCGACAGAGAAGTTGTCAGTACACTGAGTATTTGGGAAAAAACAGGATTTTTCCTATTTGAACTTTTTTTTTTAAATTATATCTATATTCTTGCTTAGTTTATTTAAAGTAGGGATCATGTTTTAGTAAGATCTGCTTTCCCTGTTAACTCTTGCCCAGCACAGGTATTAAAACATAAATTAGAAGGTTATCAGGGAGGCTTAGGCTGAGAAGTTGTAAAAATGCTCTCCTGAGTCCCTGCTTCCTTGACCTTCCTTGCAGTTAGGCTGTCAGAAACTTGCTGGCTTTATCTGCCCTTGAAAGATTCTCATGTGGAGTCAGTAGCATTGAGGAACAATGAGCTAAAGTTAACATAGTCCTAGCTCAAAAGCTACTAGTTAACATTAGAAGCTGAATATTTAATTAAGCTGTATTTAAGCGTCCATTTGTGCCTTCCCCGTACAACGGTTTCTCCCTTCCTGGATACAGACCATTTAACTTTTAGGACTCAATTATACAACCTTTACCCATGTTGGTAAGCACTTGCATCAGTAGTCTTACTAAAGTCAAACGTCAGTAAGTGCGTGCTAATGTGAGTAACAGTTGCACCATACAGCTATTTTTATCCTTGGCTAAAGTGTTAGCTGTTTTTCATGCAAGTTTACCACTTCCATCCCTTTAAGGCTGTTTGCTGTCTCTGCTTACCATGTTAGATAGATAGGTAGATAGGTCAGTATTCTTAGTTGTCATTTGAAAGTTACAATATTTTTCCATAATTGGAATTTGTCTCACAGATGACTTCTCACATGCTGCCCAGTCAGTCTCAAACTGTGGTACTTATAAATGAGATATTTCTGTGTTTTGTGTTGCAAAAGTAAAAAGCTACATTCAGCAGGGACTCAAAAGTGACAGTTTACAACTAAAATAGAGCAGATTGCATGTTGATACAGTTATAAAATAATCTAAAATTACCTTTTAAAATCTCTCGCCCAGTGAGTTCTACCACTCCTCAGCAATCTCATTCTCTGTTCATTCTACTCCCTCTCAACCTCATTTCCTTCTTCTCTCACCTCATCCAGTCACCACCTGAATCCACTCTTCATTTCTCCCTCGGTCATGCTACATTTCCAAAAATGCCACAACAGCTGGCCTTACATGATGGCCTCTGAACTGGAAACATGGAGTCCTGGTGTCAGGCAAAAGCAGTGGTATTTTGATGGTTATATCAGTATTGTGAGGTCCGATAGAGATCTGTTAGCTATATCTACTAATCAATACTAATAGTTGTACAGCAAGTATGAATATACTGCAATTACATATATATACTGCTAATATTCAAAAAAGGCAAAATTACATATATATACTGCTAATATTCAAAAAAGGATGACCTGGGTAACTATAGGTCAGTTAGCCTGACATCCATCCTGGGCAAAACAATAAAAAAGTTGATATAGGATTCAAATAAGAAAGACTTAAAGGGTAGGAATATGATTAATGGCAGTCAACATGGTTTTATGGAAAATAGGTCATCTCAAACAAACCTGATTTTATTCTTTGAGATTACAGGATTGGTTGATGAAAGTAACTGCGTAGATGTAATATACTTAGGCTATGTCTGCAATACAAAGTTAAGTCGACTTAAGTTACGTCAAAGTACAGCCACTGCTGTAATTAAACTGCTGTTGCAAGTCCACGCTACGCTTCGTGTCGGCAGAACACATCCACTGTAGTAGCATTTGTATTGACACAGAGAGCAGTGCACTGTGGGGTAGCTATCCCACTGTGCAACTGGCTGCAGGGTGTTTTGGGAAGGATTTGCAATGTCTCATGGGGCTGGGGGCAGGATCAGTACCACATGATGCAGGTTTCTCAATTCCATCATGCCATGGGCATCCTACTAGGTTTCCAGCTGCTTTTCAACTGCCCTGGTAACCTGTGAGCCAGCCATCTGTGTCAGAAAGCAGGATCCTGCACTGCTCTTCAGTATTGTGTTGTGAATTATGAACACAAGACTATAAGAGGAACTCAGTGGGGGAGGGTATTCACCACCACCCTGACCCCAGCCCCTTTTTTGTAGAAGCAGCGTGTCTGTGGCTCTGTACCAGAGGCAACTACTTGCATCCCTTGCCTTCTCCTATGTCTGCCACAGCTCTTTGAGTTTTACACAGCACTGTTGCATGTCCCTATCCTTTCTATGACCCGAGCAAGTTCCTGCACAGCCTCCTCTTCCCAGAGACCCAGGAGATCCACCATCTCTCATGTACTCCAGGCAGGAGCGCATTTGCTGTGTGGAGCCAGCATGCTTAGCTGGGCAGTTGCTATGGGAGCACTCCACACCGAGTAAACAGGAAGAGCAAGTTCAAAACTTCCCTGAGGCTTAACAGGGGAGAGCCGTTCACCTGTGTACCTGGCTTCAGGGCAGCAGAGTTCAAAATGGTGACCAGAGCAGTCATTGTGGGCATTGTGGGATACCTCCTGAAGGCCACTTAGTGCAACGTAAGCAATGCAGTGTTTACACTGACACTGCATTGCTCTAACTACGTCACCCTAAGCTCTACGCCTCTTGTCAAAGTGGTTTTATTATGTTGGCGTAGCAGGTGAGTTAAAGCTTTGTGAGGAGCATTGCAGTGTGTACATCTCCATAGTTAAGTCAACGTAAGGTCAACAAAACTGTGTAGTGTCGACATGGCCTTAGACTTCTGATTAACAAATTAGCACTATACAATATCAACAAATCACATGTTAAATGGATTAAGAACTGGAAAACTGACAGATCTCCAAAAATATTCCTCAAAGGGGAATCATCATGGAATAGGTGTGTTTCTAGTGGGATTCTACAGGGATTGGTACTGGGCCTGATGTTATTCAACATTTTCATCTGTTCTAGAAGTAAACATAAAATCACTACTGATCAAATTTGTGGCATGGACAGGGCTTTTTGTATAATAGTTTTAATTTCTGTTACAAGAAGACATGATAAAGGGTTTTGTAACTTGGATAATAAAGATTTTATTTATTTATAATGAAAGATGATCAATGCACCTTGAAACGTTTGTTTTCCTTTGAACCCATTCTTATCTGACTCCAAGCTTGACTGCAGTTAGTCTTTGTAGTTAAAATTTCAAAGTCTGATTCATATCACTGCTGAAAATCCACCAATGAGCTGGCAAAAACAATTATAGGTATATGAGTATACACTAAAAGTGTCTTGTCAAGACACTCTCAGACACTTGTGGAATACGTAACTGACACTGACGAACATTTTGATTATTTTCACTACAGAAAATTTGAATGGCAGTAACAAATACAAAGCTGGAGCAGTATTAAAAAATTAAAAATTGGAACAATTATTTTCATGTGCATCTCATGAGATGTCTGATACCCTGGGCATCCCATAAGATACTCAAAAGGGATGGTGTACGGAACTGATACATGTATTTGTGGAGCGAATTAGGGAAAGAGTTGGTGGAAGTTCCTGATTAAACAGGAGTTGTGAAGTGAATATATGATCTGCTCCAGCAAAAATCATACTAAAAGGGCAAATAACCTGACTCTCAAGGGTACTGGAGCCAATGCAGTAAGTATCACACTAGCATTTCCACCCACTCCTGGTGTGGTAGGACCCCACAAACTAGGAACAATCTGATTGTGCGTATGGCAGCAGTAACTGAACCAGGCCAGACTAGACTGCACCAAAATAAAAAAATATTCTATTTTGAATACTGAAGTTGTTCATTTTAACTTCCACTTACATGACTCTTAATAAATGTATATATGTTGTTTATTCACAAAAATTTTGTGGGCTGAAGCAGGCGGTGGGTATTTTACTATTCATACATCTCTGCTTCTTAGCAGTGCCTATTCAGGGCTAGACAAAAGCCCGATTGAACAACTAGGAGAAATTTTGTATTATACCGTCATGTAAATGAGCAGCTAGGACATTCTCTGGACAATTACATAAAAATGGCAAGTGACCTGCTGTACAATAGTTGCTTTCAACACGATCCAAGGCCAAAACAGGCTTTTGACAGTTGCATAATACAGATGGATCATAATCAGCCAACACAGAAATATATCCTCATTCATGCTATAAATGGAATCACATTTAGCAGAAGTTGAAAAAAAATAGTAATGTCAGATAAGAAAATTGATCATCATCCATTGAAGGTGAAAGGTTTTCTGATGTTATTAATGACAATAAAGCTTAGAATTCAGTATTAGGTCATGAAAACCAGATAAAAATCAGAAGTCTAGAAAAAACTGCAGTATCAGGAAATTTGGGAGCCACTCAGCCTGTGAATGGAACTGGTTTTGCAAAGACCTCTGAAATGTTGCAGCACATTGTGAATGTTTTATGAAATGAATAACTGGAGATAACGTGTGTTGTTAATATATGTAAAATACACAAAATTATATTTAGAAGATTTTGCAATACTTTAAAAATATAGTTTCTAAATTAATTTAGTTCTTGTACAATGAAAGGTAATAGATAAACATAGGGTGACCATTTTGTCCCGATATCCGCTGGCAGCACTGTGTGTGCGTGTTTTTTTTTTTCCCCTCAGCCGGCAGGACTCGGCTTTTTTTTTTTTTTTTTTTTTTTTCCCCTCAGCCGGCAGGATTCTTTTTTTTTTTTTTTTTGCTCTACTGGCGGGCACCCTCCCCCTTTTCTTCCCCTCATCTGGTCACCCTAGATAAACAACAGTGACCAGTGAAGTTTTCTATCCAAAGAAGAGGTATAATTTAAAGAGCAGCAGCACATTCTTCCTTGCACTGCTTGCTGTTATATTTTCACTATGACCTGGAGGAATGTCTCCTAGTATTAAAGGATAATTCAGTCTCCCTGTACATTCTCTCCTTGACTTCCAAGATGACCACAAGGGTGCCAGTCAATGGAACACAGGAAGTACAACACCATTTTAAACCGATGGCCCATTTTTATGGTGTCCTTTTGCTGAGAATAGCCAGCATGAAATATTCCACAGGAAGGTGCATAATGTATTGTAATGGACAATCATGCAACAGCATTCTCAGGGGGAAGCTTTTTTCTAGTCCCAGGCAGAAAGCGATTGGCTCATGGCCTGATGCATGAAAGTTGATGCCTCTAAAATATTTTTTTAATCTAGTTAGTGTGACTGAAGATGCTATTGTTATAATTCATATGTCTAATCTCTTTAGAGCCTTCTGAATTCTTTGCCTCAATAATACTTTATAGTAGGGGGTTCCACAGATTAATGATGAGTTGTTTTTTAAAAAAGTATTTCCTTTTGATAACTTTTAAATATGTTTCCTTTTTAGTTTTCTTTGTTCATTATGTACAAATTATATATTTTTGTTGAGTGCTAAATTCTGATAATGTTTTTCTTGATATGTCTGTCTCTCCACTAGACTTGGACTGAGACCCCTATCTTGTGTGATATGCACCATCAAACTCCAGCAGATGGCAACACTTTTTGGCTGCTAATCACCTTTGTGCTGGAATTAAGTTGTCAATCTTGTGTTGAAAGATTTTATACTTTAAAGCTGTGCAAAAGATTCAACTTCACTCTAGAGTATAGTAAAAACTAGCCTCTATTCAAAGTTACCCACATCTGAGACCAAGTGGTGCTTAATTAGAAATGGTTTTTTGTGTCTGCAAACTCCATCAAAGACATATACCAACTTTCTCCCCCCAAATTGGATATTGGCTAACTTATTCAAGCTGCTTTTTATCAATGGATTTCAAAAATGTTTGCTAGGAACAATCACCTGGGACAAATCAATATGGCCATTAGTCCTGCTTCTGTTTCTAGTGAACCAGGAAAACCTGTGTGAACTGGAACCTACCATATGGAAACCAGATTTGATTAAATTCAATCCATTTAGAACATGACAGCCTCCAAAAGCATGCAAACCTTTTCAGAGACAAAAAATAACATACCCATTACTATTGATCAGGTCTCTATTCTGTATCCTATTACTAATCATCTGATCCATTGAGGCACTCAATGAAATACATTTTAGAAATTTGGACAATAGATGTGGTCCATACTAACATGTACGTGTGCATGAGTTCATCCAGCTTGAGGCATGATTAAACTGAACTATATAAAGTGAGAACCATTCTATATGTCTCATAATACAGTTCAAATACAGTAGCCATGGACTCAACTTTTACCCCCTGCCTGGGGTTTCCTTTTACTGTTTATTTAAATAATAGCAAACATAAGCCTCAATCTGATCTTCTTGTTTTAGGATGGTTGTTTCCCTAAGGCTTCTCTCTCTGTTCCTTCCTTTAGTTCATTCTCTTTTCTGAGTGACCCTAAATTTGGTCTGGCAGTTAGGGAGAGTCAGCAAAATAGCTCTACATCATTATGAAGGGTCCTAGAGCCTGACTCCAGGGTGAATAAGCAGATTAGCTCTACTTCTCAATGGAGGGTTCAGAATGACAACTTCTTCATAATAAGAAATGTGTGCTCCTATGAAAATAGTATTGATGCACTTCATTGTCAGAAATGCATTCAGAAAAGTCAAGGAAAAATAAAAACCTGTATACTCTGAAAAACCTCAGGAAGACTAATCAGTATTAATTAATTTTTCTATTTAATTTATTCATTATTATTATTCAAGATAGTTCCAAGACACGAGTCTCATTCTGATTCCCTTCCGACCCCCACACTTACAAAATTCAGGGGGTCTGAATCTGAGCTTTTCTTGTGCAGAGGCAAGCTTGGACAAAGCATAGAGGAAGGCAAGATCTCTTCCCAAAGACTTTATAATCGAAAGAAGACAATACAAAACAGATATTAAGGGCCTGATCCATAGCCCATTGAAGTTAAAGTGAGTCTTTCTACTGACTTCAATGGGATTTGGATCATGCCCATAGTGCCCGAAGTGGCCAGATGAAGGGTTTGTATCTCAAAGCATAGAAAAAAAAAATTGTAAATGAATATTTAGCGCTTATTTTATGAGTGGATTAACCTAGATAGGATTTGTGGAGGAAATGGAGTGTTTAATTGTCAATGAATCATTGGCTGTGTTTTGTAAGAGGCGGTCTCAGTGTCCTGGCCAGATTTCCAATTTGGGTAATTACATTTGCCTATTTAAAATCCCCTCTGTAGTTCCAGTTGAAAAAAAGTTATATTCCACTTATTTTTTGCTTAGGAATTTCTATTTTTCAGTGCACAAAGCAACCACCTTTAAACATCTTTAAACCATCCTTCTTTGGCTTAGCCTACCACCACTGCTATCCTACAAATCTGTCTGCTCCCACTCTCATGATTCTTCATGTAATTGTATTGTAACAAGACAGATTAGACTGTAAACTACTCAGGACACAGACCACATCACGCTGTATTTGTAAAGTAACATGCACACTTAATGCATTCTATAAATATTAATAAATAATAATAATAAAATGGATTGTGTGCAATATGCTAGCACAGAATGACTGCCACATTCCACCTCAGATATAGTTGCATTGCAGTCATGGATAAATGCATACATTATATACCTATGAAGTGCAGTGGGAGTTTTTAGGGTGAGAGGCACTACAAATACATACATGTAAGTTGTTATTGTTGTACAAAGTCTTTCTCAACATGAACTCAGAAACAATTACCCCCTAGATGAAATCCATATCATACAGATCTCAGATATATTCTTTTTCATAGTTCCAGGATAATCTGTGAATTATTCAAGGAAGAGGTGTGTACTAACTCTTCTCAATTCCTATTAACAATAACAGATTGGTTGTAAAAGAGCCAAGTTGTCAAAAAGGATATTGTCAAGACTTGTGGGAGGAAGAGTCCTGTTCACCCCTTGATATGCAGAGGAGTTTACTCTTGTAAGTTCTCTCTGCAATGTGGGGAGGATAATTCACTAAGGAATCTTAAAACTTGTACTGTAGATGTAAATTACATGAGGAAAGCAATTGAAATAAAACAGGCTATGTTGTTGATTTGTATGCAAAAGAGATATCAAAACAAGGCAAATAAAATGACAGTTGGAGAATGCCTGATGAATTTGAGCCTAATGGAAAATATAATGTTCATAGTGATGCAATCCGAAAGTGTCATCAATGTCATAAAACACCTGCTGTTTGAATGCTATAGAGAATCCTAATGAAGACGTGCAGTCCAAAAACATGATTGCCAACCAGCTCCAAGAGCTGTTGTGATGGAGGAAAGAGATGGATTGCTATGGAGACAATAGATAGCTAATAGGCAGTGTGGTAGGTGGAATAAAAGGGGAGGAGGAGTAAACAGACACAATTAAAAAAATGATAGATAATAATATGCCTAACACAAAGAGTTCCTGATTTTATGTTGAAATTTGTAGAGGGTAAATTTAGATACTGTCAATAAAAACTGATGACGCCATTAAAGCATTGTTGGAGAAAATTCCTTCCAGAGAATGGTCTAATGTTTAAAGCAGGGAACTAAGAGAGGTAATTTCTGGGTTCTACTATTCCTAACTCTGCCACTGATTCTATGGCCTTAGGCAAGTCATTGCACTAATTTACTGTGGAGTTCTGTAAGGATTACTAACTGCTAGGAGTGCTGTGGATACCTTTCCCCTAATTAGCCAATTCATTTCTTTCCTGACAGCGGCCAGGAAACTGACTAGGGATGACAAGCCAAGACCAATAGATGTGATCCCTTTATTTTATGAAACACCTGTTTCTCTGTAAAAGATATATATATATATATATATATATATACACACACACACATGAGAAGGATCATTAAATAATGTACTCTAGGGGAGTTGCACCAGATTTATGTTCACTGAAACAATCACTACATAGTGACCATCAGAAGTGTAGAGTAACCATACAAAAAAGTGGCTATTGCTGTAACATTATTGGATGTCACCAGATAGTTCTATTACAGATAGTCTTGCTAGTGCTATTTGTTCAGAATGTTGGGAGGTCTTAGACAAATGTCTATTGTGAGCAGTGGTGCAGTTCTTTTTAGAAGGTGAAAAATAATAAAAGTGAAGTCCTTTTCTACATGAACCTCTATAATTAGGAATAAAGTCATACAGTTTAAGGCCAGAAGGGGACAACTAGATCATCGTCTCACCTCCTGTATATCACAGGCCACCTGCACTACCTAGCATCCCCACACTAAACCCAACAACTGAAATTAGACCAAAGCATTATAGCCCATGGGAGGCTACACTATCATGTGTACACAGGCAGAGAATAAGAGGGACCAAGTTACACCAGTTCCCGAGCCCCAATGGCAGGGAAATGATTAAGTGAGATATTCCCAGATTATCCTGACAAGTGACCTGCATGCACACATTGCAGAGAAAGGCAAAAACCCACCAACGTCACTGTCAATCTGACCTGGGGAAAAATTCCTTCCCAACCTACATATGGCAATCAGTTAGACCCTGAGCACATGAGAAAGAGAGAGCCAAGCACCTGAGAGAGAGAGAGAATGCTCGATGCCACCTCAGAGCTCTGGCCCACCCCACCCAATGTCCCATGGCAGGCCATGGCCAACCCAGATGCTTCAAGGAAGGAGTTAAAAATACCCAGAATACACTGAGGGAGAATACCTTCCTGACCACTGCAGGTAGCTGTCTGAAACCCTGAAGTATGAGCTGTTAGGAACAGAAGTCATAAACTAGAAGTGAGCTCCAGAGCTGCTGAGCCCTGACCCCTACCAGTACAAGCAACCTAGCGATACAATAATTTCCTTAAGTGTAGGTGCTGCTTACAAAATATCACATAACATTGAAACATTACAAATATCATAATGGGATGGGGAAATTCCAGCTCCAACCTTCACCTTCAGACTTAATACTTGTCCAAACTTGACTCCTTCTGTTTCAGGACCAGATTACAAATACTGTTCCTTTGCTAACTCTTCTGTTCCCTGATTTCCCCTCATTTCACTCAGATGGCTGTGAATAGTTCCCTTTGTCTAGCCATTCTTCCTCTTCATTTCCAGGATTCTTGCTTTGTTTCTGTCATTAGTCATGTCTCAATCCTTGAAGACTGGAAGGAGAGAGAGATTAAATCTCTTTCTAGACTCCAGAATCTATCAATCATTCACGTTATAGCTAATCAGCATGGGAACATCCTAAATTAGGATTTCCCCCAGGAATTGAAATGGGGGGAGGGGGTGAGGGGATTTCGAATTTACAGGGGGGTGAGGGCTGAGGGGTGATCATAAAATCATAGAATATCAGGGTTGGAAGGGACCTCAGGAGGTCATCTAGTCCAACCCCCTGCTCAAAGCAGGACCAATCCCCAGACAGAAATGTGAGGACGTGTACGGCACTATAGTAAACCCTGAAAAATATTTCACGACCATTTTATTAGATTTAATTCATGTTTTAAAATCATCATACAAATTAAAGTGGACTACTCAAGTCTTCTATGAAGCACTACATCTACATCTTTCTTGGTTTCTTGTAATTTTGCACAATTCTGTTAATGAACTTCTTGAATGCAGTGTGTTCATCTTTGGAGGTTTCTCATGCATCTGGTACTCCAGTCCTTCAACTGATATGCTCATTAGTTCATTCA
This sequence comes from Terrapene triunguis, assembly GCF_002925995.2. Lineage (NCBI taxonomy): Eukaryota > Metazoa > Chordata > Testudines > Emydidae > Terrapene > Terrapene triunguis. The sequence continues at coordinate 17,254,815 of NW_020664419.1, forward strand.
TGTGATCAGGCAGAAGGCAACTTCTTTAAGAACACAAAATTCTATTCACTGACAAAAAAGAACTCTCAACAGTAGCTTTTGTGACTGAGAGTAGCAAGAGATGAATTCCTACTTCTTTCAGCCCAGGAAACATGGCACAAAGATCAAGTCAAGTCACTAGTAATGATAAAAAAGAAGCTGAAGTCAAAGCTTCATTCATTTGTTGTATGATATTCCACTCTGTGTTCAAATTCTGTATTCTGTTCCAATCGCATGGCAACCCCATTGCTGGTAGTGCCTCACTCCACTCAACTGTCAGTGTTTTGTAAGACAAGCATCCATAAAAGCTACGTAAAGGTTGAGTAGAATCCAAAAGTTGCTGTTGTAGATTGGTAAGAATCAAGTCAAGTACTGAAGTCTTTGCTTCTTCTAGTATGTTTTCAATGGATATTTCTCTAATTGATCCAAGTGTAGTTTCTATTGCAGGATAAAGATCTACTACTGTTGTAGCAGATGCTTGGATGGCATTGTTTAATGACCCAAGTGGTTTCAACAGTAGGCTTACAAGAGAGAGAATGGCAATTGTCTTCTCTAAATGTAGTAGCAAAAGTAGTCCACCAGCCTCACTACTTAGATCTGTTCCATGTTGGTAGATATTTGCTGAAGCCAGTAATAATGGTTGCAGTAATTTTAAGATAATAGCCAAGGATAGTTCATAAGAAAGCCAGCAGGTTTTCCCAGGTTGGACTAATTTGAACTTCAGTCCCAGCGCATCTTCTATTTTTTCCATGATGAAAAAAAGAGTATAACAAAGACATTAAATGTATTTTCTAGGTGTTTGCAAATTGATTGATTAATTATTTGCTCCATTATCTTTCTGGGTACTAAAGTTAAGATGGCCTCTTCAGTAGGTATAGGTGTAAGCCTGCCCCCCACCCCCTTTGCACACCACTTGCCAATTAGGAGAGTGGCCGGTATCCAGACTGCAGTTTGCCCTGAGGTGAGGGGCTGGACCTTGGACTGCAGTTGGCCCCTGAGGCAAGTGGCAGGACTAAAGACTGCCGGTCCCCCAGAAGGGGGGAGCTACCGGAGTGGGGGTGCAGCCAGAGGGCCGTGCCCACAAGAGGACGCTGTGGTCCGGGGAGCGATGCGGGTCCAAAGAGTGGAGACAGCAGTGACGGCAGGCCTGACACCACTAGCTGAAGGCAGTCTGGAAGGGCCAAGAGCTAATTAGGATTACACTTTTCTCTGAGCAAAATTTATACTCCACTATGTCTTCCAGAGAAGTTTGCAGCTCCATCAAATGCATAACCAGCCATCTATTTGGCATCCAGTTTACAAGCATTTAACTCTTCTAAGCTCTGGGTTGTCAGAGTTGCAGCCAATGTGTCTTCTATAACCTGAACATCTAGAAATGCATCTACTGGCCTATGATTGACATAAAATAACGTATGCAATGACTTAATACTTGATGTCCATTTGCATCGGTGCATTCATCAGCCATGTATGCACATTTTTTGAGTGTGGTTAGAGAGGTCTTCACTTTTTCAACTGCTGAGCCTTTCATTGTTGCACCACATGCTTCTAACCAGTCAGTTGAGTTTCTTGCTGAAAGATAGCGAACATTTGCCAGTCTTGTTCAGAACCAATGTCCAAGTTCAGGATTAACAAGTGACAATGCACTGAATATTGGCCTCCAGTTTGTAGTGTGTTTGTGGTATCTCTTGATTAAATAGAAAGTATGATACAACAGCCATGTTTGTTTGTGTAAACTGTGTTGTGCCTCCAGCATTCTTAACAGTCTCATTAAGCGCTTCTAAAATTGGCTTTGACAGTGACTGGCTTATAAGGCTTTCTGCATGTCGATGTAGTCCAGAGGCTTGGTGTTTTGCAGCCTTTTCACTTAGTTTGTCAGCATAGGCTTTGCTGATCGGTCTAGCAAACCAAGCTCCTTGGTACACAGCTTTACCAATGGGAAATAGTTTTACCAGTGGAAAGCTTTCTTTCTTCGTAAGCTTTTTTGCAAGAGATGCACCAGTAGCCATATTTAGTAACTTCAATAAATGGGAAAAGTTTGACTGACAAACATCAGAAACTGCCTTTAGGTTGTGGTGACACTGTTTCTTCAGTGGGTAGCTGTATTTGTACTTTGGGCAGTTTGGATGTAGATGCACCACTTGAACCTTCAGTTAACATGTTGGTATGTTCTTGGTATGTTCATCTTGGTTGGCTTGACCTCTGGGGTGGGGGGGTGATGGGGAAGTTCAAGGGGGTATACATCCCCCCCCCCCCCCCAGGGGTTTTGGGAAATCCCTTCTGAACTGTCTACTGTAACTTGGGAGAAATGAACTTTTGCTGTCGCTCTTCCTGGGACAGAAGATTGTTCTGAATTCATGTGAGCACCAACGTTCCTCATCTGTAAAACAAGAATAAAACTACTTCAGTAGCTTGTGAATGCCATAAGGATCCGCTTATTAATGTTTGAAAAGTGCTCTGAGGCCCTTGAACAAAAGAAACTATATAACAGCAGTTCTCAAACTGTGGGTCAGGACCCCAAAGTGGGTCTCGACCCCCTTTGAATGGGGTCGCCAGCACTGGCTTAGACTTGCTGGGGCCCGTGGCTGAAGCCCGAGCCTCACTACCCAGGGCCAAAGCCAAAGCACGAGGGCTTCAGCCCTGGGTGACAGGACTCAGGTTACAGGCCCCCTGTCTGGAGCTGAAGACCTTTGGCTCTGGCTACAGTTTCAAGTTCAACAGAGTGAAAGTCCCCTCTGATACCTGCTTCAAATTTAGAGCCTCCAGGAACACAAGAAGACCAAGGATAGTGACCACACATACATTCACAAGTACAAGTTCTAGTCTGTTTTACAAGTTTTATTAAAGTTACAGTTAAGGTTATGATTACCCATGCATATAAAAATTCTATAAAGACCTATGCACAAGGTACAAATATAGTCATACTCCCACCCTTAATGATATTCTTAAGGTCTGATGTCTGCCTTGCCAATTGATCATCAGTAGAGGGATGATTCTGAGTACACCTAACACTCTGCGCATGTACATGAAGATGTGAACCCTCCTTTTCCTTATTTGTATTGTGTCTCTCAAGAATATTTTTTTAGGTTGCTTGTAGTTCCTTTTATTCTCATTAGCATTTACACACAATATGTACCCTGCCGTTAGTGCACGTGTTAGAAAAATGTGACCACAGGGTGTCTTGCAATCATACACTGTATATTATGGTTAATTTTTATCAGTACCACCCATTGGCACATCTTTTCCTGCAATCTAATGGCATTGGGTCATTCTTTGGTCACTTACTTAGGTCAAGCATTTATCAAGCCTGAGGCCTAGTATGGCTAAGCTAAAATCTTACAGGCCTCAACCTGTAAGCCTTGCGTTTTAACCTTACTTACTTAGATACCTAATACATACATATCCGTTCTGACAACTGATCAATCTTATACTTCTACAACTTAAATCTATTTAGCATACAATGATTATATATGACATGACATGTTAGTTAATCATAACATCACACAATAAATGAATGATAAAATGAAATAATTGGCTACACGTGTATCCCTGACTGCCAGTTCAGTTAGCTAACTGATGGCTGATTTCCTCTAGCTGTCATAGCAATAGTGGGTCATGAGGCTGGATTTTAAGAAGGAAAGTGTAGTGTCCTTATTGATTAATTCATAGACTCATAGACTCATAGACTCATAGACTTTAAGGTCAGAAGGGACCAATATGGTCATCTAGTCTGACCCCCTGCACGATGCAGGCCACAAAAGCTGACCCCCCCACTTTCCCTTAGCTCTGCTGTTGAAGTCTCCAGATCGTGATCTAAAGACTTCAAGACGCAGAGAATCTTCCAGCTTGCGACCCCTGCCCTATGCTGCGGAGGAAGGCGAAAAACCTCCAGGGCCACTGCCAATCTACCCTGGAGGAAAATTCCTTCCCGACCCCAAATATGGCGATCAGCAGAACCCCGAGCATACAGGCAAGATTCTCTAGCCAGACCCTCATTTTACCAGCGATGGCCGTTATTGCCTAATTGATTAGAATCACGTAATCCCATCAAACCATTCCCTCCATAAACTTATCTAGCCTAATCTTGAAGCCAGAGAGGTCTTTCGCCCCCACCGTTTCCCTCGGAAGGCTGTTCCAAAATTTCACCCCTCTGACGGTTAGAAACCTTCGTCTAATTTCAAGCCTAAATTTCCCCACGGCCAGTTTATATCCATTCGTTCTCGTGTCCACATTAGCACTGAGCTGAAATAATTCCTCCCCCTCCCTGGTATTTATCCCTTTGATATATTTAAAGAGAGCAATCATATCCCCCCTCAGCCTTCTTTTGGTTAGGCTAAACAAACCAAGCTCCTCGAGTCTCCTTTCATAGGAAAGGTTTTCCATTCCTCGGATCATCCTAGTTGCCCTTCTCTGTACCCGTTCCAGTTTCAGTTCATCCCTTTTAAACATAGGAGACCAGAACTGCACACAGTACTCCAAGTGAGGTCTCACCAGCGCCTTGTATAACGGAAGCATCACCTCCCTGTCCCTACTAGAAATACCTCGCCTTATGCATCCCAAGATCGCATTAGCTTTTTTCACAGCCACGTCGCATTGCCGACTCATAGTCATCCTGCGATCAACCAGGACTCCGAGGTCCTTCTCCTCCTCAGTCACTTCTAACCTATGCGTCCCTAGCTTATAACTGAAATTCTTATTAGTCATCCCTAAATGCATCACCTTACACTTCTCACTATTAAATCTCATCCTATTACTAATACTCCAATTTACAAGGTCATCCAAGTCTCCCTGCAGAATATCCCGATCCTTCTCCGAGTTGGCAATGCCTCCCAACTTTGTGTCATCCGCAAACTTTATCAGCCCACTCCTACATTCGGTTCCGAGGTCAGTAACGAATAGATTAAATAAAATCGGACCCAGAACCGAACCTTGAGGAACCCCACTGGTGACCTCCCTCCAATCTGACAGTTCACCTTTCAGTACTACCCGCTGCAGTCTCCCCTTTAACCAGTTCCTTATCCACCTCTGGATTTTCCTATCGATCCCCATCTTATCCAATTTAACCAATAATTCCTCATGCGGAACCATATCAAACGCTTTACTAAAATCGAGGTATATTAGATCCACCGCATTTCCTTTATCTAGAAGGTCTGTTACTTTCTCAAAGAAGGAGATCAGGTTGGTTTGGCACGACCTGCCTTTCGTAAACCCATGTTGTAATTTGTCCCAATTGCCATTCACCTCAAGGTCCTTAACTACTTTCTCCTTCAAAATTTTTTCCAAGACCTTACATACTACAGAAGTTAAACTAACAGGCCTGTAGTTCCCCGGGTCACTTTTTTTCCCCTTCTTGAAAATAGGAACCACATTAGCTATTCTCCAGTCCAACGGTACCACCCCCGAGTTTACAGATTCATTAAAAATTGTCGCCAAGGGGCTCGCAATTTCTCGCGCCAGTTCCTTCAGTATTCTAGGATGAAGATCATCCGGTCCGCCCGATTTAGTCCCGTTTAGCTGGTCAAGTTTGGCTTTCACCTCTGATACTGTAATGTCTATCCCCCCTCCTCTATTCCCCTCTATCTTACTCCCTCTATTCCTAAACCCTTCATTAGCCTTATTAAAGACCGAAGCAAAATATTCATTTAGATATTGTGCCATGCCTAGATTATTCTTAATTTCCACTCCATCCACATTCTTCAGCGGTCCCACTTCCTCTTTCTTTGTTTTCTTCCTATTTATATGGCTATAAAACCTCTTACTATTGGATTTAATTCCCCTCGCAAGGTCCAACTCTACACGGCTTTTGGCCTTTCTCACCGCATCCCTACATGCTCTAAACTCACTAAGGTAGGTTTCCTTGTTGATCCCTCCCTTCTTCCATTCTCTGTACGCTTTCTGTTTTTTCTTAATCGCCCCTTTGAGACTCCCGCTCATCCAGCTAGGTCTAAATCTCCTGCCCACTAATCGTTTTCCCTTTCTCGGGATACAGGCCTCAGACATCTCATGCAACTTCTGCTTGAAATAATCCCAGGCGTCATCTGCCTTTAGATCCCTAAGTATGTTAGCCCAATCCACTTCCCTAAGTAGTCGCCTTAATTTATTAAAGTTGGCCTTTTTGAAATTGTAAACCTTAGTTACAGTATCATTTCTGTTAATCCTTCCATTAAGTTTAAACCGAATTAGCTCATGGTCACTCGAGCCAAGGTTGTCCCCTACAACCATTTCTTCAACGAGGTCCTCACTACTCACCAGCACTAAATCTAAAATGGCATCCCCCCTCGTCGGTTCACTTACTACTTGATGAAGGAATTCATCTGCTAGCACGTCTAAGAACATCTGAGCCCTATTATTGTTGCTAGCATTTGTTACCCAATCTATATCTGGGAAGTTAAAATCCCCCATGATGACACAGTTCTTATCAGTTTTTACTTCCCTAAAAACATTAAGTAGTTCTTTGTCTGCCTCCAGGCTAGATCCTGGCGGTCTATAACACACCCCAAGCACTATCTCGGGGGAGGCTCTAGTAGTTCTTTTATGCAGTGTAATTATTGCCCATACAGACTCTGTCTTATCCATCCCATCACTTATTATTTCTTTACATTTTATCTCGTTATTGACATATAACGCCACTCCCCCACCTTTACCTTTTTTCCAGTCATTCCTAAACAGCACATACCCTTCCATACCTGTACTCCAGTCATGATTACCGTTCCACCACGTTTCGGTTATTCCTACGATATCAGGTTTCATTTCTTGGACCAGGAGCTCCAATTCCTCCATTTTGTTACCTAGGCTTCTCGCATTGGTGTATAAACATCTTACCGTATGCTGCCTATCCTTTCTCCCATTAGTTATGCAATTTGGAACGGACCCCATGCTGTCCATCCGCCCCCTCTTTCTTATGTCCAATTCCCTACCCCCACCTATGTCTGTGCTTATCTCCTCACACTCCTTTTCAGTGTTGGAATCTGGCGTGGAGATTAACTGAACATCTCCCAACCGTCTCCCCCAAGTTGCTAGTTTAAAGCCCTTTTGATGAGATGAGCCAGCCTCCCTCCCAGAAGTCTATTCCCTTCCCTACTCAGGTGAAGTCCATCCCTCGAGAACAGCTGTCTGTCCCCGAAAGCCTCCCAGTGGCCATACATCCCAAAGCCCTCCTTATAGCACCACTCCCTTAGCCAGCTATTTATCCTCATAATTCTGTCAGCCCTTTGCTGTCCTTCTCTTGGAACAGGCAGAATCCCACTAAAGATAATCTGAGCCTCCACTTCCTTAAGTGTCTTCCCCAGCCTGGCATAATCTCCCTTAATTCTCTCTAGCGAGAACCTAGCCGTGTCATTTGTTCCTACGTGAAGGATGATCAAAGGGTTCTTACCTGCTCCTTTTAGGATCCTTTTCAACCGCAGGTCCACATCCCTTATCTTAGCGCCTGGCAGACAGCACACCCTTCTGTTTTCAGGGTCTGCTCTGGTCACAGGCCTGTCCAACCTCCTCAGCAAGGAGTCTCCAATCACATAAACCTGCCTTTGCCTGGTGACAGTACTCTGTACAAATCTATCCCCTGTCCCCTGTAGTCGTACCTCTTGTGTCTCTCTATTTTCCCTTATAGTCCCCCTAGTGCCATCCTCTATCCTACTGGGGCCCGGTATAGGTGCTGTCTCCATCAACTCCTGCCCTCTCTCTATCGGACTAGCCGCTCTTCTCTTCTTCCTCTGCCTCCCACCATCAGTTACCACCTGCTGCCTCTCTTCCTCGTTATCCAAACACTCAAACCTGTTTCTGAGTTCTATTCCCCCCTCACTAGCCCTCCTTTTCCTTGGCCTGCTCCTCACAGTCACATGCTTCCACTGCTCTTGCTCTGCCCCTGACCTTCCTCCCTCACAGACCATAGCCTGTGCCTCCACCTGCACCCCTGAGCCTTCCCCTTCTGCCACACCCAGCTTCTGCTCCATTAGCTGCTCGAATCCCCTTCTAAACTCCACCATAGTATCTACCTGCATCTGGAGCCCTCTAATCTTTTCCTCTAGCAGGTCTATTAGGCGGCATTTCATGCACACATACCTTTGTTCAGGCTCCCCGGCGAGGACCATGTACATACCACAGCTGCTGCATGCAATCATCTGCATAGTGTCCCCTGCTGCTTGGCTCATGGCTGCTATGGTCTCTGCCTGCTGCTCCTGGGAACGCAAAGCACACACCCCACCGGCCCCTCCTGCCTCCCCTTCCACCTCCCCCTGTACACTCCCACTTAAACTCCCCTGTTAGCAGCCCTGTTTGCGGCTCCTGGGTGCCGCTGCTCGCTGCGTGTGCCGCTGCTTGGCTGGGAGGCCTCTTTTATAGGCCCCCTAATCAGCCAAGCCCCGCCCCC
>NW_020664419.1:17263297-17272176 GCF_002925995.2 Terrapene triunguis
TTGCGTCTGTCTTTGTAGTGCTTGTATGTGTAGAGCCCAGTAGGGGCTCTACACATACAAGCACTACAAAGACAGACGCAAGTACAGATACCTTCTCCTCCAATGAGACTCACTCCCACTTAAACTCCCCTGTTAGCAGCCCTGTTTGCGGCTCCTGGGCCAGAGCCATGTTCAGGAAGGACATACTCTGCGAAATGGGATCTTGGATGAAAGTGCTGAGAAGTTTGGGAGATTTACATAAATGGGCATTCAAAGGCTGGCATAACTGGTGGAGCAGCATGGGTGGGATTGACAAGATAAGTGTCCAGGGTCCATAAATAGAGATGGGAGGCAGAATAGTGAGAAAGACCTTGAAAGTGAGGGCAAGAAAACTGCATTTTCGTGCAGGAGGGAAGGAGGAGACAATGGAGAGATTCAAACAGAAGAAAACATGGTCAGGGCTGATCTTAGCAGCTGCACTCTGAATGAATGGTAAGAACAATATGTGTGTCAGAGGAGGCCACAGGGCTAGTAGTCGAGGCAGGAAATAAGGAGTGTGTTGTGAGTTTTAACTATAAGACAGAGAGTCTGATTTTTAAAAATGTTATGAGGGGGAAAGGGGCACGATTTGGGCATGGCTGGGATGTGTGTGCCAAGGGAGAAGGAGGAGTCAGTGACCCCCTTCCAGTCTATGGGCCTGAGTGACAGAAAGAATGGTAGTGTCAAGAGTAACAGAAGAACCAGGAAGGAGTGGAAGTTTGGGAGTGAAATCAGGAATTCAGTTTTGGACATATTAAGTTTGAGCTGCTGGCCAGACACCTGGGAGGAGGAGATGTCAGAGAGAGCAGTGTGGTACTGGATCGATGGAGACAAGTCAGTAATGAAAATATAGATTTACAAGGTTTTGTGATAAAGTACTGTAAATGATTGTGCAGTGTTGTGTTATAGTGCATTGTTAAAAATGCCATGTTGCAACCCCAGAGGAAGCTAGATTTAAGTACTGGTTGAAATTATCCTTATATTACCATTGAAAACTCAGCACTTCTTGCAGTACTAAGTAATAATGGTAACTTTCTAGTAAACACAAGTATCATTGCACTATGAATGCTGATTTCTATTGGCATCAGCTGATACAAATCAGCATCACTCCATTGAAGTAAGTGGGTCTATACTGCTTTACATCAGCTGTGAATTTGGTCCCATATATTTTGTTGGAACTTTTTGAGATAAATGGCACTGCAATATATAAGTATGACAGATATTCATGACTAATCCAAAAGCAGAAATTTTTTGAATGTATTAGATATTGACAAAAATCTCCTTGACCAAGTTGGATAGTAAATCATCCTTAAATTGTATAGGAATAACTGTCCAAAATGAAACACAGTTGAATCTTTTTTCTTTTGTCCATTCTCTTTTTTGAGAACACAATAAACCAGCTACTGGAAACAAGAAGTGTACTATGTAGCTTCTGGCAGTGGCTGACACTAGTTCAAATAGAAGGCCGTTAGATACAATTCTCAACACAGTTGTGACCGGGTCCCAGTGGGGGCCAGCTGTGGTCACTCAATTAGGGTGAACTGCAAAGAATGGGGCAGACAATCCCCAAAAAGCTGGAGTACATTCCAATACTTAGATTTACCAAACCAGCATAAAACAGCTTCTTAATTACCTCACTGGTTACTCAGAAGTCCAAACCACACAGTTCCCTTAAAATGATCCAGCCTCAGGCCTCCATCCAGGTACCTAAGTTAAATAATAATAAATAAATGGAGATATCCTATCTCCTAGAACTGGAAGGGACCTTGAAAGGTCATTGATTCCAGCCCCCTGCCTTCACTAGCAGGACCAAGTACTGATTTTGCCTCAGATCCCTAAGTGGCCCCCTTAAGGATTGAATTTACAACCCTGGGTTTAGCAGACTAATGCTCAAACCACTGAGCTATCCCTCCCCCCAAATATGATGAAGATTCCTGAAAATCTTATTTCATCTTATAAAGAAAAGGTTCTACCAATCCCAAAGGATCGGACACATTACCTTCCAGGTTAATGAATGTTTCAGATCTTACCCAAATACATGCTACAGCCAATTCTTATTAACTAAACTAACATTTTTTAAAAAACAAAAGAGAGAGAGAGTATGGTTAAAAGGTCAATATACATACAGACATAAGTTCAATTCATTGAAGTTCAGATTCATAGCAGAGATGGTGAGCTTTGTAGTTGCAAAGAGTTCTTTTGGAAATAGTTCATAGGTTAGAGTCCAATGTCATTGCAGGGTGTTCCAGCTTAGGATTGGGATCTCAGTCCTTTTGCCTAAGCTTCCCCTGTATGAAGCCTCAAGCAGATCTGAGATGAACAGGATCAGGACCAAAGGATCTTTTATACAATTTCACGTCCTTTTTGACAAGTTGGAGTTCAAAAGGTAATTAGCATGACTTTGAAGGAGGTCCATCACCGGTACTTAGCAATACAAATGAACATAAGGCAATTTGCTTGTTCCTCCTCCATTCACAGTACATTTCAAAGAGAGATGAATACCGAGATATCCCATGTTTACAATTCATTTACATGCTAGGATGTTCTTTTGATCTCTGAACTATCAGAATACAGCATGATGGGCGATCACTGGTTACCGAGTATGATCATCTTCCATGGGAGTTATGGGTCGTCAGGTGGCTAATAAGGCCAATCCTTGAACCACAAGTTCTATTGCAATGAGGGCAGATGTTTTCAGGTTCAGCAGGAGGCTGATGACCATGACTGGAAGCCAGCCTCTCCTTCCTTCTGCGCCTCTTGTCCTCTTCAGCTTGTCGGCGAACAAGTTCAAAATGCAGGGGACCATCACGTAGGACTTCACTCCAGTTTAAGTGATCCTGGGCAAGTATGTCCCAAGTGTCAATGTCAATATTACACGTTTTTAGGTTGTTCTTCAGTAAGTCCTTATAACGCTTCTATTGTCCCACCCACCTTATGGTACCCTTCTTTCAGCTGAGAAAACAGGACCTGTTTTGGGATGCGATGGTCTGGCATCTGGACAACGTGACCAGTCCAGCGGAATTGCTGACGGATGATCATTGCCTAGATACTGGTGGCCTTTGCCTCTTCCAGGACATTAATATTCGTGCACCTGTCTTCCCATTTGATCATCAGAATCTTACGAAGGCAGCGATGATGGTGCCTCTCAAGGACTTTCAAGTGGTGTCTGTAGGTTGTCCAAGTTTTGGACCAATACAACAGTGTTGGGAGAATAACGGCTTGATAAACAAGAAGCTTGGTTTCTGTTTGAATGTGGTGATCTTCAAAAACCCTGTGCCGTAAATGAGAAAAAGCTACACTGGCACAGCTCAGGCGATGTTGAATTTCTGCATCAATATCTGCCTTGGATGAAAGATGACTTCCAAGGTAGAGGAAATGATCAACATTCTTCAGTACCACTCCATTGATTTTTGGAGAGGGCTGATAGAGCATTTTAGTCTTCTTGATATTAAGAATGAGACCAAGACATGCGTAAGCATTGGCAAACACATTCAAGATAGTTTGAAGATCTTTCTCAGAGTGGGCAAAGATTCCGTTGTCATCAGCATACTGAAGTTCCACAATAAATGTTGTGGAGATCTTACTCTTGGCTTTCAGCCTGCTAAGCCTGAACAGCTTTCCGTCCATTCTGTAAATGATTTCAATGCCAGCTGTAAACGTCCCAGCAACTAGGTAAAGAATGACGGCGATAAAAACCACAAACATGGTTGGAGCGATGATACAGCCCTGTTTTACTCCTGTTTGTACTTTGAAAGGTTCACTCTGAGAGCCAGTGCTGCTCAGAACAGTTGCTTTCATGTTATCATGAAGCAATTTTAGGACATTGAGGTATTTATCAGGACATCCAATCTTGGAGAGTACAGTCCAGAAGGCATGGTGATTCACTGAATCAAAGTCTTTAGTTAGATCAATAAAAGCCATGTACAGTGGTTGGTTTTGCTCCCAACACTTTTCTTGCAGCTGCCATGCTGTGAAGATCATATCCGCAATTCCACGACATGGTCGGAAACCACTCTGACTCTGGTAAAATTTCTTCTGACAGGGGCAGAAGGCAAGTTGCAAGGATCCGCACCAGAACTTTGCCTGCAATGGCTAGGAGGGAGATACCACGATAATTTCCACAATCCATTTTATCCCCTTTCTTGAAGAGGGTGACAATCAGGGCATCCCTCATTTTACTGGGTATCTTCTCCTTTATCCAGATTTTAAGGATAAGCAGATAAAGCTACTGAATTAGCTCTGGTCCACCATCTTTAAAGATTTCAGGGGGGATCCCATCTAGACCTGCTGCCTTGTTGTTCTTCATCAGCTTGGTGGCATTGTGTACCTCATACAAATTAGGAGGGTCTCCGAGCTCATCCCTAAATGGTCGTTGAGGGATTTGCTCAAGGACTTCATCTGCAACCATAGAATTACGGTTAAGGAGATCTTCAAAATGTTCTTTCCAGCGAGAATTGATGGCTTCGTTGTCCTTCAGAAGTGTGGTTCCATCCTTAGAGCGAAGAGGATTCATACCATGGCAAATTGGCCCATAAACAGCCTTGGTGGCACTAAAGAAATCACATGTATTGTGGATGTCTGCGAGATGTTGGAGTTCTTGCACTTTCTCAGTCCACCATTTGTTCTTGAGTTCTCTGGTTTTACATTGGACTTCCACCCTCGCCTTGGCATGGGCTTCTCTCTTTATATTACAATTTATGTCATTCTGCCAAGCACGAAATGCCATTCTCTTCTCATTAATGAGTTGCTCAATTTCAGCATCATTCTCATTAAACCAGTCCTGATGTTTTCTGGTTTGGTAGCCTATGGTTTCCTCACAGGCATTGATGATTACTGCTTTCAACTGGCTCCAGTGTTCCTCAATTTCTTGGAAGTGGTCATGCTTAATAGGGTCCTTCAAATCTTGAATCTTCAACTTGCGCCTGACCTGTTTCTTTTGCAGTCTCCATTTGGGAGCAATCTTAATTTTCATTGTGGATCGAATAGGGCAATGATCAGTGCAACAGACTTCAGCACTTGTCATTGCTCTTGTGAGAAGTATGTCACTATGATCTCAGGCACGAACTATAATGTAGTCAGGGAGGAGCCAGTGCTTTGACCATGGGTGTCTCCAAGATGTTTTGAACTTTTCCTTTTGTTGGAAGAGAGTGTTCGTAATAATAAGTTCATGTTCAGCACACTTGGTCAGGAGCAGAATTCCATTTGAATTGCTTTTGCCAACTCCTTCTTTCCCAGTTGTTCCCTTCCACAGGTCTGAGTCTCATCCCACACGTGCATTGAAATCCCCCGGAAGGATGATGTTGTTTTCTGTAGGGGTCTCCAATAAAATGGTTTCCAACTGAGAATAAAAATCTTCCTTTACATTCTCATCGGCATTCAGTGTTGGTGCATAGGTGCTCACAATAGTTGCCTGTAGATTTTTGGTGAGCCTCAATCTGAGTGTCATAAACCACTCATTGATGCCAACTGGTACCTCAGAGAGGCAGCTTATAGCAAAGCCCACTCCATACAATCGGTGTTTGCCCTTACTCAGCCATGCAGTGGAGCAAAGGAGAGTAGGAATCCCCTTGCTCTCCTGCTTGGTCCTGCTCAGATTGTGACTCCAGTCACAGTAGGGAGAACAAAGACTGCTTGCCTGCTGCTGATGATTTGTGTAAGGAATAGGAGCAGGAGCCTTGATTACACCCCACTGCTTGCCAGCCAGATCAGTGGGCTGAGTGCACAAGGGGATGTAAACTTGTCCATAAAAAGGGGTGGAGAAACTGACTGCCCTTCAAAGTCACAATTCCTTTCAGTGCCCCTTGCCCAGGGCCCAGTTGCAAAAAGCACATACTAGTTCATAGATATCATACCTGAACTGTGAACCTCTTAAAGTATGGACCAAAACTTTGGTAACTTACACATTGCAGTTGCAGGGTGGCTACGGATCACATTTATGTTTTATATTCACATATACCCAAAACTGAAGTCTTGGATTTCAGAGTGTGTTAACTCCACAAGTGAACTATGCAAACAAAATAGATTCAGCATGACTCGTTTCCGCCTGTGAAAGTCTCAAAGTCCTTATCAGATTCTCCTTCAGCAAAATGCCCCCATCATACAAACAAACATGGGACACACAATGGAAGGTTGCCAATTCCAGAAGGGCAGTTAAGGTTGCTTATTAATTGTGCAGTTTGGTATTCTTAATGTTTAGATTTTGCTTTTTTGTTGGTTTCCAAAATTTTCTTTTTTGAGTTTCTAGGCTTTGTAACATTTGTATGTGTAAGTGTAACACTGATAGACCCCAGTCGTTGGCGGGCAGGACCAAACCTGGGGCCTCGGGAGCTTAGTGCATGAGCCTCTACCGCATGAGCTAAAAGCCAGCTGGCTCTTAGCTAAGGCTGTAGAGCAGACTCATAGTCTCTCTCTCTAAGAGGTCTCGATGCCACTAGATGGGACAGAACACCATACCCAGGAGGTGTGTGCGTTACATAAGGGGGGGAAAGGATGCCATAAGACTACAAAGCAAACTCATTTCCCTCCTTTCCCCCAATAAAATTGCTGGATAGTTATAGCCTTAGCTCCAGTTTAAGAGGGTTTTTTGTTTGCTCGCTTTTTGTTTTTGCGTAGGATTTTGTATGCAACAAAAACAAAGACACGTTTGATTAAAAGAACACTTCAGCTAACATTCTGAAAATATTCTTAAGTGAATTCAATAAGTAGAGATGGTCAGGTAATAAAAACACAAACACCTGTAAATAAACTGTCAACTACTGAAAAAATATTCACAAATAATTTATTTGAGAAATAGTGTTGGACCATCTATAGAATTGATCAGACAGTGCAATAATGTATTAATATAGCATTTATCCAACAATCATTTTGAAAAGTTTGGGTTTAGGCAGCTCTATTACTGAACATCTTTCTTAGCCAAAGCAGTTCTGTTTAATTTAAAAAAAATAATGATATATCCCAAATCCTCCTGGTAGCTTCCAGCCCTAGTATCTAGGCTGGAAACTGGACAGATGCATCCAAGGCAGAGACACAGAAGAGAGCACCAGACCTGATATACAAAAGTCACTTGAGCCTATTGTATGAAGTAACCTTTTGCATCCCTTACACACTCCAACTGTAGGTTGTACAGCAGCACCCCTGCCCCTGGACCCGTTCTCTCCCGACTTGTCCCTGTGCACCACCATGTATGGAGTGTACTCACCCTGCACAGGCCCCCAAATCCTTGCCCACCTGTCCACAACAGAACTACATTAATTCCCTTGCTAAGGGACCTGCAGCAGTTGTGTGGGATGGGATGAGGAAGACAAGGGTTGCACTGAAACATGCTTCAACAGCTCTCTCTAGTCTAGTGCATTCACCTTAGTTAGCGATTTGGAGAATCCCCATGAACTGCAAGGTATATTGTGTTTACAGTAAACTGGATGCTTTCAGCATGCAATCTACCATAATCAGGGTAACTGATGGCTCCATTGTGTCCTTGCTGATCATAACAGACACATCAACAGGTGCAATAATTTACAACAACAATCTCTTTTGTAAATGGCATTGTGTCTGTCACATCTAGCTAGAATAGTTTATCCAAAAATATATTGGTATTTGAACTAATGACTGGTAGTGTGCTGCCAGCTGTTAGTAGTATTATCTATGAAATGGCACAACATAGTCATATACATTTTTTAAAAGCATGAGACTCATTTTCCCACTGGTTCCTATAATAAAACACATGGGATAACACAATGTTAATTTTCATCCAATGTTTTATAGACTGTATATATTATATACATGTGTATATAGCTTATGAAATGGCTTATTTATTTATATTTGTACTATGGTACAAATTGGAGGCTGCACTGAAGATTAGGGCCCGCTTGCACTAGGTCTTGAACACAGTATCAGACAGTGTCTTCCCCAATGGAACTGTCCTTATATTGGTGGGAACTTCCATACATCCATATACAAGTTGTTTTTTTGTTCCCCCCATTCATGGTTTTCTGGATACCCATTGATGGAAGTTACTCCAGTTCCCACTGAAATTACTGTTCGTATGCGGGCCTTAAATCAGTGTAGTGCCTGGGAGGACACATCCCACTACCTTTGGAACTACACTGGTGAAAACACTCCTCTCATGTCTGTCCCACACTGCATCAGCCCTTGTAGAACTGCTCTGTCTTAGCCATCTGTCCACAGTCCACTGCTCCAGGGTTATCTAGGCTGGAAGTCACTCACTTGTTCAAATTGTGCTTGATCACTGACGCAAGACACGGCAAGTGAGAGGAGCAATCAGAAGAAACAGGAAGGGAAGATCAGGCAAATAGTAATAAAATATGCATTTACATGATATTTACAGAACTGTTCACAGCCAGATGGTTTCCAGTCTGTTAATTTTTTTAATTCTTATTTAAAAAAAATAAACAAGATAACCACCAGAAGTCCCTACTAACCTTCTACCTAACAGTTAGCAGTTTCCTATAGGCATCCCGGCAGAAAGGATTTTTGAATAGGTATTGGATGAAGGGCCAGGGCAATGGCTTTCCAGATTAGATTGCAGAAGGTGTTCCATGCATAAGGGAATGTGTGGCAATAAAGCCTGATGGTATGGAAGAGGAAGAGAGACAGATGAAATGAGGA
This sequence comes from Terrapene triunguis, assembly GCF_002925995.2. NCBI lineage: Eukaryota > Metazoa > Chordata > Testudines > Emydidae > Terrapene > Terrapene triunguis. The sequence goes on from NW_020664419.1 coordinate 17,271,941, forward strand.
CCAGAGACTTGTGCAGAAATATAGTGCAATATACTGTATATGAATGTAAATCTTAACACTTGGTTATAAAGTTACTAAGGGAAATGTGTATTACCTAATGTATTTACAAGTAGGCACACATTGATAGATCTACACATAATATATAGTCTATACTTTTGAGCTATATTATGAACACATTATAGGTGGCATCAAGTAGAACAGCATGGCCTAAAGAGAGGCATCATTGGTTAGTGGGC
>NW_020664419.1:17292176-17407867 GCF_002925995.2 Terrapene triunguis
ATTATAGAAAGGGAAGAGTAAAAAAAAAAAAATCTCTCTGAATTGAGAGAGCAAACAGCAAACTCTTATCATCACTGCACTCTCAGCCGCTCAGCCTACCAGCAACCAGCAGCTGCAACCAGACAGCTAAGAACATCGAGAAGAAACAACCTTGCAACCCAACACTGTTTCTGACATCAACAGACACGTCAGCATCATTGGTGAGATGGAGTTTGCAAAAGCACTGCCGAGGGATTAGATGTAACTTTTTCTTGTAATAATTTTAATGGGATATTGAATTGCTATTGTAATTTAAGGTATTAACAGCTTCTCCTGTTTCTTTCAGCTATGGTTAAACTATAAGGAGATATCAGCGAATCTTGGTAAACACATATATAGTGGGATTTAATGAGAATTTACGTTTCTTAATATTTATTTATTTGCTTGTCTCAAGACCACTCCTTGAATGGCTTTTTTTTAAAAACGGAGTTAAAACTTTCTTTAGTTTCATAAGAATTAGTTAAGATCACTGGCCTCTACCTGTTTATGAACTCTTTAAGTTATCCACAGTAAACCAAACAGGATTCACCAACCCTTCAACTAGATTCCTTTAGCCATCTCTAAATGGTTTTGTTATCTGATACACTGTGACAGGACTCATTACTGATTTGGGAAATAATGTACTTTGGCTTTAGTTTACTTAAAGAGTATCTCCGTACCAGGGTAACTGCACTCTCCAGGCTGTAATATCTGTTGAAAGCTCTCCACAGAGAGATGTACAGAAGTGATGGCATTGGAAATAACCTTTGTTTTTAGGTTGTTTGTGATGTTTTGTTTTTATTTATTAAAGGAAAAAAATGGAAAATAGTCATAGTTAATAATTATGATTATTTTGCTTGTCTTTAATCATGGTGTCCCCCAAGGCCTGGAAAGAACTTCATGTGACTAAAATAGTGGGGATTACATCCCTGAACTGGCAGTGATGAGACACTTAGTAAGATTTGGCCTAACATTTCTTGTTTCTCTAGACTACAGGTTTTTAGTAATTTTGGGGATCAAATTACTTGGCACTCAACAGCTTAAAACTCACCTTTCTACCCCACACTCTCCATTTAAGGGCATATTTTCAGCTTCTTCAATATAATGGCCTTGCAGTGCAAGTCCTTGTCTAGCCAGAAAATGTATACTACTTAGCATTTTCATTGGGTTTTCTTCTTTCTTTTGACAGTACTGACAACTTAGCACATCACCACCATTCTTAGTGGTCTTTGGAACAATATTACCTCCTTTCTGGTGACATGAAGACGCTTGATGCCTTTTGAATTTGTCTCGAGCGTTTTTCCAATGATAGAATCCAGATTATGCGAAAAGCTTCATCTGTGTACTTATTCAAAAGTAGTCTGTGCCTAAAATCTCTACAACAGTACAAACAACATCTGCTGTCATTAACTTCAGAATAATGGAGCCATTAAAAATAATCAAACTAGGATGGGCAGAATGGTCTTGTTTTCCAAAGTTATACACAGGGAAAGAATCAAGTCATGGTTGTTGAGGTAACTGAGAAATGCTAACAGTATCAGGCGACTGGCATTTGGTTCCTATTGCAGGGATAGCTGAAAATTACAACCAGCAGAAGTTGATCCACATGTAGTTTCTTCCTTTTGAATCAGCCATGCTTTAAGTGATTTCATTTTAGCCCCTGAAAATACACACTTTGTTTTTGTAATTCACTCAGTCACTACTCAGAAGAACACAAGAACATAAGAGGAGCCTTCTGGGTCCATAGGCGGCAGGTGGAGCCCCTCCTTTGGGGAGGCTAGCCCCCGGCTCCACCCCTTCTGCCTGTACCCCCTCCCAGCCACCTCCCTGCAGCTGGAGCCCCAAGCGCTCCCACTCCCCCCTCCTGCATCCAGAGCCTTGAGACCCCATGCTCCCCTGCCACAGCCCGAGCCACAAGCCCCCCCTCCCATGTCCAGAGGGTCCCCGAGCCAGCCGGAGCCCCCTCAGCTGTGCCGCACCTCCTCAGACCCCAAGCTGCCCCATGGGAAAACCTCTTGTCTCTTCTCTTCCAGAGGAAGAACCTGAGCTTTTGATGTGCACCATGCAGGTTCTGGGGCGTAATTTAATCTTTCACAAATTTATCAAGCTCCATCTTTAAACCAGTTAGGTTTCTTGCTCCCACTACTTCTAGGAGAGATTGTTCCAGAACCTCACTCTGATGGATAGAAACCTTCGTCTAATTTCCAGCCTAAATTTACTCATGGCCAGTTTATATCCTTGGCCTTGTGCCAACATTGTCCTTTAATTAAATAGCTCTTCTCTTTCCCTGGTGTTTACCCCCTTGATGTATTCATAGAGAGCAATCCTATCCCTTCTCAGCCTTTGTTTTGCTAGGCTAAAGAAGCCAAGCTCTTTTAGTCTCCTCTAAAGATAGTATGGTAGCATCTCCCTTCCCCATACTATCTTAGTTACCCTTCAATTCACCTGTTCCAGTTTGAATTAATCTCTCTTGAATATGGGTGACCAGACTTGTACACAGTATTCCGGATGAGTTTTTACCAGTGCTTGTACAATGGTATGAATATTTATACTGGAAATACCTAACCAGTGAGAATGATGAAGGACTGCAGAATTAAAAAAACACACACCCACACCCACAATACTATCTAGAATATTGAAACATTTAGCTGGCCTCTGGTTTTAATCACTGCAGTCTTTGTAAAGCAGTCTACAATGAGCCAGATGAAGAAAGGGAACAGCCTACATCTGGATCTGTGCATGCAATAGGAAAACTACTCTTTTTATGTTTTGTGCAGCCCCCTGGGTTCCTGTCTCACCCAGAGCCACTGACAAGGAAAAGACTACATATAAGATGACAGCTGGAGGTCCTTTGTCTCTCTCTCTCTCTCTCTCTCTCCCCCATGCATGATGAGACTGAGGTGAGAGGCTGCACAAGAACAAGCATAGAATCATTATGTCTGGCCTACCACCTCTTTTTGTGAAAAGAACACACGGAACTCATGGGGAGAGGAAGGACAGAAGAGATGAATCAAGGAGGAGGCTCTGTGAACCAGCCCCAGTGAAGTGGCAGCCAACTAGACCTATCCTAGGTCTCTCTAAAGAGAGAGGGAATCAGAATTCTTCTTGAACAGAAAGAGGATAAATTTTTAGCCTTCATGAGAGAAGGAAGGAAACAACCAGGCTGGCTGCAGAAAGAGGGGGAGAAGCACAGACAGGTGAGCCTCACCTAGGCACACAGAATTCGCCTGCACAAGAAGAGGAGACCCTGCTTGCTGAGCCACTTCCTAGCCAGGGAAGAAAGGAGCCAGAGCCTGTTGCAGGAGAGACCTTCTTCAACCCAGCTCCAGCTAACAAAAGCCAGCTGAAAGAGAAGATTTCAAGCAGCCAAGACTATCAGAGGACTGTATCACTCCTGGGCCAAAGAGAACAAAATATGAGTCATTTGGGACTGTCCCAGCAAAAGTAATGATATAAAACCAATATTCAACAGCTATTATTTTTAATACTAGCCCCTCCCAATAAAAAAGTCTGTGCCCCTGCTACTTATAGAGAAGGATTTGCTACCCCCATTTCCAGAGAGTGTGTTTGAGGTTTACAAAACTCCCCAGCATTGGGATGTTTCATGGAGTTCCGCAGAGAGCAAATGATGACCTGGTTTTCTTCAAAAGAGCATGTGATGGATTTTTGAAGGTGACTCATTCCTAATCCCGTCCCTCTGCACTAGCTTCCACTGAATTCTGTGGATCATGGAACCTCTTGCATGGAAAAATCTTCATTATAATGAGAGTAGTGGTCTTTAACATTCTAAAGCACACAGTTACTATGCTTTAACAGCCATCTTTCTAGTCCAGTCAGCAATGTTGGAAAAATCTATCTTTACCCTTTGCACTTTAAACAGAATAATTTTTCTCGTGTAAAACGGTGAGAATTCTTAATATACTGGCTTTCTGAAAAGCCAGCTTAAAAATGCTGGGTTTCAGGGAAAGTCTGGTTTGTGCTGCGTATAAAAAAGGCATTTGGAAGTAGAAGAATTTGATTGTTCAATAAACTATGAAGAATGGCAATGTCTATGGCTCAGAGGAAATCATTACTCAGCCTGAAATACAGATACTAGCCAGGTTATCATTATGATTATTTATCATCATCATAATCATATACTTTCCTGTAGCACCTATCAAGATAGAATCTGAGGAGCACGTAACATGGCAATTTAGCAGCAAAAGTATCTGAAGACAAAATGTATGATCTGAAAGTACATTTGGTGTACATATTTGTCCTTCTTTGGAGTGATTAAAAATCTTATGGATCGACACATCAGTATTGCATGTCAAAACACTGAACTATAATGCCAGGAGAAACTGATCTTCTCTGACAAACTGAGAAACAGAACTATACTCTTTTGCATTGGATGATACCAAGTTTCATGGGATCTTCTGGCATGGCAGTAGACAGGGGATTTGGGGGGATGAAAGCAGGGAAGGGGTGGGATTGGGAGACCCACGGCTTTGTACAATCTCCAGTCCTATCTCCTCTGCTCATAGGTCTAGTCTCCTGTCTGTCTGTGTTTCCCTCCTCGTCTCCATGCCTTCCCACCTCTGCCTTATGCCAGTAGCTGCTCAGTATAACTTGGCATCAGCAACAGGTCCATGTGTTATAAATACTGTTGCCCCTTTGGCCAGGAAAAAGCCACAATATGGGGCCCAGCAGCATGCCTTCTGTTTGGATGAGAAACTGGTGACATGGGGTACATTCCTGGTGTCAGGGCACCGGAACTGGGGGAGGCCAGGCAGCCATGGCACATACACTTTTAAAAGTGGGAGGGCCATGCCTGCCAACTTTTTAACATGGGCGTAGTAGCCTTGGGCAGGCACTCCTAGTTCCAGTGCTCCTGCCTGCTGTAGTCTATATATTCACAAAAATGTACGCAATGTCCTGTTTCCCTGAACAGTGGTAGGAAGCAGCAAGCAGGCAGCTTCCTTGTCTGGAGATCCCAAGTGAACCTCTCCAGCCTGCTCTCAGAAAGTGACTGTATCTCTGCCTCAGTTTCTTTTTAGGGTCATACTGCAACTGCTTCTACCCACTCTCTCAACATGGTACCAAATCTAGCCCCTGCATTTGGAAATGTTCCACTCCCAGACCAGGGGGTTACCTTACAAGTGGTAAGTTCACTGGTTCTCCACTTGTAAGGTAAATCCCGTCTCTTCACGTGTCAGTATATTTATGCCTGTATCTGTAATTTTCACTCCATCCATCTGAAGAAGTGGGTTTTTTACCCACGAAAGCTTATGCCCAAATAAATCTGTTAGTCTTTAAGGTGCCACTGGACTTCTCATTGTTTCCTTATGTTTGTTTTCAACCTGCTGCCTATTAATTTCATTGGATTTTCCTGGTTTTTGTGTTATGTGAAGGGGTAAATAACACTTCCTTATTCGCTTTCTCCACATTATTCATGATTGTATAGACCTCTCTGATACCACCCCTCCTCCCTTAGTCTCCTCTTTTCCAAGATAAATAGTCCCAGTTTTTTGTGACATTCCCTAGGGTGCAACCTGAACTGCTGTGTCTCCTTAGCTTTCTAGTCTGGGATGCCCCACCAGGCTCTGTTCGCTCATAGCCACCAACATGTAAAGTTACTCTCAGCTGAATACATGAATGCTATGCTCGCCCATCCTCCATGAATTGATGCAGGGCGACACCTGCATATCCCTCAGTCCCACCCTTGCTCCCCAGAAATGTGCATCTTGTTCTATTCAGTAGCCCATTGGACCATACAAGCTCATAATTAGTCCATTATTCCAACAATGGGTAATGAATATGCACCAGCCCTATTGATCCAAACATACTGGTTTAAATAAAACAAGTTTATTAATGATCTTGATGATGGGATGGATTGCACCCTGAGCAAGTTCGTGGATGACACTAAGCTGGGGGGAGAGGTAGATACGCTGAAGGGTAGTGATAGGGTCCAGAGTGACCTAGACAAATTGGAGGATTGGGCCAAAAGAAATCTGATGAGGTTCAACAAGGACATGTTCAGAGTCCTGCACTTAGGATGGAAGAATCCCATGGCACTGCTACAGGCTGGGGACCGACTGGCTAAGCGGCATTTCTGCAGAAAATGAGAAGCTGGATATGAGTCAACAGTGTTCCTTTGTTGCCAAGAAGGCTAACAGCATATTGGGCTGCAATAGTAGGAGCATTGCCAGCAGATCGAGGGAAGTGATTATTCCCCTCTATTCGGCACTGGTGAGGCCAGTATTGCATCCAGTTTTGGAGTACTGCGTCCAGTTTTGGGCCCCCCACTACAGAAGGGATGTGGACAAATTGAAGAGAGTCCAGCGGAGGGCATGATTTATGAGGAGAGGCTGAGGGAACTGGGCTTATTTAGTCTGCAGAGGAGAAGAGTGGGAGGGATTTGATAGCAGCCTTCAACTACCTCAAGGGGGGGTTCCAAAGAGGATGAAGCTCGGTTATTCTCAGAGGTGGCAGATGACAGAACGAGGAGCAATGGTCTCAAGTTGCAGTGGGGGGAGGTCTAGGTTGGATATTAGGAAAAGCTATATTGCTAGGGGGGTGGTGAAGCACTGGAATGGGTTACCTAGGGAGGTGGTGGAATCTCCATCCTTAGAGGTTTTTAAGGCCTGGCTTGACAAAGCTCTGTCTGGGATGATTTAGTTGGGGTTGGTCCTACTTTGAGCAGGGGATTGGACTAGATGACCTCCTGAGGTCTCTTCCAACTGTAATCTTCTATGATTCCTTCTATGATTCTATTAACTAGAGACAGATAGATTTTAAGTGACTATAAGTGATAAGGTCACTTCTGATATAAGTCAGAAATGGTTACAAAAGAAATAAAAAGATAAACGTGCAAGCTAATTCCTAAACTTTATCAAGACTAATAGGTTTAAAAGCAAAAAGGTTTCTCTCACCCAAAAGCTTTCAGCAGTCTGTACTGGCTGGAAAAACCTCCAGGCCAGTACCACTCCCCCCAGTTCAATGATGCACCTTTTGTATTTCAAGTGATCTTGCTGCTGTGAGTAGAGATGGGGGAGGAGAGATAATTTGTGTGCTGTGAATTCTTCATTCTGATACCTTTCCCCCCTCTTTGGGGATTACCCCCAGCTGGAGTATAGACAAAACAGTCCCCTATGTACATGAGATCTGCAACGTATTTTAGGTGAATTGTAAATTTCTTGCTTACACCCAGGGCCGGCTCCAGGGTTTTGGCTGCCCCAAGCAGCCAAACAAACAAACAAACAAACAGAAAAGCCGCGATTGCAATCTGCGGCAGCAATTCGGCGGGAGGTCCTTCGCTCCGAGCAGGAGTGAGGGACCGTCCGCCGAATTGCCGCCGAACAGCTGGATATGCCGCCCCTCTCCGAAGTGGCCGCCCCAAGCACCTGCTTGGTAAGCTGGTGCCTGGAGCCGGCCCTGCTTACACCTTCTGCGTATGTGAAGTTTGAGCTGTCTCAGAGATGACATGTAAATTCTTTGTTTATAGTCTCCCCTGCTGGTAAATGGATGTTTCAGCAGTTAATAGTTTTCTGACACCTGTGGTCAGTCCTTTATTCTCTCTAAGGAGCTAGTCTGTGGTTGTTCCCCAGAATTACAAAATATTTCAGTAACAAACATACAGCAAAATGTCATTATTTCACATGCAGTGTTGTTACACATATTTAAACTGGATAATAATATTCAGCAGATTATGAGTTTTCAAATGACACTGCACAAGGCATACTTTGTACGAAATATAACATAACCATATAAAAATGGTGAACATGGGGTACAGGGTGTCACAGTCTTTTTGATCTGTCCTCATAAATTTAACCCTGAAATTCCCTTATGAGTGATACAGAATCTCAAGGAAACCTCATAGCTCCACATTGCTTAGGTTGTCTGGCCAAGTAAACAGAGTCGTCAGTCTCACAATACCCCTTTAACAACTCAGTGGGTGGTTACCTGCTTGTATCCACTCTTTCAAAAGAACATTTCTCCTATCTTGCCCCTTCAAGGCAGCCTGTTACCCCCAGTCAGGTAAGCTGTTTCTGGCTTAAAGCACCTCTAAACCAAGCTCAGAAGTTTCTATGTAGATGGTAGGGCGGGTTGGGTTAAAACCCAGGTAAGAGCACAAGTTAACTGTTCAGTGAAGATATCTTTAGGCTTTTGTAATGCTGTCCTTTACTATAGTATTCAAGCATATTTAGCAGCTAAAGCACTAAATTTGCCCCTTCATCCTTTAGAATGATGACAATGATCATGAAAAAGCTAATATCACTCAGGAAAACAGGTACATAAAATCTGACAGGCTGATTTTATAGAATAGAGAGATATTAATAAACAGGTTTTATAATGATTGGGATTTGTTTTGGCAAAAGCAGACTTTTTTAAAAGCTTTGGTAGTGTTTGAAAGTGTATGAGGAGATATGGGAATCATAAGCCTTTTCCATACCCTACAAACATGATCCCTGCTAGAAGCTGGTATAGAGAGTGGAATTCTGAAAGGCTGTTCCTCTAGAGAGAGCTATGTTAATATAGTACACATCTAACAAGTATTTAACATGCTACATGTTATATAATATTTACCGTGAGACACAGGCAACTTAAAAATATTAAAATTCACTTTATCAATAAATCACCTTCTATTTGTTGAATGTGCTTAAGCAAATGATGTAGGTATTTAGTAGAAGCTAAGTACTTAACATCTTCACTCAGATCCTCCTGGTAGTTGTTGGCAGCTGTAACGCTTTACCTGCAAAGGCACAAGAGCTACTGGCAAACATATTAAACCACTATACACAGGGAGAATGGAACAGTCAAAGTGCATTTCTCAGGTCCATTATGTCTGTTTTGTGCTGGGACTTGGCCTGGGGCAAGAGAGTGTATCCAGGGAACCCCTGTGTTCTGGCAATCCATAGTTGGCTGAACAGCCCTGGGGTCCTACAGGCTGCTCTAAACTACAGAAGGGACTGGGCCACCACAAAAGTATCCTAGAATGGGAAAGGTGCAAATGGCTTTTTGACACCTCCTGTCTTCAGTTGCACCCAGCTCTCCTTGGGTGCAACTGAGAATCAATCCCAAGATCTGTCAAGCAAATCTGAGAGGAATATTTTCCCCTTTATAATTTAGAGTAGCAATGATGCATCTTACATTTCAAATATAGTGTGCTAAGCACTTTGAATAGAAATTTGCTTTGATTGCACATAAATTTGGAACTCAGTTTTGCCTTTTTATGTGTCTTTTCCTATTTTGTTGACTCAGACTTTGCTTATGGCATTGTCCAGAAGATGAGCACTATAACCTAATAATAAGGGTTGTTGTTTTTTCACTGTCATTGACTCCCATGATACTTGCAAGTGCCACAATGCAGCCAAAGAGTCCTTAGTCTTCCTGACATCCTGGCATTTCATTTTAGCACACAATCCAATATTGTGTGTCCCCGAGTGCATTCAATTTCCAAATACATATTTTCAACAAAATAAATCAAACTCCTCTCCTTAGCTATTCACCATGGAATACAACACTGTTGACTCTGTACACAATACATTTCAATGCACAGATGAGAATTTGTGACTTCAAGTGTGTTAGACTATTTGTTTAGCAGTGCAAATATTAACAGCCTTTATGAAGTTCTGCCTCTGGATCAATCTCAGAATGTCAGAGCTGACCCACAAAAGCTGGGATTTAATGATTTGTGTTCTGTATTATAAAATGGACAAGTTCCCAACTATCACTCTGTTTGCTTTTTCTACTTCCTTTTAACTAAATGTGATTATAAAGGAGACCTTTAAAATATGTTCAATAGTTCTTATAACACTACAGTCAAGATTAATTGCATACATAGTAAACTACATGTGAAAATTTGAAGTCCAGTTATGGTGTGATGTCTAAACAAAAATATACAAGTATCTCCGTCTCACCATATTTGAACAGCTTTTAAGGTAGCCAGATATGTTATTCTAGAATTAACAGTTCACTTAGTAGTTGAAAATCATTTTGTAAAATAAAGATATTTCTGCAGGCTGACAATTGTTAGGGCATACTGTGCACAAGACTGAATTGATGCAAAAGAAATTAAATATCATTACTAATTATTTGCATTACAGTGGCACCTCTTCTGTTCTATATAGGTTCTTATACTGTCCTGATCATTGTAGTATCTGAATGCCTTCCAATGGTGTAATAAGCAATGTGACTGATTGATTTTTCTCTCGCAGCTAGGGGCCATATGGATTAGAGCCCCTTTGTTAGCTACTGTACAATCACGTAACAAAAATTCTGTCGCTATTCCAAAGAGCTTATGGTGTAAGTAAATATCTCAAATATAGGAAATCTTTTCTTAAAAATTGCAGGGAAAACACCAACTCAACTTTAATCACCCAAGGGCTGAATCTTGAAAGATAAAAGCATGTGCTTGTGTAATCCACACACCTCCTGGGGGTGGTGTTCTGTCCCATCTAGCAGCACTGAGACCACTTAGAGAGAGAGATTAATGAGTCTGCTCCACAGCCTTAGCTAAGAGACGCATGGCTTTTAGCTCATGCAGTAGCGGCTCATACATTTAGCTTCAGAGGTCCCAGGTTTGATCCCACCCACCAACGACTGGGGTCTGTCAGTGTTACACTTGGTAGTCAGTATGAACCAGAATAGTCCTTCTGGGCATGCTCCATTTTGTAGGTGCTGCATGCTTTCCCTTCAGCTCTCCTTTTTCTCTGCAGCCAGTGCATAAGGCAAAGAGAAACACACACAGAGCCCCACTGAGCATGGGTGCAGGAGTCTGCCTGCCCAGTTCTCTTTGCATTATCGGGGACTATGTAAGAGCTGTCAACATATCATTGATCTCAGTGGGTGCTGTTCATGCTTTTTTGTAATGGGCAGCTACACCCTTTGGGATAGCTAGTGTTGAGGTCAGTGCTATGATTCCTCTGCACCTTGTGTTCAGGCTGTGCAAGCCCCTATTCAGGTGTGTAAATTCAGAGAAGGGCTCTCTGCTCCTTCTCCTCTCCCTTGAGCAACACAGGGCCAGCCAGTATATGGTCCTTGATCGTGATTTGGATTACAGGGATCCAAACTTGATAAATTGTTCCTCATTACATTTCATTCCATTTCTACCTACTGTTCTGCATTAAGTTATTGAATCCTGTTTACAGTTTATTCCATTTTACGGATGGTTACTGCAAGGACAAAAGGAAAAAAGAAGTAGCTTGAAAATAGACAATTATCCTTCTTTTAAGCTGCTGTAATCATAAGATACTTACAAAATTCCCTAGATCTACACTCACACACAACAGCATATGCCCTAGATAACCTTTCTCATTCTAATAGTAATAGGTGGATCCATTACAGATAACCACGAACAGCACAAGTTGAGATCAATGGTATGTTGATAGCAGTTACTTACTTAGGCTCCAATCCTGCAAAAAGAACAAGTGGGTAGATTCCTGCACCAACACAGAGCTCCATTTATGTCAGTGGGGCTTCATGTGTGGTTCTCCTTGCAGGTTCAGGACTTTAGGGACTACAGCTTTTACAACCTGGTCCAGTCCTGCTGTTGTGAGGGGATCCCACTGCTGAATCCCATAGGCTGCTAAGCTCCCTGGGTCTGGACAGTGACTAATCACTGTTCCTAGCTCTGGGTCATTCAGGTGCACCACCCAAGGGCAGACCGTGTCTCTGACACCCCTCTTGGCAGTGGGACCCCACATTTGAGCTGCTTAGACCCTCAGCCCTCTTGAAGCCCCCAAGTTGCTTAGATACATTCATTCCAGAGGCCACCAGGATAGATGTGCTCTGGTTTCTCTAGTTACACCCTTTGAGGACCATGTGACAGTTAAAGCAAGAAACACAGGCTTTGCAAAGGAATTTCTTAAATACACATGCACTTTACTCACAGCACAAAGAGAGTGACAGATCTATGCAAAACAACAAACACCCAAACACAACCCCCTTCAAAATGAGCTCACCCATCCATTTGGGTTCAAGAGCCGTCCCTCTTGCTGGTGCTGGTTGGCCCCTTGCACACAGAACCCCTCTGCTTATAAACACAGTCTTGGTCATGAGTTCCAGTGTGAAACCCCATGTCCCCCTTAAGCTTGTTTCCTACAGGGTGGTAACATGGATAAGACTCATTAGCAAGTCAATAATCTTTGGTAGCTGTCTTGATTACTCTTGCCTGTGTTAGCACTCCACAAGGGGAGAAACTCCCCTCCCTTTTAGGGTGACCAGATGACAAAGATGAAATATCGGGATGGGGGGGGGCCCGGCGGAGGAAAAAAAAAAAAGCCGCCGCCACCAGGCGGCACAGCCCCGTCTCCATCCGACTCTATGGTGGCCGCAACAGCTGAGCACGCCCCGGCCCAGAGCTGCCAAGCCCACGTGCTGCGCTAGATCCCCGGGGCAGACTGGCTCGCTTCCCGGCTGCCCTCCCCGCCCGGGCCGGGCCGCTCCGTGAGCCATGGGCGCGACACAGGAGGTCCAGGCCTGCCTCGCCTTCTACCGGGGATTCGGGTGGAGGGAGCCGCTGCGGGATCTCTGCCGGGCCGTGCTCACCTTCCTGGAGAAGCTGGACTGGAGCAGTTCTCAGGGTGAGTGCTGGGGGCCACCCTCCCACTTCCAGGCTTGCGCCGCCATACAGCTGATCAGCGCAAGCCTGGGAGGGAGGAGGAATGCGGCGTGCTTGGGGAAGAGGTGGGGCCAGGGCGGGGATTTGGGGAGGGATCCAATGGGGGAAGGAGGGGGTGGGAGTGGGGGTGGGGGTGGCGAGAGCCCCTCCGGGCTCCGCCTGTGCACCGGAGCAGAGGGCAAAATTGCTTGTTTGTCCAGTGTCCCAACCGAACATTGGTCGGGACGTGGGATAAACAAGCAAATATCGGGACAGTCCCGATAAAATCGGGACGTCTGGTCACCCTACTCCCTTTGCAGGGCCTTGCTATACATCACAAATAGTACAAAAGTCTGGTCAGATACAAAATGGGTTTCTACTTTACAGTGCAGGTTACAATCACAAATGACACAAAACAGAATGAAATTCGTGATTGACCCAGACATATTCCCCAAACTGTCACAACAACAACAATCAGATTCAGTGTTTTGTTTTCAGTGTCAGCCTCTGCTTTGCTGTTGGCTAATTTTGAAAGCCAAAAATGAGCAATGAAAAGGAGACCCTTATGGGACTATTAGTAACTTAAATCATATTGAATCAGTGATAACCGTGGTGATGATACAGTGCAAAATTCATCATTGACTTCAGTGATGTTACACAAGAGAATTTGGTCCACAGACTCCAGTTTTCAAAAGAGACCAAATTGTGCTTGGAAATGGATTCATCATGTAAGTGCACAACCATGTGTCTTGCGTGTCACACTGCCAATCTTTGTATGCAAATGTAGGATTTGAACATAGAGTTTATGACTACTCTGATCATGGGGCCCAGAGTAGTTTTATGGACCTATCATGTTTTTTTTGTCCTTGAAGAAACTAGTGCAATTTTAGAATTAATTAAACAGCTTGTATTAAGTATAGCTCATTATGAATTTTTGATTGGTTGATTTTGTAAATTAGACATCCATAGTAAAATTAAGCAACTGATGTTAATAAATGCATTTATGGTTACTAACAGGCAGTTAAGACAGGCTTTCTGTGGGTGCCTTATACCATGAGTCATCTGCACAACAAATCTAAAGTCTCCGCCGGCCACATTCAATGAAATCCACTTGAGTTCACTGAAGCTTTTTGTTTCAGACAGTTTGGGGTTTCAACAGAGTCACATGGTCCTTTTAGTCATAGACTGACCAGAAACAATCTTATCTGATAAGAAGATAGAGGATGGACACATACATCAGTGGTTTATGTGCTGCTCCTTAACCTTCCTATCACTTTGTATTGAATTAGTAAATTACCAGAGGTAAAATCCATATTTCTCACCACTTTCTCTGTCACTGTCCTGGGGGAAAAAATGAAACTTGTTGTTTTTTTTTTTTAACAAGTACCACCACTAACATCTCTCAAAATTTAACAAAACTTTCAAAATGTCAATAAAAATCACAAAGTGATACAAAACTTTTTGTGATTCCTTTATTAATTTGCAAAATTAGTGGAATTGACTAACAGGTATTATTTTAATTTATTTTTAATAAATACACAAGTCTTGTGGTGGGTAGATGTAACAGGGCATGATCCCCAGCTCCTGTTTTCTCCTACAAATTACTTGGACACCTCCAGTTTGTAGATATCACCATGCAGTCTATTTATACTGCTACACTCCACAGTACTACCTTCACATACTAGTGCAACAATGCTATTTACAGTGTTATTCAGCCTCACAATCCCTTCTTCCACAGGAGGGGCGGTATGGGGAAAAAATCTCTCCAACCAGAGATCTTCCTTACTCTGGCATTGTTAACCTCTTTCTCGCTCCCTCATTCTTCTGTCCTGTGTTCTTTTCTACTCTCCCAGTTAGTGGGCTAATTAGCTCTGTGGCTCTCCTCAGCCCAGTCTGATCTAGTAATTAGCCACTCCTTTCCTCACTCAGGCTCTCTTCAAGGAAACTAATTGGAGTTACAGGGACTAGAGTGCTGGTTCAGCTACTGGTTCTCCGCACTCTATAACAGTAGAGCCAGACTTCTGTGATCCTAGAACTACATCAGCATCCATTTCTAATTGCACTCATTCACTATATATTAGCCTTTTGGTTTTCCTACAATTGGTCTTATTTTATAAAAAGGTGATGCAGCCACTAATAAATTTTTGCATAGTAAGGGTGAATTGGTATTCAAAAAAATTAATGATCTTAGATACAAGGTCTGATTCCAATCTCACACACACAATTATCTCCAGTGATTATTCCATACTGACATCAGAGTTAGAGCAGAATCATGCCCATGAACATATAAATGTACTGTAGAGTATGAATACATGAAAACAGCTACAATATTACAATAATTGAAGTCATGAAGTGCTGTTTTTAAAAACTACCTGTTTTTGCCACTAGATAGCAGCATGTCTTCAATGTTCAGATTACATTTCATGCCCAGCTAAACTCAAGATCTCATATCCTATATATTCATATTTACTTAGATCTTTCCTGAAGGTTGCTGTAAGATCGGTGGAGAAAGCTATAGTATAGCATATGGTAAGTATATAAAGCAGTTACAGGTGCCATTTACTAATTTTTGTTGAACATTTGAGCTATAAAAAAAAAATCTGCTCTTACAGAGGTGGAGAGCCAGAGCAATACTATTAATTTGAATGGAGTTACTCCAGCTTTACACTGGCATGCTCAGGGCAGATTTTGGTCTTTGGGGATTTTAGAGACTAATTTTCTAAGAAGATGAGCAAAAATTAATGCAAGGAATGCAGTGAACTCATTCAGTACCCCTCACACATTAAAGTGACAACAAGAGTGCCTGCACTTGAGTGTAGGGTTTATTACTATAAAAAAAGAACATTTTTTTTTTTTAAAGAGACTGCTTCTGTCAGCAGTATTGTAGTCCAAGGGTGTATGAGCAGTGTGCTTTGGGATGATTCACTGCTAGTCCAGTAGGAAGTGTTGAATGGCTTGCTTTAATTGACGTATACAGTGCAACTCACACACTCAGCTCCTGCTAGAAGTATTTTGACGTAAATCTTCCCTTATTTAACAAACGTAGGAGCTAAAAATATACACTTAGGTAAGAGGTGAATGGAGCCTGCTTTTTTTTTTCTTGCTCATGAAATAAAATTGAAAGGCTTGTTAATGCAAAAATAAGGAGCTTTGCCTTGCAACGCTATTTAAAAAATCTTCGCTGATGTGATGCAGGCTTGATTCAAATATTGCACATACATAATGGACAACATTTAAAAAAAAAACCCTCCAGAATAAAAAATGTGCCAGCAACCATTACATAGGGACATCACTGAACAGATGGACAAACTTCTGGCAAGGGGAGTTTGGAAACTAGTGTTTGTGATCCATGCTATTACTTGTGAGGAAAAAAATAACGGGAAAACAGGCCCTAGCTCTAGCAGAAGTCAAGCCAATTTATAGAAGTGGGTAAAAATCACACCCTCTCTTAGCTGGAAGGCAGAGTTTACTCTGAGGAGCCTCCTTCACTGATGTGTGCCTGGGTACCAAGAGGACTTGAAAAAATTCAAATATCTCAATATTAGGATACATCTGAATATCTCAGGGTTTGTTTGTTTGTTGAGGGGTTTGGGAAGGTGAACATTGCCACAGGGAGCTATAAGAATTCTGTCAATCATGGAAACTGGAAGTGCATCTGGGATGCTATGGTAATAGGCAAGACATGCTGGGGTCTATTGACCTGAATTTATAGGGCTAGTTTATTACTCGCCAATGATCTGACCAGAAGATAATTAGGTTCTTATCCCAAATTCAGGCTACAGAATTAGAGAACACAGGGAGTTCAATGTCCTGTGCAGACTTTCGGGATGTGTGGCAAGGACACTCATACTGAGGACAACACCAGAATTTCAAGATCTTTATTAAAATAAATGAAAGAGAAATCAAAGCTATAAACCACAGAGTCAAAAAGAAGTGATACAGTCCTATGGTCCCAGGTGGTAACATCCCTTTTCTAACAGGCTACTTAAACTAGCATACTAACACCCTTCCTTGGAGACCTGGTAATGGGAGACAGAGGACCAGCCTTGTCTCTCGCATGCCCAATGAATTCGATGGTCCAGGCTCCTCAATCCAAGCTGGTAGAGATCAGGTTTGAGCGTTGAGTAGCTAAACTACATTGCAGAAGCTGAGCTGATAGCTTAACACAGGGGTCGGCAACCTTAGGCTTGCGGCCCATCAGGGTAATCCTGGTGGGCCGTGAGACATTTTGTTTACGGTGACCGGCTGCAGGCATGGCCCCTGCAGCTCCCAGTGGCCACCGTTTGCTGTTCCCAGCCAATGGGAGCGGTGGGAAGCAGCAGCCAGCACGTCTCCGTTGAAGCTGGGCTACTTGAGCTGGGCAGGAAATATTTTTCCCATCTTGTGAATTTTTGAGATTTTGAAGATGTTTCCCCTCCTGAATTGGAATGAAAAATCAAAATCTCAAATTTTTTTGTGAACTGAAAATCCAGATTTTGTAGCAATTAATCAAAATGTTTTTTTATTTCAACCTTTTTAAAAACTATAACTACCATACATATTTATACACAAAGTTATTCCAAACCAGAAAACCAGAATTTTTAATTTCAACATCAAAATTGTGTTTAAAAAAATTTAGTAGAGAAATATGTTCAAACTGGCCCTTTCCGACAAAAAAGTTTTGTTTTTGCTTAATGAGCATTTTCTAATTTAAAAGCAGTTAATCAAAAAATTCCCAGCCACCTCTGCTGTTTACATCTGCTGAGGATCTGGCCCATAATGGAGCTACGTGGATGTAAGTGCAATCGGAGTATCAAGAATAAGTCTCCATTTCTGATTTTATTAGTTCTCTCCACACAGTAGTTGCACACTCTGTAAGATAGTTTTCCTAATTTCCCTTATGGCCAGCCTTTTTGAAGCTTCAGTGTGTGACGTGTTGTTCACAAGTCTACCATCTCATTGAATAGCTCTGAGGCATTTTCTCTTTATACTCTTTGGAGTTTTATGTTCTTCTGTTATGTTCCCTCTTTATCTCCTATTTTTCTAATGAAAAGAATCCTCATATCCCTGTCCTTTTATCATACCTCCATTATGAAAAAAAAAGCCTATTCAACCCATCTAGGTCAGATGATCTACTTAACTGGTATTGAAATAAATGAACAGATACATATGGGCTTCATTCAGGCCCTTCTTTCATCTGGGAATATTGTCACGTACAGTGCATATTTTGACCATTTTGTTACGATAGCTGGTTCAAAGAGGGCGAAAACAATGTAATGAGAAAATTCAAAATTGTTATAATTTTCCAGGGTTTGAGAGTGGCTGATTTTTCATTTTGATTTGTTTTTCTGTTTTTAAAAATGTTCAAAAATGATAGGAAAATAATACAGGATTTCAGCCATTTTGAAAAGAAAAAGGAAAGAGGAAAAGGAAAAAACAATATATAGTAATAAAAAATTAAGCCAATCAATGTAGATAAATCTATTCTTTTTCCCAAGAATTTTGAAAACTCAGGCCCACCTATACCGGGAAGAACCAGCCTCTCTAGCGAAGGGAGAATCTCTGTTAGGAATATAATACTAATGACACAATAGATGAGCAGCTCTGACTGTATCGACCTGAAGGTAGTTGCTCACACATACACACTAAGCAGTTAATTAAAATATGCATATAATTTAGCCAATCATAAGAAGCACAGTCGTAAATCTCTCCGAAGTATGGAGTCACTCATATATCCCAGAGAATTCATTTTTCATAAAAATATGAATAAATAGCTAAATTATATCTTCACTGCTTTGAAATTTAGGGACCCCTGACTAGCCCTCCTCTTGTTTGCAGGGAGACTTGCACATGGTGACAGAGGAGAGGACAGCTGACACTGCAGCAGTGGCTGCAGCTCCCTCAAACAGCAGTAGCCCTAACAGACCAGGAGAGAGGAGAAAGGCAAACCTGTTGCCTTCCTATTCCAACCCAAAATTGTCTGTGGCAGTATTGGGAGGAACCACCTGCCTACATACACACCAAAGAGGGAGACAGCAGGACGTCAGCAGGCTCCCTTCTATCACAAAAAAAGGAACCTGGAAGTGTCTGAGGAGGAGAAACATCTCCCAGCTCAGGAATGGCAAGGAGATATGGGGGGACTGGGAAGGAGCACTTGTGACCACCCTCACCCCCCACCTCCTGAGGTGAAGCCAGGGAAGCGGGGGGGGGGGGTGAAAATCATCATCCCTTCCCCTCACAAAAAACATAACAGCAGAGCTGAGGCAGCACTCCAGGAAGCTCAACAGGCCAGTAACTGGCCCCACCTTAAACCCAGAGCTTCCCCTCTGTTTGCTGCTGTAGAGACCAGGCCACTGAGAAGAAGTGCAGAGGAGAAATGATTTATGGAAACCCCATCGCAGGCCCTTTAGGGTGCGGAGCAGACTAACCAAGTCTCCCAGGATATCAGGGAGTTTTGCAAACGAAAAACTCCCAACTTTTGATTTCATAATGGAACCCATGCCTGCTGTGTGATCTACTGTACTTGAAAACATACAGAAAGCTTTGTAGCTTAAGTACATCACACCTCTCTAGTACCTGAAATTGTTTGCTCTCAGAATGAAAAGAATCAGGTGGACTGTTAAAGTTGAGAACCCAGTTCTACAAACATCACATAGAACGAAAAAGCAGACAATTTGTTTCTACAGATCAGCATTTGGCAAGTCTCGCCTGGAAATCTTGATGAACTAGGGAACCCTGCCACACCATGTAGTTTTACATATTTTTCAGTACCTGCCTTTAGTAGATCGAGCATGGGCATACCTGCCTTTAGTAGATCGAGCATGGGCATCTTCTGTTTGCCAAAGGTGGAATGAAGTTTTTCATATCACTTGTGGAGGAAGTTTGAATTTGAGCTTAACCAACCAGCTACTTCTTTTTTAAAGTCCACTCACCCTGATCTCATTCAGCAAATTATCAAGAGACATGCTATCATCTGCAGTATGTCAGCTTCAAGGTTGATAGTAGTACTGAGTCTGCAGAAGCTGCCTGTGACATCCTTTCTCAATTGGTGAATTGTTCCATCAAGACATTAGGTTTGATTTCATCAGTGAAGCCAAGTTTTATTAATGTCTCCAAGGCTCGTTTTGCATCAGCGCTGACAGTAGTTTTTGTAAACTCCAAGGCATTATCATCCATCAAAACTGATGACACACCAGTTGATGATCCGTTCTTGTTTCTAATAATAATGCTACTCTAAAACTGCTAAAAATGAGCAGCTGTCCTCGTGTGTCACCTGCTGGAATTATTTGTGCTGATGACCAGTGTCATGCCCTTAGGCAACTGGCTTGGAATTATTACAAAGTAAGTGATGAACTGCTGCTGGCCCCCTTGCATGAGAAACATGTTGACCTTGAACGTCTTTGCGTAGATGTTGTGAGTGAAAATCCAGGACAAATTGAATTTCATACAATTAAAAGCAAAGTTGGGATGCACTTGTTAAGCACTCCCCTAAAGTCAATTTTGTGATCTACTTCTTTTTATACAAAGAGGAATTTGATACATTTTTCAAAGAGAAAACTCCCATTACACGCCTTTACTTGGTCATGCAGTAAGCAAAGCCATGCCAGGTCATACTGGAATGAACTGCCCCAGGTTGATCGAATTGGTGGTGTGTGCTAATGGACTTCAGCCACTGAATGATGAACTCATTTGCACTGCTGAATGCTGTAAGAACCTAACAGCCATGGGACTTGGTGAATGTGAAGTTACCTGCAGAGATTTTATTGAGTTTGTAAAGATGCGTGAAGCCATTGCTTTCTATTACAGAGGAAGTACTAATTCCAGATAATGATTACAACCTGGATCAAATTCATTCTGAAATCTCCAAACACCGTGGAAGAATGTGGTTCCCTGTTATGAGGCTACCTGGTAAACTAGCTACAGAAAATATTAATATGGTCAAAACTGGATCAAGGTGTTGCTTTCTATGCAAATAAGGACTTACAAAAATGAAGCATCAAAACTGCTTAAAATTTTCAATTTCCTAAGTTTAATGAACTGCATAGAAGCAAAAGCAAAGCACTCAAGTGTGGCAATGCTAGATTAAATTAGAAAATAGAATATAGGATACTTAACAGTGGACACTTTGAAAGGATGTCTGTGGGTTAGAGGTGTTTCTTCCTCCAATTAAATTAAGCACTTTCATTTGGCTTCTGTTTAATTAAATTGTTACATTAAACACAGTTAGCACAAGGTTTTTCATGTGTTCTATACTGTTAGTCTCACTTGTGTGGTTAAAGGGACTGTGACGCTTGCCTGCTTCATGGGGAGTTAAATGACTTCTGGAACATTCAGGTAAATTGAATTATTTGCAATGTTACTTTCTCCAGTGGTTCACTAATAATATTTTTTGTTGAACACGTAGAACAAATACTTTGTATCATAATAGCAATCCGAAATAGTCATCATCATGTTTCCATTACGCCTCTGGCGTTTAGAGCAGTGACAAAGCTCCTCCACGCCTGTCTGTTTCTGGCAAGTCTGTCAGTGGTTCCCCAACTGTGCCCCAGGTTTTTCAGCTCAGCATCCACAGCTCTTTGCCATGTTGGTTTTGGGTGGCCTTGTTTTCGCTTGCCTTCAAGTGTCCATCTTAATGCTATTCTGGTGATGGAACCGATTTCCAGCCGAAGTACATAGCCAATCCATCTCCAACGCCTTCTGGCAATGAAGGTGCTCATATCCTCTTGGCTGCACTGTGTCAATAGATCTTGGTTTGAGATTGTTTTGGGTCAAAAGATACAGAGGATTTTTCTGAGGCAGGTTGTATGGAATGAAGGCAGTTTGGCCATGTCAGACTTTCTCATTCCCCAGCATACTGTACTATAAAGTAGTGTTGAAAGTACACAGCTCTGATAAATCTTGAGTTTGGTTTTGGTGTTGTATTTTGATGATTTCCAGCAATCTGAAATCAGTGTAGCTAATTAAATCTATTTTCATGTGCTTGTACACGTATCTGAATATTGTGGCAAATTAAGGGTTTATGCCGCAATAAAGAAAAAGCTTTTGATTTCACTTGCATTCTGTGCTACATTTTTACTCTATCAGTAAGTTATACCATAAAGGCAGTGTTGTATAGTTCATTGTTTTCTCTTCCTATGATAGAAGTATGCAGGTACTGTAGGGGGAAGGATGTAATTGGAGTGTACCACTTGGCTCCAATTATTTCCCTTCCCTGGCATAAAATTAAAAGCTTTGAGCAACCCAAGGCTTTTCCCGTGCCAGGGGCCCAACTAGCTTCAGTCTGCCCTAGGAATTGTGGGAGCCTCATGTATGTCTTGCAGAACTCTGCCGTAGCCACTAAATCCTCCTATAGTGCGTGTTGAGTATAGTGAGCTGTTTTTGTTAAGTTAGCAAGACTTGCAACCTAAATGGGAGTGTTGCCTGAATAAGGACTGCAGGATTGACTTCTTGTTGCACGTCAGCACTAAGGAATTCCTGGGGAGAAGGCAATCTTACTTTTAATTGGAATGAGGTAAAGGTTGTTAGTCCAAAGTAGTACATGTATTTTTTTTTTGTGACCTACTTTGTACACTAATGTAAATTGTAGTGCATTCATATAAAATGCATTTGCAATGCCTTTCATACCATAGTTGGTCTATTACCTGCTGGTAGCAACAAATTACAGATTTTGTTATCAACATTTTTAGGGTTAGAAAATTTGCTTTTTTGAAATGTTTTGAGTTTTTTGTTTTGTTTTTTGTTTTGCTTTTCCTTTTTCTCAATCTCTTTCCCGTTTTTCAATAATCATCCTTTTTTACCCCTTTCCATTTTGCACCCATAAAGGGCAGGGGAGAAATGAAAGGGAGAAACAAGGGGCAGAAGGGGGTAGAAAACAAAAAAACTCAAGTATCTTCCCTATTTTCTAATTTCATCAAAAAACAGATTCAGGAGAAAAAAACCCTTTTCCCCCATGAAAATCCCAATTTAGGAAAAACAGCCATTTTTCAATAGCAAAAATAATTTCAGTTGAAAAATTACAACCCGCTCTAATGGAAATAATACTTGGCTGTGCCGCAGGACCTGGTCTCTGAGAAGCCTCTCTTTGTTCCTTTTCTTGCAGGGCTTTGCCACCCCAGTCTGAACCTGAAGCCCTTAGTTCCCTATGGTGAAATTCCTCCTTGCTCAGACAGCCAGCACAAAGCCTATGCATCACTTAAGCTCCACCACCTGGGGCAGTGAACATTGAGTTTTTTAGTGGCTGGCTTTTGGACATATAGCTGCACTAGCTGCTTAAAAGCTCTGGGCTTTCTTGCTAATGCTGATCCACTCAGAGTCTTTCCTCACACCCCTCCTCCACAATGCAGTGATTTTCCACAGGCTTCTATGATGAGGAGACTCAACCACATATTTACTGAATTTGGCTTGGGCTTGATTTTGCTCTAAGATTTTTTAAAAATGTCAGCTTTATAAATAGTGTTTATAGCTGTTAGCACAATGTTATTAAATAACCATGTTGCATTGGCTCTTGTGAATTTATGTGTGAAAAGCAAATGAGGCTGGGACATTAGGTTTAATAATCTTATTTATCACTGATCTTGATAAACTCTTCTGATCAAATTTTAGTCTCTTTAATTCATTGAGAATTAAGATAACCAGTTCATTATATTGAACACCAAAATAAATCAAATGGGAGCGCCGTCAAAAAAATAATTTTTCTTTCGCCATTTTATTAACAGTTTTAGCTTATATGCTTAAGAAGCAAGTTAGTATTGATTGGCTGACAAGGCTTGAAACCATAACAATACTTTGTGCTTTATTACTGTACCGTGTATCTCTTCATCCAGGGATTTCAAAACATGTTACCAATATTAATTAATATTACCAATCACTCCCATGAAAATGGTAGATATTCTACCAGTTTTACAGCTAAGTACACTGAGGTCATGTCTAGACTACAAAATTAAGCCGACCTCACTTACATTGGCATACAGTCACTGTAGTAATTATATCACTTGTGAGTGTCTATACTTTGCTTGTGGTGTTGACGGTGTGCGTCCTCTCCAGGAGTGCTTGAATCGATTGTAATGTCAATGTGGGGCATTGTGGGACAGCTCCTGAAAGCCAGTAACAGTCAACATGAGTAACGCAGTGTCTACACTGACACTGCATCAACCTAATTATATCAACCTTGCCGCCACTCATGGAGGTGGAGTTATTAAGTTCAGGGCCATCTCCAGCATTTTTGCTGCCCGAAACAGCAAAAAAAAAAAAAAAAAGCCACGATCGGCGGCACTTCGGCAGCAGCTCCACCATGCCACTTTATTCTTCAGCGGCAATTGGTCGGCGGGTCCTCCCCTCCAAGAGGGACTGAGGAACCCGCTGCCGAATTGTCACCGAAGAGCCGGACATGCAGCCCCCTTTCTGTTGGCCGCCCCAAGCATGTCGGCAGGAGCAAAATTTAAGCATAGACACTTCCATAGTTAGGTTGACGTAAGCTGCCTTGCGTAGACCTAACTCTGTAGTGTAGACCAGACCTTAGGCACAGAAAAGTGAAATGACCCAGGGTCATAGAATAAGTCAGTGGCAAAACTGGGAATAGAACTCAAGGGACTTATTCTCCCACCACCAAAATACTCTGCAGAGATATCAACCTGAGCTGATTTTAGCCTCATCAATGTAAAAAGAGCTTGGGGGCATGACTCAAGCTATGGAGGGGAATCTTCAAATTGTGCCCCTCCCTCCCCCCAGCAGGCACCAGTCATCTCTAGCAGAAGCCCCTAGCCCAGACATGGACAAACTACCACCCATGGGCCACATCCAGCCCGTGGGACTGTCCTGCCGGGCCTCTGAGCTCCCAGCTGGGGAGCCTAGTCCCCGGCCCTTCCCCTGCTGTCCCCCCTTACCGGGAGCAGGGGGGTTGGGTAAGGGAGCCGGGAGTCATGGGGGGCAGTCAGGGAGGAGGGGGGCGGTTGGATTGGGCGGAGGTTCTGGAGGGGCGGTCAGGGGATGGGGAACAGGGAGGGTTGGGAGTGGGAGTCCCGGGGGGTCTGTCGGAGGGCGGGGATGTGGATAGGGGTCAGGAGGGCAGTCAGGGGACAGGGAGCGGAGAGGGGGGGATAAGGGGGCGGGATCCCGGGGGGCAGTTACGGGCAGGGGGTCCCGGGAGGGGGCGGTCAGGGGACAAGGAGCGGTGGGGTTGGATGGGTTGGGGGTTCTGACAGGGGCGGGAAGTGGGAGGGAGCGGATGGGGGCGGGGGCCAGGCTGTTTGGGGAGGCGCAGCCTTCCCTATCTGGCCCCCCATACAGTTGCACAACCCCAATGTGACCCGTGAGCCAAAAAGTTTGCCAACCCCTGCCCTAGCCCCACCACCCTGCTGCAGGGCTGAAGTCCTAAGTCTCCCTTCCCCACCCCCCCTTCAGTCTACTAGGCAGAGGGGGACTCCGCGAGCCTAAAAGAGCCGCATGTGGCTCATGAGCCGCAGTTTGGCCACCCCTGGACTAATATAAAAGATCATATTATGTCAACTTTATTGAAACAAAGTGCTTCAACTTTATCAAAACGAAGTGCTTCAATAATGTCATTTATATGTTTCCAAAACCTATTTTTTGTTTTTTGAATTTTTGTTTCATGGAACATTTTGACTTTTTGTTCTTTTTTTCTCTCTAATGGCCATCGTTGCAAACTCACCCGGCTTTGGATCCACTGCTCTGCATCCTGTGTAGTCATTTATACCGTGGCAAAATCAGTGCAAAGTGTATGTACACTGTTACCACCAACGAAAGTGAGAGGAGAATTAAAAAAGCAGTAAAAACGTACTTTGACTTGGGATTTTCAAAAGATCCTAAGGGATTTATGTGCCCAAATCTCATTTAAATTCAATGGGATCTTGGTGCTATGTTGAAAGTCCCAGCCTTAATCAGTGAAGTAAGTTGTGTACACTCACAGACAGCAGATCTGTTGAGTAAAAAGATGTAATTTTTACATAATCCCTTTTCACTGCAGAGTTACACTTTAATGTCAGTTATTAAAAATTATGAGTTGGATAATCAAACCTGTATTTATAAAAAACAGAAGAGCAAAAATAATGAATCCAATAACAGTATTACTAATTGCACCATTTCTAGTTTTCAGGAATCACAGGTTGAGAAAAGGTGAAGCAAATTTTACACCCACAGAAGATTAAATATACCAGGAAATGTATTATTACAGCTTTCCACTCATCCTGAAAGCTGTAATGGTAAAATCTGCATTGCTAAAAAGTGGAAAATTTAGTAATTTATTCTACTAATGTATAGTATAGGATTTCTATCTAGGACAAGGTCTCCGAGGTGATGTAGTAATACAAACAATAAATAACAATAAAAGGAAAAGGTTACTTTTTTTCCTTTTGTTTAGTCAGAGAAAAGCCAGAATATATTATCTTTGCTTTCCACATAAATATCCCCACATAACTCTCATTTTAAGCACTCTGTACCAGGGATCAGCGGACCACTTTTTGAAAGTGAAGGTCAACCTGGAGCTCAGCACACACTAAACTAAACCTGAAACTTTTGGAAGATTTAGATCAATCAGGTAAAATCTCAACCATCTTTAAAATCTTCAACCAGGTTTAAAATCTTCTGTCCCCCAAGAGGTCTCCCACAAACCTCTTCTCACATTTTGCCAAAGTGCAGACAACACCAAGATACCAACCTAAAGCATCTTGCATTGTGCTGACGTTCTATAATGGTCCCACCTTTCTAAAGCATAGCAGACAAAGGAATCATAGAAATGTATGGCTGAAAGGGACCTGAAGAAGTCATCAAGTCCAGCCTCCAGCACTAGGGTAACCAGATGTCCCAATTTTATGGGGACAGTCCCAATATTCAGGGCTTTTTCTTATATAAGCGCTTATTACCCACCACCTCATCCCGATTTTTCACACTGGTCACCCTACCCAGCGCTGAGGCTGGACGAAGTAGTGAAGTCCTGAAACATTGTGTATTGTGCTGGGTGTGTCAAGTAATTTACTATATGTAGGGCAGATAATCTATATAAACATTTCACTAGGGTACTGTCAGGGCTGATTCCCCACTCTGGCACTTCGAGTGCAGAAGGTGGGGGCCCACAAGGATTCTAAAAATTAATACTGGCCACTCCAGGCTTGTCTTAAATTCCCAAGGTTACAGCTTTTCTCTGACCTTGGATGGGTAGATGCTGCCACCACCAAGTGCATAAAAAACCCTGTGAGAACCCAGGAAGGTACACTTTTTTGGCCAGGTGCCCACTCACTTCCTTTTACCTATGCATGCATTCAGACTTTTTAACCCTTTACAGGTAAAGCAAGTAGAGAACAGCTACTAAAAAGGATTTTGTAGCTAACTGGCTGGCTGGGTGTCCATAAAAGGGAACTACCTCCCACCCCTTCATTTATCACAGGTACTGATCCACTCAGGTCAATGGGAGTCTTTCTATTGCCTTCGAAAGGCATGGATCAGAGTTGTTCCTGGAGCAAATATTCCATTTTCTTATGCTAATGTAAGGTTTTGAGTAGAATAAATCTGGGATTAGTACATGGTAAATCTTTCAGAGTCCTCTGGGCCATTGTTTTGTTTTGTTTGAAAAGCTAATGGTGCTGTACAATAAATAAGTAAATACATTTTACGAAATTAAATAAAAACAAAATTAAATAAAAAGAAAACGTGAAAAGGGATTTTTACTTTATTATTAACTTCACAAAACTAGTGACTCTCAACATTTATTTTGACTAGATCCGGGGACCTCCTACATTTCACTTCCTTTGCTGGGAGCCAAATGATTACCTAAAAATATACAAATAAAAGAACAAAGTGGTAAATTGTGCTTCCTTTGAAGTTTGGAGCAAAGTCTGCTGAATCAGTATAAAGTAGATTCTGAATTTCAATTAACCCTTCAAGAATCTGCTGCTTCATTGAGACCTTTTGTAAATACTGATGTGAACAAAGTTGGAATTCCAGAGATGATGAAAGACCTTTTTAGTTAATTGATTTTCAATGGTCTGTTTACACAGACAATACAAAGGAGGAGAACATAACCCTGGAAGTGTTTATGGGTTACTATCCCCTGACATATTTCAAGGTCTGCTCTTTTTATTAAAAAAGGGAAGCAACGAACAAGAATGTTGTCTGGCAAGGTTCTTTTTGAGAGTAGATATTACAGTTCAATCAAATGTGTTACTGAACAAAAATGTGAATAGAAAACATAGGCAGTCTCCTATCAATATAGTCATGGATGCCATAAGAAATTGTTAGCCTGAGGCTTTATTAGGGTTACCATGTGTCTGGGTTTTCCCGGACATGACCTCTTTTTTGGTAGTCCCCTCTCTTTCCAGGTCGATTTTTGAAATGAGAGCCAAAGTCCTGTTTTTTTGCAGAGCAGATGATGCAGCTCAGAAAGAGCCCCAATTGGTCAGTTTCCTGACTGGTCCTTCCTCTACATCCTCAGCTGATTGGCCCATTCCCCTGCAACCCCAGTTCCCAGTCCTGGGAGGGGGTCCTGGCGGGAGGCACTGACTGATGGCTGGTGCTGGGTCCTTGCCTTGTGCCAGTCACCCTACCACCATGACAGGGAGTGACACTGCCCCTCACCTCCAGTGAGTGCCCCGCCAAAGGTACCCCCTCCAGCACCCCCCAGGCACCCATCCCAGTACACACACCCCTCCAGTACCCCCCCAACCCCTTCCAGCACCCCCAACTGTACCCTACCAGCTCCTGACACACACCCCTCCCCTGTCTTCTCTTTTGGGGAACCTGAAATATGGTAACTGGGCCTTATCACTTGCATCAATACAGAAGTTCCCATTTTTACAAAGAGGAGGGGGATTCTTACCTCTCTCCTATTCTGTTATCAGTTAGCGCAGAGCAGGGGTGGCCAAACTGCGGCTTGTGAGCCGCATGCGGCTCTTTTACAGTTAAAGTGCAGCTCGTGGAGCCCCCCCACCCCCATTCTCTACCTATCAGACTGGGAGAGGAGGGGAGATTGTGACAGGGTGGTGGGGCTAGGGGCTTCTGCCAGAGACGACTGGGGCCTCCTGAGAGTGGGGGGCACAATTTAAAGGTTCACCCCCCAAAAAAGCTTGAGTCATGCCCCCCTAGGTACACACCCATTCTTACCCTCAGCAGCCCCTCCCTGCTGCTCCCAGGTGTACGCTCCTTGTGGGTAGGCACAGCAAAGAGTTTGCCGTTGCCTCTCCCCACAGCCGCAGCTCCCAGCTTGCTGGATCCAGCAGCTGCTGTGCAGGGAGGGGGCCTGGCGGCACAATGCAACCGAGCTTCGCCAGCAAACTCTGGCAAAAATCAGGTGTTGCCTCCAGCTTCTGCCCAGCGGGGGGGGGGGGGGGGGGGGGGGGGGGGTGGTGGTCTTGAGGCTTCAGCCCCGCAGGGCTTGCCTCCCATGGGGCTGAAGTCCTGAGCCCTGGCAAGCGCACCCCGGCTCTCAAACTTCTGAAGATTGTCGTATGCGGCTCGGACGGTCATTAAGCTTGGACACCCCTGCGTTCGTCAAAACAATAAAGGAAAAACAAAATGAAAGGTTTTGATAATTTGTCATTAAAAAAAAATCAATAAAATCAATGTTCCTATGAAATCTTCCAATGTCATCAAAGCAGCGTTTTCTGCGTGAAAATGGTTCTGTCACCAAAGTTTTGATCAGCTCTAGTTTATGTATAAACTGTGCACCGTTGATAGCAAAGGATACTGCAGCATGAGCAGTAAGGAACTACTCAGCATGAATAAGGATAATGCAACCTGGCCCAGAGAGACAACAAAGGCCAGGTTCTGAAGTCCTTGCTGTGGGAGTAGTATTTTACTCTGCCAGTAATTCCATTTGAAATAGGTAGAACTAGTGACAGAGTAATGTATTACTCAGTGTGAGAGAGAATATCATAATCCGGCCCTTTGAGTAGAATGGTTCTCCATTCAAATCTCTTGATGTCTGTGGCTTCCCTTGTGTGGAGTGCCTTAGGACTAGACTGTGCATTTAGGCACAGCTCTGAGCAAGGTGCGGGCATAAACTACACCACCCCAGGGGTAGCTCCAGGTACCTCAGAGAAACCCCTCAGAAACACAATTCCCGCTCTCTCATTCTGCCCTTGCTCCAGGGGAGTAGTAATTTGCTGCTAGCCTATCCCAGCAGCAAATCATCTTCCTTCCCACCCACTGACAATTGGGCTCAGCTGTGCTGGCCGGAGTGGGAGGGGAGTGGGCGAAAGGCTCCTCTCATTCCCCACCTACTCTCTGCTCACTTGCTCTGGATGGGCAAAGTGCACAGGCATAATTTAGTCCTCAGAGCGCATGGCGTGCTAGAATGGCTGAGACCAGAATAGAGAAGCAGCAGTGCTTATTTTATATATTTTCCGATATTATACATTCCTCTTCATTTTATAGCCCTGAGCTGAAACACACTTGCGGCCGTCTTGTGATTTTCAGCATTCTCCTCCAAAAATATTATTTTAAAAGGAAAACATAATTTTCCTTTTATCTAAAATACAGCATATGGTTTCCAGTCATTCCTGCTTATTTGAAGACTGAACACACTAATGTTATTTAGCAAACATTTATTTTCATAAGCTTCTCTTCCAACCCTGTAAAAAACAACAACCCGGTATTAGATTACAAATATTATACAGCACAGCCCATTTTGCAATAAGGATATTCATCGGAGTAAAGCCGGGCTAAATTCTGAGAGGCGCTGGGTATCCAAAGCTCCCATTGAAGGCAGTGGGAGTTGAAATCACTCAGCATCGCTTGGGAGGTGGTTCAGCACTTTGCAAGATTCTACCAGTGTCCTCAGCATCTCTCATGAAGCTAGATCACACCATAATTTAAGCTGGACACTATGGGTTTAATTGCATCCAGAATGTCAATGACAGTCATTTGACTCACTTGACATCATCCCCTCTCTGCTTGCCTGTCTTTGATCCCAAGGAGCTAACCTGAATCTGTGGGCTACAATGAAAAGTGGGAATGTTTACACAGATATGGGGCCATAACACAAGCCCCTGGGAAACACCGTACCATGCCATCCAAATGAAGAGTTATTTGCAGAATAAAAACAAACCCAATGATATAATACAACTCTAGACTTCCTTAGACTAGGAAAACTGGTCTAGTTAGGTCAGGTAAAGCTAACATGGGCTTGCTAAGCAGGACATAAACTCAACACTTTCTCTCGTATCGCTGCAGAGTATCACCTTTAGCTTGATTTTAGCAAGTCAACGTTTAACCAAGTTAAAGTGGTTGAGTTTAGGTCAGGTTTTGCTAGCTAGTGTTAGCTAAGCCTGACCTAAACTCGACCTTTTTCCAAGTCAAGTAATGCCCTAGGCTGTATTAGCCTCACAGCTAAAATGGTTACGTAAATGATGTCAACAGCATCCTGGCAGCGACATATATCAGTTGTTATGACATGACTCCGCCGTTGCACATGGTTCTGTTACACATGCATGTAATTTGGGGCATTCTGTGTAATACAATGGAGAGAGAAGCATTTCACCCACCTCCAAACACCCTGCAGCATCTTTCCTTCGTGGGACAAATCCAGCCTCCAAGTTCTTCCTTGGCAAGGCAGCATGGTGGCCAGGATCCTTCTGTGTGCTGGGCCTAAAGAACAGCACAGTGGCAAGAACACATTGGCAATGGAAGTGCACTGGTGCTCCTGCCTCTGCAGCCATCTCAGCTGCCTCACTGAGACTTGGATGAGCTCCTATTAAAACAATACAAAGCTCTGCACAGCCTGGCCACTGGCTGCCATAGCACTAGGGTGCACAATACAGCTCTGAGCTCTTGTTTAAGACATCGCAGCTGCACACTGCCCCAGAGCAGGCCAGTAGCCAAGGGCCACCATTTTACTCTATTTTACTCCATTTTTTATTGCACATTCAGATCTAATATTTGGGCAACTCACAGGCCAAGTCTGTGGATCCTCCATCCAGATAAATCTGCTGTGTTTCAGGGTCATAAGTGGCTTATTTTCCCCCTAAGGGAAGCCCTGACTCACAGTTTCTTCAGGCAGCCCCTGGCTTTCTTCTCTCATTTACACAGTGGTCGATGCTAAACTCTTCCAAGGGAAAGAAAGGCAAATAGTTTCTGGATGTTGTAATTCAGGCCAGGGGGGAAAAAGAATGAGTGTATGTGGGCTGTCAGCTGGCTGACCCTGGCTGGCTGGTAGAAATAAGGCTCGGAGGATGAAAATCCCCAAAGGCTGTTCTTTTTTCCAGTACAGTGAATAGATTAGGAGGTCCAAGGAAAGATACTGTTGACTACAGCCTTGTAATGGCCTGTTCTGGGACTCAGATGCTGAGAGAATGTAATCCTTAGTGGCTTCTTCTCTCCTCTAGATGTAAGCACACTCTCCCTACTTCTCCGCATCAGGGTGTGGGTCTTCCTTTCTGGGCATTCATCATAGTGGAGAGGGAATTCCTCTGCCCCATGTGCATGCCAATCAGTACAGCTGAGGATTCTTCCCACATTTCTGCTGGCCACTCCGATGTGAACGCTTCAGCAGCTACTGGCTCTTGCTCCGTCTGCTAAACTGTTTTTATCCAACTTCTAAGAGGGTATTAAAAACAAAGGCAAGTCAAAAACTTCAACCAAAACCTTAGAGACGATAATAAAGTGACAATGACTATTTAACTGTGTGATTGTCTTTGCTTTTGTTGGCATGTGTAACAGGCTTATCATATATGAATGCACCATTTTGTAGAGCTAATAGATAAACTTTGGAGATAGCCACTCACAAGAAGTTAATGAAATTTCAAGATGGAATTCTTCTCAGCTAGTGAAATTACCTACCTAGCTCACCAACGTTAGTTAGTGATCTTCCCAATATGCCTGTATAAACAGAGCACCTACATATAAATTAACTTCAGCTAAAGATGGTCTATAAATACTCTATGAGCTCCAAAGAATATGGTGATTCTAATTTCTCCCTGCTAATCTACAGGAAAGAAGCCAAAATACTTAGAAAACATTCTTGATAACTGCTCTTGCAGATTACAAATTAAACGCTGAAATGTAACTATTCTCAATACATTTCTATCAGACTATCTAGTTATACATTATACAAGGGGCCTTAACATATCTATCACTAATAAAATGACAATGCGGTAAGATCTGGTTCCCCATACTTTGTTGTCAAGCATGATAGAGCAGTAGCTATTATACATATAAATTATAGAACACCAGAAGCTCAAGCAAAAATAGAAATTGTTCAGCTGAAATCCACATTTCCCAGAAAGATTATATTAGTGACTATAACTAAAACCAGTGACTACCAGTGAATACCAGTGACTAGAACTAAACCAGTGACTAGAACTAAAAGGTTTTTTTTAAGCCTAATCAGCAGAGGAAGGGATTTCTCTAAATTAAGTGGATCTGATTCTCCTTTAACTCACCAATTTTACTCTGGTGTAACTGTATTGATATCAAAGGGGTTACTCCACAGGGGGCAGTGTGGGCTAGTGCATGGGGTACAGTAACTTCTCGCTTAATGTTGTCATTATGTTCCTGAAAAATCCAACTTTAAGCAAAATGATATTAAGGGAATCCAATTTCCCCATAAGAAATTACAAATTACCGGGCCCGGGGCCTGGCTTCCCCCCCCATCGGTCCTGTTTAGCCAGTCCGCCCTTGCTGGGGGGCCCAAAATTTTTTTTTCACGGGGCCCAAACCCGCTCTTGGTGGCCCTGCACACAAATGCCTGCTCCAGTTAGTTACTGAATGCCCCCCATCCCCCGCCGGGTGCTGGGGAGACCAATCGTCTCCTAAGGGAACCAATCTGCCAGGTTGCATGGTACGCTCGGGACACACAACGCACAGACACTGGACCTCTAGATCCCTGCAGAGCTGGAGCCAGCCATAGGCTTCTGGGGCCACAAGCACTGACTTTTCAAACTGCCGGGGGGTGTTCGACCCCCGGCTCTGCCCCGGGCCCCACCCCCACTCCACCACTTCCCCCAACGACCCACCCCACCCACCACTTCCCATCCCCGCTCCACCCCCATCCTGCTTCTTCCCACCCAGTTCCGCCCGCTCCCCCGAGTGCGCCATGTCCTCGCTCCTCCCCCCTCCCTCCCAGCCTCCTGCATGCCACAAAACAGCTGATTGCAGCGCGCGGGCAGCACAGAGGGAGGGGGGAGGCGCTGATCTGCAGGACTCGCTGGCAGGTGGGAGGTGCTGGGAGTGGGGTGAAAGGCGTTATAACCGAACATTGCGCAACATTAAATGAGCATGTTCTCTAATAGAACAGCCACGTAACAACGAAACAATGTTAAACAGGATGATGTGAAGTGAAAAGTTACTGTACGGAAGAATTGGATTCTATTCTTAGCTCTACGATCGATCACCTGGGGCAAGTCACTTCACCTTACGACTGTGTCTCTGATCCTCTCCCAGCCTGTGTCTGTCTCATCTATTTAAACTATAAGCTCAGCTGATCAGGAACTATCCATTACAATATGTATGTACAGTGAAGTCCTGATATCAGTGAGGTGCTACAGCGACCTAAATAATAAGAGAGACACCCCAGTACACACTGATGTGAGAAGAGCATCAAAGACCCTGTGAATTAAAGCTGCTCAGAAAACAGAATTTCTGTTCCACAGGAAATTTCAACATTTTAAAACTTGTTTTCCTTTCAGATTGGAACAATCAGTCATAATGTCAAAAAATTCCCCAAAATGTAAATTCTGAAAAATGTTGATTAGGAAACATCAAATTGTTTCATTTTAAGAATATCTACCCATAATAACATTAAATATAATCTGTATATAAGATATTAAATATGTTATATATAATATAGTACAATTATATATTATAGTATAAATATAATATTGCAATTAACATTTTAATATAATATAAACATCTACATGAATTGAAATGATAAAGTCTAAACTAAATATTTTCCTTGTCAAAATAAAACATTTTGACAGTATTGATATAAAATGTTTTGACATCATATTTATCTCATTAACTTTTTTGTTGTAATTGACACTTTTTTCACAAACCATTTCTATTTTGACAAAAGTGCATGATCAGATGGAAAATAGTGTAGTGCTGGTGAAAGTGTCTGGTGCTCTCTTTCTGCAGTTTTCAGAGAGTTACTGTTGTCATATCTGTCAGACACTTCAGTTATAGAATTAGCTTTGTCAAATCCTTTTACGACCTGCCTCAAGTACTCGGCAGCCAATTCATCGAATATGTGGAATTTGTCTCCAGCCAGCTTTTGTATGACAGCTCTGGCATCTCTAATGTACACTGTGCGTATGTTTGCACTGCAATAACAAACCCATGGCACTGAAGCTCAGAGTTTGGGTCAGCTGACTCAGGCTTACAGGGCTCAGGTTATAGGACTAAAAATAGTAATGTAGATGTCCAGGCTTAGGCTGGACCACAGACTGTGAGACTCACTCCCCTTATGGGGTCTCAGAGCCTCAGTTTCAGCTTGAGCCCCAATGTCTACACTTCAGTTTTACAGCCCCACAGTCTGAGCCTCATGACCTGGGCCAGCCACAGTCATGCCACATTTTTTATTGCAGTGTGGACACACTCTGTGGTTTCTTTGTCGCGGGAACTTAGCTCATAGATTCTTTCAGCTTTAGCTTCCAGCTGATACCCTAATTTAGCTTTGTCTTTTCTTCTCATTGTTCCATCATCATGGAAGACATAGGCACAGGTCCTATTGCAGGGATTGGCAACCTTTGGCACGCAGCCCATCAGGGAAATCCGCTGGTGGGCCGGGACGGTTTGTTTGCCTGCAGTGTCCTGGTCCATTCCAGGCCAATTGGGGCTGTGGGAGGTGGCGGCCAGCACAGCCCTCAGCCCACGCCACTTCCCGCAGCCCCCATTGGCCTGGAACGGCGAACCGCGGCCTGTGGCAGCTGCGATCGGCCGAACCTGCGGATACTGCAAATAAACAAACCGTCCCGGCCCGCCAGCGGATTTCTCTGATGGGCCGCATGCCAAAGGTTGCCGATCCCTGTCCTATTGGGTGACTAAGAACAAATCTCTCATAGCTTTTGCATATTCATAATATGAAGCTGTGTATTATCATCTCTAACACCAATACTGATCTCTGTGTGTCACTGAATTAAAAAGCTAGTTTCTAGAATATTTCAAAGGCTAATACAGCAAGCATAGGCAATTACACATTAAAACCTTTCAACAGACAGACTAGATGCTACATTGTACATACAAAGGGAGAAGCATTACATTAGGAATTCACATACATTTATATCTACCCACTATGCAGTACAAACTATGGGCGTACAACCTAAAGGTACTGGTGAACAACCTTCACTGTGAGACTGATCTGGTCAGCAAATTTCAATTACAAATACAGAAAACTATTATAGTCATGTGTGAGATACATTGACAATTAAGATTATGTTATGTGAAAGCATTTCATGTTAGTATATTGCAATTTGTTGATATTCAGCATTTTTGCCATATGCTTAACAGCTTCATTTATGAAAAAAAATACTTGCCCATGCAAAACCAGTGCAAATCTTTTAATACATTGCTGTTTGGTAGCTTTGACCAATAAACATCACATTAAGGTGTTGAAATTAATGTACACAGTAAAAACCAAAGCCATGTTACAGGGTTTCTGGAACTGTGCAAAGAATGACACTTTCTCATTTTGGGGGACCATTGTTTCACTTCACCTACAAGCTTACAGCACCACATCAGACCTCATCTAAGCATACATAAAATAAGCTTTCAAACAATATATGATGTGGATGTGCATAGGGTAGGTACATTTAAACTCCAAAAACATGGCCCTTCCTGGAGAATTGCCACGCGCCTCTGGTCAATCTATACTAATGTCATGACAGCTATAAAATGAATTCAGTCAAGAATGTGTGAACTATGAAATTATTAAGTATCAGAGGGGTAGCCGTGTTAGTCTGGATCTGTAAAATGCGACAAAGAGTCCTGTGGCACCTTATAGACTAACAGACGTATTGGAGCATAAGCTTTCGTGGGTGAATACCCACTTCGTCAAATGCATGTCACATGCGTCTGACGAAGTGGGTATTCACCCAGGAAAGCTTATGCTCCAATACGTCTTTATGAAATTATTGATTTTATTGGTTTGAAATATATTTTAAGTCTTAAACGTTTGTTCTATTGCAAAGATTCTTCCATGTCTAAAGACCCATTGCATAAGCAGGATCAAAGACTGTGCTCCTGCATAAATGAACTCCTTCAAATCCTTTACAAAATATCAATTTTCTGTTTTCCAAGGACACCTCAGAGCTACACTTGATTTTATTTTCAGTTTTATTATTTTTACCTTCTTAAGATTTGTATGCAAAACATCTATCTTAGGTTGCAGAGGCCCGATCCAACGCCTGTGGGTGTCAATTTCTAGTGGTTTTATTGCTGAGTGTTTCAGGCCTTATGCAGATATATAAAATTCAAGCACATAAGCAAAGAACTCAAACAGACCCAAATAATCATGAACTCCCCTCCTCTCTAAGAGTTACTTCAAGCTTTTCAATATCTGCAAGTACCTG
This sequence comes from Terrapene triunguis, assembly GCF_002925995.2. NCBI lineage: Eukaryota > Metazoa > Chordata > Testudines > Emydidae > Terrapene > Terrapene triunguis. Next base: position 17,329,266 of record NW_020664419.1, read on the forward strand.
ACAGAAAACAGATGGGTATGAAAGTCAACAAACTTGGGCTATGTCAGATTAAATTCCAAACTCAGGAGACCTCCACAGAGAACTCCCCTTTGTCAGTAGCCTCCTTTCTTTTAAAACAACAGGGCTTCGGCTATAGCACCATCTTAGATTGCATCTGCACAGAACTGCAAGGGAAGGGAGCTTAGTCTCCCTTGAAAATTATACCAGTCTGACTACATCAGTCCAGTGTAGATGCAGCTATGTCAATGGAAGAGTGCTTCCATTGACACAGCTAACATCATTCAGGGAGGTGGTGTTCCTACACCGATAGTAAAACCCCTTCTGTCGGTGTATACTGTGTCTACACTATGTAGCTATACTGACCATAGGCAGACATATCCTCACTTTGTCAAGTAGTGGTCCGCTGGTCTGACTCCTGAATACAGAAATATAGGCTTGGGCAGTGGACAAGGGCTGAATCTTCAGGGACTGGTACACCTGTCGCAACCTGCAAAATCCCTACTTGAAAGAGGGGTTCAATGATTGGGTTTGACATCCAGTCAGGGCTTGTTAGGAGCCATATCATCTATTGACCTTGCTTGCGTGGAATCCAAGGAGGTCAGAGACCAGCTAGGCAGTTCACAAGAAAGGACTCTAGCCAAGATAGCTGGGAAGAGGGTTTCTCCTGTGCTCTGGAGTATTCATAGTGTGTTTCCTTTCTTATAGTGGCAAATTTGAAGACATTGGGCCAGCTTCTCTCTTAGACATCTGGCTCCTTTACAGCTCCTAGCAAAGGGGCTAGAAAGCTAGGCTGGATCTCCCCAGTTGGGTATTCACCTGGTGTAGGGACATCCCTAGCCTGCTCCTACACCACATTTTCCTGATGCTCCCAGCATCATGGGTGTGCTAGACGAGGACACGGCTAGAGTGCACTGGACTCTAGCAATCTCCAGGTGGCAGATGGCTCCATGGGGCAGACGAAAGCATCCAGAATCATTTCTTTTGAGGTATTCTCCTTCCCTTCTGCAACAGTGACTGGCCCTTATGTAAGCCATGCAAGGCAGGAAAGGCTGTTAGCAGCCTCTGCTCCTTTGTACACCAGGGTAACGGTCAGCCACAATCAGGCCCTCAGCAGAGCCGGATTAACCTTCTGTGGGCCTGGCGCCAAACATATCTGTGGGCCCCATTGAGGCAATGGAGCATGGCGTGGGGAGGTCAGTCCCCAGACCAAGGGGCCAGCCAGGGGCATGGCATGGCAGGGGTGGCCCCACTCTGCCCAGCCTAGTGTGAGAGAACTATTTACAAACCGGCAGTTCCCAGATGAACAGTGGCCCTGTGATGCCAGCCTGTCCCTTCCCCTCAGGGGCGGGCCCATGCCACGTCACAGAGCCCCCTGCCCAACACCCCCCCGACTCCCTATGACCAGAGCCCCCCAGACCCACTATGCCCAGTGTCCCCCCCCAAACCTCCCCCAGAAATACACAGCGCCCTGCACAACAACACCCCTGCCCAGCACTCCCCTGCCCACAGCCCCACCATAACTGCCCAGCACCCCCCACAGAAGCCCCACTCCCTTTTGCCCCAACACACACATCTTCCCCGCCCCCTCACAGTCCAGCATCCCCCTCCCCCACAAATTCCCCAGAGACCCACTCCCCCATGCCCTGCCTCCCAGCTGCACTCACCGGCCCTGCTGGGAGGTGACTGTGTCTGCTGGGCTGAGCCGGCAGCGCAACCAGGGCTGGTCCCAGGGCCGGGAATTGCTCTGTCCTTTCAGGAGTAGTGCAATCAACCAGGCCAAGGCCTGCCTCAGTCGGGCTCCCTCAAGACGCACTTGCCTGGAGGGGCCCAGCCAAGCCCCCCACACTGTTTCCCCCCCCCCCAGGCTGAGACTGGCCAGGCTTCTGCACCAGTCCCAGGCGGCTCAGCTTCAGTGGGCCAGGCGGGGCCCCACAGGCGTGGAGCCAGAGGTGCACTGGGGTCCTGCCAGGGACGTAGAGGAGCAAGTGGTGGGAGGAGCGGGGTCTCGGGGCACAGTGCAAGTGGAGTAGGCCGGGGTTCCTTCTGAGCATGGGCCCGGCTCCATGGAGTCACTGGCGCCGTTGTAAACCCGGCACTGGCCCGCCATTAATTTTTTTCCTGCTCATAAATCATTGACAAATGGATCCTGATTTTTACCATGGTACTTTTTTTAAAATACTTTCCAAATGGTTTATACAACCAAGTATTCACTTTATTTATTGGCTGCTTGTTGTACTTGGTCTATGATTGGCCACCTGAGCCAGAGGGATATTTTTCTGCTTCATTATGGGATGTCTTCTACTTTTTAAACAAGGATTATGCTCAATAGCAAATAATTCACTTTACAGTGCAGCTGTTCAGAGGAGTAATAGTTTGTGCTCAGCTTTGTGAAACTTTCAGGATTCACAACCGTTTCTAGGAATAAACCAGCAGATACTGCATACATACAACCCACTAATAGGACATCCCTATGATTAACAGCATAGAAAACTCATATTTGCTTATGAAACTATTCACAAAACTATTTTGGTACTATTTGCCTAGCTCTGCCTGTTACATTAATTCTACATATTTTGCAGTGGATGACAACATGTAGTTATCATCATATATAGTAACAGAAATACTATCCTGATGATTCTGATGAGAGCTATGACTGAACACCAGGTGTTTATCTTTTTAGGTACAGTCAATTGAAAATATAATTATGCTGGAATACCTGATAGCTCTCATAATTTTAGGTCTATGTAAGCAGCAGCTTTTCACATACAATAGAATCTACCAAGGCCAATGATAGCTAATCTATGAGTTGCAGAGAGCTGGTCAAAATAGAAGTTGTCACTTTCTAGTAAGCTTTAATTGAGTCAGGCTGTGCCCTGTGACTTCCCAGTATAAATTGAGTTTAGTGAGTTGAGCCTTCCTTCTAAGGAAGCAGTTCACAGCTGACAGGTGGATTTTCCAACTTGTTTTCATTTAAATATATTTAATCTTCTAAATTTCTCTTAATCTCTTTCCCTCCCTTTAAATATTTTATCCCTGGTTCAAAATCCTTATTTGGAACAGGAATACCTTAGAAGGCAGATGCTTCAGCTTGGAATGATGGGAATTGTATTAAGGATCCAGTTTATCATATGTTCTACCCAACAGAAAAATCAAGAATCTATTCTCACCTATAATTTGTATTATTTCTCCCCAAAATTGAACTTGATTTTAAAAAAACATTCGCTTGTACACAGTAAGCTATATTTGGGCTAAATCTTGATGTCCTTACTTTGGCAAAATTCCCATTATTATAATGACTCCCTTTGGGAGTCATTACACATTTCAGACTTCCCAGGAGCAAACCAGAGACACAGACCCAAAATGAGGAACGCAAGCAAATTAATACTGAAAGAAGCTTAAATTGTTCACAGACAGACCTCTGAGCTGAAGAAGGATGTCGTTTATTTGCCACTTCAGTAAGTGATCAGTCCACCAAAACAGGCCACAGCATAGGGTTAAATGCAAGCACACACCCACATTTAGGTGCTCGCCTTAAATACATTGTCCCAAAGTTATTTATTATATACTGTACAGACACTTTTCTATCTAATGCTAAGATTAGTTTGCAAACTCAGTTGTTTACCTGATCAGGTTGCTGACCAAGATGTTCATCTGATTGAACTGCTGACCCAGTTATTCACCTGATCAGGTTGCTGGCTCAGCTTTTCACCTGGCTGTTCTCCCTCCGTGCCAGACAAGCATGCATATTTTCACATGTCCCAACACCTAAAATATACATTATACATATTACATAGCCTACAGGGAGAAAAACGGGTTTATGTGGAAAGGAGGCATATGTGGGTCCGTAATGACAAACAGCTGAAAGATCAAGCAATGTTGAATTATCTGTCACTGTAACAGCAACCCAAAAGTCTTGCCTTCTGGAAATGGCACAGCTGGGAATGGTGTGTCAGTTGCTTATGTTAATAAGGGACTCATGAAAAGTGGGTAGCAGATAAAGAACTTGCACACTTAGATTATGGCTGTTGACCAAGATTTTCAAAAACAGTTGCCTAATGTTAGACTTCTACATCCATATTGAATCACTTAAATAAGTGGTCACATTTTCAAAAGTTCTGAGCACCCAGTAGCATGCACTGAAGTCAATGGGAACTGAAGGCACTCAGCATTTTTGCAAATTTGATCCTTTATTTATATGACTACGTATGGAGCCTAGAATTAAGCAGCTATTTTAAAAAATTTTTGCCAATATTATTATTCATTATTTGATTCTATATTGCTGGCGAGGATGGTATTTCAATGTTTTTAGTACAGAATAGATATACAAAATGTGAGACCTTTTAAAGAGCTCTAGGGTTTTACTCCAGTTGTGTTCAACTTTTTTAGGGTTTTATTCTAGCCCCAAATCATCCCTACATTTAACAATAATTGTCTCGCTGTACTTTATGACAAAGAGCTCGGTTTCTATCTCCCAGAGGCAAAAATACAAACAGATAGCATATGAGACAGTCAGTCACTGATGCTGTCAAGAAATATTTGTTTTGTTTCTTCCATTTCATTTTTAATGTGATTTCTGTTTGGCAAATTAATGTGCCTTTCAAGTACTTTGTTGAAACAGAGAGATACCTCTCTGTTTCAACAAAGTACTTGAAAGGCACATTATGGCAGTCACACCACAAAACAAAACACCAACATTTTCCTATGTGAATGAAAACAGCATTATTTTAAAATATTTTAGAATCTTTATTTTCACCTTTCCTCTCACTATATCATAGTTCACACATCTGAGATCACAGGGCTAGATCCTCCAAGCACTTTATTCATGGTGAGTAGATACATTGACTTTAATGGCACTGCTCATTTGAATTATGGTACTCAGGTGTGAGAGTGTTTGCAGGTTTGGGTTTGTATTATCACCTTTTAGGGTCTGTCAGCACTAGATTTTTTTATCTTTACTTAATACATTCATAAAGGGTAGTGTCGACATGTCCCACATTCTTGGTCCCACCTACAGACACATATCCTTTACCCTAAGAATCAGTTTAGGATAAAGAACAAATGTTTGTATCCTGGGACAAACGTGTGGGGAGTATCCACACTTAGGGTATGTCTACACTATGAAATTAGGTTGATTTTATAGAAGTCGATTTTTAGAAATCGATTTTATACAGTCGATTGTATATGTCCCCTCTAAGCGCATTAAGTCAGCGGAGTGCATCCTCACTACTGTGGTTAGCATCGACTCACGGAGCGGTGCACTGTGGGAAGCTATCCCACAGTTCCCACAGTCTCCGCTGCCCATTGGAATTCTGGGTTAAGCTCCCCATGTCTGATGGGGCAAAAACATTGTCGCGGGTGGTTTTGGGTACATGTCATCAGTGTTCCCTCCCTCCCTTTGTGAAAGCAACTGCAGACAATCATTTCGCACCTTTTTTCCTGGGTTACCCGTGCAGATGCCATAGCACGGCAAGCATGGAGCCCGCTCAGCTCACTGCTACTGTTGTGAGCATTGTAAACACCTCGCGCATTATACTGCAGTATGTGCAGAACCTGGCTAAGAGACAGCAGCACGAGGACGATTGTGAGGAGGACATGGACAAAGCATGGGATGTGGCAACTGGGACATCATGGCGGCAGTGGGGCTGGTTGATACAGTGGAACACTGATTCTGGGCCTGGCAAACAAGCACAAACTGGTGGGACCGCATAGTGTTGCAGGTATGGGATGATTCCCAGTGGCTGCGAAACTTCCGCATGCGTAAGGCCACTTTCCTGGAACTCTGTGAGTTGCTTTCCCCTGCCCTGATGCGCAGGAATACCAAGATGATAGCTACCCTGACAGTTAAGAAGTGAGTGGCGATAGCCCTGTGGAAGCTTGCAACGCCTGACTGCTACCGGTCAGTCGGGAATCAATTTGGAGTGGGCAAATCTACTGTGGGGACTGCTGTGATTCAAGTAGCCAATGCAATCACTGACATTCTGCTATCAAGGGTAGTGACTCTGGGAAATGTGCAGGTCCTAGTGGATGGCTTTGCTGCAATGGGGTTCCCTAACTGTGGTGGGGCGATAGATGGAACGCATATCCCTATCTTGGCACCAGACCACTTTACCAACCAGTACGTAAACCGCAAGGGGTACTTCTCAATGGTTCTGCAAGCACTGGTGGATCACAAGGGACGTTTCACCTACATCAACGTGGGATGGCTGGGAAAGGTGCATGACGCTTGCATCTTTAGGAACTCTGGGCTGTTTGAGCAGCTGCAAGAAGGGACTTACTTCCCAGACCAGAAAATTATTATTGGGGATGTTGAAATGCCAATAGTTATCCTTGGAGACCCAGCCTTGGAGACCTCATGAAGCCATACACAGGCAGCCTGGACAGTAATAAGGAGCAGTTCAACTATAGGCTGAGCAAGTGCAGAATGGTGGTAGAATGTGCCTTTGGACGTTTAAAAGCTCGCTGGTGCTGTTTGCTGACTAGGTTAGACCTCAGCACAACCAATATTCCCATTGTTATTACTGCTTGCTGTGTGTTCCATAACATCTGTGAGAGTAAGGGGGAGATGTTTATGGTGGGGGAGAGGTTGAGGCCAATCGCCTGGCTGCCAATTTTGAACAGCCAGACACCAGGGTGATTAGAAGAGCACAGGTACGAGTGCTGCGCATCAGAGAGGCTTTGGAAACCAGTTTCATGACTGTACAGGCTACCGTGTGATACTTGTGTGTGTTTCTCCTTGATGCAAACCCGCCTCCTTTGTTGATTTTAATTCCCTGTAAGCCAACCACCCTCCCCCTTCGAGCACAGCTGGCAAAGGAAATAAAGTCACTATTGTTTTGAAACCATGCATTCTTTCTTTATTAATTAAAAAAAAGTGAAATAACTGACAAGGTAGCCCGGGTGGGGTAGGGTAGGGTAGGGTAGGGTGAGGGAAGGGGGAGAAGGGAAGGACAAGGCCACATTGCTTATTGTAGCCACACTACAATCAAAACTGCTCTTGTTGGCTTTCCTGCAGCTCCACCAGATTCCTGAGCATGTCCGTTTGCTCCCCCATTAGCCTCAGTATTGCATCCTGCTTCTTCTCATCGCGCTCACTGAATGCTTTCCTGGACTCTGCCACTGAATGCCTCCATGCATTCAGCTGTGCCCTGTCAGTGCGGGAGGACTGCATGAGCTCAGAAAACATGTCATTATGAGTGCATTTTTTTCGCCTTCTAATTTGCGATAACCTCAGGGATGGAGATGAGATGGGGAGCATAGAAACATTTGCACCTGCAGAGGGATAAAAAGGGAGAGTAAAATTTAAGATGATACATTTCTGAGAACAAAAGGGAGACTCTTTCACAGCAGACAGCACATGTGCTTTAGGTACAAGGTTGCAAGTCTTCAGGGCAAATCAAACATTAAATACTATTGCTTTTAAACTCTGTACTGTAGTTACAAATGTGCACTCACCAGAGGTGCCTTCTCCGCCTTCAGGGTTGGGGATCCCGCCTTGGAAGGGTATTGGCTCCAGGGTGATAAGAAGGTCCTGGCTGCCGGGGAGTACGGATTCACCGCTTGCCTGCTGCGCATTCTCCTCCTCCTCCTCTTCCTCATCCATCCTCCTCATTCCTCATCTCCTCCATGTTGCGTGAGACTCCCCCCTTACAGGTGTCCATGGACAGTGGTAGGGTAGTGGTAGGGTCCCCCCCACCCAGAATGCCATGCAGCTGATCATAGAAGCGGCATGTTTGGGGCTCTGACCCAGAGCAACTGTTTGCCTCCTTTGTCTTTTGGTAGGCTTGCCTGAGCTCCTTGACTTTCACGCGGCACTGCTGTGTGTCCCTGTTGTAGCCTCTGTCCATCATGCCCTGTGCGATTTTGGCATATATATTAGCATTTCTTCTTTTTGATTGGAGTTCTGCCTGCACAGATTCTTCTCCCCATACAGCAATCAGATCCAGTGTCTCCCATTAGCTCCATGCTGGAGCTCGTTTGCGATTCTGGGGAGACTGCATGGTCACCTGTGCTGCTGAGCTCGCCACGCTGACCAAACAGGAAATGAAATTCAAAAGTTCCCGGGGCTTTTCCTGTCTACCTGGCTAGTGCATCGGAGTTGAAAGTGCTGTCCAGAGCGGTCACATTGGAGCACTCTGGGATAGCGCCCGGAGGCCAATAACGTTTATTTGCATCCGCACTCCCCCAAATTCGACCCAGCAAGTTTGTTTTTAGCGCTACTCCCCTCGCTGGGGAGGAGTACAAAAGTAGATTTTAAGAGCCCTTTGGGTCGACGGAATGGGGTTGCTTGTGTAGATGCATTCATTATAAAATCGACCTAATGCGGCTAAATTCGACCTAACCCTGTAGTGTAGACCAGGGCTCTGTCTTCATAAACATGTAAAGGACCACAAGTTAGACTTTGTTTTCACTGCAGAAAAAGTGTGTTTTGAAACTGAGACAGCTGTCTTGAATTAGCTAACTCACCACCTCTTCTTGCAGTGCAGACATAGCTTTAATTGGCAATCAATTTACTCAAGACAAACATTTGATCTTTGTGAAACAATGGAAGGCTTATCTCCAGAATTGTTTGTACTGTTTGAGGAATGGAGATTTGGGCCTGGGTTACACTTAAAATTTATACCAACATACTTAGGGGTCAGAGGTCTGAAAAAAATACACCTAGTGGTAACATAACGATGCTGACAAAACCCAGTGGTGCCAATTCAGATATTTCTTGGGGAGGGCAATTGTTTCTGATCAGAATTTAAATATACAATAAAAAATAACTTGAGGGACAATTTTTGATATATTTCTACATAGTACTTCAGACTAGCTAGCTTACATATAATATATATAATTCTATCAAACAAAGGTTAGTGACAATCATGCAGTCTACTGAAACCATCCATTGTCAACTTGAGAGACCTTACAGTGACACAGGTATACTGATGCAGCTGGGCCACTGTAAGATCTCTCATGTAGCCGCTCTATGCAGATGGGAGAGAACTCTTCCATCAACATAATTAAACCATCCCCAACAAGTGGCGGTAGCTATGTTGGTGGGACAAGCTCTCCCACCGACATAGCGCTGTGCACGCTACCACTTATGCCAGCAAAATTTAGGTTGCTCTGAGGGGTGTTTTTTCACACCCCTGAGCGACATAAATTTGGCCTAAGTCGTCAAGGTTGAAGGATTTTATCATTTACTGTTCCACAGCCATTAGCATCAGATGGCTCAGCCACACATTGGTCGGATGTAAGTTTTGACTCTTCAGCACACAGAAAAAATGGGTATTTGAAGTTTAAGTGATGGGCAGTATGAGAGTGATCTGTAGCAGTTTCAATACTTTGGATTATTCAGTGTTTGAAGCTTGCTGTCTAAATAAATAATATCTTTACTCTTTTTCTCCTTCTCAATTGATGCCATGAACATTTTTGCAAGTGAGATTAGCAATCTCAAAAGTATTTCATTGATGAGTCAACTATAAATGTGAAAACTCTTCCTATTTCTTGAAATCCATGAAGTTTAAGGGCTCTGTATCAAATGCTTCCATAGGTTCCAGCAACTGTTGATTGTCCATACAACACCTGTTGAACTCAGGAATGAAACGGTCAAGAACATCAAAATAAGTTCTTCAAAATCTATCACTGAGACTCTTTCAACAATATTCCTCTTTCCAGTGGTACTGTTCAACAGATAGTCAACATGAAACTTTCTGAATTCTTGCAGGGCACTTAGACAACAATTCCCAAAATCCAATTCAATGCCAATATCAACAGCAAATTCTTCGCATTCCCAGCTGTTTTTCCCCACTCTGCATCACATCTTGCTGATTCTAGTTTTTTTCACATTCCTTTGATCAAATGTGTAACAAATAGTAAAACAAGTCCACTTTTTTGATGTTGCTCTAATTATCCACTCATCACACTGAGTATTTTTTCCAAGATAAGTATATACAATAAAAAAGAAGTAGACTAGCTTAGTTTTAAATCCAGTTACCTCAGCTGAAACTTCTGAATGATCTGTACTGACTGCTTCTGGTATAGCAAGAATGGCTTCATAGTTTAGTTTTATAGTATTTACTACTCGGTACCAATAAAGCCACCTGGTAGCTGTCATTCACACTAGCTGAATAACTTTCTTCTGGAGATGTTTTTGAGTTTGAACAATTAACTCATATCGGCTATTGTTTTTGACCATGAAGCTGTGCAAAACTTGTACAGTAGTAAAGAATTCTGAAAGTTCAGGTGTATCTGAGATAGTGTGGACTAAAACAAGGTTTAGCAGCTTGTGGGTATGGCAGTGAACGTACACTGCATGAGATGCCTTTTATTTTATTCTTGCTTGAACTCCATTAGCCCACCCATTCATTACACTTGCATTGTCATAGTATTGTCCCCCACAAAATTGCCAATCAAGTCTCATACTGAATGTTTGGTCATACATACAGTTTGTCAAAGAATCAGCACCAAGTTTAAGCATGTGTTAAGTTCCAAAAGCTCTTTCTTTTACAGAGCATTCATGAAGGTATCGACTAATTAGAGAAAGCTGCTCCTTCTTAGAAATGTCTTTAGTCTTAACAACTAAAACAGCAAAAACCTTGACTTCTTCAATCTCAGGTATTATTGATTTCTCTCAAAAATTTACCAAAACCTCAAGTTAGATCTTTTTCATATTCATGAGATAAGTAATAACCATACTGATGTTCCATTTTTGAATGTAGGTTTGCAGCTGTCTCTGATAACATCTCAAGGAACCCAATGAAGTTTCCTGTATTTCCTGATCCTTTGGATTCATTATGTCTGCAGAAAGTCTACACTACAGACTTACATCGGTATAACTATTTCGCTCAGGGGTGTGAAAAATCCACATCCCTTGAGCGATGTAGTTATACCAACCTAACCCCCGATGTAGACAGTGCGATGTCAGGGGGAGAACTTCTGTAGTCAACATAGCTACTGCTTCTCAAGGAGGTGGATTAACTACGCCCGGGAGAGCTCTCTCCCGTCAGTGTAGAGCACCTTCATTAAAGCATTGCAGCAGGCCAATGCAGCATTTTAAATGTAGACCTGCCCCAAGAAAACTGGTTGTTCATAGAAGAGACTTCACATGACTCCTATTCTGTCTATCTAGTTGTTGGATTTTTTGAAGAAATAGACATTTTCTTTTGCTAGAATCTCATGAAATTCAGTCCACAAGACAGTCGAGCATTTGTGCTGTGCACTTTCTGCATGCTATCGAAAAAGAGTATTCTAGTCTTTCCACTTAGAAAAACCAACATCAATAAATACTTGTTTCCCATTCCTTTCACCCTTTTGCAAGGAATTGCCTGAAAAGTGTCTGCAAACAAAGCAGTAAACAGCATTTTCATTAACAGAATATTCAATCCATGTGTGAGCTCTGTAGTAGTTCTCTGAGAATCTATGCTCTTTTTATCAGCAGAGTAGGTATTTAGCTTTGGTTGAACAGGATTGTCACTTTTTTGTTTTATTTAGGTCACTGGCAGGAGATGGTACAACACAGATTTTTTTTTTTAAATCAGAAATGCTTGAAGTAAACTTTGAATCTTGGGACTGAGGTTGGTGTTCAGTTAAAGACGTGAGCTGCATTTCTTTCTCAACTGCCAAGGAATCTTGCAGGGGCAGTTTATTTTCACTTGTCACATTCTCAGTTCATGTTTTCTTATGAAAATAACAGTTCAGACTGCACTGAGCACCTCTCTTTCTTCCAACATCCATGTCTGAGTGTCTGCCTAAAACAGTGTTGTGGAACAGGCAAGCCACGAGCCACTTTTGGCTCACAGAAGGTCTTGATGTGGCTGACAGCCATTGTAGCCAAAGCAATGTTCTCCTTGACTCTATGCACAACTCCCCTGACGTCACAGTCACAGACATAATGACTCGGAGTTGTGCTGATATGTTACTTGCTACTTCATATGAGTGTCCAACTATTTTTTTAATCACTCAGTTATCTGGTCTCCTCCTTGCCGCACAGTTGTTAGTAGAAAGCTTTTACAAGTTGTTGCTTAATAAGCTAGAAACAATGGATGTTTGTAGTTGGAACTCATGCAAATTTTAGCAAAACTGCAGCTTCTTGTGCGGACCCTCCTGCAAAAAAGCAGAATTACACAAAAAAAGTTGAACGATCTCATTGTTTTCAAGCATGTTGGGAAAATCAGTTTGCTGTCATCAATAAATGCAGAGAAACTTTTTGCTTTCTGTGCAGAAAAGCAAGTGACTACAAACAGCATTTTAATCTGATACACTTAGAATTTGACAAGAAATTTCTGTTGAATTCTGCTAATTCTCCAGTAATGCCATTAACTTCAGGCAAAAATCACACTTTTCCTATTTGTCAGAAAACCAACACGAATCACTTAATTGCACATAAGTGATTATGTGCAATTAAGTGATTAGTAACCAGATATATTTTTTTCTGGGACTTTGATTAAGTGCGTGAACCTTGGGGGGTGGCGTGGGGGAGGACTATTCACCCTCCCAGCCCCCTCCCCCCAATGGCTCTACTGACAAACCCCCCAGTGTAGACACAGCTATACCAACAGAAGTGAGTTTCTGTCAGCATAGCTAACAACATTCAGGGAGATGGTGTTCCTATATTGACAGAACTCCTCCTTATGTCTCTGTACACTGCATCTACGTTAGGGAGCTATGATTGCATAGTCTCTGTTGTGTAGACCCAGTCTTGGCCTGGTACATACGGCTCAAGAAAGGGATAAAAATGATCTGGGTTCTATGCGGGGCTCTGCCACATATTGCCCCTAGGACTTAGGCTGATATTTTCAAAATAGGTGCTCAGAGTATGGATTTTGGTGTCTAAATTTAGCCATCCAAGTTTGAAAATGTCCTGATCTCCATTTCCCAATCCGTAAAGTAGGTTTAATGATACTTCCCTACCTCATAGAGTTGTTGTGAGCCTTCATTAATTGTTTCTAGTGTGCGTCAGGTACTTTGAAGTCCAGTGCCATTTATTTCAGTGGGGCCAGGTCTTCACCCTTTTATGGTCACCAGAAATAGAGTAGTTTTCCAATTACTGCTGCATGATGGGTCACGGAGACAGACATGGGTGTGCATACTATAGTCAGCATAAAGGATATTCAAGTGTATCTTCATCCTTGCTTCCCTAATTCCCCGACTTAATCAAAATATCTCTAGTTACTGAGGTTCAGCACACCTGGGTAGATGACTCTTCATTGCAGAGTGAAATGATTGGCTTTGAGTAGCATTATAGAAATACAAGCCATGTATCACCTGTTTTTAAACTTTGCTTTATATATTCCCTTAAGGCTTCCAGAAAATGGTCGGTGGAATTCTTGATGGATGGGAAAAATGACTAAGATGAAGTATTTGATAAACTGCTTGAAAAATTTAAATCTCACTTTCCTTTGAAACTGACAAGGCAGGAGTACTCAGTGTTTTGTAACTAATGATATAAGCTCTCTCATTAATAACTTGTTTGCTATACCTGTTATGAGATCTCTTTATTTGAACATTTTTTGCGTGTTCTTGTCAAGCAGTCTGTTGCCGTTGGCTTACTTCATAGCAATAAACCTACCGTCAGTACCCTTATTCGCCTGATGCAGGTTATGAGTCTTACTACAGCCCTTTTGATCATGATGCCAGGATTATTGACAAGCTGTCAAAAGAGAGGTTATCACCAGGGCTTTTCGCAGCTCTGTTATTGATTATGTGCCCTAAGAACAAAGTGGCAGCATCATAATCATTTTAATTCCCAAATCAACAGGTCATAGGTTCCTGTTCAGTGGAAGAATGGGAACTTTTGAGCAGCTCAGTAAAAGAGTAAATATATGCATATATTTACAAGATGCAAAGTGTTCTTGAACAATTATTTGTGACATTTCCAACAAGCAGTTTTATGTGGATACTGTTTGATTGATCAGAGTTCCTGAAATATCACATTGAATGGTTCCAATTTGCATCACATTCCTTTAAAATCAACAAGTTCTAATAATTCTTATTTCTCTTTTCTGGCTCCATAAGAGGGACACTATCCATTTCCCTTCCATTATTTAACTTAGCTACTGGAATTATAAAGTTATTTGTCACCAATCAATGTGACACTCTGCATTGCTGTCTCATAATATCTGTCAGCATCCATCTGTAATAACAAAACCTTTACTGGCAGTTTAATGCAGAGAAGGAAATGTAAAATGGATCCAGATTTTGAACAGGCTGAGAGTTAGAAAGTGTTTGGACCCAGGGTACTGGCTCAGGACCTGCTCCAGCTTATTGGTTACCAACAGGAGCTGGTAGCATGTGAATCTCCTGTCTCTTGACCCCATCTTCTTTTTGGTCACAGGAAACAGGAGAGAAAAAAATCTCCCAGGATCCTTTCTCCTTGTCTCTTGTAAGGGGAGATCTCTGATGGTTCCTGCTCCTCTGGCCTCTGTGGCAAATGGGAAGAAGAAATCCCTTTATCTGTTTTTGGGAATGGCCCAACCAAGAACCCAAAGATGGATGGGTAAGAAAACTGAGGACTGCAGCCAGAAAGACACCACTGGCACAGGTCTAGGTAATGCCAAATGCCACTTGAATACATTGCAGTACGTGGCAATATACTAAGTGCTCCATATAGAAACCCTTGCACTTCCTTAACTATAATTCTGTCAGGTAAACAACTGTAAAATTCTTAAATCTTTATTGTGTTGGTACAAAAATCATATTTTAGATCCAATTTTTGATGGCATGCATTTATTATAGCAAAATGTGGTATAGTCAGCACTAAGCCCTGCTACATCAGATCACAGCTGAAGAAGTAGCTTCCATGTGTTCTGTAGGAGATTAATACTTTGCATTTCTAAGCCTCTTCCTTCCCAGAATCTCAACGTGCTTTACAAACAACTAAGCTGCACTCTGTTTCATCTATTGATCTTGTGACGTTGCAGTCTATATGGTTTTATAAAAATATGCTAATGAGTGAATATAATGTAACTGGAATATGCTTCATGCAAAAGGTCTCTTGTAAGGTATCATTACAAAGCTTATAATCCACTGAGTGTGCTCATCCTATTTGTATAAATGTACCACTCTTGTATCTGAAACTAGAAATATGAAATATAACTCTGAGGGCCTATTGTAATTATGCAAAGTGTGGGCCATTAATGGTGGTTTGGAATCTTGATGACTCCCATTAACCAGGACCATTGTCTGCAGATGGCTGCGTTTTGCCTGTGAGTCTTCCTGTATATGTGTGTGCTGGCAAGTGGGCAATGAAGTCTTGCAGTGACATGTGATCATGTCACCTGACCTGGAATCCATCTTTAACCTGGGTGCTTTTCCAGTGGGGGGGGGGTGGAAACCCAGAGGGACAAAGGGTTCCCGCCTTATGGAAAAGATATATAAAGGGGTGGAAGAGAACAAAGGGGAGAGGAGCCAGCATGAAGAATCCCCTAGCTACCACCTGAGCTGGAACAAGAGCTGTACCAGGGGAAAGAATTATGCATAATTGTGTGACACCATGAGTGTAGCGCTGAATGATTCCACATTCTTGCAACACTCGCTCGTTACAGGGGTCCCATGTGCCCAGGGTTCCGATGATCAGCGCGTGAGTTTGACTAGAGGGGAGTATTTCTCCATCTTTCAAGACTGGGCATCGTGGAAAGCTGGGGTCCTGTTTTCAAAGGGAACTGTCATGTACATCATGATGATCTTCTTCTGGTCCTTGGTGATGACGATGTCCGGTTGCAGTTGGCTGTCCGTTCTGAGGATACTGGAGTTCACGGCCACCTTCCCTATGGGTGACGGGATGGCTCTGACTAGGCAATCTTGAATGGCATTTTGGTGCAACTGCCAGGCTCTGGAATGGGGCTTGCAGCTACACAAGACGTGGGGTAGTGTCTCATTGGCATATCTACACTTCCTGCATCGCTTGTCCCGATTCCAGTGGCCGACGGCTCCATTCAGTGGGATGCAGTTGAGCCGGGCCCTGTAGATGAACCTCCAGTCAGCAAATTAGGTGAAGCTGCCCCTGGGGAGGAAGTGGTTGCTGGCGTCCCACTTGCACGTCACGTTGAAGGCCTCGCCCTGGTCCGGCTTCCGTTTCAGGTTTTCTACATACTGTCAGGAGATGGACTCCTTCAAGGTCCTCTCCAGCATGGTTCTAGCTCTTGGAGTGATGATTGTGTGCTCCGTGTTCTTCACCTGTGGCACTAGGACTCCCAGCTCCTGGTGTTTCTTGCACCACGTCCAGTGGCAGCCGATATGCTTCTCCAGTCATCACGTAGCATTGCAGGCACGAATCCAAAGTGAAGCAAAGTCTCCCCTGTCTCTTCCAAATTCACCTTCCTGGGAGCCGCTCAGGTAGGTGGTGACATCTTGGTTGGAGGAGATCCTTTTGCGATTCGCTTCTTGATGACATTCTGCATAGCAATTTCCGTGATGTTCCTCACCATGGCATCCAGGCATGTCAGAAGGTGTAAGGCGTGAGTGATCACTGCAACGTCGCAGAGATCACGCATACGAGGGACATTGGCGCTGCCCTGCCTGTACGAGATGTACACCAGTTCATTGCTGGCTCTCTGGGGAAGAAACATCCACTTCTTCACCAGCTGCCTGATGGTGTTGTCTGCCTTGTTAAGAGGTACCTTCGCCACGGCAGATCCCCTCAGGACGAATGAAATACAAGGGTGAATTGTAACCCAAACCCAGCCAAAATTGATCACTTTGGCAAAGCAGCTCCATCTGCTGAACATGGAGGTAGAGCAGGCATTTCTATGCCAATACGATCTGCTCCTGAAGTTCCCCCTCCTCCAGTTCATCACTAGATTGCAGAGGGGAGCTTATTCAAACTCTGCTTACACTAGACTGGACAACACACTAGAGGGCAGAGAGTAATGGAGCCATGAGCAACAGGCATCCTGGAAGGCATTCTCCCGTCTGATATGGCCATTTTATGCTGCTGCAGCATCCAGGCAGGAGAGAATTCTGTAGGTTCAGCTTACAATGCCCTTTGAGCTCCTTCACTGCAAGTCTTGGCACAAGGGGAATGTTAGAGGTAGGGCTGGGATGGGGCCACAGTGGGATCCATAGGCAGCTTGAGAAAGGCTTCCATAACTTTGGACTGTCTAAGGTCGTCCAGATCCACTCTGTGCCCGATAACAACTCAGAACTGGAAGAGCACAAACGTGGCTTGAAGACACCTTAGTTTCCCTCCACCTGAGCTGTGAGTTCCATGCTGTGCTTCTTGGAGGCACAGCATAAAATCTCACCCTGTAGGTTTATACAGGAAAAACTTTGTCAAGACAAACATAACTGTTCTTTCTGATAGAATTACAGAATTCTGAGGGAAGATGGCTGAGCTATTTAGATTTTGGCAAAGCATTTAAGACTGAGTCACATGGAATCATAATTGATAGATTAACAGAAATAGACTTGGATAAAACCACTGTCATGCTGATTGAAAACAAGCTAAAAGACCTTAAGCAGAGGTTTACGATAAAGGACAAGATACTGTGGAGAAGTGTCTAGTGAAGCATGCCTGATCTTCTCTGTATATTATTTAATTTTGAATTTTGTTTATTTTAGGTTTATCATTTATAAATTACCTTATAAATGTTCCGTGTGCTCCAAAATACAGACCATGAAAACATGCTTTTAGTAATCTATACTTGCACATGTATTTTTCACATACCCAAAGCCAGATAAAATAGATCAGTGTAATACCTGCAATTCATTCTGTTCTTATGCTTTAAACTTTAATAACATTTCCTGTAGGGAAAACAGAGAGAGACCTCACATTCTAAAGAGCTGAGCTGGGTTGTTGGCTCCATCCACAAGCTGCCTGTTTCATAGTGGTGCATAGACTTTCTACTAGCCTTGTGTGAATTTCACCCAAACTATCTAATCTCCTCCAACCTATCTGCAAGTATGAAATTAGTGGGACACTCCTGAGAACTGAGGGTTTTTCTACAATAAAATTAAGCACTCAAGTCATATCCAGTATTAGGTCTTAGATAGAAAAGAGGGGGAAAGAATCAAATGTGATCTCACTATTTTGTGATATATGCTGTGAAGTTTTTCTGGGTCTAGACTCTGAGAAACTCCTTTTTGTACTTGTGCATGTGGGAAGAATTTAGGGCTAGTGAGGAATCTGAACTGACAGCACCTGCAAGTTGAAGTCCTCTGGATGTCCACAGAAGGTATGAGCCTCAACACTACAAGCTTCTGCACATTTCCCTGTCAACCAACCCTGACCTAGAGGGACCCCTTCTTTGGGGAAGAGGATAGCTCAGTGGTTTGAGCATTGGCCTGCTAAACCCAGGATTGTGAGCTCAATCCTTGAGGGGGCCATTTAGGGATCTGGGGCAAAAATAATCTGTGAGGGACAGTACTTGGTCCTGCTGTCAAGGCAGGGGACTGGACTTGACTCAACTCAATGCCCTTTCAAGGTCCCTTCCGGTTCTACATTTCTATGATTCTATAATACTGTTGCCTGTGTGTTCTCATTGCCAGGTATAAATTAGCCCTGGTTGGGGAGGGTTCTCATGGGACCATGTGTCAATTGGGAATTGGATTGAGACCACCAAACAGCTATCAGAAGGCAATGAAATTTGGTTGCTACCCTTTCAGACTGGAATCAGCCCAATGGGTTACAGAAGGAAAAGCCTGATATCTCTTTACTAATCCTGTTAGCTATCCAGTTCCCCAGTGACAGGGCTCTAAGAGCATACAGAGTTATTAACGAAAATGACATGTGGGCAGATTTAGTTTGTTCATTCATTAGATTTAGCTGCCACATTTAAAAATAAACCTGAGTCTCCTAACTGGGATCTGTTAGTTTACATAATCACTGCTGTGACCCAGAGGCGATAATGGAATTTTAATAGATCAGAACAACGTACTCAGCATTCTTTGAAGGCTAGAGAGGAGTACTGGGAGCTGTCTACAAATGATCTAAAGATCCCTCTCCTAGCAATAATGAACTAACATAAACATTGGAGAGAGAGTGCTGTGACATTTTTTTGTCAAGGAGCAATATCATAATAGAGGCTAAAGTTAAGGTTAATTACGTTGTTAACGCTACCAAAGGGAATTAGACCTCCCAGCTGTTTGCAAATCAAAATAGCAACCTTTTCTTAGACCGGAGGTTTTCCCTGCAACACTTTATCTTCACACAGGTCAAATGTTGTTCTTAACCGTGATGGCACCAGATACATTTGGCCTTAAAAATGCTTGGTTGGCTAGGATGTATACTGTGAAGAAAGTAGGCCATGTAAAATAGATGAAGAATATAGCACTGGTGACACGTGACGGCAACAGTGGATTTCCTTATGGTAAGATCATTGGACTCCTGTGATATTTCCTATTGCTTGTTACATCCACATTAATACCAAACTGCAAGCCAGACCTTTCAATCTTTACTCAGGCAAGGAAATGAAAGGCCTAAGTTTTCAAAAGTGACTGGTGATTTTGAGTGCCTCATTTTTAAGTACCAAACTGTTGGCACCGTAAAGGGGCCCAATTCTCAGAAAACACTGGAGTTGGCCCCCTCAAAATTTACACCCCAATTTAAAATCAGAGAGTTTAAGGCCAGAATGGATCACCTGATCATTTTATTTAACCTCCTGTATGTCACAGGCCACCAACATCACTCAGTCACCACTCACAGTACCCAACAACCAGAATTCAACCAAAGTATTACACCCCACAGGAGACTAAACTATTGTGTGCCATGTGTAGAATAGGAGGTACCAAGATGCGCCAATGCCTGAGGCCCCTGCAATGGCAGGGAATTGATTTAGTGAAATATATCCAGATTATCCTGTTAAGTGACTGGCACCCCATGCTGCAGAGGAAGGCGAAAAAACCCCAAAGTCACTGCCAATCTGATCTGGGGGGAAATTCCCAACCCCACTTATGGTGATCAGTTAGACCCTGAGCGTGTGAGCAAGAACCAGCCAGCCAAGTGCCCAAGAGAGAGAATAATTAGTGCCGCTTCCGAGCCCTGGGCACACCCTGTCCAGGGTCCCATGTCCAGCTGCAATCCTCCCTGATGCTTCAGTGAAAGGAGACAAAAACCAAAAAACCACAGACTAAATGGGGGTAGGAGAGGGAATCCCTTCCTGATCCCTTCAGGTAACCAGCTAAAACTCTGAAGCATGAGATTTTAATCCCCCCCGCATAAGAAGCAAACCCGCCATACAATCCCAATCATAATTTACTGGTCACTTTTGAAAATTAAGGCTAACAGAACTACTTGCACGAGTCAGGTTTCTAGACTCTGATCCTAATACTTCATGGAAATGTCACCGTAGCCTCTCTGCTCACTGAAAGTCATTTAAGATATGAGATAAAAGAAGAGAGTGAACTGTTTACTTAATGCTAAATCTGCCCTCCAATACAAGTGTGCAGTTCTCCTGGGGGATTTAACTGGCACAGAGACTGAAGGATTGTTGATGGAAGAAAAGTTGCATGTACATATCAGAACAGAATTTAGCCTTTAGTGTTTTGCACCTTAATGTTTTCAGTCAGTACCAAACAATTATGTCTGACAAGCTGAGACAACAGAGTGGGCCAGCTGTGCTTTTCGAATGATACATCATACTGACAAGGGTTTCATTTATCACAGATCTGTGACCAAAATCTTCACTTAGTTGGTTATATATCCAATACAGGCAGCAGCATCTTTACCCACCTGCCCACCCATGTAGGGGAAAAGATAACCTCATTATACGATATAAACCTAGCAAGAAACCTAGCTGCTTAATTATTTAACCTTCTTTCCCCCTTAAGCCTAAAACATTAACATTGAATGTTAACATCTAAGCCTCAGGGCCACGTACTGGCCTCAATCCATAGTGCAACTCCCATTGATATCAGAGTGAATATGTGCATATGGATCCAGGGCAAACCCATATGTCACTTTAGATCAGTGGTTCTCAACTTATTTACCATTGTGGGCCGCATATGCAGCTCTCTACGTATTATGCAGGCTGCATCCACACAATATATATACTATCTGTACGGCACTGAGGATGTCACATGGGCTGCAGCTGTGTGCTGATTGGGTCGCAAGCAACCCGGAGGCCACAAGTTAAGAACCACTGCTTTAGATCTACACTTAGCAAGAAAATGCTGTGGTGGGAGTAATTTCAAAATAAGGATTGCAGGAACTGTTATCAAGAAGGAGAGAGTCAGAAGCATCAAGGGATCATGGTGCTTATTAACAATATCACTAGTCCAGCTACACCACCCTGCCCTGTAATTTTCTGTTAAATAGATTAGTGATCTATCCCAGATATAAAAGTCTAGAGGGCTATTTTATCTTCCATTTCCAGTGGCAATGAAGATTTTTTAAAAATAATATAAACATGGATCTCAGAAGAGCTGAGCAAAGAATTCATAGCAAATAAGTTCTTTGACCATAATTTAGCTTCTCATTCTGTTCAGCTACAAAGGCTGGCTCTTTAGCTCAAGCTGTAGTGACTACAGTTCTGGAAGTCCCACGTTCAATTGCTGGTAAGTCACTCAAGCTGGCAGCGAGCCCATAAATATCTTCCAATATTCTCAACTTTACTATGACTAATTCTGGTCTGTGATTGTTTTGCACACAGTTCTGTGTAAGAGTTTGTCTACCCAGGAAGTTCTACCAATATGCATAAGGTGTGAATTTAAACCAATTATAGTTGTACTGGTATAACCCCGTGTGGATATTCTTATTACGGTATAAGAGGGCCTTTTTTTTGTTTAGTTTATGTTGATAAGCGATTTAAGCTAAATAACTTTATTTTAAAATGCCACTCATACTGAAATAGTGTCCACAAGGGGTTTACACCAGTATAACTATATTGGTTTTACTCTACCTGTATAATTGCACCAGAATAACTATGAGCTTGTCTGTACCTGGAGTTGTTCCCAATTAACTTTTATTCCAGAATAAGAGTGCCTTGCTCCTGTTCATCCCGATCCGGCGGGTAGCAATCGGTCTATCGGGGATCGACTTACCGCGTCTAGTGAAGACGCGATAAAATCGATCCCTGATGGCTCTACCGTCGACTCCGGAAATCCACCGCGGCAAGAGGCGGTAGCGGAGTCGACGGCGGCGCGGCAGTGGTCGACTTGCCGCCGTCCTCACAGCCAGGTAAGTCGACCTAAAATACGCCACTTCAGCTACGCTATTCACGTAGCTGAAGTGGCGTATCTTAGGTTGACCCCCCGCTGTAGTATATAGCCCTCCCTATATCAGGCTACGTCCTCACTACGGGGGGGGGTTGATTTAAGATACGCAAATTCAGCTACGCGAATAGCGTAGCTGAATTCGATGTATCGGAGCCGACTTACCCCGCTGTGAGGACGGTGGCAAATCGACCTCCGCGGCTCCCCCGTCGACGGTGCTTACTCCTACCTCCGCTGGTGGAGTACAAGCGTCAATTCGGGGATCGAATGTCGCGTCCCGACGAGACGCGATAATTCGATCCCCGAGAGATCGATTTCTACCCGCCGATTCAGGCGGGTAGTGTAGACGCAGCCTCAGTTTAACTATACCAGTATAATTATACCTGTATTAGTGGTAAAACTTTCCCGTGAAGAGCAGCCCTTAGTGATATTGAAAATTTTGAGCTACTTCAGTTAGTTTTGATTGGACACACAGATCCCAGGTTATTGCTTTTGTTGCCTGAATGGATAAACGCAGTGCACGATATCATGTTTCTGGAGTAAATACACACATGTATAAGTTCAAAGTTAGGTTTCTGCAAATATTCTCTTATATTCATGGGTGGCAGGCGAACCCCCGTTCGGGGAGGCTAACCCACCAGCCCTGTGCCTTCCCCACCCCCACCACAGCCAGAGAAGCCCCAAGGGCCACCCACCCCAGCCGCCCTGAGCCACCGGACGGCCTGCCCCAGCCACACCATTCTCTGCCATAAAGTGGAGGTCAGGTCCTAAATATGTATCAAAACCCCCTTAATAAATGTAGTTTTGAAAAAGCACAAATTTTTGAAAGTCAGGAAATTAATTTTCCTTTAAATTAAACTCATTGGACAGTGTGCAAATGTACAATTAAGGAATGCAGAAATATCCTTAACCCCGCCCTTGTATTCTCCCCAGCTATTCAGACTCCATATACTAAATCCTATCTGCATTCAGCTTGCTGTGCCTCAGTTTCCCCATATATAAAATACGTAAAATGATATCTTAGTTTGCCAAGTGCTTTGAGATATGCAGATGCAAAGTGCTACGTAAGAGCTTGTAATTATTAATGATCATTATTCTTATTTTATTATAACTTGCCAATTCTGTTAGCTGTGGCTTAAACCCAGTGCCCTTCGGGGGTTTTCCCATGGCTGCAGACATCTTAAACTACATCCATCATGGATCACACAGAGCAATATGTTCACTGGACATTTGCATGTACATTAATTGTAATTGCATGTGCAAACAGAAACTGCATGCTCACATTAGGTGTGCAAATATGCACACACAGTTCTGAAAAGCTGGTAAGGTCAAATTCAGGAATATAATGGATTTTTTTCTGTAGCTTTTAATTGTAGAGACACTAGCCTTTTCATAATAACTACAAGGACAGCAGAAATAATGGATGAACTACATTTTTTTCAAAGTACTAAAAATTTTGGAAATGACTAACAAAGTTTTGAACAGCTTTATATTTAAAAGAGCTTCAGGGTCCTTCATTGAAAAGCTTTTAAAAATTGAAGTATTGCATTAGTGTCTCCCTTTTGCTCTGCAGAATGTCCTGTAATCATAGAAAGTATTTCTAAATTCATCTAGTGCATCGATACAGGAGCATTCAAGCACTAGAGTCTCTCTGAAATCTGTAACCTGAGTAGAGATGCTGGTTCTGAATGTCTATGCCCATGTTCTGATGGTGGTTTTAGTCCTAGTGGAATGCTGGGCGTCAGAGGAACCAGCACCTGCTCAGAGAATGTGGGGCAGAGACATTGGAGTGGTGAGTGACACCAGCGGGCTGGAATTCCTGGCAGCCTGATGTTCAGGGGCCCCCATGGCCAGCAGAGCAGCTCTGAGCAGCACAGGCAGCATCTGGAAAGGAATGTATAAGAAAATGGAGTAAAAAATAGAGGAGTTTAAAACAACAAAAAGCCTTCACTACGGGCCAGATTTTCCAGCCCTCTGAAGATGCAACACACATACATGGAGCCTGGTGAGGCCAGATCTACTCTAAAAAGTTACGTCAACCCTGCTACATTGCTCAGGGATGTAAAAAATCCACGCCCCTGAGTGACACAGTTAAGCCAAGCTAAGCCCCTGTGTAGGCAGCAGGGCCGCCCGGGGGGGGCAAGTGGGGCAATTTGCCCCAAGCCCCGGGCCCCAAAGGGGCCCCCACGAGAATATAGTATTCTATAGTATTGCAACTTTTTTTTATGGAAGGGGCCCCCGAAATTGCTTTGCCCCAGGCCCCCGAATCCTCTGGGCGGCAGGCAGTGCTAGGTCAATGGAAGATTTTTTTCATCAACCTACCTACCATAGGCACCGACTCTGTGGATGCTCCAGGGCTCAAGCACCCAGGAAAAAGAAAAAAATTGAGGGTACTCAGCACCGAGGAGCCAAAGCTTGAGTGTGGAATGTGATGAGTTCTGTGCTGCTAACAGCTTCTTCCCTTGGGGCAGGGAGTTTGTTTATAAACAGAGGCAGGGTGATTAAGATAAGAAAAGGCTTGTCATTAAATTAAATTAACGATCCTTAGATGATCCTGAAAGCATGGCCAGGCACTCCAGTCAAAAGATAGGAAACAAAGGGTAGTAATAAATGGCCCATTTTCAGAATGGAGAGAAGTAAATAGTGGTGGCCACCAGGGGCTTGTACTAGGACCAGTGCTGTTCAACATATTCATAAATGATCTGCAAAAAGGGTAAACAGTGAGGTGGCAAAATTTTCAGCTAGAACAAAATTATGGAGGGATAGCTCAGTGGTTTGAGCATTGGCCTCCTAAACCCAGAGTTGTGAGTTCAATCCTTGAGGGGGCCACTTAGGGATCTGGGACAACATCAGTACTTAATCCTGCTAGTAAAGGCAGGGAGCTGGATTTAATGACCTTTCAAGGTCCCTTCCAGTTCTGGGATATCTCTATTAATTTATTTAGTTAAGTCCAAAGCAGACTGTGAAGAGTTACAAAGGGATCTCACAAAACTGGGTGACTTGGCAACAAAATGGCAGATGAAATTCAATGTTAAGTGCAACGTAAAGCACATGGCAAAATATAATCCCAACTATACATACAAAATGATGGGGTCTAAATTAGCTGTTACCCATCAAGAAAGAGATCTTGGAGTCATTTGCAGTACTTTGGAAGCACTGTGCTTCCAGAGTACTGCAAATTTATAAGAATCTTCACTGTGCCTGTATCATCCTGAACCGCAGACTGCTCGTTCTCCAGCTTCAGAAGACTTAAAAGTTATCTCCAGTCATCAATAGGACAGATCAGTAGCATAGCTAGGGGGGGAGCGGCTGCTCCCGCACCAAGCACAAGTGGCGCCTTTTTAATTTTACTCACCCGGAAGCGGGGGGGAAAAAGGCACCACCCGCTGTGGTGCTTTTACTGACGGGGCGGTGCTCCGGGTCTTCGGCGGTACTTCGGCGGCGGGACCTTCACTCCCTTCGGGTGTCTTCGGTGGCACTGAAGCTTCATCGCCGAAATGCCACCGAAGACCTGCGGAGCGAGTGAAGGTCCCGCTGCCGAGGTGCCGCCAAAGATCCAGAGTGCCGCCCCGTCAGTAAAAGTGCCGCAGCGGGTGGCGCCTTTTTATTTTCCGCTCCCCCTGTTCCCTCCACCTGGCTACGCCCCGGGACAGATGCAACTGAATGATGTCGCTGTCCTTAACGTGCAGCAAGACCCTACCAAGGAACTAGATGTAAATAAGATTGCTGAGAGTTTCATCCAGAAAGCTACAGTGAAACATAATCTCTTTAAACTGGGACGTTAGTGAAGATAGTTTGTAGGGGGATTGCAATTATTTTAATATACTGTAATTCATGATAAGGTAATGATGTGCTTCATAACAATTTAATCATTATTAAAATAGTAAAGATACCGATGATAGACACATTCAATAACTAGAATATGAAAGAACTGTATAAATATGCTGAAAATAGCTTCCCCCCAAAACTGGCAGAGCGTCCACCACCCCAGACACACATACCCCTTTAAAAGCACCCGCCTACAAAAACAAAAGTCAGCACCTATGCGAGCTACCATCTTTCGGGAGGAGGTTTATGTAGACCGATGGGAGAATCCCTCCTGACGCTGTAGTGAGCCCCGACACTGTGCCGCTGTAGCATTTTAAGTGTAGACATAGCCGCAGAAGGACACTGAAGTGCTACAGCAGCACAGCTGCAGTGCTGCCGCTGTAACAGGTTAAGTGTAGGCACGCCTGAGATGGGAGTCAGCTTCTTGCTGCCTTTGCAACTCCGAAGTTCTGAACCAGCTCCAAGAGCCAATTAAATTAGACCAGCCCTAAGGGCTCATCTCTGGCATGCCTCTGCTCTAGGGGATCTAACAAGGGGCAGCATAAGCCCACATATGCGGATCGTTACACCTCCAAAACTGTGTAAAATCTCCTCCTAACACCCTGTCCCCCAGCAGGGACCAGAATCTGGGCCAATATCTTTTACACCAAATTTCCAACATTTTTACAATGCTACCGTTGCTTAAATTGTAAGCCCCTTGTGGCAGGGACCATCTTTTCATTGTGTTTATGTACAGAGCCTAGCACAAGAGGGCCCTGATCCATGATTGGAACCTATAGACATTCTCGCTAAAGAATAATAATATCTTACTCTTTCATTTTCACTGAGCAAATAGCCAGGAAAAATGCCTCTAGGCTTACCTCACCAGACTAGGGAATAGTAGGGCCAAATCCCGTGTCATCCTCTGTGTTGTGAAGGGACAACAGAATCAGTGTGGTTTCTATGCTCATGCAGGAGGAGGGGGGGCTGGAATGAAGGGGACCATAGAGGGGTTGCACATTCTCTGCAACAGAGAATCCTGTCCCATATGAGCTCTCTGCCCAAAAGCAGTATCTGGGGCCATTTCTGAGTGTTTCAGCTTCAAATGAGAAGGAATGCTGATCTGAACATCGTACAGAGGGGGGAAGTATTTAATGTGAATGTGCAGGTGTTCCCCTTTGTCTGCAGTTAGAACAAATGGGCGGCAAGTCTTATTTTGGGGCAGAACACGGGAGGCTGAGGACAATGATGTTATGTTTCATGAAGACTCAAAACCCGTTAGTTCTTTGCTCAAGGATAGAATCAGGTCTCAGGTATTTCTGAGCTGCCTACCACCTTGATATTTAAGCATTGATATCACACTTTGCATGCCTTGCATTACAGAGATCCCATAACAATCATGCAAATAAACGTATCATCATTTTAAAATGTTATCAGTACTTTGCCTTACCCAGGAACTGCATCTGTAATTGAACAAGGGAGAAAAAAGAGCACAGATGTAAGCCACAATGCAGTCAGTCCTGCCTTCTGTGGTATAGCACCTCGACTACAATGCTTTGGTGCAAGAAGAAATGAACAGTGCTTTTGTATTAGGAGTAACCATGTCATTTACACCCCTTTCTATATCAATTTCAGTGTGTTGGAAATAGAAGAAAATGTTACAGTGTTATGGAGGCCAGTTTTTCCTGTTACATCCTGTTTCATCCTGTTTTGTTATTTATCCGCACAAAGAAAGGCTGTATTAATCCTAGTCAACACTCTGATCAAATCCACAGATGCAAATTGCAAACTTACAAATAATGGCAATAAAGATGATGCATGTTAATTTCAGGGTTCAGACACAACACTAATTAACAACAAGCTTAAAAAAAATCACTTTTAGAAAATGCTCCTAATTGATTCTGTTTCTGCACCAGAATAAAGTTTTAGTCCAAATTGCTCAAGCGTTCTTGTTTTACAGAGGCAAGAGCTAATCTCTCATGCATTGACTCCACTGGGAGCTGTAGGTACATTCAAAGATATTTGTCCAAAAGCCAATGTTACAGAAAAAGAAACCGAACTATGAGATGCCAAGGCTTTGCACAACAATCATCTAGAGGATAGTACACTCAGGCCATGTAGAAACTAGCTAGTTCATGTTCTTCACTGAGCTGCTAGGAAGCCGGTTCAGTATTCAGGCATAAGTGGAGAGAAAACCAAGACAGTACAATGTTCAGACTTTACTTCTTCCTCCACATATCTCAGTCCCATAAGCACTTCCTGTAAGTAGAGTTCTCCAAGTTCCTGGACACTACCCTATACATAAGCATGCTATCATACTGTAACGCCCTCTATTGGTAAGCTATCTATTGTAACAAAGCCCAGTTAGATACTCCACAGCTACCACTAGCAGGATAAGTCCTTTAAAGCTTTTAAAAGTCTGGCCCGTAGGAACCTAAGTCCCATTAAGCTCCTAAGTCACTTTGGTGCTTTGGAAAATGTTACCCCTTGTTTTGCTAGGATTTTGCAAAATTTAAATCAAAATTCCATTCATCTGTGGTCCAAAGTCTTCTCTGATTTACCCCATGTAAATCATAGAATCATAGAATATTAGGGTTGGAAGAGACCTCAGGAGGTCATCTAGTCCAACCCCCTGCTCAAAGCAGGACCAACACCAACTAAATCATCCCAGCCAGGGCTTTGTCAAGCCGGGCCTTAAAAACCTCTAAGGATGGAGATTCCACCACCTCCCTAGATAACCCATTCCAGTGCTTCACCATCCTCCTAGAGAAATAGTGTTTTCTAATATCCAACCTAGACCTCCTCCATTGCAACTTGAGACCATTGCTTCTTGTTCTGTCATCTGCCACCACTGAGAACAGCTGAGCTCCATCCTCTCTGGAACCCCCCTTCAGGTAATTGAAGGCTGCTATTAAATCTCCCCTCACTCTTCTCTTCTGCAGACTAAATAACCCCAGTTCCGTCAGCCTCTCCTCGTAAGTCATGTGCCCCAGCCCCCTAATCATTTTTGTTGCCCTCCGCTGGACTCTCTCCAATTTGTCCACATCCTTTCTGTAGTGGGGGGACCAAAACTGGATGCAATACTCCAAGTGTGCCTCACCAGTGCCAAATAGAGGGGAATAATCACTTCCCTCGATCTGCTGGTAATGCTCCTACTAATATGCCATTGGCCTTCTTGGCAACAAGGGCACACTGTTGACTCATATCCAGCTTCTCATCCATTGTAATCCCCAGGTCCTTTTCTGCAGAACTGCTGCTTAGCCAGTCGGTCCCCAGCCTGTAGTAGTGAATGGGATTATTCCTTCCTAAGAGCAGAACTCTGCACTTGTCCTTGTTGAACCTCATCAGATTTCTTTTGGCCCAATTCTCCAATTTGTCTAGGTCACTCTGGACCCTATCCCTACCCTCCATCGTATCTACCTCTCCCCCCAGTTTAGTGTCATCTGCGAACTGGCTGAGGTTGCAATTAATCCCATCATCGAGATCATTAATTAAAATGTTGAACAAAACTGGCCCCAGGACTGACCCCTGGGGCACTCCGCTTGATACCGACTGCCAACTAGATGTAGAGCCATTGATCACTATCCGTTGAGCCTAACAATCTAGCCAGCTTTCTATTCACTTTATAGTCCATTCATCCAATCCATAGTTTTTTAACTTGCTGGCAAGAATACTGTGGGAGACCGTATCAAAAGCTTTGCTAAAGTCAAGATATATCACATCCACCGCTATCCCCATATCCATGGAGCCAGTTATCTCATCATAGAAGGCAATCACGTTGGTCAGGCATGACTTGCCCTTGGTGAATCCATGTTGACTGTTCCTGCTCACCTTCCTCTCCTCCAAGTGCTTCAAAATGGTTTCCTTGAGGACCTGCTCCGTGATTTTGCCAGGGACTGAAGTGAGGCTGACTGGTCCGTAGTTCCCCGGGTTCTCTTTTTTAAATATGGGCACTATATTTGCCTTTTTCCAATCGTCCGGGACCTCCCCTGATCGCCACGAATTTTCAAAGATAATAGCCAATGACTCTGCAATCACATCAGCCAACTCCCTCAGCACCCTTGGATGCATTAGATCTGGACCCCTGGACTTGTGCATGTCCAGCTTTTCTAAATAGCACTTAACCTGTTCTTTCACCACTGAGGGCTGCTCACCTACTCCCCATGCTGTGTTGCCCAGTGCAGCAGTCTGGGAGCTGACCTTGTCTTTGAAGACCGAGGCAAAAAAAGCATTAAGTACTTCAGCTTTTTCCACATCATCTGTCACTATGTTGGCTCCCCCATTCAGTAAGGGTCCCACACTTTCCCTGACCTTTTTCTTGTTGCTAACATACCTGTAGAAACCCTTCTGTTACCCTTCATATCCCTTGCTAGCTGCAACTCCAATTGTGCCTTGGCCTTCCTGATTACACCCCTGCATGCTCTAGCAATATTTTTATACTCCTCACTAGTCATCTGTCCAAATTTCCACTTTTTGTAAGATTCCTTTTTGACTTTAAGCTCACCGAAGATTTCACTGTTAAGCCAAGCTGGTTGCCTGCCATATTTGCTATTCTTTCTGCATTTCGGGATGATTTCTTCCTGCGCCCTCAATAAGGCTTCTTTAAAATACAGCCAGCAATTCATAGCAATTCCACAGCAATTCCACTGACTTCAAATGAGTTTATGTGGGTTTCCACCAATATAACTGAAAGGAAAAAGTTGGCCCAGAGTCTATTTCTAATAGTCAAGCTAATTCTTGCATGTGACAACTTTGATAAGTAAATTTTTATTTTAATTGGAGTTTCATATTATATAGGCAGCTACTATTAATCTGTCCCTCTGGATACATAAATTACACAAGTTTAAAACACTCATTTTAACAATAATTTCAGTAAATGTCTAGAACCCCTACAGCAAAATAACAGTACATTCTTGACAGATATGTCTAATATACCTCCTTAATACTAGGAGCACTACAAAAAATAAATGAAGACCCAGCTCAGCTATAAGAAAACATTTAAATGACAGAGAATTGATTTCTATAAAGCTGAGGTCTTTCATAATAAGGTAAATAAAATCTACAGTGAACAATTTACAAATGAAATATATGTAATTGAATGTCACTAAATCAAGTATTGATCTGATTTTCCGAAACATGTTTGTCAATACTGTGAGTGATCATTGCTCAGTCTTTTTGAAAGCGCTGAATCGGATGAGACATAATTCTAAGGACAACTTTATTAGATCTGGAGTTTTGGAAAGTATGAGCTGAAAGGGCCCAATTTCCTGCTACCTTACACTTTGCGTGGTCACTCACACCCCTGCAAAGCAGGGTGCGAAGGGTTCTCTGTGGTTTAATGAGCAAGGTATTCCAACCTGGGAATATTATGCTGGAACGGTGCGTGAAATCAGCTGAGAGTGAAAGACCAAAAAGAGCTAGTGGAAGAATGTCGGAGAATACAAAGACCTTATTGGAGAAGAGGGGGAAAATGAAAAGAAATGGCAGTGACAGGCTTGAGTACTCCCTTCTCTGCAAGCTCATACAAATGAAGCTGAAGGAAGACTTTGAGAATTTTCGAACCGAAAAGCTCCTAAAGGCTGCTGAAGATCGTAAAAGTTTCAAAAAACGCAAACGGGAACTGGCATTGTATAGGTCATCATTATCGGCTTTGAAGAACAAGGATGGAGAATCAGTAACCGATCGAACAGAGATGGAGGCAATCTGCAGGGATTTCTATACCCAGCTCTTTGCATCCCGTCCCAATGCCATCACTGCCACAAACCGATGAACACATACTCCCGGTTCTCATCAGCGAAGTCCGTCACGCAGTCCATCAAATGAAAGAGGGGAAGGCTCCAGGCAAGGACGGTCTGACAGCAGAAGTGCTTAAGGCGGGAGGTCAGGAACTCTGGAAAGCTCTCGCCCAAAGGTTCAGCCGTTACCTGGAAATCCAGAAGATACCGTCCAGTTGGAAAGAGTCCAATACCATCTTGCTGCATAAGAAAGGCGAACGAGAAAATCTAAAGAACTATTGCCCAATCTGCCTGCTTTCGCATGTCTATAAGTTGTGCACCAAAATAATAACAAATCGGCTGTCGCAAAACCTGGATGAACAGCAACCTAGAGAACAGGCCGGTTTTCGAAGAAATTACAGCACGATAGACCACATCTTCACTCTAAACCAACTACTAGAGCATTCGAGGGAATACAAGTTCCCTTTGTGCATTGCCTTTGTGGACTATGAGAAGGCGTTTGATAGCGTGGAGACTAACGCCGTTCTTGAAGCTCTTTCAGAACAGGGCATCAGCACAAAATATATCACATTATTAAAGGAAGCAAACTCTGGCTGCAGCACGGATATATCGCTGTTCGATACTCTCCTCCGAATCCCCATCGAGAAAGGTGTGAAACAAGGAGATACAGTTTCACCAAAATTATTCACAGCCTGTCTTGAATTGGTCTTTCGATGAGCAGACCTGAAAGGCAGGATTTATATCAACAGCGAGTGGCTAAACTATCTCAGGTTTGCAGATGATATAGTGCTGATAGCTGAAAATACAGTCCAGCTTGAGAGAATGCTTAAAGAACTGAACGCGAAAAGTAGTCAAGTCAGATTAAAAATGAACCAGTCGAAAACGAAAATATCTGAGATCAGATGTTCTGCCAAGAGCCCAAATAACTCTTGGAGGAGAGCAGATCCAAGAGGTCGACAAATACGTTTATTTGGGCCAGGAAGTCAACATGCGCCACGATCAGAAAGGCGAACTGTCGCGCAGAAAAAAAGCTGGATGGTGCGCATTCAACAACATCAGGGACATCCTCCAAGGAAAGATCAGCAAAACAACTCGTGCGAATCTTTTTAACTCGACCGTGCTTCCAGCGATGCTATATGGCAGCAAAACATGGTCGCTGACGAAGACTGAAGAACATCAACTATCTGTCACACAGAGGGCAATGGAACGAACATTTTTTGGGCATTTCGCTCCGCGATTGCATCCCCAATGAAATAATTAGGCAGCAGTCTGGAGTCTGAGATGTTGTTGTCGAAAGCAGGCTCAGCAAAATGCGGTGGGCGGGACATGTGGCCCGATTCAGTGACGACAGATGGACTGCAGCTATATCTGAGTGGTATCCACGAGAACTGAAACGGCCACGGGTCGGCCTCCACAGAGGTGGGATGATTTCTTAACAAGGAGATATGGACAAACATGGCGAAGGATGGCCAGAGCGAGAGAAGATTGGAAGACGTGTTGTGATTGGCTCAGTCTTAACTGATGAAGGACTGACAGTCTACGCAGTCTACCTGAGGAAATATTTGCTAGGAGTTTCATAATAAAAGCAAGTCAATCCTAGTTTGAATGCAAGACTTGGATTTCTTCTTTAATGGTATGTGAGCATCATGAGTGTGTGTGCAGATACACTGCTCTGTCAAGAGGGAATGAGAACTCAGGAGGGCAGTCCTGTTCAAAAAGGGTGCTAAAACACATGCTTAAGTGCTTTCCTGAATTGGCCCATAGAGACTAACACAATGGCAGTTACATTTCACTTTCAGAGTCTGACAGAGAAGCTTTTAAAAAATGACAAATTGATTTAAAGCTAAAAGATGGGTGACAAGCACTATTACAAGTAGGTCACGCCAGTGTGTTTCCTAGCCCACGACTCAAAACTTTATGAGTATTCCACTGTTCAAAGACATTTATTAAAAATACTTTCAGATTGATACTATACAAAGCAATACTCTAATGGTAACTGTAGGCCTGGCAAAATTTAAAGAGAAATAAAATAAGCAAATGAAATGTGTGTATATGTGTATCCTTCTGAGTAATACACACGATTCATTATCTCTTATTATTTTTAAAATAAGTTCTTTATTCTACAGGCCGGCTACAGCCTTGCAAACTGCCCCACAGAGCCCTGAGCCAACAGACCTGAGTCCTGACCTGGAAGGGAAGGGACCACATCTGTGGGTGAGAAGGGAATTTTTCTCCATGCTGCGTCTGCAAGGACTGATTCTGTTCCCACTGAGGCCAATGGGAGCGCTCTGGGATTGGTTACTTTTCATTCTTTGTGTGTGTGGAGAGGATCTACCCCACCATCCCAGGCTGTGAAAGGAACCTTTGGAGTTTCCAGTCCGACTCATGGGATTTTTTCTGCATAGTGAACTACTTGGGAGTTAGTTGGTCTTATTGAGCATTAGAGGCTTTCAAAGACAATGATCACCTGCAGTTTCTATTGACTTTAGTTGGCGTTAGGTTGCCCAGCATCTCTAGCAATCAGGCCATTTAATGTATTGCTATTTTATGTAGGTTAAATGGAAATATTTTTAAAAGCATTCTCCTAATTTTGAAAAGCTTCAATGAAAGTGGATGTTATCTTCACAGTTTTTCATGTTTGATAACACACTGCTAAAGTAATTGACCGTGATGACCAGATTGCTTGCCTGTACTCTCTCCTGGGTCAAGAGCAAGAGTGGTGCAAGCAAGAGCCTCCATGCCTTTGAACGTTGCCTACGTTATGTTGGAACAAAGTCCCTCGCCCACCATATGTGACTGCCAGTTAAAACATCCATCAGGTTTATAATGATAAAGAAAAATAGCAATTCACCATCTTACATGAAAAATAGCAATGCTCTTTTATGAATTCAAGGCAACCTATTTTTATTCTATCTGACATTCAGTGCAATGGCTGTACCACAGGGTCACATTAATCTGATGGACCATATTAGTGATACAAGACTGCTGTAACAGAGCTTTTTTGGGCTGCTTTTCATTATTTGTAAGGGTGTATCCATATAATATATTTATAATTCTCAATAACAAAATTTGATACATCGCCTAAGAAGGTATGTGGTCTATTAAATCTACATTACTGTACTATTCACTAATACATATTGCTATGTCAAAGGCCAGTAAGCATCACTGCATAGGATTTGTAGTTTTAAAGGGACTGGATGTGTTTAAAACAATAAGCTTTAGAAAATAAATCTTGCAGTATTTGGGTTGTTATTTGCAAATTAACTCAATATATTTTCAGAGGATAATATCTTCTGTACATCCCTAATCTCAGAAAGGGGATTAGCTATTGCCCAGTTCCATCTGCCTTAAGGCTCTAAACAAATCAAACTTCAGTGTAGAGCAGAAAGAGTCATCTAGCCGTATCTCTCCGGTTTGCATTAGCAAACCACAAATGATGTTAATAGTTACTGAGCTGCTTGATCCAGACTGTCAGGGACTTAGAATGAAAATTGAACAATGTACTAATTTGTGGTAGATATTTGATAGCTATTGTGTGTTGGCTTCTGGGCAAACAACCAATTGCATGTTTGGTTAGAAAGCCATTCGAGAGGGTCTGCTGTCTCATAAATCTCACAAAGAAAAACAGCAGTAAGCTTGTTTTCTTGCAAAATTATTTCCCCCTCCTCTATATTTCTCACTGAAATATTTATATCTGAGAGGCACTTAATGAAAGAATTATGTGTGGTTGAGTCTGTATGTTAGGCAAATTACAAAGATGTATAGCAGATAGAGCTGGGGGGAGGGGGAAATCCTGAAACTAGCTCATGCTATAAACATATTGTCTAGGTTAGGTTTCCTGTTTGGCCCAATACAAATCAGTCAACTACATGCAGATCCTCTTCTTCAGGCAATTGCTGTCTCCCTTACTGATGAAATGATCACAGGGTACAGTCTTTTAATATAGTAACTGATGACTGTAAAGCAAATGTTCTATGGTGAAAATGAAAGTCCACTACAGAAAGAAAAGATAAGAACAGGAGTTGACTAAAGAATTATCTATAGGCATTTCCATGATATGTATCACTATATATATATATATGCCTATTATCCCTGACAAACACTATAATGCATGATCTATTACAGTGTTGCCCCGTATCAAATGGCAGCAGATTTCAGGGCCTTGAAGGTCAGTTTCCTATTCAAGGAGAAATCAAGTGACATGGAGTGTGGGTATTTTCTCTGTGTAAATTGTTTATTTGCCTTATATATACTAATCCTTGATGAGAGGTGGTCACAAACAGCATGCAGGCAATCCCATCTTTCAGGAATCTCAGCCCAAACACATGTGCCCAATTCCCATGGAGCAACTCTGCACCAAAAACTAGAAGAGAGTTAAAAGTTAGCGTGATTAAGTAAGATAGCAAACTTTCTTGCTGCTTGCCACAGCTCCCTGCAAAAGAAACTAAAAGAACCACAGCAATTGCTTGGCCAATGGCAGTACAACATGAAAAAGCTATTCTGCTGGTACTGGAGGTGCCTGAGATCCCTAGGATGTGGCTATGTGTTTCCTGTGGTTCACCAACCTCCATGTGGGTTGACAGGATCCAGCCTACAAAGGGCAGCCTGTGCTGCAAAATCCAGGTGTGTAAATCTGCTGCTGTTATCAAACTGCTCCATTTCTCTGCTTCCATAAAAACAGGAGAGCATAGGAGCAAAATGAGCTTTTACTAGTGGTGAGCAGTTTGCTCAGCAGAAAGCCTTCAGCTGCCTGACCACCTATCTCCTGCATACAGATCCATAATTAGGGACATGCACTAATGCAGGGTCCCCAGTGGTTCTCACAACAATGATTTTTCTGGCTGTGCATCCTACTCCACTGGACAACTTGAGATGCACTATTGGAGTTTATGATGCATCTGAATTTCACAAGGCCAGTTTTAGCCTAACTCTTCATATTTCTCAGACCCTTCCGGCCTGATCTGTGGATAAGAGTGTTTTGTTTTCCAGATCGAAAGAATAACTATATACTTTCACTGTAAAATGACTTCCAGTTTAGCATACGTAAAAGTAGAAAGTCAGATTTGTATAGTGAGCACAGTGTATATGTCTCCTCTGCACCTGCATGGAGCAACTCTGAGAACAACATGGCTGCCATCTTGGCAAATAGGTGTAGTTCTTAGAAATGTAAAAGTGAAGTACCTGGAAAACAAAGGCATCACAGTTTTGTAACTATGTAACACTGCTAGTATGACATGGCCCCATCCCTTTGCTGACCACAGGTGCACTTTTGGGGCCACACAATACCCTTTGTCATAAATCAAAACTTAAGTGCCTGATTAGCAGCGCAAATATTCTTTAAACTTGCCTATTACACTTCAATTAGATTGCTTTTATACACCTACTGCCTGAGATTCTCCAGCAGATTATAACAATCCCCTCAGACTCAAATTTCTCAAGACTAGTACCAAGATGTAAATCTATATTTTTACTTTGACAATTCCAGCTTGCTTGAGAATGCTTTTAAAAATATTTCTCTATAACCTACCGAGAATAGTAATTTTCAAAATACAAGCAGCCACACTGGACATTGATCAGTACAAAATCAAATCACTACGGAGAGTTTATTTATTTTAATTTGATAAAAATCAAATGTATTGTTCTCATTTGAAATAATTACAGTGATCCCTCTCAATCTTCGTCCTCATAAGACTTACTAGAGAAAGTGCCAAACTTTTTCATTAGCGCAAATGCAGGGAATTGTACTGTAATACATTTTCACAGATGCATGAAATCACAGGGCCAATAATTTGTAACTAGTTCAGTTACTTAAATGACTGTACTGTGTGTGTGGGAAGTGAAAGTAAACCAGGACAAGCTGTGATCTGGTCAGATCTCATAAGCCAGGCAGTGTCTTGCCAGATCAGAGCTTGGATGAGAAAGCTCAAGCGAAATTTCAAGTTAGTTATGCTCTTCTCTTTGAGCCAGTACTGAACCCAGGCCCCAGCACAGTGCTAACAGACAGCTACAGGAGGTGCCGTCTTTTAGATCTATAAAGCCATGGGTCAGTAAGTGCCGTTACAGATTCTATGGCACTTTTTATAAAACTAGGGTTGCTACAACCCCAATGTCCTAGCTGAAATAGGGAAATTATATTTTTCCTACTCAAATTTTCCCGTCCTCAGCTGTTATACACTGTTGCTGTGCACTATTAAACAGCTTCCGCATTCCACTCCAGAGCTTCTCTTTTATTATAATACAACTAAACCACAAAACCTTACAATTAATAACCAAATACAAATAATAAGAAACCGACAAATGAAAACAAATAAATTAGCAAGACAATTAATTGCAAACAAGAATTGCAAACTCACTCAACAGAATCAACAAAGCCTGTCCACTAGGCAAACTCCAATCTGAGGCTCCAAGCAGAAAAGATCCCTTATATAAAAATGTTCGTTCACTAGGATATTCCTTCTCTATAATCTGCACTTCCATAGCACCCTCCACCATAATATCAGTGCAATCCTGGGGGTCACTCCAGCGGCACAAAGCAGCCAGTACACTGGCTTAACCAACTATATGGTAACCTGTAGGTGGTGTAGAGCCAGACACCAGGAACATGGCTGGGCAATGACAGATACTCCTATGCAATGCAGGTGTTCCAGGCTGTTAGACCAGTTCTTTGTGGCCATGGACAGCGAGGTGCAGGGCTGGCTAGAAAACAATGATTCTGTCTTGTGAAAAAGTTCGAGGGGTAGATTTCATTCCACGTCAGAATGAAAATGAGGCCTTTTGAAAATGTTAATGACAAAACAAGAGGGAAGTTAGGCCACTAACCTGGGATGTGGAAGATGCAGGTTGAAGTCCTGCCTCTACCTGATTTAGAATAGGGTCTTGAGCCTGGGTCTCCCACATGAGTGCCTTAGCCCCTGGACTACAGAGTCAATGTGTGTTCTCTCTGGCCTAATGAATATTTAATGATTTATACAAAGTGGACCAGCTCCAATACGAGAGACTGACTCTGCAGCCCAGTCGCGAGGATACTCACCTGGGATACAGGACATTAAGTACTTGCTGCAACTCAGGAAGAGTGGGAGCTTGAACCTGGGTTTGCTCCAGCCCAGGGGTGTGCCCAAACCAACAGATTAATGGCCACTCTGGAGCAGGTTTCGCTGAAATTCCAACCTGGACTGGCAAAACCTTTTCGACAAATTGGCATTTTCCAAAGAAAAAAATATTCTGTCAAAAAATTCCCAATTAGTTCATGTTAGAACAGACACAGACACTATTAATTACCCCTCTTCCCTGGGAGACTCAGATGAAGCTCAAACCAGGACCATAAAGTCTGGGTGCTGATAATCAACAGCATAACCAATTCTCTGCTACAAATCAGTTCTGCCAGCTAAAGGGAACCACAATGTCAGGGAAACAACAGCAGCAAAATATCACAGGACAAAAGAAAACCCCATAAATATATGGTAGAAAGCATCAGAGATAAGAAATTGTTAAACCCCCTCCCCCCCCTAAAAAAGCATTAGCTGGGGTCGAGAAGGGCTCTGACCTATCCTGCATTGCATCCCAACTTTTTGTCCCTTATGTACAGCCTATGGCCCAGTCCTGGATGGAACCCCATTAATTATCATTGATCTTGAAGATCTTGGGAGACCTGGAAATAGAGTAAGATTTAGAAAGCATGTATGGGTAATGTTGGTGTGGGATCGATAGCTGGGAGAACTGGTGGTCAAAGGTGAAGATGGACGGGGATCAGGGAGTGGATTCTGCAGAGGATAAGGATGGGGAGGGAGATTGAGGAGAAGGGAAGAAAGAAGGGGAAGGAGGGTGATTGGTGGGTCATGAAAAGATGGAAGAGGACACTCCTTTTCTGCAGGCTGCACCACCTGGCTTACTGCCACTAACCATTCTCCCATGGCAGTAATATCAGAGTTCCAATTTGCCTTAGTCCTCCCTCTACCTAATACTGCAAATGTCAAGTTGTTATTCCCCTAAAGGGAACCTTCAGAACCTTCCAAACTAGTTGTTTCCCCCAAGCTACAGTGGATTCCCA
Organism: Terrapene triunguis; assembly: GCF_002925995.2. Lineage (NCBI taxonomy): Eukaryota > Metazoa > Chordata > Testudines > Emydidae > Terrapene > Terrapene triunguis. The sequence continues at coordinate 17,368,986 of NW_020664419.1, forward strand.
CAAGGCCCAGTCCTCTCCTAGTACCTTTGAGCCTTTTCTATACTTTCTTCCCCCTGCTGCCACTCAGAGCTATCCTGCATATTCTCACACCCCCATCTGCTCCCCATGGCAGACTGACAAGAAATAATTCCCTTTGGGCCCCCAAGGCTGCCACTCTGACACAGTGGAGCATCTGATTCGCTAGCTTCCAGTCTAGATACGCTCACTCCTGCTTCAGAGATGGCTGCATTCAGTGGCAGACAAAGTAATTCCTGAATTTAGTTTGTGCAATCCATTAGTAAAGTGGGGGTTGGTCAGAGACCATGCTACCTTGCTGGGAATGCCTCTCTCACTGGCTGACTCTTATAAGCAGAGAATATTCCAAGCCAAAGATTTCAAAGTACTTTAGAAACATTAATGACCCCAGTGAGGTAGGTAACTATAACTATCCCCATTTTACAAATGGGGAAACTGATGCACAAAGAGATTAAATTACTTGTCCAACGTCACTTCCCAAGTCGTAGCAGAGCAGGGATTAGATCCAAGTTCTCCAGACAGCCAGTTCAGAAGAATCTCTCTCCCTTTTAGGTAGTATTATGCTCCATCTGTGAAACAGCTGTACCTATTTGTTCAGATGACCAGGTACTTACCACCACTTTGAGCAGATGAAGGAAGAATCAATAGTGAGAAGAAGAAAAGTTGTACAAACCTCATTTAAAAAATGCCAATGATACACATTGGCCTTCATTGCAGTAAATTAGTATTTTGGACTCATGAGGTTCCTGTACAGCAGCTCTAACAAAGTTAATACTATTCATAAGTGATTTATTGTCTCCTTGCTCGTGCTAAATCTTGTAATGGATAGATTTAGGGTTAAAGCAAGGTTATATAAAATTGCCAGCTCTGCTCAACATTTGTGTGTTTGCCCCCACCTTTTTGTACATCAAGCACATTGTTTTAAAATATAATTAATATCCATCTCATTATTAATTACTAACCCTGACATTAGAGAAAACAAGCCCCCAGTTAAGATCAGGTGATTTTTCACTGTGGTTGCTTAGCCACTGGTCAGCAATATTTATTTTTCTTACCTATGGGCCAAATCTTAGAAGCCCCCTGGAAGTTAATGAGAGTGTTGCCAGAGTAATTACTGAGTACGAACCTCAGTATTTGACCCTATAAATATAACCTTCCTGGGTGCAGCTAATTAGAAACCTACTTCTGAGTGATCTTTCAGTGAGTACCTTCACTAGTCTATATTGTAAGACTGGGTATTTTAGCAACATGCTCCTTTAACTTTACTATGAAATTCCAGGAAAAGTATAGTACTGATATCTACAAAAACAACAAGGAGTCTAGTGGCACCTTAAAGACTAACAGATTTATTTGGGCATAAGCTTTCGTGGGTAAAAACCTCACTTCTTCGGATGCATAGAGTGAAAGTTACAGATGCAGGCATTATATACTGACACATGGAGAGCAGATATCTGTACTGATATCTGTTTTTTCAAATGTGGGGCTGTAAAATTCCAGCAACACAATTCCTATCCTCTCTCCTAGAGCTGGAAGGGACCTTGAAAGGTCATCAAGTCCAGCCCCCTGCCTTCACTAGCAGGACCAAGTACTGATTTTGCCCTAGATCCCAAAGTGGCCCTCTCAAGGATTGAACTCGCAACCCTGGGTTTAGCAGGCCAATGCTCAAATGACTGAGCTATCCCTCCCTGCCTTACTGGTAAATAACAGAATTCATTACCAACACCAACGCATATCAATGGAGGTCTTTGCATTGGGTGAGTGTTGGATCTGACTATAAGGCCTGATCCTGTCCTAGGTCCTGTTGACCATTGACTCCTGACCAAATCTTGAAGGGTCTATACCTGGGGTAGATTATAATCTATCTGCTAAGCATGTTTGTAGAAATAATAATGGAAGTTATTGAAGCTGTAACAGCAAGTAGCAGAACAAAATTCAATATATTAAAAATAGGGTTAGCTTTCGGTTTTAAGCATTAAGTGTTCAGGGCTTAGAGTGAGGCCTATTAGAATTTGGTCGTTTGTATAAGTTGGCATGAATATTATGTTCTTGACCGAGGGTTATGAAATGATATGTGCCTGACCCCAGGTTATAAAATTTAGCAATATGTATTTTGTGATAGTTTAGCAATGCATCGTGCACTAAATAGGTAAGCCACAAACATCTGATAGCCTCGTAGGGGCTTTTTCCAATGAGAGATAACCGATACCAAAACTATTGAGAAAGGGACTGACACAAATGGTTGGGTTAACAGTCAGAAATGTGATTAAGTTCAACCAGAACATCAATATGGACAATCAAAACCCTAAAATTGGTCTCCCAGAATTCCAAATCAAAATAGCGGCTGAGACTTTATCAGATGTAGTGCTGGATGTATGTGGGTGAAAGGGAAAAAGGTATATAAAAGGTTGATAAACCAGCCCAGGATGGGGACACCAGGATGGCGATATGGGGGAACTGGCTAGGAAGCCTAGCCCAGTGCCTTCCTCTGGTGGGGAGATCCCTTGACTGTTCCTTCCATTCTTGTTCCTAATGGTCTCCATAAGACTGTGAGTGTGCACAATGTAAGATGGTAAGTATGGACAATGCAGGTGTAAGCGGGGGCTGAATGAATGCTTCCCTGTCAGCTAGCTGGGAGGGGGAAGAGATCCTGGGTGTGTTTATGTAAATACAGTTTGCTCCTGCTTTGCTTAGATTCGCTAGATATTTAGCGGTGTTTTGCTCATTGTAATCAACTTGGCTGGCATTGAGTCACAAATTATGTTAGTACTGAATGTGGGGGTAGTGAAATATGGTTACCAATGTTTGTAATTATTGTGGGAATACAGAAAAGAAGGATCGTGCTTAACCTGTCCCAAAGGAGGGAGTCACTTTCAGTTTAAAGACCCTCAGTAAGATAAGGGCTCGAATGTCAGAGCCCTGTGATGGTAAGAGGGGGAGGACAGATCTTCCTTGTCAAGAGGCTGTATACACCCAACCAAGGTTCTCTGTAAGACTGGTTCAAGCTGTTTCTCCCCACTGTTCAAAGAATACAGCTAAATAGGCTTCATTAGGAGCTGCTTTTGTTATGTTAAATGGCTCACTGAAAGCTGAAACCAGTTGTGGTGAGACTGTGTTTCTACCCAGAGCTGAACTCACTTGTGGCAGGATTGTGTTTCTGCCCAGCCTGCACAGCGCTAAAGTCACTAAGAGACTAGCCAGCGGGAGCAGCGAGCAGGCGGCCAGTGCAGAGAGACGCGATGAGCGGGCAGCAGGGTGGCAGTGGAAAGGCGTGATGAGCCGGGGAGATGCCTCTTACCCCCTTTACCCCTCACCCAGGGTGGGAGGTGAACTCTGCAGATGCACCTGTGAACTCTGGGTCTGCACTGTCCAGGGGAAGCAACTTTGGGTGGGGTGCATAGAAGGGCTGGGCATGTGAAGGGGACTTTTGGGTTGCTGGACTTAAGAACCTGAGGGGAAAGGACGCTGCCCAACCTACTTGAGGTGGTCTTTACTCATGGTTTATGTTTATGAACCCTGTCTGTGGTGTTTTCCCAAATTAATGCCAAGTTACTTCCCTCCTTTTATTAAAAGTTTCTTTTCTACACTCAGACTCTGTGCTTGTGGGTGGGGAAGTATTGCTTCTCAGAGGTGCCCAGGGGTGATGTGTAAATTTCCCAGGTTATTGGGTGGGGGCTCAAACCAGTTCTGTGTTGGATCGATGGAAAGGAACCCCTAGATATTGAACCTGGCCCTGGCTGCTGCTGGCTCCACCTGGCAGAAGGGTTACACAAGAGACCACTTTACGCTCCTTATCTTATCTTTTTATTTATTTATATTGATTTTTCTATGATTTCAATTATATTTGTCTGTATTAACAAAAGCACATACGTTTCTGTGTGTGCTTCACCGGTCTCATCTTCTCAGTGAACTCTACATAGCTGTCCGAATAAAGAACTTGTTATTTGTGACAGGGAGGGCCGGCTCCAGGCACCAGCCAACCAAGCATGTGCTTGGGGCGGCACCTTCTAAGGGGCGGCCAATCTTGTGGTGGGGGGACAGCGCTCCAGTTTTTTTGTTTTGTTTTGTTTCGGCGGGGCGGCACTCGGGATGGGGGGCTTCGGCGGGGTGGCGCGCTTTTTTTTTTTTTTTTGCTTGGGGCGGCAAAAAAGTTAGAGCCGGCCCTGGTGACAGGTGCACTTTGCACCCTCGACTAATCCCAGGCTACAACCCTCTGCCCCTCCTGTGGAGTCTCATTAAAATCCACTAGTAGATCCTGATGCAAGATCAGTGCTAATAACTCTGATGCGGGAAATTTCACTAAGTTAAGTATAAATGGTGAATTCTGTCTTTCCACCAAATTTGCTGGTACAGTGCATAGCATTAAGGGAACCCAGAGACAGGTCTCTGCGCGGGACGTCTACATCTGGGAACGAGCCTCCCAGCCTGGGTCCAGAGGCTTGTGACAGAGGAGCTCTCACTAGTGTGCTAGAAGTACCTGTGTGGACATTGCTTTGATGTTGCAGTTCAGGCTGGAGTTTGGGCTCTGAAACCCCATTCCAGCACTCACAGCCCAAGCCTCAATGTCCAAGCCTGGCTTCTGGAAGGACTGCAAAAGTGTGGGGCCTGGCAGCTGAGGACAGCTGGGCCAGATCTAAGTTAGTGGGTTGTGACCTTCTGTATGGAGTCACAACGCCACTCAAATCTGGTCTCACCACCCCTTTGTCACGCCAGCAGGGAAGGGGCTCCACCATTATGCCACTCTGCTCAGGTCAGAGATCAATGGGGGTCTGGATCCCCATCCGCATTCTCATTGCACCCCTGCTGAGTTCAGGTTCTCACAAGTGTGAGGCAATGGCCCTTTGCCTTCGTGCCCCGTCTTTGGCACTCATATGTCAAAGCAGTGACTACACAACTATTTTTGGCATGCTAGTGTAAGCCACACTAGCTCAAGTCTGTGGACCCGAGATGGGATGCTCGCTCCCAGATGCAGTGTAGACATACCCTGGGACACAGTAAAACAAGTAATATGTTGGCAAAAAGACCACAAGATGGTACTTCATTGCAGTTTCACTCATCTTCCACGAGTGAAACTTCACTCAGTTTAAAACAAGGACACTGTTATTTTAATTTGTAAATTATTAGTGCAAAATTCTCCTCTCTGCAGCTCTCTATTACGTATTCCACATTTGTCCCTTACATGGAACTTCCACAGGAGTTTTGCACATGGAATGGATCAAAAATGTGCGATAGAGATGAGATGCACAGCATGGGTTAGGGAAGATCATTTTCCCCTTAGTTTGTTTCAGGTAGGGCTGTGGTAATTGTACGCCTTGTAGATTAATTTATAACCATTTTAGTTTAACAGCAAACTATATCACCATGATGATGATTAATAATATAGAGGTTTCCCTGTAATCCTGGCTCCCACACTTTTACGTTCAACAAACTTTAATTTATGTGCCAACAGCATCAGATTCACCTTACAGGTCATAATGTGCCAGAATCAGAGTAGGAGTTGTAGGGACGGACAGAGAGACTGGAGGTAACCCTGCAAGAGCAGGATACGTTTATTATCTATGACATGTGAAAATCACTGGAGAGAGAAGAGTTCATGGAACTCATGAGGTTTACACTGGAGGGCGAAAGCCAAACTATCCAGACTGATCTGGCTTTTCCCAAGTTACAGGAGGCACAGAGAATAGTGACACGGGGCAAGAAAGTCTCTGCTGCTTCTGTGAGAGGAACTGCTCTAGAGGATGTGGCTTTGGTGTGTGTGGATGTGAAGAGCAACCAAGAGCAGAATCAGACCCAGAGACTCCTCGTCCATAATTATGTGCATTTATGATAATGTATAAATATTATTAATAATAGCACAGCCTGCCAATGTTCTCTGAATGCTTTCCCAAACTTCCTCATGTCTCGTTGCTCCTACAGCAGCCCTGTTTGTGAAGAATTATCAGAGAAAATAATTTATGGCAGCTTATACCCGGATCAGAAAACATTCCCATAGATCCTTCACCAAGGCTTTTTGACCTTTTTATTTACAATGTCTAGTGACGAGGGATTACCAGTGTGTTTATTTTGCTCACTCAAGATCAGGTCCATGACAATGCTGTCCACATGCTGCTAACTATATTGAACTGTCTCTGGTACATTGGTATGCAGCTTATGTTATAAGTTGAGCACAAGTCCTTTTTGGCAAATAGTACTTTTCTATGCCTTTACAGGAGAGAGATCCTCAATATGACATCCCTCCAAATTCCTCCAAAAAACTCGCTTTCAATATGGTTTATATTTTATCCTCCAATCCCAGACCCTAAGCATTTACAAAGGCATAAAGGGATGTAAATCAGCATAGCTCTATTGACCTAAATGGAGTTACATAAATTTATTCCAGATGATGATCTGGCCCAGCCTCCAAAAGCCATAAAATACAACTACAAAAATAAATGTAAACAAATGATCTGCCCCTATAAACCCTGGAGACCATAATTCTACACTGCTCTGCTCTGAACTGCGCTGCTCTGAACCCTCAAACCCTCCATTCACTACTCAGGATAAAGAAGGCCTTAGCAATCTGCTCACAAACAGGCTGTTTCGGCGGAAGTCAGAGTAAATACCAGTCAAGAGACCTCCATGAAAAACACCCTGCCAGCAGGGCCCTCACATCTAAACCGATGGGACTCCAGCTGAAGTATTGATCACAGTCAGGCAGTGGCACACAAGGAGAGATGGTGTGTCAGATATCCTGGCCTCAAGCCTCTTAGAGTTTACATTCTGGGGGCTAGCATTCTACAGCTAACCTCCACTCAGGGGCTCTGTGTTGCCACTTTCCCACCTGATCATTTTATTATTTGTATCACTACATTTGTAAAGCTCTTCAAGACAGTGACTTAGCCTTGTTCTATGTGTGTAAAGTGTCATGAAACTCTATAGCGCTATATAACTAGTAATAACCCCCAAACTGCCCAGTTCATCCTGGCCAAAAATGGGGAACTGGATTTCTCCACCAAATCTGCTGGATTCCAGTACCCGTTTAACAGCACACCTCTGACTATCTGCAGCTCAGAAAACAGCAAAGCAAAGACCTGGGACCCAAACTACAATGCCGACAGAAAATCAATCTGGCTTTCCAGGCAAATATGGCATCGCCACACCAAATGATATGTATCCCCACAAGTCAGCCCTTACAACTGATGCAGGGTGTATGGATGTTCACCTAATTTGGTCAACTGCTAATTAGGGCTCCAGTTCTATTTTTTGAAGTCAGTAAGAATTTTCCCATTGAATTCAGTGGGAGCAGGGTTGACTTCAATGAATGCGCACTAGTGTGCACCACCTGACTCAAGAAGCTTACAAGCTCTACAGGTGAAACTAATGTACCCAATGATCGAATAGTTCAGAGTCATGGGCCTGTCTAATTTTTATCTTTTTCTCCCCACCCACCCCTTTTCCACCAATAAGTGAAAGAGAACATGAAGTGTAAATGCAAAACGCTCAGTTAATGCAATATTGAATGGGACATTTTCAGTCAAAAGTCAGGAAATGCAAATGTTAAGGTTCCAACAATAATGTTATTTTGCCTGTCTTACACATGTGTTTATTCCTGATTTTGGTACATTTGTAGATTCACGTATTACTGCTTACATCTCACATTTACTTTCTAATATGCAATCTATGCAACATAGCCCAGTTAATGCTTGGTAGAACATTCACTTTTGCATTTGATGACGTTTTGTGTTTTAATTGTGCAATCTTAATGTGGTGGTAGTGTTTTTATTTTTTTTTTCTTTCAACAAATAGCCCATTAGACAGTGAGGTTCATGTCCCACAGCATGACACATGCAGATAGGTACGCAGGGCTAGAGGGTTCACTTAGGCACAGCCCTGTGTAAAGGGCCAGTACCTAAGATAGATGGAGTCACAATTCTTTCCCTCTTGCTGCAGGGGGAAGGAATTCACGGTAGCCCTTGAAAGGATGCGGATCACTTCTGCTCATGTACCTAGCCAGCTACACTGTCTGGTGTTCAGGGGTGCAGAACCATAGCTCTGCCCCCTTCCCAACCTCATGCTTCCTGGGTAGACCTCTGCATAGGATCCGAACCCAAGATCTGGACAATCCTAATGCAAACCCACTCTGGTGTGGGTGGCATCAAATAGGGCTAGTCAAAATGCTGCCCATATTGATTAAATGATAACATTTCCTTAGGAGGTATTCAGAGTAGCAGCCGTGTTAGTCTGTATCCGCAAAAAGAACAGGAGTACTTGTGGCACCTTAGAGACTAACAAATTTGAAAAAACAGATATCAGTACAGATATCTGCTCTCCATGTGTCAGTATATAATGCCTGCATCTGTAACTTTCACTCTATGCATCCGAAGAAGTGGGTTGTAGCCCACGAAAGCTTATGCTCTAATAAATTTGTTAGTCTCTAAGGTGCCACAAGTACTCCTGTTTTTTTTAGGAGGTATTGTGGCTGTTTTTTTATTGAGACCAAAGTCAATATGATTTGGCTGTACAGATTTCATCCCTATGGTAAGCCTACATCATTTTGTATTTATTCATTTATTTTTTCAATGACCCCCCCCACCCACCCCCCAGCCAGTCCCCGTTATTTTCTCTTTTGAAGTGGTAGGAAATGTAAAAAGCAAAGATATTTGCCTGGAAGTAGTGTGGATTTATATAGTGCTTTGAACACAAGCAAAAGCCAATCCTAGCCGGAGGATAATCTAATAGAGTAATGTTGGCTGGAAATAAGTGAGAGAAGACAGACTAAGGATGCTGACCTACACTGATAAGACTTTAGCTGTTAGCGTGTGATCACAGCAGTCCATAAGTATATAATATAATCAGCTTAATAATATATTTCATGCTATACTTTAGAAAGGCAGGATATAAACGATCTATTTTGCTGGTTTTGGGGGCAAATGTAAATTCTTTATAGTCAGCAGAATTCTTTGCTAATCTTTCCAAGGAGAAAGCAGATGGTGAGTAGCACAAAATTAACCTTGCAACGTATCAGCTATAAAATATAGTAACACAAATCAATATTGCGGTCCTATGCTATCAGCTGCTGAGCATGGAAATTGTCAGCTATACTATGTAGGACACATGCTCCACTCCCTGTGTTTTCACCTTACTATCTTCTTCTAGGAACTGAGCTAATGCCTATTGAAATCAACAAAAAGTCTCTCCTGGGCGTTGAATCAAGCCTCTAAGTATAGATTTGCCCTGACCTGTGTTCAAGAAACACTACAATTGGAGTGTTGCTGTGCTGGACTGCCAGTATTTCCAATGACTGTTCCACTCTACTGTGGGCCAGATTTTGCTGCGTTAAAACCATGCCAACCCCATTAAAATTGTATGGCTGTAACAAAGCAAAATCTGCCCCTATCACTGTGAAACTCTGTGCACACTGCAGCTGTTCTGTTCTGCTGTAAATGAATGCTCACTGGAGTTGATACTGCTATCCAACAGCAATTAGGCTACTCCTACTGCTGAAATGTGCACTGTGTGGACTGCAACAAGCTGTAATTTATTACCTCAGCTGCAGAAATACAGATTCTCTTTTTTCTATGCTGTAGCTAGTTCTTTTTCAGCAAGTGAGAAAGTAGGAAGTCATTTTGCAGCAGGCAGTCTGTAGCAGGGCAATTCACGAGGCCAGTATTGTTGTTTAGCCGCTGTGGTTTTCTCCAGGATGGTTTGTCCCCAATATTCCAGACACCATTGTGAGTCAGAAACAGCATTTCTACATATCTGAGTCTGTCAAGTGCAGAAGGAAAGGAGCTGACTCAGCCATGGAAATGAAACAGGCTCAGTCAGCAAGCTCTCTTCCTCAGGGTTTTCATTCTGGAAGGCTGATGGTTAAAGCAAGAAAATAAAATAGTTGAGCATAACCAGAGCTTGATCTACCCAATAACACTGTCCCATTTTGGCTATAAGCAACTGCAAAGTGACTTGTGAGCATCTGATGGTGCCTTCTATCTCCAAGCTGGGCCCCTTTACTCTGACCAGTACATTTAAATGAAATAAGATCAGAGAGATAACTTCCTTGCATGCTGAAAATGAGCAGAGCTAGTGGCCTGACCACCCAGCTTCACTCTTGCAGTATCTCCATTTTTCCTGCCCCTCTTCAATTCTTCTTTCCTGATGAGTAGAGAGGCCTGAACCGAAACTCTTTGAAGTTAATGGGAGACAAGACTTACCACTGAGCTCAATTTGTCAATGGGTCAGGCTTAGCTGTCCATCTTCCCACCAACATTTCTGTAGTCCTATAATAATCCTTAAACCATCTTCTTAGTGTTCATCAGGCTTCCTAAACTTCTTAGTGTTCCATTTCTCCTTTTTCTCTTACCATTTGATATTTCTTGGATCAGCGGTTTCCCAACCATGAAACCCTTTTTAAAAAGCCAACAAAACATAAAAATAGAATGGAAAAATATATAAAGTCTAAGTAATAATATTCTGTAATCAGGCATCTGATTAAAAGTTCTATATTTTATGACATTTTTCCAGTTTATGTTTAATTACTGTATCTATAAAAATGGCTATAAATCCCACCAATGTTCAATGTGCTGATGAAAATTGCTGTGAATTTCCAGCAAAAGCTCATGAAAGCACAGCACAAGGAAAGATGAAAGAGGCATCAGTAATTCATTGCAAAAAAAATGAACTGTAGCTAACATTTTTCATTGTTTGTATCTATGATATGCATTTGCAACTATGTTTATTGGTGCTTTATCAAGACAGCTGGGGGAAGACATTTCGGACACATGGTGTAATTTCAACAACCTTCCCTTCGCTTTTGCTTCTGTCCCATTCCAGCACTCTTCAATCTAGATTTGTTATTTGCTCAGGGTCTGTGGTTACTTTCATGTAAACTGCAGCTGTCTTTCTATCAAATTTTATTTTCAAAGACATAATTAAGGGTTTGATTTTGCTGCCATCGAGCCAACAGGAGTTCTGCCGTTGAGTTCAATGAAAGTAGGATCTTACCCTTGATTAGGTCTTTCAAAAGTGTGCTGGTAGCAGAGCATTCTCAGTGAGTGGGATGCACCTCTGTGGAATTTGTTTCTTATGAAAATACCTTTAAGAATGAACTTGGCCACTTCTAGGCAGAGCTGCTATGTGCACTTCTTTGGGCACTCCTTACCAACTGATTAAATCTTAATCTCCTACCTGACTGGTAAAGGGGAACGGGTTGGTGTATGGTCTCTGTCATTAAGACCTTGAAAGTCTGAATTTAAGCTTTTTAAGTAGACTGTGATGGTCCCACTGCACAAGGTCATAACTCTCTCTAGTTGCTGGTCCAACATTTATACAGCTTCCTACCCTTCCATAGCTAATGAGGTTGTCATTTACTTCATGTGATAGAGGCCTATCGTTTTGGTGCTTAAAGTCCCAGATTTGCTCTCTAGTGAGTGATAAACATATTTGCCTATATATGCAATCATGGTTCAGTACACAATATCACAAGAATGAGCATTAAGGATGTTTGTAATAATCAGAGTGGTGATACTGGGATGTGCCAAGGAACCAAAATTCAAGACCCATCAAAATTAAGCCTTACAACTCAAGATTTCATTTTATCTTTCCTTTTGATTTCTGATTTTTCTTTCAGGAATTCAATTCATCCAGAGGTGTCAATGAATATGAAAGTCCATCTTTGGAAATGCTCTTCAGAACTGCATTGTTCCTTTCCTGAGCGAGTTAGCAATCTGCTTAGACTGGAAATTTGTCTTTTACATATTTGCCAATACTGTACCTAACAACACGCTAGGAATTATCTGGGTCAGACTAGCCAAACACCCCTCAACTAGGGATAGCTGAAAAAAGAAAGGAAATAAAAACAACCCCCCCAAAATGGGGGTTTATTACAGGATAACAACTCTGTAAGTGGATGGAGTTTCCACACTGATCTGAACAGTGACTACGCTGATTCTTATTTAAACTGACACTTTCCGCCATTCAGACCCCTTTCTTTATGCTGCCGGGGTATAAATGAGACTGTGCATTGTCTAACCTCACCTCCTTTCTCAGAATTTGGCTTTACTGGTAGCTCAAACAACAAAGCATAAACCTCAGCCTGAGTTTTCTGTCCAAGCTTGATTGTTCCATACATTCCTGTAGGCCTTCCTCTGCTCCAATGAGCAGGCTGGGATTAATCAATGTGCACTCAGTGGACTCAGACAGGGCCCACATCTCGGGGGGGGCCCTGACCACCAGAAAAACAAAATAAACCTGAGTGGCACTGTGACCTCATGCGCCAGGTCACAACATCACTTACTCAAATTTGGCCTGACTACCCTTTTGTTGTGACAGAGGGGTGCTGGGCCAAACCCAAGCAACATGCGGCCATGTGAGTGCTGGGAGGGTGACAGGAGCTAGTGGATCTGCTGTCTGGGATCAGGAGGAGCCACCCTAGACTGGGGTGGGAGTGGAGCACTGAGCCGGAGGGCACTGGTGAGTGGCCAGGAAGGTGCTGTGGGGTGGGGTGAGAGGGGCTAGGGGTGAGTTGTTGGTGGGTTATGGGGTAAGTGGACAGTGTTGGGGAAGGGGCAGCCAGGTGAGGGATTGGGGGTGAGTGAGGGATGTTGGGGAGCAGTGAGATTGAGGGTCTCGCTGGTGGGAGCTCTGGCTGGTGGGTCTGAGGGGTTGGGCAGTGGTGAGTGAGATGTATGTCAAAGCTGCTCAGCTCTGGGAGCTGTCAAGAGAAGAGGGGGATGGTAGAGGGTTGTTGGGGTACATGTGGGGTGGGAGGGGCATTTGAGGGACTGTGCGGGGGAGAGATGTGCATTCTGTGGTCTGAGTGGGCTGCGGTATATATGGGGTGGGGGTGCTTGAAGGAAGGTGGGGGAGCCCAAAATTTCCACAGTGCACAGAGCCCCCAAATTCTTTAATCTGGAACTGCCAATGAGTCACTTTCACCTCACTTATATCCCACTTGGCACAAAGAAAATCCACCGGGCAGCATGACTCAACAATTCAGCTGCATCTATATGCAGTGAGCTACCACTAACCTTCAGGTGACTCATCAGAGGTCACCTGGCAGCCCTATTCAAAGCCCTAGACTTTGCCACTGCCAACTAATTTTTGAAATTATTATTACATTCTATAAAAGCTGCATCTGGTTTTCTGTAAAGGGAGCCAGCTACACAGTTGTGATTTTTGTTTAGCTTTCTTAATGTTATGTTTGGTTAACACTTTCTCGCCTTGTAATAGTTTACTGTATATGAACTTTTATGATCCACATCCATTTAATCTAAACTGGATATATAACAAGATCACAAAGAAAAGCACATTAAAAGGATTTACTACCATCTGCCTGATTGGTGCAGCTAATTTCAGTTTACTTGAGGCTAGCTACAGACTGTTTAATTGGAAGCTAATTCTCCCTATTATTCCTAGCTGCTTTTTCAGAAGGTCTGCTCCAAAGGCTTATAGTAATTGATAAGAGAATATAAAGAATTAGATTTTAAAAAGTGCAAGTGATGAGCTTTTAATTAGACATCTCAGAGCCAACTCACCTAATTAATTAATTTACCAATCAGTCACATAGTTAAATCTCCACCAATTATAATGGAGCGTTTTATTTTTATTCTGAATTTTAAGCCATAACTGTGCTAATGATTCTGCAATGCAGTTAAAATTTGTATGTACAATCATATTTCTAGTCCTGGAGAGGAGACACGAGCATCAGTTGACATTACACCATGAAAAGCATTGACCTTAAAGCAATATTATTTTTTTGCAGGTAGTGAAGTCTGCCAAGATGCTGCACTGAACATCTCTTTAACTGATACTTTCAAATATAATAAAATGTATAAGGACATGGAGCTAAGTTGGTGTGCAGCAGCTGAGGATCTGGCCCTGAAGCATAGGGGGGTTGTAACTATTGCTTGTGTGTAACATTTTAAAAACTTGATGGATGCCTCTTATTCTGAACTCCGTTCGTATCAACGAGGACCAGCACTGACTATCTCTGTTGCCTGACTGCTGTGGTTGTATTTGTTCTGTTGAAGCAGAACAGAGTGAGCTGCTTTCACAAACATTTATAGAACAAATACACTAGCTCATATTTCATCCCCAGTCTCTCTTCAAGAGGCTTCATATGTTGGTCCTATTCCTGCTGACCACCCAAATCACCATACTGATTATTCCAGCCACTTACCATGTTTTTCTGCATCTCCATTTTCCTAGGAATGTCTGTCCTGTTTCAGCAGGGAAAGCCAAACAGCTTTCTTCAGTCATCAAGTGCCTTCAAACACTGAGGGCCTGGTTCTTTTCTGGCTTACCACGTCAGCATCAGGGTAACTCCATTGAAGCTATTTCTGATTTGGACTGGTATAAGACAGAGGAGAACAAATAGGAAAAAACACAGTCCTCCTTCTTTGCACTCCAATGGGGAAATCTACTCTACCCGCATAAAGCCTGAGCACTTGGGTTCTGTGAATGTGGAATGCAGAAGGGATGGGGAGGCAAAACCCAACCTCGTGTCCTGGTCCAGGGTGCATTTCTGTTGAGTCCCCATCCCCTACGGCTGCAACTCCAGTCAATGGACTGGAATAACGTCTGCAGTCCCTCTGCACCAGTTGTGTCGAGGGTCTGTGCAAATGCAGATCTGCAGCTGCTCTCCTGGCCCCTCTCATAGCCCACCAGCCAGCCTGCCCCCAAGAGGGGCTTCTGCCTCAGCCTAGACATTGCTAAGGTCTTTTCCATGGCAAACAGGGAGTACACAGGCACCTCTGTAGGGTTCCCAGGCTTCATTGTCCCTCTACAGCCCCCTGTGGGGCGTGTGTGGTGCAAAGCACCTTTATCCTGGCCCTCTGTACCCAGGTGACTCTGCCCCTAAACCCTGAGTCCAAGTTCCCGATTCACTCTGCTCTCCTCTCCCTCTTTCTGTCTGCAGGGATTTGGCAGGATACCAGGAACTAATCCAATTCCTTGTATTTAGTCTGATGTGGCTGGGAGCAATGATACCATTACTTCCCATATCCAAGATAGCTGACACGCTAGATTATTAGCTTTTAGTTAATTTACCTATAGAGCAGATTTAAATCACAGACACCTTCAAATGGTTTGAAAGTTATATAGTATCTAGAGCTGTAGATGGTTATTGGGTGTTCAGGATCAATACCAATTTTGGCCACAGAGGACATTACCCAGGGCTTGCTGCTAGGGCTTCATTATTGGCTTTAATGTAACCTACATCCTGTTGTTTGGGTGACAAGATTTCTTGCAGCAATAAACTGCATTTTCTGTGGAGCATCGCTGCTCTGGGAGCAATAATGCACTATAACCCATAGCATATTACTTTATGGGAAAAGGCCCAAAGCAGCCAGTGAGATATTTATTAATTATAAATCCCTAATTATTCAACATGTTTTAGGGGCTTAATTTTTCTGGATATAAAAACTGTTAGTTTGTCTTCTCTCTATCACGAAAAAATACTCAGATCTTTGGTATCAAATGAGTGAGCCACTTTTGCTTTCATAGGCAGGAGCTTAAAAATCAAACTGTTCACATCCTGATTCATGTTCCCATATCACAAAAACATCATACAGATAAATACAGCTTGGCACAGGCTGATCAGGAAATGCCTACGGGACTAATGTTGGGTGTGGGGGAGACTCCAGGTTAGGAGTGAGGTTCACTGCTGAAACCTCTCCTTGCATCACAGCAGTTAAGAGAGCAATATATAGATCGACATGTCCTTTCTCTCCTACTTTTTCTGGCCTTTATTTTCAATAATATATGGCCAGTTCAATGGCTCTGTATCATATAATTAATAGAGACCCAGGTCTGACTTGTACTCCAGTCAATTGCGTCTCAGCTGTCACTCTGCAGCAGTCTATCTGGGAAACAGGGTGAAAATGTTCTCAAAGTGCTGGGTCTGTCATTGGCTACCAATGAAATGCTGCCATTCTGGGTGAAGGCATCATGTCATGAAGCAGTAGGGTGACAATCCCTCCCCACGCAGTACTAATGCCACCACACATGAAAAACCTCACCATATTACCAAAAAGACATTGACAAACTGGAGGGAGTTCAGAGAAGAGCACTAAAAATGATCTTGAGGCTGGAAGGTTTAACTTAAAAGGAAACATTAGAAAAGCGAAACTTGTACATTTTGACTAAGAGATGCCTGAAAGGAGGACCTCTTGACAGTGAATAAATAGTTGAAGGGTAGAAACAACAAAGACAGAGAGGATTTACTTAGTGTGTTACACAGTGGTATAATTAGGAGCAGGGGTGGCTCTAGCTTTTTTGCCGCCCCAAGCACGGCAGGCAGGCTGCCTTCGGCGGCTTGCCTGCGGGAGGTCCACCGGTCCCGCGGCTTCGGTGTACCCGCCGCCGAATTGCCGCCAAATCCGTGGGACTGGCGGACCTCCCGCAGGCATGCCGCCGAAGGCGGCCTGACTGCTGCCCTCGCAGGGACCGGCAGGGCGCCCCCCACGGCTTGCCGCCCCAGGCACGCACTTGGAGAGCTGGTGCCTGGAGCCGCCGCTGATTAGGAGTAATGGGATGGAGAGAAAATTTTGGATGAGCATCAGGAAGAATATCACAGCATGATTCAGAAGGTTGTGGAGTATGTTCCAAGCAACATGGTGGAAGGCCCATTGCTTTGAAAATTTAAATGTAGACTGACTAAAACACTAGAAAATGTACTGTGGGGAACAGTCCTGCACTGGTAGCAAGGTGGACTGGATAATCTAATAGGTCTTTCCCACTTCTAAGGCTTTATGGTGACTCCCCTCTTACAGTGGTATAAATCAGACATAGCAGCCATGAAGTTAATGGAGTTATATCTGTACAAATGAGAGAAGGATATGGCCCTTTGACTCTATGATAGTAGATTGGTGTGCTTATGGTTTGGAGATGGTTCCTGTTCCAATACATTTTGATTTAGTGGGGAATTCCTGTGTTCCCACACCTAACCTGAGGGGCCCTGACCAAGGTCGGTGCCTGCTCTTATTCCCACCCTTCTGAACCACTCCCCACTTCACATGACTATCATATTTGATTACAGTCATAACACTATAAGGATTAGGATCATCAAAGAAATAATGGCAACTCAAAGTGAATTAACCCAACTTGGACTAGACTAATATAGAACAAGGACCACAAAAATCAGAACTTGAAAAGACCAACTAGATCTTCTTGTCAATTCCTCTGAATGCAGGATTGTCACCCACAGTGCATTTAAATGATTAAACTATCCTGAGTCGCTTCCATCAGTAGGAATGCATACTGCACCATGCAAATTTTTGCTAACAGTTCTTTTTCTAGCATGCAGGCAAGAGATACATAAATTCCCCTGACTGTGATGATGAACCTGATTTTCTGTCTAGTAGGCAGGTCCCTTATGTAGATTTACCCTTCATCACCTTGAAAAGGGATCTCTGCCAGGCATACACCAAACATTGATTTTTAGTAACTAATAAACTTGCTATTCTGGTGATCCAAAAAACCACACTTTATCATTTTAGATTTGTCAAGGGCAAAGGCAACCCTGATTTATATTTAATTAAACAATGGTGATGACAGCTTTGCAAACAGAAATGGTCGGATGATCTGAACACAATTGCAGATGCATTAATCACTGGACCTCCACTGTTTATAAACCTCAGTACTCTCGTGCAGTTCCGTGTGAATACTCACACCTCACACACTATTTCTGATCCTCTGGACTGTGGGAGAACAAGGACCACAGATTAAGATGAAGCCTTTTGTTTTTCATGTAGTCCTTTAGAATTCTGTCTGGCACAAGCTGGCATACTTATGTTCCTAGCTGCAAGTGCCACTCAGAAGTGAGTTACAGGCAATGTTAGCAACAAATCTATGCTATTTAACATTTTTTCTTGAACATTTTTGTCTCAAATACAGTATTGTTGGCACTAGAAAGCCTAACAGATGATGAAAAGGATTAGCTCTCACACTCAGAATTAGATGCAGAATATCTCAGGGCTCACACAAGTATTACTGATGATCTGTATGTGGTCCTTGGTGCTTGTTTATGACAAGCAATAATATCACTGGATGTGAGCTTTATATAGCTTTGGAAATGTTTCCACAGGGAATCTGTGCTTTGATTAAATTTCTGTGTTGAATTGTCTGGGTTTGTGTAAAGCAGAAAGAAAAATGTTTCCCCCTTAACACTTATTCATAAAACTCTATGTCTTAAAATTACAAAAATATTCTCCACCTACCTATCCCAATTAACTCCATGTTACAGTTCAGGGCAACTGCACTTGTGTTCCCTCTCTATGGTCCAGCAAGGGTTCTCACTCTGGGCCTCCAGCTCCCAGTCATTACCTCTCTGGGCTAGAGACACATGTCTCTCTCCCTTCTGGTCTGGGTATTCCCAGGCTGAACAGTTCTCTGACTATACTGTAACCTCCGCAGCAGAAGACAGACTGCTTAACCAGGTCTGCTTTGCTTCTCTCTCAGAGACGTACACGATGTAATTGTCCCACTTAAGTTACCATTGAGCCCTTTATAAACAAGCACATTTATTTTTAAGGTGAAAGCATTACAGAGAAACACATTAAAAACAATAAAAGAACCTACTAGAGATCACCTCCTCTCTCCAGAAAGGACTCTAGTTGATGATTAGTCCTTCCAAGCCCAAGGGATTTTTCCTGTAGTCACAATTTCAGCTTAGAACCAACACCCAAGCCTTATGGGGCCTCAGTGGGCCAAAGACTTTTCAACCCTTTCCTAAGGATTTCCCCCCACCCCCTTGGACCAGAAGTCCTGTCCATTTGCTAGATCAGAAAGAAGGCCCTGAGGCAATTTTAACTCAGGCTACTTGACCAAAACTCCTTTCTTTGTCTGTTGGTCCCTGCAGAATCCAAGTTGAACCAGTATATGTCAGCCTCCCTCCAGGTGGTGGTAGCTCTCTGGAGGTGATACAACCTGAGTGAACATGCATAAATACCTGCCACTGTTCTGAGTTCCTGGAGGGCTGTGATTCCAGCCATGCCCCCATGGAAAAACAATTCCTCAATAGTATATAAACACTTGCATTTTTAATACAATGAACTCCTAAAATACGTAAACTTAATTCAATAAGGTTAGTCCAGGATACTGCAGAATATTGTCATATCTGTCACACTCTGTGCTCATAGAGTAATGACTTCTGATAGGAATGGTTATGTATGTGGAAATAAAATTAATCAAGTGGCAGCCCATGCATAGTGACTCCAAGTAAAGCAGCACTTTAAACTGGAAAATGCTGCACAAACAGCAGCAAATTTAGAAATACAGCAGGAATTCCTTTTTGTTTCATTTAAAATCATGCTAAAATTAGAGCAGCTATGGAGCTAGATTATTTGTGTTATTTGTGTTATTGACCTACTGTGATCACAATCCTTGGTAGCAATAAGAAGAGATGAAACAGAACCGTGCAACAGGAAATGTACATAACTCTTCGCTCAGCCTGCAAATTCTTTGTTTCTGTCAACTTCCCCATAGAGTTGGCAATATGCTCTCATTATATCACAATGTGAGAGTGTACAGTGTTAGTAAATAGTCTAGTAACAACAGATGTGCCACAGTTATGATCAATCTGATTAAATTTCCTGGCAAAAATCACTGCTTTTCCTGTAATGGTCATTTGCAAGATGATTCAAGACTGAATCTTGCTCCTTTTGAATTAAATGGGAGTCCTGCCACTGACTTTAATGGAAACAGGATTATTCTTCTTGTTAGAGGAAATACATTGCTAATTGTTGCTTGATGGTTTGGGAATTAAAGCTGGATTTAGCTCCAAGCCTCCTGCACACAGCATGAAGGCTGCCTGTGAAATTCACTGCCATGGGAGGTCATAGAGTCAAATACTGCTGCCGTACTTTAGAAAAAGATGCATAATTTGATGGCCAGTGATAACCGTTGTGATTAGGCATGCTAACATTAAACCAACCTATTGAATTCTCCTGAGATAAACATTCCATAGAGAGTTTATTACTCATTATTAACTTCTATGAAACTTTTCCATAAGGGCTGAACTTTCTGAATAGCAGGCCCAAGAGTCTAGAAAAATTCCCAAAGAAATTCACTAAGTGCCTCTTCAGACGATGCCATAAAGTGAAGCCTTCCAAAGAACTAGAGCAGAAGAGAAGAAAAGTCTAGTACTGAAGAGGACAAATGCTGGTCTGTTGCTGATCTTCTTTGGAAATCTGTTCTAGACTGGTACCCAAATGCTGAAGAACTCACCTTGAGATATTTTTGATTTTAAAATGGAACATAGTGGTAGATCTCTTGTCTGCCTAGTGTCTCCGCTTACCTAGTGTCTATCATCCAGGGATTTCAAAGTGCTGTACAAACCTCCATTAATTCATCTATCCTCTTAAACCGATTATTTCCCCTTGCTGAGGAAATATTGCCGGAATTTCAGTGCAGTTTTAGACCATCCCGCGGGACAACCGACATGATCTTCGTTGCACGCCAAATCCAGGAAAAATATCGGGAGCAAATTCAGGACCTGTACACAGCTTTCATCGATTTGACAAAGACCTTTGACTCTGTCAATCGCGAAACCCTGTGGAAGGTGCTGGCCTGATTTGGCGCCCTCCAAAATTTATTAAGGTCCTAAGGCTTCTCCATGATCAGATGACTGCCATGGTTCTGTGTAATGGCCTTGAGACGGAACCTTTCGTCATCATAACTGGGGTTAAGCAAGGATGTGTTGTTGCCACAACCCCATTTTCCATCTATTTAGCAGTCATTTTGGTCCTTGTTAAAGATCACCTCCCCAATGGAGTTGACATTCAGTATAGAATGGATGGATGGCTTTTTAATCCTTGACATCTCCGCTTGAAATCTAAAGTCTTCAGGGCGTCCATTACTGATCTTCAGTATGCTGATGATAGTGTCATCCTCGCACACACTGAGAATGACCTTCAGTCCATACTGGATTTTCTTGCACAAGCTTACCGGAGCCTAGGACTCTCACTCGATATTGAGAAGACTAAAGTGCTCTATCAACCTTCTTCAGGCCTTGGACATGACCCACCAGAAAATCACCATCAAGGGTCAGACTTTGGAGACAGTTGAGCACTTTTGCTACCTCGGTAGCCAACTTTCTCAAAATGCAAAAATTGACAGTGAGAACCAGCACAAGATCCAATGCACAAGTGCTTCCTTTGGGAAATTGCTCCGATGCGTTTTCACGGACTGTGACCTACAGAAGGATACCGGGATCCAGGTCGATAAGACAATTGTTGTTCCTACACTCCTCTATGGATGCAAAACCTGGGTGACCTATCGACAGCACCTCAAGAGTTTGGAGAGGTATCACCAGCGATGCCTCCGGAAGATCTTTCGCGTCAAGTGGCAAGATCGCCGCACTAACGCCAGCATCCTTCACTGAAGCCAATATCACCAGCATTGAAGCAATGATCCTCATGCACCCACAATGCTGGGCTGAACATTGTGTGCGGATGCCAGACTCTTGCCTCCCAAAACAAGTCCTCTATTCTCAGCTCACCCCTGGTCAGAGATCCCGTGGTGGTCAGAGGAAACACTACAAAAACACGCTGAAAACTTATCTTAAGAAAACTGATGTGGACATCACAAGCTGGGAAGAGCAAGCCACCAACCAACCCCAATGGTGCCATATCCTCCATCAGGCAGTGGCCCCTTCAAGGAGAAGCTGAAAAGAGAGAGAGGAGGAAGGAAAAAGAAATAACTTTCTCCCAGCAGGCTGATGGCCTGCCACAAAATGTCTGTACCTACTGTGGGTGGATTTGCAGTTCCAGGATCAGACTCCTGAGTCATCTCAGGACCCATATGTAAATCCATGGTAGAGATCAGCCTCGCATCGAGGGATCGCCAATCAATCAATCAATCAATTCATGTAGGTTGCAAAAGAATTCTTTGGGCAGATCCAGGAATAAAACCCATGTGTCTTGACTACCTTTCCCAATATTCTGGCCACTAGACTAAAACATTACAGAAGAAAAAGACTTCTCTACAATCTTTAGCAGCCATCCTCACCCGAGCCATTATGGTGTTGTTATGATTTGGGTTTACTTACACTATTTTCATTGGCAGTGCAGTCAGTAATTTGCTAGAGTCTCACCTTGCAAAACAAATTGTGGGGCTTGAAGAAGTTCCTTGACTCACCTTGTGTTTTTTCTTCTGGTCCAATCCCAAAACACTTAACATAAATGGTACTGTTGAGGTGCAGAAATGGAAGCAAAGGGAACTGTAATATTTCTGTGCAACAGAGCTCGTAATAATAAAGTTCACAGCAAGATCACTGTTTGCTGTTCACATGCTTCTTTTGATTCCTCCTGGTGTGTTTTGTTGCGAGTACCAGAGGGAGTGAAGGAGTGATGTGCATGGATAGAATGATCTTGTGCTTACAAATACTGCTTAAAAAAACCAGATCTCACAAACTGTATTTCTTAAATATATTACACACTTTAAAGTTTTATAGGTCCCAAATTTGCTCTAATTTAAGATTAATAGAAGCCTGTCAGATAGGGGCTATAAAACCCCTGAACATAGTGCATTTTATCTGGGGAAAGCAGAGTCTATTTGGGTTTTTTTTAACGGATAGATTTTTTTAAAAATCAGATAGGAGACCAAATATTTTAAAAGAAGACAATGCTTTATTTTAATCAAGCTTTGTGAAATTATGATTGATTTTTAAAGACTTGAAAGGGATAGAGTGTGTGAGATTAGTTAGGGATAACCAGCTTACATTTATATACCTGCTTTCAGCCTGAAGGGATTTAGGGATAACTAATCTGAACTGCCACCTCTAGGGTGGAGCCCACTGGCCATTTTATTGCACACAGAAGCAATACCCAGCAGTTTAGGACAGGAAGTGAAGAATACCTTTTCCAGTTGAACTACACAAGACAGGCAAACTGACACTGAAGAGCAGGCCCTCACACAGTACCCAATCTTGAGGAAGGGTTCCCCTCCGCTTTATAGGCGTGCACAACAGGTGCAGGGCCGGTGCAAGGAAGTTTTGCACCCTAGGCGGAACTTCCACCTTGCGCCCCCCCCTCACCCAGCTAACCCCGCCCCCCGCGGCAGCTAACCCAGCCCCCCACCCGGGGATCCCGCCACCCCCCCTGCCCGGGGAACCCCTCCCTGCAGCAGCTACCCCCCTCCTGCAGCTAACCTCGCCCGGGAAGACCCCCCCCATCCGCAGCAGCTAACCCCGCCCAGGGGGTACTCCCGCCCGGGGAGACCCCGCCTCCATGGCAGCTAACCCTGCTCGGGGAGACTCCTCCGCCTGCGCAAGCTAACCCTGCCCGGGGAGCCCCCCTCCCTCTGAGGCAGCTAACCCCGCCTGGGGAGACCCCCGCCGCGGCAGCTAACCCCGGCTCCGCCTCCTCCGCTGAGCACGCCGGCGCCGCTCTAATTCTCCTCCCCTCCCAGGCTTTCGGCGCTGATTGGAGGAGACTTAGAGTGGGGACTCTGTGCTTAGTGGAGGAGGCAGAGTGGAGGTGATCTGGGGTGGGGAGCGGTTCCCCTCTGCGCCCCCCTCCCCCCCCGTTACTGTGGGCGGCCTTCCCCGCACCCCCCCCCTGCCCCACCTCACCTCCAACCCACCTCCTCGCCTGAGCGGGCTTTTAGGCGCCCCCAACCACTAGGCGCCCTAGGCAGCTGCCTAGTTTGCCTAAATGGTTGCACTGGCCCTGAACAGGTGGGAATAATGCCCTCCCATAGGTGCCAGGGATTGGGCTTCAAAGAGCTCCCCAGTTCATAGGAGAAGTGCACAGGCTCAAACGGAGCAACCTGCTCCCACTGATGCTTTCTCTGTGGGCCAGTGCAATGGCTGTCAGGCCCACAGTCCTGCCTCCTCCCCACCTACTACCAGCCCCCTTTCAGCTGTGTGTGGGTTCAGTTCCCAGTTCTGCTCCAGATGTCCTATGTAACCTTGGGCCAGTCCCTTCCTCTCTCTGTGCCTACACTTCCCATCTGCAAAATGCACTTTCTTTCTCCCTACTGTTACTCACACCTTCTTGTCAACTGTCTGTAATGGGCCAATCTCTTACCACTTCAAAACTTATTTTTCCTCTCTTGGTATCCTGCTGTTAATTGATTTATCTCGTTAGACTGACCTCACACTTGGTAACTCAACCCCCATCCTTGCATGCATTTATACCTGCTCCTGTCTTTTTCACTTCATGCATCTGATGAAGTGGGTTCTAGCCCACGAAAGCTTATGCCCAAATAAATGTGTTAGTCTCTAAGATGCCACAAGGATTCCTCGTTGTTTTTGCTGATACGGACTAACACAGCTACCACTCTGAAACCTTTCTTTCTCCCACCATCCTTTCTATCTTGTCTATTTAGTTTTAAACTCGGTGGGGCAGAGTCTGTCTCTTACTGTGTTTTTCAGGCCCTCTCACAACAGGGACCTCTCCATGGGGGTCTCTAGGTGCTTCTGTCATACAAATAATCAATAATAGCAAAAAGAAAAAAATTGCTTGCTCATTTTCTTGCTATATTTTTCAAAGACTGAACCATGTGGGAAAATATTATTTTTTTCTTCTTCTTTAAATAGTAACAGGACAAAGAGGAAAGACTGAGGACAGGAGTTGGCATAAAAACCCTTCCAGACTGCATCCATTTTTCATATAATTACTAAGAGAGATTTGTCCTAGTTTTGTGATTCTAAACACACAGCTAATCCAGCTTTCCTCCTGGCCTCTCGTCTTCATTTCTCTCACTGCCCCTTATTTTATTGTGATAGTGGCTGCTCTGATGCCTAGAGCTAGACACCCCAGCAGAGTTTTACTGATGGGGCTCATCAGAGGCTTAAGCAGACTTGGACACTTCTGGCCCTAGAGCTTTGCACTTCAGAAATGACCACTGTACTTCTGGCTAAGACGGGCTCCATTTACCCCTTGGTCCTACTTGAGGCCTAGTGTCCTTCAGAATTCCTTCTCTGTGCAGTTGCCAGAGGATGGATGGGGTCCCTTTGCTGCTCTGTTCAAGGATAGTCTTGCCCCTTCACTGAGGATCCTGTGCCATTGGTAGGACATGCAGAGAACAACAGCGGAGCTGAATGAATTCTGGTGAGGCCCCTGTTACCAGCATCTCAATGAAGCTGAAATTGCTATAGTTTGGTTAGGTGGTCATCTTCTTTCAGGTGGTAAACGTGGTGATTAAGTGGTGGAGCCTCAAGACAAGATCAGGCAGCATTTCCCAAGGGACAAGAATGCAGTTCAGGACTTTGCAACTACATTATCCACTGACATCAAACAGTGAGTGAGATTTAGCAGTTGGGGACGGGGGGAAGTGATGCAGTCAAGGGACATCCCTATTGGACATTCACACCAGTGGGTAGGGAATGGAATTAATGGACTACTGCCAAAGTTACCATGGGGAGGGGAGGGGGGTGTTTTATTTGTCATTCCTATAGGAACATTGTTGTGTATTCCTAAATTGAAGCTGTGTTCCCTGTTCCCCAATAAAGCTTTCCTTATTTACACAGCCTCAGTGCTTGTGCATGGGGAAGTATTGCCTATTAAGGACCTGGAAGAGATTTAGTGATCCCAGCAATTGTGAGTGGCGTCTGATGTTGTTTGTCACGTTTAAGAGGGATCCCTAGCTATTTGAACCCCGCTGTAACTGCTGGCACCCAGCAGAAGGATTACATCTGTTAACTGAGAACAGAATTTTGTCTGGATATTGGTATTGCAGCAAAACACTAAGATTCCACTCTTATGACAAAAGCCAAACTAGGGGTAAGCCTCAATAATTGCTCCTTCGCATACTTTGCATATTTGGTGGGGAGAAGCTTAATAATGTAGCATTGTTAATCATAAACCACTGAAGGCTCCATTGTGCCTTGTATGACACAGCCCTGTGTTAGGGGCACTAGAAAGTCAACCACCACCCAGGGGGATCATCAGCTGGCAGCCAGGCCTGTCTGCTGCTACATCCCATGATAGAGTGCAGTATGCTCACTGGCATGGGCATGTTGCGGTAGTGTAGAATTTCACATGCAGTGTCGTACTCATAAAGGAGAAGCAGGGAATGGAAATAATATAATATTATGGAGCTGGGGCTAGCTGAGGACAGGACATATTTTTTTAAAAAGAAGTTGTTTGTATATTTTGCACCCACACCCTTCCTCTGGTGCTTGTCTAACTAGACTCAGGGCCTCAGGACAGGCCTGCATTTGTGCACAGTATCCAGCCCATGTCAGGTGCTACTGTAATATAAACAAGAAACAACAAGAATACCTTCTCTTCACAGCATAAGAATTTACGATTTTTTAAAGGCATCAGAGCCTGTTTTGCTAAGTTTTGGGGGGGTGGGGGGAGGGCAAAGTCACAGGTTTTGTGTTTAAAAGGAGGCATACCATGATGTTAACCCTAGCTCCCTGGTTCTGGATCACTGTTCACTAACTTCACTGGTAGAGTTCACCCAGGCTCCTGTGCTTGGATCAACACCCTGGATAATGCATACTACTTAGCTCCCCTGGATCTTGGCAGATTTCAGCCACAGTCTCTGGCTCTGGCCTCTCAGGCACATTTTCCTGGCACCGACTCTGTATGTTACTACTTCCAGGGATTGGGACCCGGTGATCCAGCTGCCCTGTGCCCCTAGGACTAGTGCTGACTCTCCCCTCAAAGACACCCTAGTCATTGAATCACAGCTGCCCCAGAGCGCCAGGTTTACAGGTTTACAGTTTAACCTGCAGGGAGATGTGATAGTTGAAGTAAGAACACACAGGACTTTGCAAAAAGAATTCTAAACCCATCACTTTACTGAGAAAGCACAAGAGCTATACAGGGCTATGCAAAATAAGAAACTTGAGTGCAATTCCCTGCCTCAGTTTCCTCACCACTCCTGAGTGTTCTTTGGGATTTGGTCAGCACCTTCAGAGGTCTCCAGGTCCCTTCTCCTGGACCAGACTCCTCCAGCTCAGTGTTCTCATCCTGTTCTGGTCAGTGAGAGAGAGCTGCTCAGAGCAGACCTGCTCCTTTTATACCTTCCAGTCATTTCTGTCACGCGACCCTCTTGATCAGCCTCAAAGTCCCTCCTCAGTGAGCAAGCTCCTTTGCTTGGTTAACACTGACCTGGAGTCTAGACTTGAACCGATTTTATCTAGGCTGAAGCCATCTGATAGGTCTGCCAGGGCGAGTCTCAATCAGTCGTTGATTATCCTGAATGACTGTACCATTCAGAAGCAGACACCCAGATGCCAGCCCCCCCCCCCACCTCCTTGCAACAAGAAGTATGATGCAAGAATCCAGTAAAGATTACCATAAGGGCATGAACAGAAAACTCATTACATCAACGTGCTACAGCGCCAAGTCCACCAAACCATCACAGTGCTTAACTTCCTTTTAAAGAGAAATCTGCTATGCAGTACAGACCATGTCATTTGGATACTCTTACCTAAGCTAGCATGGTTGATTTCTTCTGCACTGGTTTGCTACCTATCACTGGAGATTTACTCCCCTTTAAATACAGCAGTAATAATGAATATATTGTTAACTAATATTAGCAGTGTTCTTAATTTAAGGTAATGTGGTTCATTCCTAGCAGGGCCATGTTTTCTGCTATATCCTTTCATAATACATTTGGGATTAATCATCTATGATGTTTTTTTCCATCAGTTTTATGTATGATTTCATTTTATGAGGCACCAGCTTGTGCTTTAATCATCTGTACACACACGTACTCTAGGTCAGTTAGGCATGAAACAAAAGTCCCTTCCCCAGCAAATATCCCCACATGTATCTTCAATACAAAGTTAGAGAACGTGTTAACACAACAGTTACCTCCACTGTGTTATTATTAACCTTCCCTGCATCACTCCGGATTTTCATAGATGTCAGACTAGAAAAAAGGACACCCACCAAATGCCAGCAAGATGATTTATTTATCTGAGAGGCAAGGAATGTGGTTCTTCAATTAAAGCTATTCCCTGCAGAGCAACAGGATTTCCCTAGCTCATTTACTTGGCATGTGAAGGTTTTTTGTCGTCATAACCTCCTCCAGATTTAGGGAATGCACTAAGCAGCCTGTATTTTTGTTCCTCTGGTTTTTCACATTTGTGTTTCCTCCTCAAGACCCAGATGACATATGGACATTTTTATTACGATATAAACCTGTGTGGGCTGACCCCAAGCTCCTATCAAAGCACTAGTCTCTATTCCCAGGAAAATGGGACTGTTTCCAATCTCACTTATGCCATTGACTTCAGTGAAATTAATCCTCATTTATACCAGTGTGAGATCAGAATCGTCTCCTAGGACTGCAAATGAAAGACAAAGGACCTTTTTTCACTCTTATTTGAACCTACAGCTGCTCAGAAAACTTCTGTCAAAATGAGACTTTGCATAAAAGGAACACATCCATCAGCAAATGTTTTCTATTTTCCAATCAACTCTGTTTACAGCAGTGTCAACTGGGGAGTAACCAACCCAGAATGGTTTGAGAGCAGAATCAGATCCAATGGGTCCCATTCTGCTCTCATTTAGTGTAAACCTGGAGTAACTCATTGACTTTGGTGTAAACTTCAACCATAACTGGCCTTAAGGATTTCACTCTTCAGCCAATAAGCAGTTTAGTGCAGAAATACAGCTCCCCTATCTCTCCCTATGTATCTTTGAAATGATATTCATGATATGTATGGGACACAATGTTAATACGTTACTTGGGCAGTCCAAATGAGAGAGATTGTGCTGGCTAAACAGTATCATCAATATAAATGATATAGAATCAAACTCAGATCACAGGAAAGGGCTTTGAATGTATACATTAAAATATCACAGAACTGAAGGGACAGTTTAACGTGTTGTTAAAGCACACAATGTCAGTTATGGGAAGACCATTTAAGCAACTGTAATTAGTGAGGTAACAAAGGTATTGGCTTGATTCTTGCCTCCTTTAAATGGTTGTAGATCAGGAATAACTTCATTGACACCAGTGGAGATACAGTACTGTACCATGAGGAGAAAGGAGAACCAGGCCTATGTGCCCAAAATGATGTCATTCAAAATAATGGTTTCTAATTCTGACATGATTTACACCCCCTCTACATACAATCCCACCTGGGTCAATCACTTTGCACAAGCAGTAAATTGGCACAGAACTGGCCCAGATCACCTCTGGTCAGGACACACATTGTAGGGTCTCTTCCTCTCTAGCACCCTCTTGCATCCTGGCTCTGCTATGGTCTGCCACTTCCATGGCCTCTCGCCCTTCAGCAAGGTCAGTTCTCAGTCCAGTTCCCTTCAATGGCTAACAGGAAACAAATGAAATCGTAACTCTAAATAGCCACCTAAGCATTAAAGTCCATAATATAAACACGAGTCTTTCATAGATACCCAAGGCCTATGCTGTCAAAATTAGGCCCCTGACCAGCCAGGTTACTTGGGTTAGGGGAAGGAGAACCTGCCTTCCCTGTCCTGGCTTCAGCCAGCACTGGCCCCTTATAGAAGCAACCAGCCCTTTTTATCTGGTCTGCTGGGCTCTGATTGGCCTCCGTCTGTTCCTGGCCCTTCTGAGTGCCAGATAGGGTGACCAGATGTCCCAATTTTATAGGGACAGTCCTGATATTCGGGGCTTTTTTCTTATATAGGCACCTATTATCTCTCACCCCATCCCAATTTTTCACACTTGCAGTCTGGTCACCTTAGTGCCAGAGGACCAACTCTTGGGTTCTGCCAGCAGTTTATCATGAGAGGCCTTTCTAGGCAGCCCCTGGAGGTCTGAACTCAATGCTTTTCCCTTCCAGCAGGACACCTTCTGATCATGGGATGGACCAACACAATGAGACCTCCAGCAGGGAGCAGTGAATGCCTGGTATACCCATCACATACAGGTTAGAGTAATGAGCAGGAATTGTATTTTTACAGTCTGGATTGCCTCTATAATAATATATTCCGACTACTGCCAAACTTTGAGGAAGGACAGATCCAGACCTGACTTTTGCACCTGGACCCTCTTTCTATAATGAGCCAAACCAAAATGCCAAATATGTACATCATTGGGAAGGTCAGATTCACATCTGAACTATGTGCCTTAGGCCCATCTCTAATAGAAATGAGAAGAGAAGAGTTGTAACCTTTTAAAAAAATATTGTTATTTACACATTATTTCACAGAGACGTTTCAGTTCATGTAATGACACTAAAGCAAATTTCTTCCCAAGTAGCAGTTGGGAGAGCTGGATAATGTCACAGGTTTTTTTTACAGCGACAGAACAGAGAGATCATGATTAAAAGGGATCCAAAAAGTAGTTTATATATTATATATATAAAAACCTGGTTAATGTTGCTTCCATTACTGTGGCAGCTCCTTACAATTCACAGGCTGCGGCTGCCATATTCATTAGCCATATGACAGTGCAATTCACCGACAGACAATAATAAACCGCTGACAAGGGTAAAAATTTACTTTTTTATTACATATAATGAAGGAAGCCCATTCTAATGTTAATAGCTCCATGAATGGCCTTACAATCAAGTTAGAAAGATCACTTAAAGCTGCACTCTACAAGCTGCTAAATTCTCCCCCACCAAAATCCCATCAACGGTACAATGTTAACTGGACCACAGCAGCTAGAACAGATGGAAGAGTCCCAGAGGCTGCAGGAGCAACTGGGATGATGAAGTCAAAGAGGCCGTCGGGCAGGAAAATTCTGTTTAAGTGCAACTTGCATGTTGAGTCTTCTTTCAAGCTCAGATAAGCTGTAAGTCGTGTGGCCCATTCTAAACTGTGCTGTTTCTTTGGAGAGCCTCTACCAGTCTGCAACAATGCTTTGCTTCTTAATGGGAGGCCTAACAATTTTTAATGACTCTGGTGACAGATGATCCAGGCTGGTCATTTATCTGCTTGTTGAGTTTTCAGTCCAGATTTTTGCAATATATTTAAAAAATAGTCTATTCCTCATCATTCAGAATGTATTGAAACTCTCCATCTGCTTCCCTTTACATATCCATAGGGGTCACTTGGAGTTCATTACTTTTGGCCTTGATCCACAGCCCCACCCCTTGGACACTTTGCTTTCATTGAAGCTGTCATGGCCTATGCAAGAATCTACAAAATGAACAAAATCCAGACCTCCTCACAGGTGCAAATTTTATTGTTTTCATTGATTTAGGATTATTTAACTAATCAGCCTACGTAGTAGGTTCCTTAATTCTTCCTCATACCTTTCCAGCCATATTGTATTCCTATATTGATCTATCTACATGCTCTACTGTCAGCTATGCCAGGAAGAAGTCTTCCACGTGACTGGACCTGTGACGAATGACTAACAAGCACCTCTTGTTCAATACTCACCCCCTTTTAATTTCTTACCTAATCAGAATCTTTTTCAGGTAGACAGTATCAAAGTTTTCATGGAACTGTGTCTCTTTAAAAACAAAAACAAACCTTGCAATTGCTCCCATTCAGAGAATGAAAACATTTTTAAAAAACAAAACAAACCCTTCTTATAGATGCAAACCAATTTATTTCAAAAGAGTTAATCAGAGGTGGAGGACTCTTGTTTGAATCTCACCCATAATAGCAGTAGATGAAAATCATTACCACCAAATGGTGAAGGTAGTCTTTGTACAATGGGCTAAGTGGTCAGAAAAGGGGTGTCTTGACACTAACTTTCAGAAAAATCATGTCCTTTGAAATTTCCTGCTTGAGATACAGCTTTGTGATATGTCACATCAGGTTACGCCAGGTATGACACTTTATTGTACATGGATATAACACAATGTGACTTATCTAAAGTAAGACAAAGGGACACATCAAAAAAGTTATTAAATATGTGTTTTGGGGTAGAAGTTACATTTTAAAACCAGCTTCTGGTTGATGAGGGTGGTCATTATCTAGACTTTACTGGGTTTCAAGACAATATGCCAGACAAGTCTGTATACTTGTGTTAGCTGATTCAATGTGAATCACAACAAGAAAGGGCTATATTAAAGTCATGTAACAGGTTATGGCAGACAGATACAGGAGCTTTATTTCGGATCATGACATATATAAGTAAGGAGTAAGAAAGACGTGACCACTAGAGATTCATATGATACAGCCAGATGATCTAGACGTATAGCTAAGGCCCTGATCCTGAAAATACTTAAGCATATGAGGGAATTTACATATGTGAGTAGCTCCACTGACTTTCATATGCTAAAGTTTTCTTTCCTCTATGTTAAGAAAAAGATCTTGACTTTAGTAAGGTTTATGATACTGTCTTGCATGACCTTCTCATAAACAAACTAGGGAAATACAACCTATATGGAGCTACTACAAGGTGGGTGCATAACTGGTTGGAAAATCATTCCCAGAGAGTAGTTATCAGTGGTTCACAGTCATGCTGGAACGACATAAGGAGTGGGGTTCCGCAGGGATTGGTTCTGGGTCTGGTTCTGTTCAATATTTTCCTCAGTGATTTAGAAAATGGCATAGAGAGTACACTTATAAAGTTTGCGGACAATACCAATCTGGGAGCGGTTGCAAGTGCTTTGCAGGATAGAATTAACATTCAAAATGATCTGGACAAACTGGAGAAATGGTCTAAAGTAAATAGGATGAAATTCAAGAAGGAAAAATGCAAAGTACTCCACTTAGGAAGGAGCAATCAATTGCACACATACAAAGTGGTAAATGACTGCCTAGGAAGGAGAAGTATGGAAAGGGATCTGGGGGTCACAGTGAATCAGAAAGCTAAATATGAGTCAGTGTAACACTGTTGCAGAAAAAGCAAACATCATTCAGGGATGTATAAGCAGGAGTGTTGTAAGCAAGACATGAGAAGTAATTCTTCCACTTTACTCTGTGCTGAATAGGCCTCAACCAGAGTAATGTTTCCAGTTCTGGGCGCCACACTTCAGGGAAGATGTAGACAAACTGGAGAAAGTCCAGAGAAGATCAACAAAAATGATTAAAGGTCTAGAAAACATGACCTGTGAGGGAAGATTGAAAAAATTGGGTTTGTTTAGTCTGGAGAAGAGAAGACTAAGAGGGGACATGCTAACACTTTTCAATTACCTAAAAGGTTGTTACAAGGAGGAGAGAGAAAAATTGTTCTCCTTAGCCTCCGAGGATAGGACAAGAAGCAATGGGCTTAAATTGCAGCAAGGGCGGTTTAGGTTGGACATTCCTAACTGTCAGAGTGGTTAAGCACTGGAATAAATTGCCTAGGGAGGTTCTGGAATCTCCATCATTAGAGATTTTTAAGAGCAGGTTAGACAAAACCCTGTCGGGGATGGTCTAGATCAGGGGTGGGCAAACTTTTTGGCCCGAGGGCCACATCGGGGTTGCGAAACGGTATGGAGGACTGGATAGGGAAGGCTGTGCCTCCCCAAACAGCCTGGCCCCTGCCCCCTATCCGCCCCCTCCCAATTCCCACCCCCTGACTGCCCTCCTCAGAACCACCAACCCATCCAACCCCCCCTGCTCCTTGTCCCCTAACCGCCACCCCGGGAGCCCACCCCCTATCCAACCCCCCCTGCTCCCCATCCCCTGACCACCCACCCCAGAACCTCCGCCTCATCCAACCGCTCCCTATCCCCTGGCTGCCCCTCGGGACCCCCTGCCCCTTATCCAACCCCTCCATTTCCTGTCCCCTTACCATGCCGCTCAGAGCGGCAGGACTGGCTTATTGGAAAGCCTGGGAGGTGGCAGGGCACAAGCCACGCTGCCCGCATGGCGGTGTGGCTGCGGGGGAGGGAGGAACAGCAGGGGAGGGGCCGGGTGCTAGCATCCTTGGCCAGGAGCTCAAGGGCCGGGCAGGACGGTCCCGTGGGCCAGATGTGGCCCGCGGGCCATAGTTAGCCCACCTCTGGTCTAGAGAACACTTAGTTCTGCCATGATTGTAGGGGACTGGACTAGATGACCTCTCGAGGTCCTTTCCAGTCCTATGATTATCTACACTGCTATAAACCATATAGTTGTTATACAGAGTTGGACACTCTGTCACTTCCAAAGAGTAAGAAGAAATATGGTGGAGTTAATTAGTGGAGCTGGATGGGAAACAGTTTTCCAATCCTCCAAAACTTTGAGATAGTGAAAAAAATTTCTGAATTAGGAAGAGTCAAAATATTGAACATTTTCGCACTAAAAAAAAATTCACTTTGTAGAAATCAAACTGTTTTAAGTCAACCATTTTTTTTTTTTTTTACTAGAATCAAGTTTCTAAATCAAAAGTTGCTTGAAACTGGAAAATGGTGTTTTTCATTTCAAAAGTGAAAAAATTAAATGTTTTAGCAATGTTGATTTTTTTAAAAAAGTTTTGAGTTGAAAAAATCCATCAAAACTGACTCAGTCTCCCCAAAAATTTTGTTTTTGACAAATTAGTATTTTCTGTTCAAAAACATTTGGTCAAAAATATTCTCAACTTCTGTCAATTAGTTCCTTCCTTTCGTAAAGTGTTTTTCCAAACTCCTTTTACCTCAGCTTTGCAGAACTGCCCGCTCCAACACATCCCCACTCAACCACAGTCAGCCCTTCACGTAATGAAGGAAACACATTTTTACAGGACATTCCTCATAGGTAAGGCTAGGATTTTGTCACAGTAGTAAAAGCCATGGGCAGGTCGCAGGCAATAAACAAAAATTCGCTGAAGCCTCTGACCTATCTGTGACTTGTACTAAAAGAAATGGGGATGGAGGGCTGATGGGGGATGACTGAAGCCCGTGGCTGGATGAGAGCCTGAGCCCTACTGCAAGGAGGGGGGGCCAACACCCGCAGCCTGTGGTGTCTTGGAGTTCTGGGGTCCCCCTGCCGGCCATGGCAGCTTCGAGCTCCGGGGTCACTCCACCACTGAGGGCAGCTGCTGAGAACTGGGGGGGCTCCCTGCCCCCTGCAGCAACTCGGAACTCAGGGTTTCCCCACAGCTCGTGGCAGCTCAGAGCTCTGGGGTTCCCCCTACCGCCTGCAATGGCTGACAGCTCCGTGGCCCCCACCACCCAGAGCAGCTCAGAGCTCCGGGGTGCCCCTACCACCTGTGATGGCTCACAGCTCTGTGGCCCCCCCACCCACAGCAGCTCAGAGCTCCGGGGTGCCCCTACCACCTGCAATGGCTGACAGCTCGGTGGCCCCCCACCCATGATGTCTGAGAGCTGCCCCCACCAGCTGACAGCTCTAGTCCCACCAGTGCTGAGGCATAAAATGTCACAGAGGTCTCTGGAAATCACAGAATCCTACATGACATAATCGTGCTTGGGGGGGCCAACGGAGAAGGGCGGCACGTCCGGCTCTTCGGCGGCAATTCGGCGGCGGGTCCCTCAGTCCCTCTCGGAGCGAAGGACCAGCTGCCGAATTGCCGCCGAAAACTGAAGCGGCGGCGGTAGAGCAGATCGCGATCGTGGCTTTTTTTTTTTTTTTTTTTTGCTGCTTGGGGCGGCAAAAACCCTGGAGCCGGCCCTGTTTACCATGGTGTTTCATGAGAAATGTAGTGTTAAACTGAGTAACTCTATAGCTTGGGTAGAGGATTCCTTGCTCATGCCCCTCCAGAGATAGACAGTTTACTCTGAGTAACAGGGTAAGCACCAAGAATCCACTTCTTTAGTTAATGGTGAGGTTTTTCAGCCTTATCTAATTAGCCAACATTAAAAAGCATTCTGCAAGTATTGTAATGAGCAAAGTTTATAAAATGAAGGACCTTTCAAGAGCCACAGGTCCTACACATGCCTATCACAACATGTAGAGTTCCTCACCTAGTGTATCAAATGCCCCAACAACAACTGTGCTGGTGAAACCAGACAATCACTATGCTCTCACATGAACTCACACAGAAAATGATAAAAGACAAAAAAGACTCACCATATAGCCCATGAGTGAACACTTTTCACAAAACAATCACTGCATATTTGACCTCTTGGTCCTCATCCTCAAAGGAAACCCTGAACAACACCTTCAAAAAACAAGCCCGGGAGCTTAAATTCATATCTTTGCCAGACACTAAAAATCTCAATAGAGACACTGGCTTTAAACCTCATTGCAACAGTCTGTAACCCAGTAACCCTACTTTGTCCTATGACTGCAGAGGTGTTAATTGCCCACTTAATCTTGAAAGGTCTCTTGCAACATGTGTTAACTCCTTATGCTTAACAATTTGTCCCACCTTTTATTTAGCTGCAACACTCTGATTACCTTTCCCAGGCCTGAAGAAAAGCTCTGTGTAGCTTGAAAGCTTGTCTCTTTCACCAAGAGAAGTTGGCCCAAGAGATATTATGCCATCCACCTTGTTTCTCATAAAATGAAAGTTATTTTTAGCCCCACTTCCTGACTGTTAATTTAATGTTAATTGCCCTGCCATCTTCTGTATCAGTTCATTGTTGTGGCTGATCTAAAGCAATTACTGGCAGATAGCACTCTCCATTACATTGGAAGCATTTTGGTGGGGCTATCATGTTTTTAGAAAGAAACTGATTTCCATCTAAATGAGAATTCTTTACACTGGCATTTCTCATCCATGCTAACAGCAGGAGAGAAATAGAGTGACTGTATTCAGAGCCGATCCCCATTGGCCCTCTCTTTTCCCATCCTATACGGAAAAAAAAAAAAGTGCTGAGGACCGCCTCAATCTGGGAAATTGGGTAAATGAGGTATTATCTAATACCAGTAACAAAGACAAGAGGTGAGCCAGGGAGTCAATGCACAGGGCCCAGTCCAAGGTGCTGAATGTCCTCATTGACTTCAGTGGGAATCAAGGAAACTCAGTACTTCACAGGAATGGACTTTTAGGCCAACCCTATACTAAGAAAAAGGGTATAATTCTAATGTTAGCTACCATACTTGCGTAGGGAAGGCAAATTGCAGTCTTACTACATATTAGCTGATCAAGGTAAATCCTAAGCTCCCCCCAGGGTTACTTTGACAGCAAATACATGTCAAAACTACAACTTGCCTTGTCTACACTAGGATGTACACGTGTTAGCTAATGTGTTAAAAATGCATCCTTTTTCCTATCAAAGACAAGGCCAGAGCCCCTTCCTATGCTCCCTATTCTACCCTACCTGTTATCCAATTCTTGTTCTTTTCCTTGTATATCTGTCTTACCCCCTACCACCTCCCCTTCATCCATTCACTCCCCTGGAATTCACTTCCCTTACCATCCTGTAGGTGGCATTTCTGAATGCCATGCTAAATGAAGTGTGACAGCCTTGTTATTGTGTACAACATTTACCTCCTGCTAACAGTAGCAATTTGTTATTTCTACAGAAACCCCAAACACAAATTACCACAGTGTATCCTCAAGTGCATATTTAATAAAACAAAAACAAACAAATAAAGTAGTAACTCCAGGTCACACTCATGCTTCTGTAGTGCTGATGATTCATTGTCTGAGCTGTTTTTTCTCCCTACACCAACTAGGTGAACTGGAACAGACACGGCCAAGGACACTAGGGTTTATCCTGTAACTCCACCTTATGCTTTTTAAACTTCTTTGACCCCTGCATACAACACATTTCTATTATGGCACCACCTAGAAACCTCAGTCAAGATTGGGTCCCATTGTGCTTGGAGCTGTACAGACACTTAAGTAGTCCCTGCCCTGTAAAGCTGAAAATAGAAATAGAAAAGAAAGAAACATTACCTCAGTTTTACAGATGGAACGCTGTTGCAAAGAGCTATTAAGTGACTTGCCTAGTCACATGGAAATCTGTGCTAGGACGTGAAACCTGGGCTTCTGAGCCCCAGCCCTAGTATCTTCCTTGCAAAATGTTCCTACTTCTTTTCCAAGAGCCAAATGACACCCCCACCCCCCATGTGGTATTTCTAAGTAAGGGACTGGAAACTCCCAGAATTTGGATTTAAGAGTTTCCAGCTGATTGTTATCTTGGGGGTGAGAGACAAAGGTTCATATTCCCCTCATACACACACAGCTTCCCGGCCTTCAAGTCCCTAGAGAAGCCTGGCTCCTGTTTTAGTCTTGATTTATTCTAACAATGCTTGGTGTCAAAGAAGTCAGCAACATTGTCATGAAGGAATGTTCGTGGGCAGTGTTTTCCAACCTGTGAGACACAGACGTTTCCACAGAGCTGTGGAGGCAAAGAGCTCTGCCTGATCTTGGCTTTACCCTGTCACTCACTGCAAACCAGCTCTGATAGCTGCAGATAAAGCATTGGCAGCTCCCTGAAAGATCTATGGCTTCCTTTCCTCCTCCCCTAGTCACTCTTAAAACAGCCAGCCACAGGAACAGTTTATGCACACAGAGCTGCACATGCAAACTTCTCTCCCCTGTTCTTTCAGCCCTCAGCTTAGAGAGTACATACAGCCCAGGCCCCCCGCGTTGCCTTTGGCAGGAGCAAAAAAGAAGGAAAAAGTGCAAACAAGAGGCATTCTGAGGCAAGAAAGAGAAAGAATAACCTATTATGGCAGCAGAGAATGGGCACATGGTAGCACTGTGGGTGAGGACACACAGCTACCCATCCATCACTCTGACAAAGAAGTATCAGGAGACACAGTCGAGAGGGGCAGGTGTGGATCAGTCACAGACAGTGGTGTAGGAGTGCCAAAGGTTGGGAAGCACTGCTGCAGGGCTCTCTAGCTTCACACAGATCCAGTTAGCTGATTGTCCTACCACAGGAGGAAACATAAAAACATAGCCAAATAGCTCCAGATTGCTCTGGTGCTCTGGCAATGGGGTAGGAGATATTTCTCTCTTCATGAGAGAGCAGAGTTGGAATCATCAAGGCAGCAGGAGTGGGCTGATCTTGGCAATAAAAGTAATTCTCTCCTCCAAAATTGTTTGCAGATAAAACTTTGAGATTGAAGCCATTAAGGGAAGATGTTTTAACAACAGAGATTCCTGCAGAAGGAAGGGGATTTTCTCTGAGAGAAGTTTGGACTCTCAAATAACAGGTATCTGAGAATGTGTTTTTATTTAAGATGAGCCAATATAGGGCCAGATTGTATAGTAGTAACACCCAGAGGGCACCAGCCTCT
>NW_020664419.1:17422867-17485672 GCF_002925995.2 Terrapene triunguis
ATTTTGAGTCACGTGGTCCATTACAGTGCACTATTTAATTGCTTCCAGTAGAGACTTGAATCTGACAGCATGCTGGTGAGCCATTTGCTCATCTGCAAACCAAGTTATTGCTCTCTATTCTCTGTAATAGAAAGTCCATCCAATGCTACTATAATATGTGATACAAACTGTGTCTGGAAACCTCACAGATCTTTAATGGTCTACAGTGTACAGACAGACAATTAAATATCAGCGAGGGAAAGATCATTGCCAAGCTGAATGCAGAGGTCTGAAACTGCCAATAGATGTAACAGAGAGACACGGTGGGTGAGGTAATATCTTTTCTTGCCACACCTTCAGTTGGTGAGAGACAAGCTTTCGAGCCACACAGAGCTCTTCTTCAGAGTCTCTCTCACCAGCAGAAGTTGTAATATCTTTTATTGGACCCTCACCCACCTTGTCTCTCTAATATCCTGGGATCAACTCGGCTACAATTACACTGCATACAATAAATGTAATAAGCACCTACAATGACAAGCGCCTGGTAGCACAGTTGGCCTAATTGTAGCTCTAGGGTAACTCCGATGGTTTCGGTGGAGATAAACCAGTGATGATCTGGTCCAATATGCTGAGACTATAAAACTGAAGGTGAACTTCACCCCGAATGAAACACTCAGTCAATGCCTAATTTTTAAACCACCCAATTCTGGATATAAATAGACATCCTAATGTTGGTAAAGCCACGCGAACAATGGGCACCTCACATTCCACATGAAACGAAATATGAGTGAACAAAACAAAGAGTTCAGAAATCATCCATTTACAGAGTCTCTGTAATAGACCCAGTTGGGTCTGTTCTTTGCCTCAGATTAAACAATGTTAAATTTTAAGCTGCTCTCTCATTGGTTGAACTTCATTCAACTCCAATCGGCAGAGGTTGTCAGCCTGTCTAACGCACTGCTGTAGCAACAAGGTTATTCAGTTGTTCAAGTTATATCCTAAGGGAAAAATGCTCAGGTAAAGTGCTTTTCTAAGTGGTGAGTGCCTAAAGAACAGATAGTACCTTGCAAGAGAGTGAAGGAATAGCTGATTGAATATGCTATTATATACACGTCTGCGCAGATTGTTACCATTTCATCTCTCACACAGTGGATACTGGCAGAGATCTCTTGGAGTCAGTAGACACATAACCACTGAATTGGCAATAATCTAGTTACTAGACCTGTCTGCCACTTGTTCATAGCTGGTAAAATGCCATAATTTCTATTTAAAATATTATTGTGCTTGAGCATCTGAGTTCATTGGATGAAATGCTATTATTTAGATAAACTCATTTGCAGTACCTAAACTGGCCAGAGTTAGCATACTAAAGCTATGCACTGTATCACTGCAGGAATTTGGGAGACTAGTATCTTATTTTAAGATCAAACATTTAAAGAAAAATAAA
Source organism: Terrapene triunguis (assembly GCF_002925995.2). Lineage (NCBI taxonomy): Eukaryota > Metazoa > Chordata > Testudines > Emydidae > Terrapene > Terrapene triunguis. The sequence continues at coordinate 17,424,294 of NW_020664419.1, forward strand.
TGTGAAATTAACATCAAAGTGTATTAAGGCAAAGCATTGATTCAGCAAAGCACTTAAGGACAGGCTGAACTTTAAGTATATGCTTAAAATATGACAATGCAACACTGAGGACACAGAACACATGGTCAGAAGGTGGCACTTCCAGTTTTTGCACAGAGCCATCTGTAGCAGATGCCTCAGACAAGGCTCTTTGTATTCCCAGGCCTGTCTGTGCACTGAGTGGTGAAATAGGTAGTTGGCAAGGCTAGGAAAAGCAACGTGAGAGCTGCCATTCACTGAGTCTGTATCAAACTCATAGCCACGAGGCCTCTTGGCCCAGTCATGAGGCAGAGATGACACAAAAGCTTCTCACCACAAGCCATCATAAAGAGTACACTGCAGGCTTACGTGCTTTGGCAGGCTTCGTTGTGGAATATGGAGGAAGGGGATTCATTTGCATTTTGGTGGCTTTTGCATAATCCGAACAACACTGATAAAATTATCTGATTGCAAATCAAACAGATTCTTATCACATTGACAAAATGCCCAGCCCAATTATAAACCTCTGCTGTATGATAAATACATAGAGTCTAAGGCCCACATCCTTAGAGCCCTGTGTGGATACTTAATGTATATCCGTGGATATAAACTGGATGTCTGAGGAGCTGCAGGGCTCTATTGGGAATGGCAGCGATGAAAGCAGCCACATGTTGGGCCGCCGCTTGCAGGAGCCAGCGCCCCACGTGGGCAGCTCCTGGGGCCTGGCTGTACCCCCCCAGCCCTGCCCACTGGGGAGGGCATCAGGCTCAGCGGCTTGCACGCTCCCGAACCAGCATGACCAGGGCCAGCTGCCGCTGAGCCTGGTGCTTGCCCCAGTGGGCGGGGATGGTGGTGGTACAGCCACGCCGGAGGAGCTGCCTGCATGGGGCGCGGGTTCCTGCGAGTGGCGGCCCAATGTCCAGCGGCTTTCGCTGCTGCCGGTAGAGCCTGGGATCCTGGCAAAACACTGGATTCCTGTAGCTCCTCGGATATCTGCTTTATATCTGTGGATATAAATTTGGTATCTGCGCAGGGCTCTACATCCTGCAACATGCTGCATTCGAAACTGCCTTTGGCTGCAGCGAGAGTTTCAGACAGACTATAGCATCCAGACTCAGAAGAACGTTCATTCACAGCTGCAGGGTCAGAGTCTCTGTCTCACTGGATTTACTCTTAGCAAAGCAGAGAATGGGGGGACATCAGGGTGCCTATTATGGCTGTGAGCCTCTGCCTGTTCTCTGGCCCCATCCATCAGCTGAGTGTAGCTGAGCTGGGGCCGGCTCTAGCGTTTTTGCTGTCCCAAGCAGAAAAAAAAAAAAAAAAAAAAGCAAAGCCTCGATTGCAAGCTGCGGCAGCTCTACCGCCGCTTCATTCTACAGCAGCAATTCAGCGGCAGGTCCTTCGCTCCGAGAGGGAGTGACGGCCTTGCCGCCGAACGGCCGGACGTGCCGCCCCCCTCTTCATTGGCCGCCCCAGGCACCTGCTTGCTAGGCTGGTGCCTGGAGCCGGCCCTGAGCTGAGCGCACCATGCTCCTGCCTGTCCTCATGCCCATCCCTGACATGCCCCTTCTGCTGAGCATTGTGGGGAAGGTAGCATAAGACCTAGGTATGCCGGCTTTATACCTGTTGGGCACTCCCTCTTCCAAGGGAATCCAAGGGAGATGCAGCCAGCCTCCACTGCTCAGGAGAATCTGCCCATTGGAGTGCTGAAAGAGCTAGGTACCATTGTCCCTATGTAACAATTTAAAGGACAGATCTTGCAAGTTGTTGGTCACCATCAGTGCCCCTTGACTTCACTACCTAGGGTACTAGATAGGCACCATCACAGTCACCTGTCACTATGCATATGCACCTTCCAGTACAGAAAGCAGAACCTTTCAGATCAACAAACTCAGGCTTCTATCACATAAGCTAAAGGAGAATCTGTAAATTGTGGCAGAATTAGGGCTTGTTTGTTACACCCTCTTTAGGTCAGCTGCCAGAAAGCATAGCTATTTGATCTGTTGCAGTCATGACATTCCTTCCAGCAGAGAACAGAAGTACTTACAGATTTAAATACATACTTCCCCCTCCAGTTATTAACACTTATCCCATCTAGAGTGCCTGTATGTTGAAGACACTTTATGTTGAATACAACATCCCTATAAGAACAGTAAGTATTATCAGCCAGCTTCTAAGATGGAAAAAATAGGCAGAGAGGTAGTAACTTGCCCAAGGCCACAGAGAAGTTACTGTCAGAGGTGGGCTCAGAACTGGGGACTGCCGATTGCCAGTCTGATTCTTCAAACCCTAGCGCACCCTTCTCTTTCACTCATTGTTGACTCTCTGGGGTGAACATCCAACAGTTGGGATCAATCTATATTAAAACCATGTGCTGGAGACAGATTTCATGCTTGCCAGCTAAAATGCCCTCAGGCATAGAAACTAGGTTCCAAAAAGCAGAGACATCCAGCAGCACTTAAGCTAGAGTAGAATACTATTAGCGCAGTAGTAGAGGCCTGCATATTTGATGTGGAAGTTGGTTGGATTCTGTCCACAGTATGGTACGTACTGTTGACAAGCATCTATTATTGGTGGCCAGGTAATCCCCACCAATATCATTTTTCACTGCAAGGCCAGAAGTTAGGAACTTTTCCCTCCAAAACCCCAGGCCCATTGCCTCTCAAAAATGCTAAGCACCTTGCAGGATCATGGCCTTAGTTTGTCTACAAACACACGTTCACTGAAGTGTCATATGCCAGAGGGAGTCTTAAGCCTTGTCAGCCAGTGTTTATGGAATGGATGACATTTTCCCTTCTTTGGTTCCTTTTGGGTCTTGTGCTCACTCCCACCCATATCTAATCCATGCAGCTTAACCAACATCATACTATAGAAACATTTTTTTTATTTCATCCTATATCTCATTAACAAAAATACTTAGCATTCAAACAACTTATTTGGTTGGAAATCTTCTCCAGAACTACATGAGTTCCCTAAGGATTATCAGTTCTGTAAGAGTACTTTGTTCATTTGCAAATAAGGTGACCTACAAAAGGAAAAAGTGTGTTTATGCCCCTTTGTGCTTTGATATGATGAACAAAGAATGACTGGAAGTCTTTTTCAAAAGCAGGGGTTTTTTCCTGCTTCTTTTGTAACCCTATAAATGCCATATTGTCTTTTCTGTTCTGCTGGAGTATTCCATGGATGGCAAGAGAACTAGTGGGATTATGACTAGGACCCTCCCAAATTCACGGCTGGGAAAAACACATCCAGGACTGTGAAATCTCCAAGCCGTGCAAGCTTTGCAAGTGTGGTGAGGAGGGTCTGCCTATGCCCAGAGCAGCTGCTTAACCCCTTCCTTACTGGTCTGGAGTTTGTATGTCAGGTGCTGCCTCCTGATAGTCAGGCCCAGTGGTTGGAACAGAGGTCAAAGGCAGACGTAGGATCAGAACTGGGCTGGGGGTAGTGTTGGAACCAAGATCAGAGTCTGTTGACAAGCCAAAAACTGTACTGTAGCCAGAACCTAGGTGCAGGCCAGAGGTCAAAGCCTGGTGGTTAGAGTCTGAGGGGGTGGAGGTAGGGCAGGGGCAGGGCTGGAGCAGATCAGTGACAGGGCTGGAGCAAGTTCAGAGTAGTGCAAGGACAAGACTGGAACAGGGCTCGGGTCAGGCTGGGGCAGGAACAGGAGCTAGAACTGTAGCTGGGAGCTGAGAGAGTCTGATATGCTGCGAGGCAGCAGGAGGGTTCCTAGCCAATTAGTGCTGTTGCATAGACTGATTTGCAGCTCTGGTGGGCTTGAGGAAACACCTGTGCCTCGGGGGAGAGGGGGTCATCTGAGCCAGGCTCTGCTCAGGGATAGGCTGCTGCCTCTGTGGGAAGGGTAAGTTAGTACAGTGAAGTTGTTTCTGCATGCTGACTGGTGACTCCCTGCAGCTCTTTTGGAGGGGCAGCTAGGGAGCAGCCCTGGTTTGGCTGAGGGTTTGCCTCACAGTATACCTTGTTACATTGACCATGCTACAGATCATGATAATAGGCAAACTGTAACGCAGAGGTTAAGTTTCTTGCCCAAAGTCACCGTAGCGGGGCAGTCACCCTGCTCTGCCCCTGAAAGGGTTAAAAGCCAGCCCTTGGAGAGGGCTGGGGCTGAGAGCCAATAAGAATAGGCTGATTGGGAAGGCAGCCACAGCTGGAGCCGTGCCCAATTAGGAGACAGCTAGCCCTATAAAAGGGCTGTGAGCCAGGAGGTGGGTCAGTTTCTCTCTAGCTCTTGGGAGAGAAGGATCTGGCTGCCTGGGATACAGGGAGCAGGGCAGGGCAGGGCAGGGCTGGGGAGGGGGGCTCCACCTTGGCAGCTCCCCAGGCTGCAGGCCTTGCTAAAGGCCAAAACAGGTACTGGGGTTGCAAAGGTTCAGCCTGGGATTAGGCAGAGGCTGTAGGTTGAACCCCCCCTTGCCAATGATGAGTGGTTTACAGACTGCAGTCTGCCCCAGTGAGCAGAGGCTGGATGATGACTGGCAGTAGCCACTGAGGCAAGGTGGGTTTAGAGGGCGGGGCTTTCCCTGGGAGGGGAGACCCAAAGCGAGTACTTCAGGGGCAGAACCCCAAGGTAAAGGGTACCAGGGTCTGGGCAGGACATGGGGCCTGAGGCAGGTAAGCCACTGGCCAGCAGAGGGTGCTCTGGGCTGAAATCAAGCTAATTCCCAGGATAACCAGCAGGAGGTGCTGCATGGGTGAGTCTCACTTCGCTACAGTCACACAATGAGTCAATTCCATAGCTAGGATTAGAATTCAGGACATTCATTCACAATTGGAACTGCACAATTGGAATGGACCTTTAGGAAGACCTTGGTGGTATTTTTTTTTACCTTCCTCTGCAGCATGGGGCTTGGGCCACTTGTAGGTTTACACTAGTGTAAATGGTGGATTCTCTGTAACTTGAAGTCTTTAAATCATGATTTGAGGACTTCAATAACTCAACCAGAGGTTATGGGTTCAGTACAGGAGTTGGTGGGTGAGGTTCTGTGGCCTGCAAAGTGCAGGAGGTCAGACTAGATCAGGGATTGGCAACCTTTGGCACGTGGCCTGTCAGGAAAATCCGCTGGAGGGCCGGGATGGTTTGTTTACCTGCAGTGTCCGCAGGTTCGGCTGATCGCAGCTCCCACTGGCTGCGGTTCACCGTTCCAGGCCAATGGGGGCTGTGGGAAGCGGTGTGGGGTGTGCTGGCTGCTGCTTCCCACAGCAGAAAGAAAGAGAGAGAAATCTGAGCATTTAAGTCTAAACTGTTTGAGCAACTGCCTTATGGATAGAGTGCCCCACCAATCATCTGAACAATGCTGTTTTGCTCTGTAATTTGCTTTGCAGTGTGCAGTCCCCAATGCTAGCCACATATGCAGTGGCCAAGCCAGCTAAAAGTAGGTGGCTACTGTCCAGCATGCTGTTTTGTCAGCCACCAGCACTGGGGGGACACCACAGCTGTGACTGAGATTTGGGCATGAGCCACCTGAATCAGATGAATATGGGAATAGATCAAGAGTGTTAAAGGGAAGCAAGAAAAGAAAGTAGGATAACAACCCACCATTGAGGTTTCTCTTGAATGAGAAGGGATTTTTTTTTTATTTTTTTGGTTTTGGGGTTTGTGGTGGGGTTTTTTGTTTTGTTTCTATTACTGTATACTTGCCTTGTCCAAAGGACAGAAGATGGATTTTATTATCTGGCAATGAAATCGCATAGCACTACTTCACTCCCCAATAATAACTCATTAAACTTGTCCTGTTGCACTGTGCATGCGTGCACACCCCACATCTGAATGGCATACTCCATCACACACTGCTACACTTTAACTGTCTTGATGCCGGTGTTTGGGAAATTTGTCTGCAAAATGTCCCTTCAGGCTGTGGAGTGGTGGGGCCACCAGGCAATGGCCTGACCACTCTTTGGCATACCCCATGCACCAGGTTGCAATTCCAGTCACTCAAATTTGGACTGAGTGGGTGTAGGGGCTGATGGATCAGGCGGTCAAGCTGCTGGGTAGTGTGCTGGGGTGGGAGGGATCTATGCCCTCCCCACACACACTCACTTTAAATGGTGGTACACAGCTCTGGCCTTTTCTGCATTAAGGGCCTTATTCAGCAAAGCATTTGAGTGCATGCTTAAGTTCATCTCTATTAAGAACAGCATTTAAGCACCTGCTTAAAGTTAAGCAGGTGCTTAAGTGTTTACCTGATCAGGTATGCTTTCCTGGGTCAGGGCCCAAGATGCTATGTTATTAGTCAGTACAATCTGGCTACAGGCACACTATAAATTGATATTACACACTAGGATAGGGAAAGCTTTAGGCATAGACTAGATAGGCAGTTGCATAGACGGCCAGATTTTTTTGAGGAAAGACCCTCCAAAAAACTACAGTGAACTAAGACCATTTGACTTCTGAGTGATAGCATCTAAAAGGGATTTACTGTGCTTTAACTTACATGCATTAACTTCACCCCTTTTGTTACTGTGTTTTATCTTTCCTGAGTGTCCCCAAGTAGACCAGACCTGAGAGGTAAAAGAACTTTTTGAGGGCACTGTGTTTTAAAGTACCTCGACATAACGCTGTCCTCTGGAGCCAAAAAATCTTACTGCGTTATAGGTGAAACCGCGTTATATTGAACTTGCTTTGATCCGCCGGAGTGCACAGCCCCGCCCCCCCCGGAGCACTGCTTTACCGCATTATATCCGGATTCATGTTATATTGGGTCGCGTTATAACGGGGTAGGGGTGTATTAGGCAGAAGACTGGGAGCCAAGAGGCCTTATTTGTTTTTATCCTGATTAAAGCACTGATTACAGGGAGACCTTGGCCATGACACTTCACCTCTACAAGCTTCCCTAACTACAGTTCTTTACCCCAAACTAGTGACATTTTGTCAAAGTCATTTATTACAAATATTTCACCCAGCTCTATGGCAAGGACACTCAAATTGTCAGAATTAAGGAAAATTGGAGATGCTGATTAGATTTTGTTGTATTTCAGCTTGGTATGCTATGAAAGCTGCCTTTGAATCCCATTTTAGGTTTTTTCCAATGCCAGAATGTGTGTCTTATAGAAAATGATGGGTATTATAGAAAATGATGACTGAGAAAATGAGTTTCCAGCCTAAATTATACCATCCTCTCAAAGTGAGCACTATGCTATTAGGACATCACATAGGAAACTCGCATTCAGTTGACCTTTCGATATTGTATATTCACTGCATAATCAGATGAAAAAGTGGCCTAGCATGTCTTGAAAATATTGTATTGAGAACATTGATCAATTATCATATATTTCCATATACTCTGGCAGCGTCTGGAGGGCCATTCAAGTCTTTACCCATTAGCATAGTAGCTGCCTCTTTCCTACTAAATGAAAAAGACTTCAAAGTTTTCAATTTACTAAATAACATCTCTCAATATTAATTTTCCAATAATATCTTTTAAAAATGCTTTTTTCCTACAGTCTAAAATATGCTGCAAGTTCAAAATAGCAAATTAGAGCAAAGTGGCACGAATCGGACCTTCGTTTGAGTGCTGACAATTGTTTGCCTTCTCAAAGCATCTGTAACCCTTTCCGAAACACACAAGCCAAGCCTTTCCCACCTCCTGTAACTTTTGCTTTGGATCCTGAATCTTGAAGGCCAGCATGATGTTGCAAGTGAATGGTATATGTCGTGTGTCCCTGTGAGGAAATGCAATAACAACTACAACCCACCAAAATCTGCTGTCATTAAAATTATTGGGGTAGACCGTGCACCACTGAAAGGAACAGGACTTTTAGCACTAATTTCAACTAGGAGCAGGCACCTGAAAGTTATGATTATAATGAACTTTTTCACTAATTCATAACTTTTTGATACATTCATTGTATGTGCTGGAAAATTCCATGGTATCACAGTAGCATTCTTCTGAAGACTGTCTTTGACAGTCAGCCCAGTGTGATCACCAGATGATATTTTACCTAGAGACAGCACACACAGAATCATAGGACTGTAAGGGTCCTTGAGAGTTCATCTAGTCCAGTCCCCTGCACTCAAGGCAGGACTAAGTATTCTATAGACCATCCCTACCAAGTGTTTGTCAACCTGCTCTTAAAAATCTCCAATGATGAAGATTCCACAACTTCTCTAGGCAATTTATTCCAGTGCTTAACTACCTTGGTCATTAGGAAAAACTTCCTAACTGTCAATCTAAATCACCGTTGCTGCAATGTAAGCCCACTGCTTCTTGTCCTATCCTCAGAGTTTAACAAGAACAATTTACCTCCCTCCTCCTTGTAACAACTTTTTATGTACTTGAAAACTGTTGTTGTCGTCCCCTCTGTCTTCTCTTCTCCAAACTAAACAAACCCATTTTTTTTCAGTCTTCCTTCATAGGTTGTGTATTCTAGACCTTTAATCATTTTTATTGCTTTTCTCTGGACTTTCTCCAATTTGTCCACATCTTTCCTCAAATATAGTGCCCACAACTGGACACGCTATGCCAATTGAGGCCTAATCAATGCAGAGTAGAGTAGAAGAATTATTTCTCGTGTCTTGCATACACACTGCTGCTAATACATCCCGGAATGATGATTGCTTTTTTTTTTTTTTTTTTTTTTACAACAGTGTTACACTGACTCATATTTAGCTTGTGATCCACTGTGACCTTTCTGTAGTTCTCCATCCTAGACAGTCATTTCCCATTTTGTATGTGTGCAATTCAGGGCCGGCTTTAGGAAGTGCAGGGCCCGATTCGAATAGTTTCGATGGGGCCCCGGCAGGGATGACTCACCCGGCGGCGCTTCGGGTCTTCGGCGGCACTTTGGCGGCGGTTCCTTCACTTGCTCTGAGTTGTCAGTGGCACTGAAGGACCTGCCGCTGAAGACCTGGAGCGAGTGAAGGACCTGCCACCGAAGACCCGAGCGCCGCCGGGTGAGTAAAAATTAAAAAAGCGCCTAAGTTAGACGTTCTTCTTTAGGGCGTGGGGCACTTTTGGGCGTGGAGCCAGATTCAGGGGAATCCATCTAAAGCCGGCCCTGGTGCAATTGATTGTTCCTTCCTAAGTGGAGTACTTTGCATTTGTCCTTCTTCAATTTCATCCTATTTACCTCAGACCATTTCTCCAGTTTGTTCAGATCATTTTGAATTTTAATCTATCCTCCAAAGCACATGCAACCCCTCAGAGCTTGGTATTGTCCGCAAACTTTAAGTGTACTCTCTATGCCATTATCGAAATCATTGATGAAGATATTGAGCAGAACCAGAACCGATCCCTGCAGGACCCCACTTGTTATGCCCTTCCAGCATGACTGTAAACCACTGATAACTACTCTCTGGGAACAGTTTTCCAACCAGTTATGAACCTATCTTATAGTAGCTCCATCTAGGTTGTATTTCCCTAATTTGTTTTTGAGAAGGTCATGTGAGACAGTATCAAAAGCCTTATTAAAGTTAAGATATACCACATCTACTGCTTCCTGCCTATCCACAAGGCTTGTTACCCTGTCAAAGAAAGCTATTAGGTTGGTTTGACATGATTTGTTCTTGACAAATCCATGCTGACTCTTACTTATCACCTCATTATCTTCTAAGTGTTTGCAAATTGCTTAATTATTTACTCCATTATCTTTCTGGATACTGAAGCTAAGATGACTGGTCTGTAATTCCCAGGGTTGTCCTTATTTCCCTTTTTATAAAATCACTATTTGCCCTTTTCCATTCCTCTGAAATCTCTCCTGTTTTCCATGAAACTTCAAAGATAATTGCTAATGACTAATATCTCCTCAGTCAGCTCCTTGAGTATTCTAGGATGTATTTCATCAGGCCCTGTGACTTGAAGACCTCTAACATGTGTATGTAATTTTTAACTCATTCCTTCCCTATTTTAACCTCTGAACTTACCTCATTTTCACTGGCATTCACTATGTTATATGTCCAATTGCTACTAACATTTTTGGTGAAAACTGAAACAAAAATCATTTAGCACTTCTGCCATTTCCACATTTTCTGTTATTGTTCCCTCCACATTGAGTAATGGGCCTACCATGTCCTTGGTCTTCCTCTTGCTTCTAATGTATTTGTAGAATGTTTTCTTGTTACCCTTTATGTCTCTAGCTAGTTTAATCTCATTTTGTGCCCCGGCCTTCCTGATTGTCCCTTCACCCTTACTCCCAGAGCTCTGTAACCACTTCTGATTTGCTCAAGGTTTTACCTCCCAATATCATTAGTTTCCACATGGATGAGTATTATGGGATAGTAGTCAGATGGCTGGATGATCCTCATCAATCCCCGCATAATGTCTCAAATACAGGCCACTGGCAGGCAGCATACCTCCCAGGATGCCATGTCAGGCCAACAGATGGGTGCCTCCATGCCCCTCAGAAGACAGGCACCAACCACCATGGGCTGGGAGTAGGGGTGAAGCACTGCCAGAAGTAACCAGCATCCAGTGTCCTCCCTGACAGAGCCATGTCCTCCTCCCCCAGTGGCACGACAGGAATCCTATCTTACTGGATAGCTTCCTCCGCCTTGGACATCTCCATATGAACATTATCAATGAATTCTTTGTGGGCACTGATGTTCCCCAGGATAGCCATGTGGTCCTATAGCTCTCCCACCTGCTTCCTGAGGGATTCCATTACAGCAGGCACCTTTCACACTGGACTCTTTTCCCCCCACCCCCACCCCCCAGGCATGGCTTTCGGAGAATGGGAAATGTAGGCCACAGTCTCTGCAAATCCACACCAGGATCGCGGTAGAGGTCAGGTTCTCTGCCTGGGTCTAGGTGCAGGTGGAGGAGACAGGAACAGTGTTGGCACTGGCAATGCGGCCCTTCCACTAATCACTGAAGTGATCATGAAAAGTTCTTTCCCCTCACTAAGCAAATAAAGACAACTATGCCCCAAGTAATTTGCATCCAAATTCCCAAGGTAGCATTTAACTCTCACCCTTGATATCCTGATCCATGATGTCTTGTGCAACTGCCTCAGTAGAAGAACCAACCTGCCCTACTGGAAAAACTTTCTTAGGAAGTAGGAGCTGAGTTTAAGGGCTGCCAAATATGTACTTGAGTGGGCAATGCTGCTGACAGTGCAATTCTCCTAATGCTTATACCCCAACCCTCCTTTCCTTTCCTGCTGAAATATGGCTGTACTATCCGTTACCATGGATTACCATCAAAGATGCCTAGGTTGTAAACTGGTGCATTGTTTTAAAGGATAAAACAATAAAAGGCCTTAATAGAGCTACATGTCTTTAGATTTCTTGTCTGCAGCCCATTTTAAACAGTGGCCTTTGAGATCTACTGGGGAAAAGTCCTAGGTATTATTAATACATATTGGGCTGGATCTTCATTTGGTATCAGTCAGCATAGCTTCATTGGATTTAATCAGCACCAGAGGATCTGGCCTGCCATACCTGTGCTCCGATGAAAGAATAGTAATATTTGATCTCCTTTTAGACCCTTACCAGTCTGTCAGTGTTACACAAATATTTGTAATAAAAAATAATAATATAAAATGAGCACTGTACACTTTGTATTGTGTTGTAATTGAAATCAATATATTTGAAAATCTAGAAAAACATCCAAAAGTATTTATAATAAATTTAACTTGGTACGCTATTATTGTTTAACAGTGCAAGTAAAACTGCAATTAATCATGATCAATTTTTTATCTCACAATTAATTGCTATTTTTTTTAATTGTTTGACAGCCCTAGTACAAAATTATATCTTAAAAGACAAACTGGGTCTCCACTTACTAATAGTTAGTTTTTCTGTATAATAATGTAGGTTTCTCCCTAAAGTTCAGTCCATTGCAGAGAGGGCTGGTTTCACAAGAATCAGGATCCAATTATTCATGAAAGCTCCCTAATCCTCAGTGAATGTATACAGAGTGCTTCACCCTCCTCTGTGTCATACTGAAAACAGCTTTTTGTTTCTATTCACAGACAGGACAAACCCCTGTATTGTTATAAAGGGGTTTTTTTTAACCTTTAAGTGGTTTTGATTGTTGTGGCCTCTGATGGTTTCCCATTCAGAGTCCTAGAATTGTTCAAAGCTTACAAATTGAGCCTTTCATTGCATCACTTGCCAAAAAGGGCAGGGTGATAGCTCCCCTTGCCAGAATGGGCCATGACCAAGATATATTATTGCCTGGTGACTAATTTCTACTCTGAGTCCACAAAGCAGACTTTCAATATAAATACATTACAGCAGAACCTCAGTTACGAACACAGAAATGGAGGCTGTTTGTAACTCTGAAATGTTCAAGTATCGGGGTAGCCGTGTTAGTCTGTATCTACAAAAACAACAAGGAGTCTGGTGGCACCTTAAAGACTAACAAATTTATTTGGGCATAAGCTTTCGTGGGTAAAAACCTTACTTCTTCAGATGCATCTGAAGAAGTGAGGTTTTTACTCACGAAAGCTTATGCCCAAATAAATCTTAGTCTTTAAGGTGCCACCAGACTTCTTGTTTCTGAAATGTTCGTAACTCTGAACAAAAAGTTATGGTTGTTCTTTCAAAAGTTTACAGCTGAACATTGAGTTAATAGAGCTTTGAAATTTTACTATGCAGAAGAAAAATTCTGCTTTTAACCATCTTAATTTAAATAAAATAAGCACATAAACAGTTTCCTTACTGTGTCAAATCTTTTTAAAACTTTCTCTTTATTTTTTTTAGTACTTTATGTTTAACACAGTACTGTGCTGTATTTGCTTTTTTTTTTTTTTGAGGGGGGAGGGGTGTCTCTGCTGTTGCCTGATTTTGTACTTCTAGTTCCAAATGAGGGGTATGGTTGACCAGTCACTTCGTAACTCTGGGTATTCGTAACTGTGAGGTTCTACTGTATTCCTTAAATATTACCCATACATACATCTCACAATGATCTTGACAAGTTACAAGTTTTCTGTAGATACCTCACATGTTAGTCTTTATGAATAAATATCCTATAAGATGTGTTTGGTGCAGTGAGTTTGTCGGGTCTGAAGTGAGAGATGTTTCAAAGAATAGGGGACTCTTCGCCAAGGAGTCTCTGTCACATACGTAAAGTTTAAACAAAATCTCCTCATATATTTCTGAATGATGGGAAGGTGGGGGGGGAGGGGGAAGAGAAACAATCTTTTCTCATTATCAAATAATCCTAACCAGTAAATTCTAGCTAGTAAACTTTTTTCAGCAGAACTGCAACAAAACTGACTGAAGTTTGAAAACTGTGGTAGAGATAGAGCTCTTAGAGGACCACTGGACCAATTGCCTTGCTAGGTTTGGAATAAAAATGGCCTTGAAAACTGAGTACTGAGCTTGTGCAGAAAGTGACCTTGATTCTGAATGAGCAAACTAAAATCATAGAATCACTGAATTGTAGGACTGGAAGGGACCTCGAGAGGTCATTAAATATATTCCTGGGGGCAGTCAAAGTCCTTTCTATTAGCCAAGTTGTAATTTCTGCAGGATAAATAACTGCAGATTATTGAAATCCATTTCTTTTTCTTTTTAAACTTATTCTTAAAAAAAAATAATCTAGGAATGCAACCGGAAAGAAACAAACTGAAATACCATTGCCATCTCTGTCACAGGAGCATTAGCAGTTCCTCCACTCAGCTAGAGTTTGGCTGGCTCCGTGAAGGGGATGCGAGGACTGATCCATGCCATCATCAGACCTTGCATCTGCACACAATGACCAACCCAAAATCTATATAACACACCACATGACACCACCCTGCAGCTGATGTCTAACACCTCATTCTTTGGGACTCTCATTTTCTGAGCCTGGCAGTTAAAGCAGCTTCCACTCTCATCCCCAATACTGTGGATATGTTTGAACGGGAAGTGATAGGCAGTGGCAAGTAAAGCCCAGGAGATATTTGTTTGCTGAAGAGTCAAAACTGCCTATACAGTTTTGGAATCACTGATCCAGATGATGATCAGGTTTCGCTTCCAGCCCATTAATGAAGGAATGAATGACACATTGTAGGAACTTGGACAACCTTGATCAGGCTGCATACAGCTGGTGGCTAGATACTGTGCTCAATGCACTTGACTTTTTGTAATGCAGATCCTGGCTCAAACCTACATAAGCCACAGGGGGAAAGGCACCAGGGCATCAGAATATAGTTCCCCAGTAGGATGGTTTCACACCAGAGGTAATCTCTGTTCAGGAATGGTGATGCTGATCAGGGTAAAAGAGCAATTGCAACGGTCTATGAGGAAGCTTGTGCCTGCCTGCACAGCTCTCAAATGTCCTGGGCCAGATCATCTCCCCCTATATCTATGCATAAATGTGTCTTGTGCACAGAGCTCTCCTTTCTTCTACATAGAAGGGGGCTCAGCTGCCTTTATGGCACCAGCTCACCCCCCAGCTCAACCCAACAGAAACCGCTCTGTGCAGCCTGGGACCCACATTGCGGGATGCTGCCCCGTATAGAGTTTCCTACAGCTCCCCAGGGATTCACCACCTTTGAGGGTGGACCTCATACACCCTTTTCACCAGAGAGAAGGGATCCCAACAGGCCAATGAGGGAGAATCTCCACAAGGGATTTGCTGTATAGATTCCCCCCATATACCTCTTCTGCAGATTTTAATAGAGAAAGGGCTCATTATGATTACTATTTATTATGTTTTATGCTAGCACCCCTAATGTGCCAAGTGCTTGTGACGGGTTGGATCACAGAAACCCCCTTGGGAACTGCCAGACTGATGTGCCAAGACTACTTCTGCCCCTGCTTTCCCTGCCAGCTCGGGACCCCAGCACCCTGTCTCGCTGAGCCAGACACGCCCATCTGCTCCAACACAGACTTAACTGAAAGCAACTTACAGAAGTGTCTTTGTCTTTAACACTCAGATGCCTAACTCCCAATGGGGTCTAAAACCCAAATAAATCCGTTTTACCCTGTATAAAGCTTATACAGGGTAAACTCAAATTGTTTGCCTTCTAGATCGCTGATAGAGATATCCACAGCTGTTTCCCCCCCCCCCCCCCCCCGGTATTAATACATACTCTGGGTTAATAAGTAAAAAGCGATTTTATTAAATACAGACAGTAGAATTTAAGTGGTTTCAAGTAGTAACAAATAGAATAAAGTGAATTACCAAGCAAAATAAAATAGAACACGCAAGTCTATGTCTAAGAAACTGAATACAGATAAAAACCTCACCCAGTAAGCTTCCTTTTACAGACTAGTCTACCTCTAGTCTGGGTCCAGCAATCACTCACACCCCCTGTAGTTATTGTCCTTTGTTTCAGGTCCTTTCAGGTATCTTTGGGGGTGGAGAGGCTCTCTCTTTAGCCAACTGAAGACACCATGGAGGGGTCTCCCAGGGGTTTAAATAGACTTTCTCTTTTGGGTGGAGACCCCCTCCTCACCCCTATGCAAAGTGTAGCTCCAAGATGGAGTTTTGGAGTCACATGGGCAAGTCACATGTCCATGCATGACTCAGAACTACAGGTAGCAGCCATGGTTCACATGCTACCTTCAACGTCCTCAAGTAGACTTCATATGTGGATTGGAGCATTCCAAGATTCATTGTTCCTTAAGTGCTTCTTGATTGGGCACATAACTTTGCAAATTCCTTTCTAAAGAAGCTGACCAAATGCCTTACAAAGCTTACTTAGAAATCAAGCAGGTATACAGCCAATATTCATAACTTCAAATACAAAAATGATATATATGTACAAATAAGATGAATAGATTCAGTAGACCATAACGTTTACAGAGATAAGTTACATGGCACATGTAGCATAAAACATACTCCAGTTATGTCATATTCCCATAAAGCATTATGGGATACATCTTCACAGCGCTATCCACTCATTGGACACTGCCCTGCCCTGTAGAATTTGCCAACCAATACTATTAAGACCTAACTGTAGCACTGAGTTAACAAGTCTTTTAGAGTTATGGTAGCTTCTTTCCTGATAAGAAAACAGTACACAAGGCACATTAATCCCCCTCCTTCTTACACTGAAAAACCCTTAAATACAGCCTCATGCTTCCCCTACAAACATGTAACACACCACACACCTAGCCTGTGTGCGTATGTCAACAGTGACTATCTGCTGATGTTACTAAGGCTGTAAGGAAGGTTTGTGTCATACACTGAGGAGGGTGTGAGTTTTGGAAGTTCCTTGTACAGTGTGGTGAGTTTTGGAAGTTCCTTGAGGTATCCGTCGCCACTGGTGGAAATAAGCTGTTGGGGTCAATAGTTATGGATAAACAATGTCCTAAAATTTACTATTTCCTTGCTTCTTAGAGTTTGTGATGGGAGATGTCACATTTAAACTGACCTTGGTCCCTTTTAAAAAAAGTTTCTGTTTACAGAATCTAGACTGAAAAAAAAATGTGTATGATGTTTGTATATTTCACTCTCTATACACGTCATCCTTTAGATTTAGTTTTCAAAAATCTTTACTATCTCTCTCTACTTCAAATTCACCCTCTTGCCATGTTTTTAAATATTCCGAGTGCTGCACTGCTCTGATCTTTTCGCTTGTGTTACATCAATCCTGTGCTCTCTGAGCTCTTGGCATTTTTCTTTTCTATGATAAGGATGTTTCTTTTCAAATTAACACATTTCTTACCAGGTTACAACAGAAAAAATGCTGGCTCCATTGACACTTTAATACCGTATCTTTTTTTATGCTTCATTATGGGATAATTTCAAATGTTACATTTATTTAGCAACCAAAGCTACGTGGGTGATTTGGCAGGTCAATATTAGTAGCTCTAACTGCAGTCATTTTTTACCCTTTAGAAATAGGTCTCAGCACTTGAAGGAGTGCATTCAGGTTCACAATTATGGTAAGTATTTGATCATTCATTGTCACTGCTAAGAACAGCTTTTGCGCCAACTCTCCCAAAGATTTTTCTTTACAGTGTGACATGACTAACTACTTTAGCCTTTATACTCCTCATTTAATAATGTCTTCATGAAGCAGTACCTTGTCATCTTCATAATAAGGTCAATGCATGGAAAAAACAAAGTAGAGCAATCAGGCAGCAAATTTACCATAGGAGATGTGCTTGCACCGAATAAACTGTGAAGGGTTGGCAAAAGTTCAACACCAGATGAGAGAATCCCAGAAGCTAGTAAAACCCAGGCTCAACATACACACCAGCAAAAGAAACAGGTTTGACAAAAGGTCACAAAGTTTGGGTGAAATCCAAAACAGAGTCAGTTCTTCAACTGATATAAATTGGTGTTACTCAACTGAAGTTAATGGAGCTATGCCAATTTACCCCAGCTGAGGAAATAGCCCATAATAAGGAAAGGAAAAGTAATAAGAAATCCAGAAAAAGTTGATCCTAACCATCAGAAGCTAGAACCCCCCCAAAGACAGTTTAATACAAGGACAGATTTACTGTAAAGCCAGGTTCTGCTCTTGTTGACATTAGTGTAAATTTAGAGGACTGTCACTGAGAGACAAATATGGCCCACAGCATTTTTTAAAAAGCACTAGGTAAGTCAAAGAATGATTACAAACCTTGTGTGTTTAGGAAGATGGCGGAGCCAAAATATTTGTCACTATCAGCCTCAGTTACTTAAAGCAAACTCCATGAGAATGAGAAGTACCTCAAACACTTGCACCTGACAGTTTTTTCAAAATGCAGCCTCTGGCTGTGCACACACAGTAGTTGAACTTGTGCATGTCAGGGTTGTGCATATAAATTCTGTCACTTCTGCTTCTGTCTGATAGAATGTACCACTTGCTCTATGTACAGGTGACAGTACTCAAAATGGAGACTGGAGGAAGCTCCTGTGAAAGTTGGCTCTGATGCCGATTTATGAATAAGATCAAATTATTTCAGATGCTTCTCTGGAGGTAGTGCGACTCTACATTGCCTACAACCAAGGACAGTGCATAAGTGGCACAACCTGATCCGAAATGTTGCCAGCTCCAACAATACCAGAATTGATGAGCCTGTAGGGATTCCTGCAACTGCTAATACTGTAGCCCTATTGGTTTAATTGAAACATCTCTCTCTGATTCTTCTCCAAATTACTGCAGGCCAGCATTTTCTCAGTATGACAATGGCATTACTACATGGCCTGTTCAGATAAGTTGTTCATTAACTTCAAGCAACAAAAGGACCTTAACTGCCTTTGTGAAGGGGTATACAAACCCCACATTGGACAACCAGGAGTTAATGAGCTAATGTGGCTCAGATTGCTCCACCCTTTTGTGCCCGTGAGAAATGTCAGGATTGGAGGGAGAGCTTAAGAGGGAGAAACCCAGCTCAACTGAGAGCAGACCTTCACTCCTCAGGTCCTGGAGAGAGGGCTGACTAAAGGTAGAAACTCACCAGACGACCACTACCCAACAGCCCCTCCCTGAGGGAAGGGAGGGCCAGATGCTGACTTACCTTGAGATGAATCATTTCCCTCTATTACCTGTGAACGAAGGTTAGGGCCACAGCCTGACCAGCATCCTCTGAAGGGAGAGAGCCCTGCCCTTAACCCAAACTCTGGATGAATAATTTCTGTTAATTCCTCTTCTGTTTGTTGACTACTCCTGAAGGAGAGTGACTTTGATGGAGCCTAAGTCACAGAAAGAGGTCAGCGTGATCACTGGCAGGAGATACCCGATGGGAAGAGAGCTGCTATGCCAATCCCAGCCACAAGGAGGCACTAGCTGTGAGTCAACACCTTCACATCTTGCTTCTTAAAAGCTTTCAACACAAAGCAAAATGAAGCAGAATGAAAGCCAGCCGTACAAACGTCAAAATCAGTTTCAGCACCCTTGTTTCTGGGATACCAGAGTCGCTTTTAGATGATTGACTCAAGGAAAAATAATTCATATAGTCCTATATGATGCAGGCATCACGCCAGATTTGTCAAATTTTCAAACCACGCATCATGTGTATTGAGAACTTTGAAAAGAAAGGAAAGATGCAGATGCACGGGGAGCAGGAGATGGGAAAACATCATAATCTTTCATACTAAGAAGGAAGTGGTTAAAAAAATACAAAGCGCTTAGAATCAGAGAAGATTAGGGTTGGAAGAGACCTCAGGAGGTCATCTAGTCAAATCCCCTGCTCAAAGCTGGACTAACACCAACACCAACTACACCAACACTTCCACAGACCTAAACAACAATTAATCTCATGTAACCATGGAGTTAATATAGGCATATGGAGACATGCAAAATGTAACAAGTCAAACAAAATGTGGGAACTAAAAACAGTTTGGGAGTACAGCACCCATAGCATTGAAAAAACCATTCTTGGTTACAGAAACTGGGGTCTCTAATTCAGTGGTTAGAATCCATTCTGAGTTCAAGAGCTCAGCTCTCCAGTGGTCTGACACAGCCTGAGTTTGAGGCGCTTTGGGGCATTGGCAAAACCTATCTAGTTAGCAAGGGGCAGGTTATGCCCATCTGCTGAGCGGACATGTGATAGAGCATGGCCCGCCGCTACTGTCTTCTTGCACGAATGGCTCTAACACCTCCAGTTTGTAAACACCAATATGTAGTTTTTGTGTTAACTTAATCAGCACTCCCTTACAGTCTTGTGCAGCAACCCTACTTACATTGACATACAAACATCATCCCCTCTTGCAAGAGGCACGAGATCTCCATGCAGAGATCTTCCTTTACCCTGGTCCTGCTAGCCCTCTCCCTTATTCTCTCTTTCCATGTCTTTCCTGTGTGCCTTTCTGCTCTTTCAGTTAATGTGTTAACAAGCTCATTAGCTCCCCCAGCTCAGACTGTCTAGTAACTAGCCCCAGCTTACATCCCTCAGGCCCTTTTCTGGGGAAACTAACTGGGTTTACAGTGACTAGAGTGCTGATTCAGCTGCTGCTTCTTAGCATGCAGTCACAGGACCACTCCCAAAATAAAAAGGAGGGAATTTTTGCTATCTAAGCCCCATTCTCTTATGGGGAACTATACTTACAGTGCAGTTTTAAACCAAACTCTCCAGTCTAAGACCAATTTGCCTTATTTTCCTGGAAGCTACAGGAAGACAGACAAGACATCAGGTTTCACAAGGCTGCAACTTTTGCAGCTTGACACAGATGGGAAACTATCAGGCAACAATTTGTTCAGTGCAGGTCAACAGGTTACCCTGCATCTGTACCACTTGGGAAAAGGCTGCAACCTGGTCCCATCACCTTTGTTGGGACCTCACTGCCCGCCCCTGGAACAAGGGTTGGAGGTGGGGGGGAAGGGGTTGGCCACTCATTGTAACAGACACACAAAGCCTCTGGCCCATTCCTCACCTGTGTAGGGGCTGCCTTTCCCTCTTCTTCGTTTCAATTTCAGTTTATTAAGGACTGGGCACCTGCCACACGGTGGCATATGAACATATTATGACCCAACTCACCAGGCCCTGGGCTGCTGAGAAGAAGGTGAAAAACCTCACAGTGCCCAGGCCAACTTGGTAGCAAATGGAAATGTCCTTCCTAGTCCCCAGAAAGTGATTAGCATGGTGCCCACGTTAAGGCCCCATAAACACAGCCCTATTCCAATCCCAGGGGAGGAAGTGAGTGCACAATGGCATCCTGGGCAGAGAAGGCTTATAAATTGGGTGTTTGGGAGCCTAAAGGCTTTTGCTGAATCCTTCTATCCAACCAATCAGCCACAAGATCACAAGAAGGCCAAGTGCCCACAAGGAAGGGAAGAAAAACGGGAGAGGGGCCCAAACATTTTCTTTCCTGTTAGCCCAGACAAACCCTCCTTACATCTAAGATTGTGGGTGGGTGGGGATATTATGTTTTCTCCTGTGTTGAATTGTATTACCATTCAGAGTGTTTGCACAGTACCCTGTCTACCTTAATTGGGGGCGCATTAATCATTATTAATAATTATATGTGGGATTATTTATTCCTCTGCACAGGAAGGAAACAACATCAGGAGGATGTCAATCTGCTTCAGGAGTGATGAGAAAAGAATGAGCATTAAAGCAACGCTTGTTTTAAAAAATCCTTGTGGAGGGAAGCTGCTTTGGCCAGCTGAACAACATTTATATTCTTTGTCTGTTTTTCTGTCATTCATTCCGAGCACATGTTGAGATCAAAACTATCACAAGTCTACTACAGCCTCACATATCTCATTCCCTGGAAGGACGAGAAGATACCAAAATGGTTTTGGATATTGATATTAAAAAAGGTAATAATATCAGGATAGCTTCTTCCACCCAGTAGGATCCTCAAACCTTTTGTATACAGAGATCACTTTCACCATCACTGAAATGCAGCTGATTCTTGTGTAGAGTGTGGCAGCACTTTAACAGTGCACAGGAACATTCTACAACAGTATTAAACAAGATGTGAAGACAAAAAGCAATATGAGATTGAAATTATAGGGGGAAACTAATTGGTAGATTGTAATTATGCAAACTGGATTTAGCCAGGATACAGGTGCTATTACTTTTAATCTTGCAAAAAAATAAAAATCCACGGGCTTATCTTTAATTATCATAATAGGCAAGACTTCCATTTATGAGTCAGCTAAAAAACAGCACCTCTAGTGGCAGGGTTTTCCAGCACGATGCTGTGGCCTTTATTTAGTACTGACTCAGAGAGAAGAGTGCCACCTAATGAATTACCAAGAGCTCTTATTGCAGCATTTCCTTAGAAGTCTTCTATCCAAGATCTGAGCAGCTACAACTCTGCATAATTTGGAGGACCTGAGAAGATTGCTGCCTAACATGTGGCGGCACCCATAAGAAATAACAAACAAAGCTGCATTTTAAAAATATAAACTGCTATCCTATTTTGTACTTTGAAACAAGCCAAAAATATTTTGGAAGTGACAAAAATATTGCTTCTTGAGCAAGATTCTGATGATTTTCATGGCTGTTTGCTTTTCCTGACTTTGCAGACACAAGGCCTGAGAGACTCCTGAAGGTTTAAAGAGGAAAATTAACTTGTATTCCGTTGCCACAGTCACAAGTTGGGGGTATTCATTTAACCCATTAAGAACTCCATGAACCAAAATGTTTGTGAAGCATCAAGTAAAGCTATATTATCAAAGAAGATATTATTGTTTCTTATCTTTCACAGCATAAAGATCAAAAGATTTTAGCCTGACACCTTTTCTCTACAAAACCACATTTGACTTATGTCCTTTGCTCTGACTTTGTGTTTCTTGCATTTGCAAATGTTAATCAACTAAATACTTCCAAAACTCCGTGATGAAACATGACAGCATTAGAATTACCTTGCTACAGCTACTTTCTTCTTTTCCATTTTTCTATTTTATTCTGTTTTAGTTTTTTTTAATAAAATACCTAAAAGTCCTCACTTGTACAACTCTGGAATATTAGGTGTTCCTAATATTCTTTGAAACATCAATATGGGTTGTATTGAAAAATAACCACATTAATTCTAAATGTTTATATTGAATTTTGTATACTGAGTTATTAAAATAGCATATTAATTATTAAGTAGGTAACATTGATTTATTCCCCAATAAGAAAATATATTAAACAGATCTATTGAGTAAGAAAAAAATGACAGTGAACCTTTTGCAGCTAGGTCCTTATTATTCGTTCCATGCCCACAAGTTAATCAATAGCTTATCCATCACAGGCTGCCACGAATGTCAGTATATATGAGATTTTAACTATGAGATATGTATTTATAGTGTCATCTAATTCATTACTGCCTTCCAGGATATCACAATATTTGCTACCAAAGGAGTGAATGTGCTTTAGATTTAAAAGAAAATAACTGCTATATAGGTAGTGAAATAGCTAATATCTTAAAGGAAAACAATAGCCATACAGAACAATGACCCCTGTATGGGTCTGAGCAATCATCTGAAAACTTCTAATAACTTTCTTAGTGTGTCTGACATTGTGGAACAGATGATTCATTTTTAACTCTCTATCAATTAATTTTCTACCAATACTGTAAATATAATATGTAAAGCCATGCAAAAACATACAAGGAAAGACCAATAAAAAGAACATACTACAGGATACTTCAAATCCCACAAGATTGATAAGAAACATGGCCAAGTCCAATAGAGTCACACCAGGAAAAAATGGGTCCCATTCAGCTTATGAAGACCAATCAGGACTGCAATTTATTTAGTGAACGTGACTATATCAAATGCAGTCAATACCTGCATACCTTTTTAGCACAGAGGTCAGTTCTGCGGATAATTCTACACTTACCATTACTGAGTGATGTGAATGCTTTACTAATATATGTATATAATAAAGGACTATTGGTTGCACCCTGAAGATTATTAATAAATCAATGATTTAGGACTCATCCATTTTTCTCCTTCATCTGGCAGATTATATCTGACTTGCTGAGGGATTTAATAAAAGATTAAATTGCTTCTTTCACCTTACTGTCTGATTTAAAGAAGGTTTCTACATACTGTCTATTTTTCCAGGTTCACAGCAATTTCAACTTATTCCTTAGGAAAGTTTCTCAATATGGATTGACCTATTGCAATTAGACTTAAGGCAAATTCTTCTCTCAGTTACACTGGTGCAGGAATGGAGTAGAATTTATTCCTTGGGTTCAAGGTTCAGTGTTGTGGAATCTTAGGGAGAAGAACATCAACTGTTGGATGTGCTTGTCGTGTTAAAACCAATCATTTTTGGTGGGAGGGTTAAACGTTTGGATAGGCTTTTCTAAAAGCCTTGTTTTGCCAAACTAGGTAAAAGATTGCAGAAGGCTATCATGCCCTGTGTCATAGTCTGGCTGTCCCTTTCATGGAAGTCAGGCTCAGCTTTGCCTGTGACAATCAACTATCCTCCAAACTGAATCAGGTGGCCTTGGTAATGATTGGACCCAGTTGAGAAGGTGAAAGGGTTTGCACAAAAGGCTGAGAGTGCTCAGTTAGTGGGAGAAGCTTAAGGAGGCAGCTTCCACCTGAGAAAGGTCCTGATAGAAGAGGGTAGCAGAGGTAAAGAAGATTCCTGCCATGGGCCTCTGAGAAGGCCAACTAATGGACAGAAGGCCTTTGGGGTAGATTGGAGTTGAGGTTCCAGAGTAGTGGAAGGGATTCCAGGGAAGGAGAAAGGACTTCACAGAGCCTGGAAGGAGGCTAAGAGTCTGTAGAGGAATGAGCCCTTGAAAGGGGTGGAGAAAGGCCTAGAAACAGATCAAGGCAGTGGTGAGACCACATCTGGATTATTGTGTCCAGTTTTGGGCCCCCACTACAGAAAGTATGTGGACAAACTGGAGAGAGTCCAGCAGAGGGCAATGAAAATGATTAGGGGGCTGGGGCACATGACTTACGAGGAGAGGCTGAGGGAACTGGGCCTGTTTAGTCTGCAGAAGAGAAAAGTGAGGGGGGATTTGATAGCAGCCTTCAACTATCTGAAGGGGGATTCCAAAGCGGATGGAGCTTTGGCTGTTCTCAGTGGTGGCAGATGACAGAACAAGGAGTAATGGTCTCAAATTGCAGTGAGTGCAGTCTAGGTTTTTAAGGCCCGGCTTGACAAAGCCCTGGCTGGGATCATTTAGTTGGTGTTGGTCCTGCCTTCAGCAGGGGTTGGACTAGATGACCTCCTGAGGTCTCTTCCAACCCTAAACTTCTATGATTCTAAGTAGTCCAGGGAGGCAGCTAGGAGGTCTGAACTGATGGACCTTGGCTGTTCTATGGGATCCCTGGACTGTAACCCAGAGGAGAGGGAGAGCCTAGGTTCCCCTACCAGCCACTGGAAAAAGTGGTGTGAAGACTCAGGAGACCCATGGTGGAGGAACTATTTAACTGAGACTTGGGCTAAAGACTTAGTTTGAGGCTGTGGGTGTCAGTGACTAGTCTTTGGGTGGTCAGGCAGGAGTTGGGCCCAGTGATTAGAGCCAACAACAGGAATCAGCACGCAGGGTCAGGACTGGGTTATCTGAAGTGAGCAAGGCAGGAAGCAAGGCTGGAATAAGCCTGGAACAAAGAAGGAGCAAGGCTGGGAACAAGGAGACACAAGAACTACCACAGCCATAGACAGATACGTGGAGCTGCTGCTGGGCTTAAGAGCCCATCTGCTGACTCTTCCAACCAATCAGGCAGTGTACTATAGGTCAGCTGTGCTTGTTAGATTGCCCAGAGACTGCAGGCCCTGCTTCCTGACAGTGGGACTATTGTTTGTTGGATTTCCTGTTACCCCGGAAGGGGTGAGATTTCAAAGTGACCTGGATGGAGTCAAGAGTCATGAGACGAGGTAGACCCCTATAAGGCTGGAGCAGCTGCTGGGCCAGGGTGCTAGATGAGAGCCTGTTACACAATGCCCCACCATGAGGGGGTGTGCCAGCAAAGAGTCCACTCTTCTACATCCTGTAAACATACCTATGTACATAAATATATATTTAAAGTTGAGAGTTATTACTGCTGTCTAGTGGCATTGCAGTATTACCTAAAGGCTCCACTCAGGAATGGGGCCCCATTGAACTATGTGTTGTACAAACACATAGAAAGATATGGTCCCTGCCCCCCAAAAACTTACAATCTGAGCTTGGATGACAGCAAGCACAAAATGGAGTCAATGTGAACTGAGTGTGTTTAGGCTAAAATATAGTGGTCAGATGACTCTGAGGACGTTTATGTGATATCAAGTTGACACAGCAATGAGTCAGAAATTGCTTAAAATGGAAAGAAATGTCTACATTTGGTATATTGGAAATTATCTTCATTGGACATTTTTAGTAGGCTAGTGATAGCTGGTCATGCTTCTTCTGGATATTTTAGAGTGAGAAACACAGCGCTTTTTCAGGTCTTCCAGGGTTCCGATCTCATTGGCTCATTTCATCCTCTACCCCATAATACTTTTCCTTTAGATCTTAAGGGGATTTTCCAAAATATCCAGGTCACAAATAGACCAGAGAGGAGCTAGAAAGACTAGCCACCAGATTTGGGGGCAGATATCAGGAACCTGCTCTGGATTAGCTGGAACCTAACCAATCTTTTGGGATGCAAGATTAAAGATTCTCTTTCATATGTCATTTAATTGGGCCTATTTTTCCTGTCTTTCTGTCTCCTGTCTAATGGATTCTAAATCTGGCCAGCTTTGACATTACCTTAACTCCATGATACCACCAGAATGGCAAGCTAAAATATTGAAACAGCCTTGTACCCATTTGAAAGAAAAATAGTGGGAGCATGTGAGCTAGTTGTTGGGCCAGATGAGGAAGTATGCTGACAATGTCCTAAGTTTTACGAATAGGAAGAGTTTCTGAAGAAACCATTTTGGGGTTTGGGTCTCTCAGAAAGAGTTTGGACTGGAGAAGAAAACATTTTAATGAGTGAGAGAAAGAGTAGCACTCCTAGCAAAGACTGATAGGCATGTTGGAAATTTCCTTGCTGTTAGCTATACTGCTCCACACAGGCAACCAGCAACAAAGGAGACATGATCCAGGGCCCACTGAAGTCATTGGGAGCACTTTTATTTATTTCAGTGGTGCTGGATCAAACCAGGGGAGAACAAAGGGTAGGGGCCTTATTTATGCTGGTTTGTACAACAGTGCTGCATAGAGGCCATGACTGTGATGGGGGGCCCATTGTGCTGGATACTGAGAGACAGTCTTGGCCGCGAAGACCATACAGTTTAATAAAGAAGACCAAGGGTAGAAAGAGAAACACAGAGGTGAAATAACTGGCCCATGATTAGTGGCAGAGCTAGAAGTAGAACCTAAATGCCCTAATTGCCAGTCCAGTGGCTAATTCACTGACCCACCTCAATCAGTAGCTTCTAAAGCAGGGCCGGCTCTAGCGTTTTTGCCGCCCCAAGCGCACAAAAAAATAAAAAAAGCCGCGATCGCGATCGGCGGCAATTCGGCGACAGGTCCTTCGCTCCCAGAGGGAGTGACGGCCCCGCCACCGAATTGCCACCGAACGGCCGGACGTGCCGCCCTCCTCTTCATTGGCCTCCCCTGGCACCTGCTTACTACGCTGGTGCCTAGAGCCGGCCCTGTTCTAAAGTCACATGTATCTTTATGAAGCTCTATAAATAATGATAAAAAACTATTTGTGCATTTAAAATATTTCTGCTTGTACTCTGGCTGCCATCAATTTGCTCATCACTGCTTTTCTTGGAAAGACTGCTACTTTTCTGCATTTTCCAAAGGAAATCAGAAAAAAACTGAAAATCAAAAGCAATTTTGATAATTAGCTTGAAATTATTGTCTGTGGTTCCAGCATATTTTACTGTTGCAGAATTAAAAATAAAATGCTAAAAATCAGAAAACTAAATATAGCTAGATAAACAATGTTGTTTATCTCCACACCATACTTAGTAAAAAGACTGGTTTCAGAGTAGAGATTAGATGAGAGAGAAAGATTAATACAGATCAACTTAATTTTTTGGTAATACTTTTACGCAATGATGCTACTAGCAACATATTTGACATATGCCTGCCTCCTGTCTAGCTTTGCTGTGATCCACATTTTTTTTTTTTACTTTTTCCATGCCATGGGCCAAATTAGATTGAACTATATCACATGCCAGCAGAGTATAAATGTAATCTATTCGTTTATCAGGATTCCACTTTCTAAACCCGATTAGTTTTCATTGTTTAAGAAATTATTCTTCAGGGGTCTCATGTGAACTTTTTAGCATAACCTACTAGAGCTTCAGAAACTAAGTGACAGTGCATTACAAGAGCTCTGAGTACTGGCTAAGGTGATTTTGGCCCCTGCTGCAGGAGCTCTCACCCCCACATCTGCCTGACTTCTAGCAAGAAATTCATCCTGTCCCCCAACCCCCCATCATCCTGTCCCCATCCAACCCCCCCCAATTCAGCCCCCCTCAGTTCAGATCACCACGTCATCAGTTCAGCCCCCCATCAACCCACACCACCCTCAGTTCACCCTTACAGCACTCACCCTGTCTGCTCAGAACCCACCATCAATACAGCCCCCTCCCACACCCCATCAGCTCTCACCCGCCTCATTTCAGTCCCCCTGCAGCCTCCAGGCCATAGTTCAGCACCCCCCCCCCCCAGCCTCACCTCTGCTCCTCTAAAGGTTTTTCACCCTCCCCAGGCCTGGGGGAGGGACTGAAGTGGGGTTTCCTCTTCCACTTTCCAGACAGGCAGGGGAGCAGCTGCCTGGGGATGATAGTGGGAACACTGCCATGCTTGGAGCTGACAGCGAGAGCCCCTCTGCCCAGGGCTGACAGTGGGAGCCCGGCCGCCCACGCCTGACAGCAGGAATCCAGCCACCCAGGGCTGACAGCCACAGCCCCCAAGGAGGGGCTCCGGCTGTCAGCCCAGCAAGGAGGAGACATTGGAGACTGACAGCGGGAGTCCCAACCACCTGGGGCTGACAGCAATTTCTAAGTAAAACTAAGCCTGACTCATTGATCTCCCAATAGAATTCTCAAATGTCAGAATTTGGGTTTTTTTCAGCCATGGCTGAAAAAAAATAAAATCTTGGCATTTGAGAATTCTATCGCGAGATCATGAGTGAGGCTTAGTTTTACTTAGAGATCGCATCTCTTGGGATACATTCGCAAGAGTTGGCATGTCTGGAGCTGAGTTGCACTGCTGGTAGCCAGAGCCTCCCTGAAGAAAGATAGGCCTGCGACAGGGAGTGCAAGGCGATTGCAAAGGAAAGCTGGAAAAGGAAGTCTGCAGCGTTCTCCGTGCTACCTAAAGAGTCCTGCAGAGAATAGGGAGATTCCTGTATGCTCAGGGACTGCACTGGCAGGGAAGTAGAGAAAACGCTACTGCAGCTGAACTAGCTGGATGGCTAAAAGTGAAAGTGGAACTCTGCAGTGAGCCCGGAGAAGAGGTCCAGAGAGAAGTGATGTTCACACACAGTGAGCCTGGGAAGAGGAGGTGGGAAAGGACCGAAGTCAAGGAAAGGTCAAGGTAGGAAGTGGTTCAGGGAGGCCGCAAGGGGTTGGTAGAGGGTCCCTGCACTGAAACCCAGAAGAAAGAGAGGGCCTGGGTACACCTACTGGCCCACTGAGGGAGGCAGGGAGAAACCTCTCTACCCTTTTTGTGTCTGAAATATTAACCCCTGCCTGACACAAGGGGTAAGAGCTAGTGAGTATGGAATTGGAGCAGAGGCCCAATGTGAGATTGACAGACTGTTGTTCTCTGGACTATTGGTTCACTCTAGCATGGGTGGCACTAGATGTGACCTGGCCAGAAGACCAAGTTGCAAGAGAAAGCAGGTCACCGCAGGGCTGGACCAGCTGCCAAAAGGGAAGCTGCTATGCTACCACCAGCCACAAGGTGGCATGCTGCTGGTGAATCACACTCTTACAATGACTTGCCATCTTTTGTCATTGTCCACAGAAAGGTTTGAAGAGCTGAACAGAGGGAAAAAATGAAACTCCCTGATAAAAATACAAAGTAATATCCCCAACGTTTTGTCCAAACTCTCACTCAGGCAATAGCGATCTGCCTACCTAAATTCCCCTTCGGAGTCAGTTAGCTATGGTATTCTTCATCGCTTCCAATCTTAAACTGTTGTGTGATGTTGCCATGTGCTGTCAGTCAGCTCCAATGTATCATCCTGGGCCGAGTAATGACTGACTTTCAATGGTGAGGTAAGTGATCAATATGCACATTGTACATAAGTGTTTCATGCACTGAGGTCTTTCAGGGTGGAGGCTGTCATGCAAATGCAATGTTGCTATGGGTTTCCTGAAATAACAATAGTGCTGAAATGTTGCTATGGGTTTCCTGAAATAACAATAGTGGGCTAGATCCTTAGCTGGTGTAAATTGGCCTAGCTTCACTGGAGTCAATGGATGTTGCACCAATTGATATCAGCTGAAGATATGGCCCATTGTGACTAAATAATGCATTGCCCAAGGTTCAAATTCTGCCTTCAACTACACTCATGCAACCTCAATTGATTTTAAAATCCCACATTACCCTGTGTGGTCCAGCTAACATCACCACAAGAATCTAATGAAATTTGAGTAGACTTCACTGCAAACACACTTTTATCCTATTTTCTGAATAACCAAAAAGTATTCAGTAGATTATTTGGCTATTTAGGTGTAGTTCATACAATCATATCCCTTGGGAATGACCCTTCAGATTAATGGTAATTCAGGACATGACAGGCGCCCAGAATTTGTAATTTCTACTTCAATTCTTCTTAGCCTTTCAGCAGTTTATTCAATGGAGGATGTGAAAATTGGCACCAACCAAATACCATCACTGCTAGTTAACAGTAAGATGGCTTTGTTACCTCAGGCTGGCAGTGGACAATATGCAGCATTTCAGGAGTGGGGTTTTTGTTTGTTTGTTCTGAAAGACAAACAGGCCAGAGAAGTCAGAATAGCAGCCGAGATGGCAGCATGCTCTTCTAACTCGAGTTTATTCGATGAATTGGAAAACCCACAGAGCTTGTCAGAGTGGGACCAATACTAATGGCTCTGGGCAACACTTCCTTACATTATCTTTCCTATTCCATTATGTTGGAGTCTCGGATCACTCGAAGAGATTTGTTCATGACTCAGAATTAATGTTTTTTTTTTTTTCTTTTCTGGGCTCCCCCAATTGATGTCATATATTGTGTGTTTGTGTATAGTATGCAAACAAACAAAGCTCAGATATTGTTACTAGTATTAGTAACGTCCCTTTTCAATCTTATGGATGTCTTCTGACAGTTTCTCTTTATGCTGTTTTTAAGGCCACATTAGCTTTGAATGGACTTAACTATTAAATGGGGTCTCCCATGCAGCAGTTGAGGTGTGTGTGTGAGCAGCTCTTATACACTACACTACCCTCTCAGTCTGAAAACTGCCTCTCAAAGGCTGCAGGTTACTGCTGTGCTAGAATCCGAAACCAATGAAGTCAGTGGAAAACCTCCCATTGACTTCAATGGGCTCGGGAACAGCTCCTAGATGACCCCAAAAGAAGCCTTATGCTGGCTAACCCAGTAAGAGATCTTTTAAGCATGTCTCAGCTGGCTGGAAGTCACTCTGCATATTTTACAAATGGCACAATGTTTGATTGGGTAGGAGATGCAACTACAGTAAGAAGGCAGCCCAGTGTGGGAACAGCAGTATGTCTTGTTCACCACAGTTCCTCAACAATGCATGTCAGTATGTGGCATGTAATCAGTAATGTGTTAGTATAGTGCATGTTTAGTAGTAGTGCTATTGTATTATAACATGATCCCATGATGGTGCTTATGTGTCCATAATCCTAGCCCTATAAGCATTTGGTTTTACCTGCTTGAAGCAGCTAGGGTTTGATCCTGAAAAGTGCAGCTGTCTAAGCATTGTGTGTAAATGCCAGGTTAAAAAAAAGTGAGGAGCAGGACATGGAGTACAAGGGAACCCAATCCTATATTAATTAGTGCTGCAGAGAGGCCTAATGGAAGGTGTAATGCAGAAATGTGTAGCTAAGTGTCTCTTCAGCATGAGGACTGTGCTTAAGCCCATGCCACCTTAAAACCCTGTTCTCCACCCACACCCTGCCCTTCTATCTCACTTTGCACTTGCAAGAAAAGGAATGGGTAGCCAGGGGACTCAAGATTTGTCATTGCACAGCTCATGTCCAGCACTGAACCAGTTCATAACCTGTGCCAGTTCATAACCTCCATTCACACTTATGATGGAGCAAAACCTTGTGCTCCCTGGTGTAAACTGTGCAGGGACTTACAGGATAAAGGCTATAGCATAACTATGGCTTGTTGGAAATTGATTTGATGGTAGTATGGGAGACTTGGGTATAGGGGCCACATACCACTCTTGGCCCTTAGTGGAACTCCTGCTGGTGTCAGTGGCTCTAGCTTTGTACTCCTGGCCATAGCCCTAGGTTTGTATGATTATCACAGCTCGTTTTGGACAGGCTGGACATTTTCAAGATAGGATTTAAGATACTAATCAAGTCATTGTATAGACAAATACGAAGCTGCACAAAAATATGGTGACTAGTTTAAACAGCTTGTGTGTGGAAATGCATTTATATTTTGAGATTTCATTAATGATCTGGAGGATGGCGTGGATTGCACCCTCAGCAAGTTTGCAGATGGCACTAAACTGGGAGGAGTGGTAGATACGCTGCGGAAGAGGGATAGGATACAGAGAGACCTACATAAATTAGAGGATTGGGCCAAAAGAAATCTGATGAGGTTCAACAAGGACAAGTGCAGAGTCCTGCACTTAGGACGGAAGAATTCCTTGCACTGCTACAGACTAGGGACTGAGTGGATAGGCAGCAGTTCTGCAGAAAAGGACCTAGGGGTTACAGTGGATATGAAGCTGGATATGAGTCAACAGTGTGCCCTTGTTGCGAAGAAGGCTAATGGCATTTTGGCCTGTATAAGTAGGGACATTGCCAGCAGATCGAGGGACGTGATCATTCCCCTCTATTCGGCATTGGTAAGGCCTCATCTGGAGTACTGTGTCCAGTTTTGGGCCCCACACTACAAGAAGGATGTGGAAAAATGATTAGGAGTCTGGAGCACATGACTTATGAGGAGAGGCTGAGGGAACTGGGATTATTTAGTCTGCAGAAGAGAAGGAGGGGGGATTTGATAGCTGCTTTCAACTACCTGAAAGGGGGTTCCAAAGAGAATAGATCTAGACTGTTCTCAGTGGTACCAGATGACAGAACAAGGAGTAATGGTCTCAAGTTGCAGTGGGGGAGGTTTAGGTTGGATTTTTAGGAAAAACTTTTTCACTGGTGGGGTCGTGAAGCACTGGAATGGGTTACCTAGGGAGGTGGTGGAATCTCCTTCCTTAGAGGTTTTTAAGGTTAGGCTTGACAAAGCTCTGGCTGGGATGATTTAATTGGGGATTGGTCCTGCTTTGAGCAGGGGGTTGGACTAAATGACCTCCTGAGGTCCCTTCCAACCCTGATATTCTATGATTCTATGATTTCTCATATTGCAAACGTGGATTTCCAGTATGCTGTATGTGTTCCCTATGCTGTCAGGTTCGAGCAAATGATGTCAGAATGAGACTATCACCGTTTCAGGGTGACTGCACCTGTATTCCCCCGTCTGTGGTGCCTCTAGGGCACGCATTTAAGTTTTCTGTCTCTCAGCCATTACCTCTCTTCAGACAGTGTGATCCAGGTCTCCATCCTTTTGACTGGGGGTTTTAAGGCTGCTCAGCTCACTGGTTTACACTGTGATATCCCCAGCAAGTCAGTCCGCCTAAAGGCCAGCTCCTGCACTTGTCTTTCTCTCTGACAGTTATGAACAGTGTATTGCCAGCAGTTAACAAGTTACCCTGCAGCTCTTTCTCAGCAAGCCCCTATATTCTTACGGTAAAAAGCATTACAGAGTGAACATATAGGAACTTTCATTGGTAAACTTTAAGCATGCATATGAAAACAGAGGTAACCCATCAGTCTTATGGGGCCCTGGTAGGCCAAAGTCTTTTCACCTGTCCTGTAAGGGGTAGGGGCCCTTGGCCAGGCGATCCAGTCCATTTGCTGGATCAGAAAGAAGGCCCTGAGTCAGTTTAAATGCAACCTTTTTATGCAAAAAGGCCTTTCTTTATCAGTTGATCTTTGAAAAATTCAGTTTGAACCAATATATTCAAGCCCCCTCAGGGTGTGGTACCTCTCTGAAGCTGTTTACAACCTGATGATTCACCTTGATGATCCTACCCCATTGTTCTTCATTACCAAAGGAGCTGTGGTAACACTCCCCCATGGAATACAATACAATCATATATACAATCCTTGGCCCACAGTGATACATGCAATACGTTCCCCCAAAGATACTGCATGTGGTTACAATATCTGTCACAGAGATAATGGTTGTGGCTCAGATTATATTCTCCCTATGATGTTTTTGTGCTAATCAACTAATATTTCTAGTGTACTGAGTAATCCTATTCTTCCTGCAGTACCTAAATATCCCCTGCAGTTTCACTTGGTATTCCTGCCTAAATTCTTGTGCATGTTTAATAGCACTGTTGAACAGTTGACATATTTCACCCCAGAGGTAGCTGGAATTCAGTGGCAGATGAAGTATATACAGTAGTCTATATATCTGCTTGTGACAGCAATAAAATGATCCTGGTGTTCCTTCAAAAGAAAAGGTTCTAAATCAGTATGAAATATTATACTGCATTACTTATGAAATTTTTTAAATAACCACTTCAGAAAACAGTGCATGGGCACCGGAGGATGTTTTTGCTACTTGCTGCTGTAATTGCTCCTGATCAAAAGACACTGTGATATATGTAGTACCCTTTTAACTCAAACATCTTGATTCAGAAAAGCACTACCAATAACACACATCAGAGTGGATATCAGAATGGTGTCAGAAGTTAATAAAAACAATCTCCTCTTGATTGAGACTAATGTTTTCAAACACTTTAGCCTGTCCTTCAATTCCTATCAGCTACTCTGCAGACAGGAATTAATTTTCTCTTTCCCTGGTCTTTAATAATGAATGCAAAACTAATTTAAACACTGGCTGATTGGATAATGTGGTAAGCGATTCATGCTAGAATACCTCTAACTTAATGGTATTACTTAGCTTTGAACAAGATAATGCTACAGTTAAGTTCCTGTCAGCATTTCCCTAATCATGATAATAGCAATATTACCATACTATTTTCTATAATAATAGACACCCTTTACCCCCTATTTGGCGGGCATTTAACCCTGTGATAAAAATCCCCTCTGAGCTGAAACCTTTGGCAGCACTCAGAAAATAAAAGCAGTGGTGGGTTGACCTCAACGTTCATTCAGAATGGAACAACCCTTTGAAATATCAGGTCTGAACTACCTGTCTTTAGTCTGAAAATTAGTGTCAGCAACCTCATGATAACAGGAGATAGGTCCCAGCTGGAAATCCCATAAGGCCAGGTCTACACTACAGAGTTAAGTCGACCTTAGGTACGTCAATGATTATAAACTGCTGTAATTATACTGCTTGTGTATGTTCACACAATGCTCCTTGTTTCGGCGGAGCACATCCAGGGTTGGTGCTCTAGCACCGACAGAGAGAGCAGTGCACCATGGGTACCTATCCGATTGTGCAAATCACCACCTTCTCCCACTAGGAGTATTGTGAATGGATCGCAGTGCATCATGGGGGCAGGATCACTGATCTTTGGTGTAGTTTTCTTTGTCCCATAATTCCAAAAGCTTCCGACTGTGTTTCATGCTGTTTTTCAACTGCTCCTGTAAACTTTGCGCCCACCATCTCTATCTGAAAGCATGGATCCTGCACTTCTTCAGTCTTGTAATGAGTGTTATGAACACAATGTGGCTGATCCTGCAGTATTTCATGAGCTGTGAATCTGAACAGGAATCTGTGGTGCCTGCCCTGCTAAGAAACAATTCAAGATTGATATTGGCGTGCATGGAGCAGCTGCACACAGTGAACCGTTACTATTGGGCTGGAAACACAACCACCAAGTGGTGGCATCAAATTGTGATGCAGGTGTGGGATGACAAGCGGTGGCTACACAACTTTCATATGTGCAAAGCCACCTTCCTTGAACTCTGTGCGGCGCTCACACCTGCCCTGTGGCACAAGGACACCAAAATGAGAGCTGCCCTAGTGGTGGAAAAGAGTGTAGCAATCGCTGTATGAAAGCTGGCAACTCCAGGCTGCTACCGGTCAGTCGTGAATCAGTTTGGCGTTGGGAAGTGCACCGTGCGGGTTGCATTCATGCAAATGTTCAGGCCCATTAATCGCCTCCTGCTCTGGGAAAAGTGCAGGAAACAGTGGGTGGCTTTGCTGCAATGGGATTTCCTAACTGCGGCGGGGCGATAGAGGACATGCATATCCCACTTTTGGCCCCAGACTATCTTGCAACAGAGTACATCAACAGAAAAGGCTACTTCTCTATGGTATTGCAAGTGCTGGTGGATCACCGGGGTCGTATCACTGACATCAACGCAGGGTGTTCAGGGAAAATGCATGACACATGCATCTTCAGGAACATTGGCCTGTATAGAAAGCTGCATGCAGGAACTTTCTTTACAGATTCCAATAGGGGATGTGGAAATGCCCATAGTGATCCTGGGACACCCAGCCTACCCCTTATTCCCATGGCTCATGAACCCAGACCCCGGAAACCTTGACAGCAGCAAGGAGCACTTCAACAACAGGCTCAGCAGGTGCAGAATGACCGTAGAATGTGCGTTTGACAGTTTAAAGAGCTGCTGTTGCTGCCTTTTTGGCAGGTTAGACCTCAATGGGGAAAATATTCCCATGGCCATAGCAGCCTGCTGTGCTCTGCATAACGTTTGTGAAGCCAAGGGGGAAAAGTTTTCCCAGGGATGGAGCACTTAGATGGATCACCTGGTTGCTGATTTTGAGCAGCCAGACCCCAGGGCTATTAGAGGGTCTCAACAAGGGGCTATTTGAATCAGGGAGGCTTTGAAGCTGTATTTTGACAATAAGCCCCAGTAATGTGTCTTTCTATAATGAATTGAGCCAGGTATTGTTAACTTGCCACATTGAATGACCCCTGTAATGATTCCTGCCTGAGCGTTAATTGTAGTCTCCAAATGTGCCAATTGCCACTGTGTATGAATTTCTGTTGCAACTGCCCTGTGTAGGTCACAAAATAAAAAAAATCACTGTTTTATAAGACTAAATTTTTATTAAACATATAAATATATAAATTAACATTTCTTAATGGGGACATGACAGTGAGCAGCACTCTCTGAAGTGAGGATCTCACAGCTGTAAGTCCAGCTGTCATTATGGAAAATGTCCCTGGGTTGCAGTGCAAGGGGTACTGCAATGGGCCAGGAACTTGGGAGGAATGCCTGTGGGGAGTTTGGGGAGGGCAAGGAAGGCAGTTTTGTATGGGCTGCAGGAGGAGTCAAGGACATGTGTTCCACCTGCAGCGCAATCAGGGACCTCAACATCTGTTTGGTCCTCCATGTACTTTATCATCCGCTCCTGACACTCTATTATCTGCTCCTGGCCCTGCCTCCTCTCCTGGCTATCCATTTCTAGTTTTTTGTTTATGGTCTCTTTCCACACTCTGTGCTCCCTGATCTGACAATTGCAGCACTTCACGAAACATGTCCTCCTTACTCCTCCTCGTTCTCCTCCTTATCTGCTGGAGACGCTCCACTGGTGTGTAGGAGCTGGCCCTCAAGGGCACATGTGAAGAAGAAAAAGAAACAATACACAAAGGCAGTATTGTGTGTGCACTCATTCTTGAATCATAGAAGTTACCCACACCTCCTTCACACTTTCCCTTGGCTAGCACGCAGCACAGCCAGAGCACTAAACATCGTGAGTTTGGATGGGGGGTGGGGAGGTGCAAGATGGGACAAAAGTCTGGGTGGTTTCAGAAGGGGATGAGTACAAGTACCTAGGGACACTATTCTGAATACTGGCACCATTTCCCACAGGCCCGGGTGATCAAAGTTCAAATCACAATATCGAGGGTAACCGAAGATGCAAGGGTGCAACTCCTGCATGCATGTGGCTTCAGACCAAGTCCACATACTACTCTCTTGTGTGCTGCTTTGATTCCTCCAGAAGTAACTGCCAATTGGCACAATAAAGTTTCCTACAACAGGGGAAGAAACAAAGCAGCTCTGCCAAGGAACCTTTGGCAGAGGATTGCGGAGTATCTGCAGGAAAGTTTCCTAGAGATCTCTATGGAGGATTTCCACGAGACCTCAGTGTTCATTAATAAACTTTTCCACAGGGCCCCCACTGCATAACTGCACAGTGGAATGCAAAGCAGATGCAAACAGTACTCAGTGTTGTTAATTTCAATCCCTTCTCCCACATGTACCATGTAACAAAATAAAGGACACCTCTACCTCATGTAACCGTCCACTATCAAAGCAAAATGAGTACTTACCAGAGCTCCCCCTCCTGATTCACGCACACCAGAGTCAGACTTCTTGGGACTGGCTAGACCCCTCTGAAGTAAAAAAGAGGTCCTGGCTCGCCACGCCACCTGACGAGCCTGTCACCTGTCCCACATCATCCTAAAACTCAACCTCCTCATCCACCACTTCCTCCTCAGGGATGACCCTTCAGTCCCCCGAAGCATCCATGGTGCTCTTAGTGGTGGAGGTGGGGTCACCACCGAGGATGGCTTTTAGCTCCTTGTAGCTCCTTGTAGAAGCAGCATGTTTCGGCTGGTATGCCTGCCTCAGTTCCTTGATCTTAGCATGGCACTGCTGCATGTCCCTTTCGTGCCCCTTTTCATCCATGTCACAAGCAATCTGCTCATAGGTGTCATAGTTCCTATGGCTGGATTGGAGCTGTGACTGCACAGCCTCCTTTCCCCACAGACCCAACAGATCCAGAAACTCCGGTGTACTCCAGGCGGGAGCGTGTTTGCAACAGAAAGCCAGCATGGTCAGCTGGGAAAATGCGATGTGAGCTGTCCATGCCCAGCAAACAGGAAGTGGAATTTCAAAAATTCCTGGGGCTTTAAAGGGAGAGGGGCGCACGCCCGTGTACCTGGCTGCAGGGCAGCGGAGTAGAGCGATCCTGAAGTGGGACACCTCCTGGAAGCCAGTTAGGGCAACATAAACAAGTACAGTGTCTACACTGACACTGCTTTGTCACAAAAAGCTCTATGCCGCTCATCAAGGTGGTTTTATTATGTTGGTGTAGCAGGAGAGTTAAATCGGTGGGAGGAGCATTTTTGTGTGTACACCTCCACTGTTTTGTCGATGAAGGCTGGCTTTTGTTGACAAAACTGTGTAGTGTAGACAAGACCTAAGGATAGTCTTTGTCATGTCTTGGGACTTCTGCTTCTAATCCTAGCTAGGTACTAGATGGGAAGAAATAAAAATATATTTGAACCTTTTGGACCTTTAAATAGATTTATAATGAAATCAGGGTGAGATACTTACTTTTTACCAGGTGGTCTGGCCGCTTCTGTTCTAAAAAACTGTCAGAATCCCAGCCATAATCGCTGCCCAGTTAAGACATGGTTTGGGGGGGACGTTGTTTAATTGGTTGGTTTTTAGTTTAATATTCTTTGGTTTTTTAGAAGGTTTAAACTGAGCATTGTTTCACCAATCAAGTGTAAGGACAAGATCTGCAGGACTGCACATTGCTCCTGAAAAGACTGTCTTGGAAACTCATTCCAAGTAGCAATGAGTCTGCTTTTGAAAAAAAAAATCCTCTTGCATATTAATGATTAATTTATTATGCTTGTTTTGAGTCTTTACAAGCATTTTATGAATCAAGTTGGGGCGGGGGGGAGGGATAGAGAATTTGTAATTAATAAGCTCTTGCACTAAATCCTTTCCAAAATCAATATGGCAAAGCTTTTAATATGGTAAACAATCCACGTCCGATGCAGAGCACAGACTGCTGGCTCTTATCTTTTACTGCTTTCTTAACCCAGTGACTGCTGCCCTGTGTAGTAGATATGTCCCACTAGAATCCACTACTCTGCTGCCAAATGTACCAGCTACTCTCTGAACTTCTGTTAATTCAATAGAACAAAGACAGCACAATAAGAGGAACAAAAGTGAGGAAAGAAGCAAGAGGCTCAAAGGAGAATATGTTTGATTTAAATGTGTCCATTGACACTTGCATTGCACATTATCCAAAGGGAGATAATCAACGTATGCTTAAAACTTGCCATCCCAGAGTCTGTTCCTACTCCCATTTAAGCCAATACAAAGTCTCCTAGAAACAGAGTCAGGACATGTGTGGCCATAGCCTTTTGTCCAAAGAGCAAATAGCTAAAGATGGAAAAACAAACACGTTTTTTATTAAGTATATCAGAAGCTGGAAAAGAATTGGTGGATCAGCAGGGGTAAAGGGAGCAATTAGGGAAGATAAGGTTATTGCTCAGAAGATAAATGACTTCTTTGTATTCATCCAGCAAGGATGTTGAGGAAATTCCTGTCTCAGACCTGCTGTTTTCTGCTTACAAAGGTGAAGTGCTCTCAGACAGATTTAAATTAATAATTTAAAAAGCAATAAGTCACCAGGCCCACATCATACACATTCATAAGTTCTGCAGGAACTGCTGCTGATAAAAAAATATGCAATTGCTCATTAAATTGACCACAGTTCCTAGGGGCTGGAGAGTAACAAATATTGTACCAATATTTAAAAAAGGGTGGAGGGGTATTCTGGGAAATTACAGAGTAATAAGCTTTATACCTGTTCCTGGAAAATGAGTTGAAACAGTAATTAAAAACACTAATGGAACAGTTGGAAGATCATGATAGGGTCTATCCAGGTCACATTCTGCAACAGACAATCACGTCTTGCCAAACCCTTGGAATTCTTCAAACATGTTAATAAAGTGATAGATGATGGAGAACCAGTAGAAATAATTTATTTAAACTTCCAAAAGGCATCTGCCAAACTTCTGCACAGGAGGCTTCTACAGAAATTAAGTAGTCATGGAGGTTACAAGCAAAGTGTTTTCACTGGTCAAGTATTGGCATGGGTAGTGGCATGAAAACAAAGAGTAAGCTCAGTGGTTTGAGCATTGGCCTGCTAAGCCCAAGGTTGTGAATTCAATCCTTGAGGGGGGCCATTTAGGGATCTGGGGCAAAAATCTGTCTGGGGATTGGTCCTGCTTTGAGCAGGGGGTTGGACTAGATGACCTCCTGAGGTCCCTTCCAACCCTGATATTCTATGATTAAATGATGAATTTTCACCATATCAAAAGTTTAGCAGCAGGGTATGTCAAGGGGCCTATACTAGTTCCAGTGTTTAGTAAATGTATTAAAAAACTGGAAAGTAGTGAAGTAGCAAAATTTGCAGATGACTAAAGTAAATAACTATGTCAGGATTAGAGAGCACGATGGAGAACTTCAGAGACCTAAAGAAGCTAGAAGAATGGGCAAAACAATGACCAATGAAATTCAATGTCAATAAATACAAAGTCATGCACACTGCAGGGAAAAATTTAAACAGCTTCCCACACCTTACTGGGTTCCAAATTAACTGTATCAACTCAGAGAAGGGACTTGGGTGTTACTGTAGACAGCTCAGTGAAGACCTCTACTGCTGCTGCAGTAAAAAAGTAAAATAGAATCCAAAGTAGAAAAATGCAAAGGAATAGAATGGTTAATATGCAGAATAGTCCATTGCCTTTAGATAATCAATAGTGTAGCCTCCTCTAGAATACTTGTGCAGTCCTGGTCACTCCATCTCAAAATGGATATTTTAGAATTAGAAGATATTCAGAGAAGCGCAAGGAGAATGATGAAGGGCATGGAAAACCTACATGACAATTCTTATGCTACTCGTGTAATGGCCATTTTCAGCAGTGGCGTAGCCAGGTTCTAAGTGCAGTGGGAGCAAACATAAAAAAGGCGCCCCCCCTTGGCTCCTCCTCTGGCCACTCCGCGGCCCCCCCCCGGCTCCTCCTCCAGCCGCACCACGCTGCGCCCTCCCCCCGCTCCTCCGGCCATGCTGCGGCCATGCTGCACCCCCCCTCGGAGGGGGGGGGGCGGGCATGGGGAAGGAGTGGCGGGCGGGCGCTGCTCGCTTCTCCAGGGGGCTGGGGGGAGCGCAGCAGTGGGCGGGCAGCAGCTGGCGAGATCCCCTCTCCCCGACAGCTTCCTGCTTCCCTCTGCCTGGGCAGCCCAGCATTAACAATATCCTGCCCCTTGCTAATGCTGGGCTGCCCGGGCGGAGGCATGCAGGAAGCTGCCGGGGAGAGAGGATTTGCCCGCCATTTGCGGAGCGCTCGGCCGCCAAGCCCTGAGCCGCCGCAGGAGGCGGCCACGGTGATGTTGGGGCCGCGCTGAGCGTGGGGCGCGATGGCAGAGGAGCCAGCCCCCTCGCTCCTCCAGCTGCGCCCACTGCCCCCCCCGCCCCATGGCTCCTCCGGAGTCCGGCCGTGCTGCCAGACCCCCTCTTGCCTGCAGGAGCCCAGCGCCGGCCCAGCAGGCGCCGCTTTTGAAAAATGTGCTGAGGGGAAGTGGCTGCTTCCCCTGAACCCCCCAGCTACGCTCCTGATTTTCAGATCTGCTTAGATACCAAAAATACCTATTGTATATAAGGAGGTACCACCTGGCTCTATCATACTGGTATCATAACTAACAGAATTAGAACAGGGCAACATTTTTTGGACAAACATTTTATTTGCTGAAAAAGTGTAGTTTTGAGGCAACTGAAATTATTTGTAAAT
This sequence comes from Terrapene triunguis, assembly GCF_002925995.2. Classification (NCBI taxonomy): domain Eukaryota; kingdom Metazoa; phylum Chordata; order Testudines; family Emydidae; genus Terrapene; species Terrapene triunguis. The sequence goes on from NW_020664419.1 coordinate 17,466,235, forward strand.
TCAACAAAAAACCTGTGAAATAGTTTTGGCCCCAAAACAATTTTTCAGGCTAGATTTACAAGGGGACTTTGGTTCCAGTCACAGAACCACTGGAGTGGTGCTGTTCCACTTTGTATAAATAATTAAATATTCATTATAGCAGGGACTGGAACCCAAATGTATCCCCCCAACCCACTGGACTATAAAGTCATTCTTACACTTACTCGCAGGCCCAATGAATATTTAAGTATTTATACAAAGTGGAACAGCTTCAACAGGAGAGATTAAGAGCAGCTCCTCCCCGAATGCTATGGGCTGGTTTTAGGGCACTTATCTTCAATATCAGAGACTGAAGTTGAAGTCCCTGCTCTGCATCTGGAAGACTGGACTTAAACCTGGCTCTCCTACACCCCAACTGAGTGTGCTAACCATAGGACGAGAGGATAAGGTGAGTGAGGCACCATCTCCTTGTTTTGTGAATGGTAGTTCCAAATTTTCTTAGCTTTTATTTGAAAAGCAGTTAAAATGCCTGCAATCTAAATTAACAATTTAAGTTCTTTGTTTTCGTTTGTTTCTCCAAGAAAACAAAATTCATTTTGCATGGTTCCCAACATGAATCTTTTTAGATTTTTTTCCAATTTGGCCAGCAAACCAAAAACAAATTGATTATTCACACAGCTCAAATGTGGATCTCATAAAGGTCCAAGGAGGCTATTCAAATAATGTCTAGTCAGAAAAATAAATAGGTACCTTCTAAACTATAGTTGCTTTGTGAAAGAGGGAGACTTGCAGTGTCTCAGTGTCTACTGAACCAGGGCCTGTCACAGGGTGCACCACTTACTGCCAGACAGGCGGCTCCTCCTGGTCCTCTGGGGATTAGCTCGAGGCTGAAGCCTCCCCTGCCCGCGGTTTGCACACTGTCTCTCTGTCTCTGCTGCCCATCTGCAGTCCATCTCGCAGCCTGAGGAACCACAGTGTCCTCTTCATGGCTCGGCCCTCTGGCTGTGACATTATCCATGTTTCCCCCTTATGGGGGAGGTTTAGCTCTTAATAGTCCTAGGCAGTCTTTCCGTTCACTACCTCTGTGCCACTCACCAAGTGGCTGGTAGGGGAACCTGGGCCCACCCCAGACCTGCCGACAGCAATTCCGGGCCCCAGGGCAGAGTCAATGGGCCCCCGCGCACACACAAGCTGCGCACGCACGGACGCGATCCGCCTGACATTAGGGCGGTGCTGCACCTGTGCTGGCTGGTGCCCAGCGAGTTCCCGGTTGCACTGCTGGGTGCACTTTTCCAACATGCCTGCCCGGTAGGGTTGCCAACTGTCTAATCGCGCAAACCCAAAGACCCTTGCCCCTCCCCCTGCCCCACCCCTCCCTGAGACCACGCCACTGTCCTGCCCCTTCTCTGAGGCCCCACCCCCTGCTCATTCCATCCCCCCTCCCTCCATCGCTCGCTCTCCCCCACCCTCACTCACTTTCACTAGGCTGGGGCAGGAGGTTGGGGTGAGGGAAGGGTTGTGGGGTGCAGGCTCTGGGAGGGAGTTTGGGTGCGGGAGGGGATGCGGGCTCTGGGAGGGAGTTTGGGTGCGGGAGGGGGTGCGGGGTGCAGGCTCTGAAGGGAGTTAGGGTGCGGGCTCTGGGAGGGAGTTGGGGTGTGGGCTACGGGCTCTAGTCTGGGGCAGGGGTTTGGGGTGCAGGAGGGGGGTCAGGGGTTGGCGCTTACCTCAGGCGGCTCCCAAAAGCGACCAGCACACCCCTCTGGCAGCAGTTACTAGGCAGGAGATCTGGGGAGGGTCTCCATGTGCTGCTGCCCAAAGGCACTGCCCCCGCAGCTCCCATTGGCCGCAATTCCTGGCCAATGGGAGCTGCAGAGTCAGGGCTCGGGGTGGGGGAAGCGCGCAGAGACCCCCTCCTGGGGCCGTAGGGACGTGCCGCCTGCACCGCTTCCGGGAGTGGCGCAGAATGAGGGCAGGCCTGCTCCTGCCATTGGTGGCAGCCAGGGGCTCTGGGCCCTTTTAAATCGCCCAGGCCCCTGGCAATTGCCCCATTTCCTTCCCCCCCCTCCCCCATTAGCGGGCCTGGCCCACCTTCTCTGGGTTCCATCCCAGGGACCCCTCAGCTCTGCAGTCTGGGCCTTCTCTCTCTGGCCTCGCTGCTCTATTCCCTGGGCTGCTTCCTATAACTGGTTCCACTTTTCTTCCTGGGCCTACCAATTCCCAAAGCCTTCTCCCTCTTCTCAGGGAGCGACTGCAGTCTCCATTCACTCCTCTCTTTCTCCTGGGAGTGTCTGTTTTTTCCCAGAGGCCCCTTCTGCTTTCAGCTTCTGGGCTTTATAGGCCCTGCCTATTCCTGCCCAGTTGAGCCTCCTTAATCAGCTGCCTAATAAGTTAATTGGCCCATCTGGCCTTCATTAAGCCCTGCATGGTGGGTGTGGGGTAGTCACACTGGGTGTATAGATTCTTTGTTCGCTGCAACAGTATTAATCTATTCAAGTCCAGCACCTGGGTAATTTAATTTTACATGACAAATATTGTTTTTCGTCTTTGTACCAGTTAGACCTGGGATAATCCTTCAAGAAACTGATAATAACTAATATTAGCAATTCCACTTATTTAACTCCGGACCATTCAACTGGATTCATGAACGGTATTACCTTTAAAAGCCAATGCTCTATTGGATTACTATACTGGCTTTGTTGGCTATGTATCATCATTATCATTATTCAAGTTCACTCTGTATTCGTCGTGAGACTTCCATAACCTTCGTTAAATGTCCTTTCATTTTTATGAGTGTGTATAAATTGTTCTGCTTTGCTACCTTTATTGTGTGTAGCGTATACCATTAAGACTCTTCATCTCAGCGTTTTGATGAACTGCCAATGGAATTCTGGGGTATTCTTCCCCTCTGTGGTCAAGAAACCTTCACATTACATTTAAAAGCTAAAATCAATCCCAAAGTTATCACTTTGTCTTAAGTTTTGAGTTTTATCATGAGAAATAAATCTTTTTCTGAAATTATGGGACAGTTACCATCTTAAGTCAACATTAATATTTAATGGAATGACAACTTCCCTGATAAGATTTTGGGGGGGGGGGGGGTCCTTTTGTTGTTTTTCTACTAATATTTTCTGACTGGCATCTTTTTTTTCCCCTGGGAATTTTTAGGAAATAATTTAACCTCACTTTCAACCAGCTCATTTTCCATGTAACTTCAAATTTGGTGACGAATAGACAAGAACATAATGATATTAATTTACTGCTGTGCATGAAATTATAGTGAAATTCTAATCAGTGAAAAAAGCACAGGGAGAAGAGTGAATTTATAGATGAACTACAATGAAAACTAGATTTTTTTGACACTCTTGTCTTCTGTACAAAGAAAGTATTGGACTGATATGTATTAGTTAGCTAATTTACACTACTGGAACTTATGAAAGTCCCTGCTCTGGTGAACACCAGAAGCAGAATATGGTAAGACCTATTTTCCATACCAATACCACACTCTCCATGCTACTGGATACTGCTTTTGTTGATCACCCTGATGTTAGTACTTTTGATGTACTACTGCTAATGTCACTTAATACACTTGGGCAACAGGCAAGCCCTGGTTCTTAGCATGCCAAGTCAAATAAATTCACTACACTGCCCAACACAGAGAATTTCTTACACTTGTCACCAAACCATATTTCTATGTTGGAGACTATTAGTGTGGCACATGAAGGCTTAGCTTCCCATTGTGAGGCACTAAATGGGGAAATTCTGGCCTCAGTGCATATTTTTAAATGGGTGCTCAAGTATAGCATCAATGAAACTTCATCCAGATGCCATTGTAGATGTTCTCAGGAGATAGAAAACAGCAAATCCACTCCTACTATAAAGAAGATCCAAGGAGAAGCAGCAATCATATAAGCCAATCATTTGAAATGAGATCTCTTAATCTCCTTTACACATACTGAACCAAATTCAACCTTGTTATAGCGCCCCTAAAGTCAATGGACTAACTAACAGCAGGGATAAACTAGGCCCATTGCATGATATGTACATTTATGATTAATTCCGCACTTTTTAAAGATTTTAAAAAAAATATATAGATTTATTTTGATTGATTGTCATTCTGTAGGTACTGCTTCACTTCAAAAAACCTGTATCCAACTAGTCGTGTGGTTTTTGTTTTTTTATTTTTTTTCAAAACCTAGGTTAACTTACTTTTAATGTTTTCATCATGTTTAAATTGACATTGCAGCTTTTTCCCATAGCATAGCTTGGGTTTGCTCGCATAGGTTAGACTATTTTAGGCACAGTTTCCTCATTTTAATGTATTGGTTTGACATGAAATGGCACTGCAAATGGTGCCCCTGAGGTTTTATGCTCAGCCAACCACATTAAATAATAGATTCTTATCCCTAGCTTGAAACATACATAGAAATCTGCAAGATTCTCAGCCCTACAGTTCTCTACAGAACATCTGTATATTTAACACAAACTTTCTATAGACTCACCACTGTAAATAATTTAACTGGGGAAAAGCTTGCTTTATTTTTGCAGCACAGAATAAAGTGTGTTGTTCCTTTTTAACACTTCATTTAACATACAGTATTAAACATATGGGCCAAATTGTGCACTGCCCTTGTTCAGCCATGCAGGGGGAGTCTCCCTCACCCCCTGTTCAAGGATAGTACACAATAGTGGTCACTGCTGACTGCTACTCTCCCTTAACATGGGGATTCAAAGATTCCAAGGCCAGAAGGGACCACTGTGATCATCTAGCCTGACCATCTGTATACTACAGGCCAAAGAACTTCCCCCAAAATAATTCTTAGAGCAGATATTTTAGAAAAACAACCAATCTTGATTTTAAAATTGGCAGTGATGGAGAATCAACCATGATCCACTGTCAATTGTTCCAATGGTTAATTATTCACCATTAAAAATGTATATTTTACCTACAACCTTCTTGAATTGTGGGCACCAGAACTGGACACAGTATTGCAGCAGTGGTCACACCAGTGCCAAATGTAGAGATAAAATAATCTCTCAACTCCTACTCAAGATTCCCTTGTTTATCCATTCCAGGATTGCATTAGCTCTTTTGGCCACAACATCTGACTGGGTGATCATATTCAACGGATTATCCACCATGCCCCCCCAAATCTTATTCAGAGTCACTGCTTCCCAGGATAGAGTCCTCCATCCTGGAAGTTTGGCCTATGTTTTTTGTTCCTAGATGTATACATATACACTTAGGTATATACAAATGCATATTGTTTGCTTGTACCCAATTTACCAAGCAGTACATATCACTCCAAATCAGTGACCTGTTCTCTTTTTTATTTACTATCCCCCCAACCTTTGTGTCATCTTCAAACTTCATCAGTGATTTTATGTTTTATTCCAGGTCACTGATAAATATGTTAAATAGCATAGGGCCAAGAATAAATCCTTGAGAAACCCCACTGCAAACACACCTGCTCAGTGATGATTTCCCCATTTTCAATTACATTTTGAGAGCTATCAGTTAGTCAATTTAAATCCATTTAGTGTGTTCCATGTTAACTTTATATCATTCTAGTTTTTTAATCAAAATGTCATGTAGTACCAAGTCAAGCACCTTACAGAAGTGAAGCATATTACATCAACACTATTACTTTTATCAACCAAACTTGTAATAACATTTTTAAGGAAATATATCAGGTTAGTTTGATAAGATCTGTTTTCCACAAAATTCATCTTGGTTTGCATTAACTACATTACCCTCCTCTACTTCTTTATTGAGTCCCATATTAGCCCCACCATTATTTTTTGCTTGGGATTGATGTCAGACTGACAAGTCTATAATTATGCAGGTAATCCTCTTTACTCTTTTCAAAAATTGGCACAACATTAGCTTTCTTCCAGTCTTCTCGAACTTCCCCAGTGCTCCGAAATGTATTGAAAATCAGTATTAACAGTCTGACAAGCTCCTTGTCCAGCTTTTCACCCTTTTTACAATTGGATTTAGTACAAAGTATGCTTTGTGAGGTATCATTTGAAAACTCATAATTCGAGGACCATTATTGTCCTTGTAAAATATATGGGGCAACATTGTATGTAAAGTTATAAGATTCTACTCTATAACATTATTGAAACATGTTCCATATTTAGAAAAGCAGGCACAAACCAGTTCCTCAAAGACAAAAAGCAAACTGACACCATAGCCAGGTGTCAACAAAATCAATGGAATATCAGCTGGTTAAGTGGGCATTCTTGAGCGAGAAATCTACATTTTGGCAAAAAAAACAGCTGAAGGGTCACTTCCACACAGATTTTCTGTCTCGGAACCTCAGCTGGAGATGATTGTCAAAGAAAAAGAGAACTACAAGGAAGGGGAACAGATGTCCCCCAAACACTCCTTTTTTCTCTCTCTGCTTATGGCAGAGAGAAAACACCTGAAGGACAAGGAAATTAACACTGAGCTGGGGGATGGGTCCTGTCTGAAAGATGCCAGCCAGTAAGACTGCTAGGGCATGTGGTGAGAGAAACCGTTGCTTGAATTTATTTAGCATGTTAAATTAGATATTAATTCCATTTTATCTTTTATTTTTTGTAACCAATTCTGACTTTTATGCCTCATTACTTGTAATCACTTAAAATCTATCTGTCTGTAGTTAATAAACTTGTTTTATTGTTTTATCTAAACCAGTGTGTATTTGGATTGAAGTGTTTGGAATTGAGTGTTTCATTTGGGATAGCAAGATTTGTGCATATCATTTTCCATTAATGAAATGACCCACTTTATATGAGCTTGTGTTGCCCAGGAGGGTGCTGGGCAGTACAAGATGCACATTTCTGGGGGAAAGTCTGGGACTGGAAGTTTGCTAGTGTTGCCCTACAGTGTAATTGTTGGATGAGTGGCTATAGTTCTCATAGAATATAGTTGGAAATGATTTACATGCTGGAGGCTGTGTGAGAGCTGAGCAGGAGTGGTAGCTCTCACAGCAAAGTGGTGTAAAAGTCCATCAGTCCAGATTGTATCCTGGGAAATGTCACCGCGCCTTCTGTGTTTATGGGCACTGAAAATCTACAGAGTATTTTTCATACCAACTGGCATAGGTAAGAAGCTCCACAGTAGGGCTCGCACAGTAGCTCAGAGATCGGGGCCCCTTGGCTTTGGAATTTGCTCCCCTCCTTGGCTGGCAATAGCCTGAAACTGATAATCTGAAAAGTATGCTGAAACACTCCTCTTCCCCCACCCAGGCATTTGAAAAACGGGAAAGACAATGTGGAAACTATAAGTGTAAGGCCTGTGGCCAGAAGTCCTAGAGAGTAGGGAGCTCACTATTGACACCTGTTGGTGAAATGAGATGTACTCTAGATATACAGAAGCATCATAGGGGAGGGATCATCTGTTGGTGAGCGAGGGGAAATGAATGGGCCAGGCCTGTGTTTCAGTGATCACAGTTGGGGGCATTTTCTTTCAAATACAGTTAAGTTTTGTGTTTGGAGGCAATAAAATGCTGTTGTCCCTGTTGGGGAAGAAGGGACAAGAGCTGTACACCAAATGTGTCTGGGGTCACCATGACCAAGACCACAGTCAGGCACAGTTGGATAAGGGAGCCTGGACAGGGCTGGGGAGGGGGCTGGGCGGGGGTCTCCGTCTTCCTGAAGGGAGTGCCTCTCTGGTGGTAAGGACTTTCCGAAGTGCCCTGAATACCGTTGATTCCTCTCCAAAGACCCAGCACTGAAGCAGCGTCAAGGTTGCAGTTCTCTAAGCTAAGCTCAAATGGCTTCAAGGAAGTGGATGGAGCTGAGCTGCAGTGGACAGTGCAGAGCCGAGGTGGCTTTGAGGCAGTGCTAACACAAGTGATGGTGTCAAGATGGCTTGGGCTGAAGATGCAGGAAACAGCCTACGTGAGGGACTCCAGTGTGGGCCCCCCTACTCAGCAATCAAAGTTGAAATCACCTTTGCTGGGTCAGGTGGTAGACCCCTTGCAGCTGCCCAGACAACCCCTCCCTTAGGAGCTAAAGACTCACCTGCCAGAATTCTTGGGCTCCACCAACTCCGGGCAATAAACGGTGAGTGAGGGGAACGTGGAAGTGGCTAGAGTGCATTAGCTACTCACAACAGGTAGAAGGGTTACATAAGGGTGGGGAATTGTTGGAGGCAGAAGTGGCTCTGCGCTCTTCAGTTTCTGGGTTTGCATGTAGAGGATGATAATGAATTGTACTGCTCCCCTTTGTGTTAATTTTGCTGTATTTTTTTAGTTTTAGTTATGTTCTGGGTGCCTACAACATTTGGATAATGCTCTTTTTTTAGTGTGCACACATATAGCTGAATAAATAAAACTCAAGGGTTTTATATTATTTTTTTTAAACCAGTGTCAAGTTGATCTAGTTGATATCAACTCTCTTCTGTTTTTTTGTCTTTGCACATTTTTTTTCCTTGTTTTTTAAAAAAATAACATTTTTTAGTTGCATTCAGGGCCACTTCTGTACTTGTCTAAAAAGTTTTGAAATGCTGCATGCGCATTTCAACTCTACTGCATCTATTATTTGAATGCTTTATTGGAACATTAGCTCAGCTCACTTGAGAATTACTGTACTGGGATAGGAAATTAATTTCTCTAATTTAGAATTATATGACAAATCGGGCTGTTTACTATTAGCCTGATTATTCTTGTTCTAAGCTACTTAACTTTTGCTGCAGATTTGCCTTGCAGATTTTAAACACTCATTGCGTAAACTTGAGACTTAGAGGTTTGAGGTACCACCTGGCCAGTTTATGCATACACTGCAGCATAGCGATTTTATACTTAGATAAATAGTATTTCTGTGTTCTCTGCTGGGATAGACTATTTTCAATTATTCTTTTTACTGATCTTTGGTTAAAGCTGATCGCTGTCTTTTGTATCTTCTCTGTGACTTTTATTTCTTACCCTCCCATGGTGCTTTTCTGTTACCACCAAGCTCAATCAAGAGCACTCTCTTTTTGTGCCCATGCTATTGGCAACAGCTTTTCTGCCTTTTGAAGTAGCTAAATGTAGATTTTTTGTAAGCATTTATGGAGTGAGAAGTTTAGAGTTAAACAAGACTTAGTTAAGCTATAGCACAACTAGTTATGCATGCTTGCAGTGCCGGCTCCAGGGTTTGGGCCGCCCCAAGCAGCCAAAAAAAAAAAAAAGCCGCGATCACGATCTGCAGCAGCAATTCGGCGGGAGATCCTTCGCTCCGAGGCGGAGTGAGGGACTGTCCGCCGAATTGCCGCCGAATACCTGGACGTGCCGCCCCTCTCCAGAGCGGCCGCCCCAAGCACCTGCTTGACAAGCTGATGCCTGGAGCCGACCCTGCATGCTTGTGAGACTCTCAAATACTACAATGAGGAGTGCCATGGAAAAGCCCTGAAATAACTAACTAGTCAATTGATAATCTTGATAATCCTTTGTTTTCTAACTGCAGTTTAAATTCGTAACTTGCAATGCAAGAAGACAAAATAAATCAATTCATTCATTAAAATTTCTACTCCTTGAAATCTTTCAATAGAAATCTCCTGTGCCTCAAATAATTTTCATTGTTTTTCTCGGAACACTTCTATTTCTATCAATTCCTAGTTTAGGTATCAAGATGAGAGCTAATCAAGTGTTCATGGTAAAGATATGGTAACATTTTGATAAGCACATAAGGAACCCTTTCAAAAGTGACTTAGGCCCAGATTTTTGAAAGTATTCAGATGTTGCTCCACTCAGTGTTTCGCTGCCTAAGTCACTTAGGCCTGGTCTACACTGGGGGGGGGGGGATCGATCTAAGATACGCAACTTCAGCTACGAGAATAGTGTAGCTGAAGTTGACGTATCTTAGATCGAATTAAAATTACTTACTTTGCGTCCTCGCGGCGCTGGATCGACGGCTGCGGCTCCCCCGCCGACTTTGCTTCCGCCTCTCACACTGCTGGAGTTCAGCAGTCGACGGGAGAGTGATCGGGGATCGATTTATCGTGTCTACACTACACACGATAAATCAATCCTCGATAGATCGATCGCTACCCGACGATCCGGCGGGTAGTGTAGATGTACCCTCAGGAATAGAGCCACAAAGGGGACTTACAATGCTGAGTCTAGCACTTAACATTTAGGTGTTCTGTCACCCTGAGTAAGGCACTCAGGCTGCCCATACAATGCATGGGGACAGTTAGGCACCTAAGAAAGGGATCCACAACAGCCAGCACACTGAGCAAGGAGCTGCCTAAATTGCCAATAGGAAATGCTGAGAAGGTTATGGCCTTAGCCCCACCCCTCAATGGGATTGAGGGTATTTCTTACTGGGAGTGTGATTCATGGGAGACGTACTCGCACTAGTTCTTATTCAGCTAGCGTGCTAAAAACACAATGTAACCAAGGCAGCGCAGGCAGCACAGCGAGCTAACCCTCCTGAGTACTTACCTAGCATCCCTGATGGGCACATGCTTGAGGCAGCTAGCCCCACTCACCGCTTGCACTGCTCAATGAGAGCTAGCGCAAGCACGTCTCCTCAAACTGGGACTTTCACCCCAGCTCCAAGTGGAGACTTACCCTTAGGTGCCTAACTCCCCCTGGAGGGAGGTGCCTCCCTGTGCTTGGCTTTCACAGCCCCACACCCTTTCCTGGAGTTCCGTGCCTAAGCTGGGCCAGCCCTTTCTTACTAAAAGCTGAGGAGGAGGATGGAGTATTCATCCAGAATGTGGGACACCTGTGTTGGACAGAGTGTGGAGTACAATGTGGAGCAGATCGCTCGCCTCCCAGGCGAGTGCCTCAGTCACCAGACAATGGGGTATTCAGAAGTGGATGGCTCTCCTGTGGGAACTATTCCACTTTGTATAAAATACTTACATAGTCATTGGAACAGGGACTTTGAGCTGCGGCAAAAAAGCCCCCCCCCGCCCCCCCCCCCCCAGTGCGGCAGGGAGGGCGCCGAGCCCGGCCGCGGGCCCGCAATCCCCGGCGGCCAGAGCGCCGGGGGGAGGGCGGCGAGCCTGGCCGGGGCCCTCCGCTCTCCCCGACCGGCCGGAGCACCGGGGGGAGGGCGGCAAGCCCGCTGTGGCTCCGCTCTCCCCGGCGGCCAGAGCGCCGCGGGGAGGGCGGTGAGCCCAGTCGTGGCCCCGCTCTCGGGCCGGAGAGCCCCACCGCACCGCCCCCCTCCAGGCGCCGCCCCAAGCACATGCTTGGTGGGCTGGTGCCTGGAGCCGGCCCTGCTTCCAAAGCCCAGGAGAGCCTGATAACCACGAGGCTACAGTCTCTCTCCTTCTAGCCAATGGGTGTGCCCAACAGCAGAAACTGAGGCACCATGTGGACTTCACCAGCGAGACTTGGGCACCTAGAGAATTTAGGCTTTACAGCGTTAGGCATCAGCTAAGGAAGCATGAACAGGATCTAAATTTGAACTCAGGTGCCTAAATCCCTTTGTGAATCTAGCCCTGAGATACCTAAATTCTACTGACTGTCAATGAGATTTAAGCTCCTAAGTCACTTCTGCAAATGAGACTTAGGCCCCTAAATTGTTTAGGCACTTAACAACTTTAGCCTATACCGATTTTAAATGCATTATAATCAGTGTTGTACAAACACTTCCTTTCTTGTCTAATGTACCTTAGCACCTAATTTGCTTTTTCAGCTGTCCTGTGTATTGAGCAGACCTTTCTAATGAGCTGTTTACAATAATACCTAGCTCTAGATCCTGAGAGAGTGCAGCTAATGCAGGGCCCATCTGATGTACATGTAATTAAAATTGTTCCTTTCAATGTGCATTACATTGTAGTTGTCTCTGTTTAATTTCATCTGCAGCGGTATTGTGTTCACCTAGTTTTGTTTAGATCCCACTGGAGTTCCTCACAGTCCTTCCTAATCTTGACTAATATACTATTGCGCTAGCCACACATTTTACAGTTTTTCTTCATTTTGAGTACACTAAAACTAGAGCAGTTTCTCCACCATTACCATGCAAAAGACTGCAGCACACACTCCTGCATTGTCTTCATTAACAGGGTCACACATCATTGAGTGATGCTACATGCTGCTGTGAACATGAATTTGCACACTGTGAATGTGTATAAATACAGACGATGGGCCAAGCCCTGCTCCCATTTATATCTGTGCAATCCCACTTATGAATCAAAGGAGGTTGCAGGGGTGTAATATTCCACTGAGGAGTAACATCTCAACTTCCAGAGTGGAGGAAACCTCTGACACGTGACAATGTTTTGCCGCCCTTATGCAAAAGGCATCTGTGGCTGGCTTCTTTGAGTTCATTGCTCAACGGTAATGTAGGTTGTGGTTTATTTTGCATGTTTTATATATTTCTAGAGAAAGCTGTTTGTTATTAAGGACATAAGTCCAACCACTGCTGGGAAATGAAAGGAACCTGTGTTCCCCACAACACCTTGCTCCTAGAATTCCCCCAACAAACTATATCAGGCGGCAATGTGCTGCTACTGCTGCTCCCTCTCTGCTCAGCTAAATGTTGCCAATCTCATGGCTGTTTCATGAGTTGTGCAATATTTGGTGTTTTTTCTTAAAACCCCAGCTCCAGGAGTCAGGTGATCACACGTGACTCTCACCTTTTCTTGTCTAGTCCTCATAGTTGCAGAGGAATGCTTGAAAACATGAAACCCAATAGCCCAGAAACCAGAAGGCCAAAAAAAGCAATATTTATTATTCTTTGAAGTCTCATGGTTTTCAGGGGTCTGATTCATGATTTTGAATGGCTGGGGTTGGCAACAGTGTTTGTAGCCCCAAACCAGGAAGTGAGGCAACTGAGTAGAGTTAGAGCCACATGCACCAGCGCTACAATCAGTTGGCACATGTTGGGGTTCCTGCCAGATGATAACCTCCCACAACCCCTGTCTCTTGGAGCACAGAGCCAGCAGGAGACCTATGGAAAGAGCCTGAAGACTTTCCTAAGACCATAAGAGGTAGCAGCTGGAGAAGCCCCTGAGAAAACAGAATGACATGGAGTTGGGAGCAGAGAGATGAGGGGGCAAAGGGCAGCATAGTGGGGTTTCTGAGGGATGGGAGGGAGGAGGTAGTGAATGGGGATAGAAGGGAGAGAAAGGGAGGCAGGGGGCAGGGGAGGCCATGTGTGTACCTGCCCGTTAGACACTTCCACTAACATGACTGGATTCTTCTTGTTGTTTTTCCTCTCCAAGGCAGTCATGCTGGACCTGAATCTGGGCTATGGGATGGGCTGGCAAGGAGAACACCACACTAGAGCAGCAATGCCGGAGCATTTTGAACCTGGCTAGAGGCGAAGAGAGAAGGGGGATGAAGGAAGAAACCTGAGGAACAAAACTATTCTGTCTATTTAGACCGTACATTTGTTGGGACAGTCTCTGCCCAGCTGTACAGTGCCCAGTACATTCTAGGTACTACCACAACTTTAATAATTAAGAGGATGAATGGGGGAGGGGTAGGAGGAAATTTTGGGGATTTTGTTCTGAAAAACATCCTATGGGGGGGGGGGACCTGATTTATCTGAGTTCCTAGGGAGTGATTCCAAGGCTGATGTATTTCCTGGGTGTCTTTAGTGATCCTTGAACAAGGGAGGTCATTGTGTGCAACAGAGGTTTTTGTAGTTTAAACATATACCTGTGATGAAACATTCCTTCCAGTGAACTGTTTAGTTGGGACACTTATTTGGTTCTCAGTTATATCGATTTCCCTTTTCTGGTGACTGAAGCAGAACTGACAAAGGCAAGCAGTTGAAGCCAGAAGGAAGGGATGGGAAAAAAAGGAAAGGAAGAAAATAAATACCGAGATACACAATAGAAGAAGAGTGAGTGGTGTGAAGGGAAGGAAACTTAAGGCCCTGATCCAGCAAAGCACTTAACATCAAGGGAATAGCTCACTTATATATAGTTAAGCTGATGTGCTTTGCTGGATAACAACCTAAACCTCACTTCTAGTAAGTAAGTTTTACTAAAATTATACAATATTTTACATGCGGAAAATTACATCTGTTATTTCACCATAGTGGGGCTCTGTAGCCCTCCCCAGAATATCATTTTGTTCCTCCTTTCCTCCAACTCCATTTTTAATGTGGTTTCACCCTAATCTAAAATATTAGCACTATGTATTACATCATGTAACCACTCGCACCAGCTGAGAATGGTGGTGGTGGTGGGGGGGGTTGTTCAGTATTTTAAGGCTGCGATCCAGTCTTTTGTCTTCAAAGTAAAATTAGAAGTGGTCTATGGAAGCTGGTGTGTAATAAAATACATTTGTCTGCATAAATAATGCACATCTGGCAGCCCAATGTCAGCATATTTAATGTTCTAATCTACTGCCAGTTCTGATTCCCCACTATGGTATCCCTACTAGTTAAAGACTTTTTCTCAGTCACCACGCAGGGAAGTAAGGACCATTTAAGGCTTCATGAAGATTTCTCAGCATCATAAAGTCTCTGAAAGAAATCTAAGGGAGATCATTGCAACTCCTTAACTTGTGTGAAAAATGGGGATCATAGTAGAAGGGACAGCTGGGAAAACCTTATTAGGTTATTGAGGCTGTCTTCCTGCCAGTGCAGAACTTGAAACCTTAAAGCAACATTCTAGGTCTTTAACAGGGTGGTCCAGTGGATTGACTGGGAAGCAGGAAGCCAGGGTTCTATTGCCAGCTTTGACACTGCCCTGGGTGTAACCGTAGGAAAGTCTTCCACTTTTTGTCTGTCTTGCCCATTTAGGTTGTAAGTTCTTCAGGGCAGGGACTGTCTCCCATTGTGTGTCTGGGCACAGTGTGACCCTGCTCTCATTTAGGGTACTACTGTTATATAAATGATGATCAAAAGTCCAATGTCATGGAGCTTCCACCACTTCCCTTGGGACACTTTTATACAGGCTGATACATCTCACTGTCAGGAAGTTTTTCCTGATGTTCTGTTTGTTAACGTCATCCCATTTCTCCTAGCTCTATTTCCATACCTGTACTATGCTGCTGTGTACTATCCTAAATAGTACCCTTTGAGTTTGCACTCTGCAACTATTTGTAGGTTGGATTCATGTCTCACCACCTCTTAGCTAAATGACACATCTGTCTTTCTAAATCTTTCCTCATAAGTCAAGTCCTCAATGCCTCTGATCGTTTCTTATGGCTCATTGTTTGGCCACTCAGAATGTAATGAGAAGCTATATTTTGCACACAAACAACAAGAAATCTTCACTGATTTAACCACCCTGCTTATTAATTGATGGTTTTAAGAATGCTTTGAGGCCCTCTGATGTAAGAGTCTACATAAGTGCAAAGCATTGTTATTCCTCATGGTGGTAGTGTCCTAGAGACAAGTGACAACAGCTTCACCGACAGCATAAATCATGTTTCAACCTGCTTTAATACTGTTTTGATAACCAGAAGAACTGCTTCACTGTTCAATATTTAAACCAACTGCTCAATGTTTAAAGAGTGAAGGCTCTTTCTTTTTCCCTTCCGATGCTGAACAAGTTCTAAGGTGCACTGGGGACTCCTTTACCAGCTCCAACATCGGGTCCTCATGCTGCCGGTGCCACAAATGATTACATTTAACAGAAACATGATTAGCATTAGCAGCAGGTTCAGGAAGGCTGATCTTCCCTTGTGCTCTTTCGAAAATGTGGCCCCAATTGTGGGTGCTGAGCACTGAATATCTAGCAACTTTATGTTCATAGATTCATAGATTCATAGACTCTAGGACTGGAAGGGACCTCGAGAGGTCATCGAGTCCAGTCCCCTGCCCTCATGGCAGGACCAAATACTGTCTAGACCGTCCCTGATAGACATTTATCTAACCTACTCTTAAATATCTCCAGAGATGGAGATTCCACAACCTCCCTGGACAGTCTATTCCAGTGTTTAACCACCCTGACAGTTAGGAACTTCTTCCTAATGTCCAACCTAAACCTCCTTTGCTGCAGTTTAAGCCCATTGCTTCTTGTTCTATCCTTAGATGCTAAGATGAACAAGTTTTCTCCCACCTCCTTATGACACCCTTTTAGATACCTGAAAACTGCTATCATGTCCCCTCTCAGTCTTCTCTTTTCCAAACTAAACAAACCCAATTCTTTCATCCTTCCTTCGTAAGTCATGTTCTCTAGACCTTTCATCATTCTTGTTGCTCTTCTCTGCACCCTCTCCAATTTCTCCACATCTTTCTTGAAATGCGGTGCCCAGAACTGGACACAATACTCCAATTGAGGCCTAACCAGCGCAGAGTAGAGCGGAAGAATGACTTCTCATGTCTTGCTCACAACACACCTGTTAATGCATCCCAGAATCACGTTTGCTTTTTTTGCAACGGCATCACACTATTGACTCATATTTAGCTTGTGGTCCTGGGATTGTGTTTGTATTCTATGTGATCTCTTAAATAGGGGTGGGAGGATGCAAACATGTTTTAAACTTTAAATTCTAGTGGAATCTATCGTTCTAGAGTATTTATTGAGCAACACTCCCCATAGTACCCAAGTAAGTTACAAAGAACACAGGAAGCACATGCAAAGTAAGCTCTGCCCTTGTTCTCCTAGGGTTTAGTCACCTGCATGCTCTTGGTGTTTTTCCTTTCTACTTCCTTTTCCCTCTGTCTTCCCCATTTCCTTCTATCCCTCCCTCCTCCTGTATGTTCTCCTTACTGTCTGATATCAGGGACATACTCCTGCTAAATAATAGTTTGCATCCGGCTCTGAAGACTGTTCTGTTCTGATGTCCTTGGGTATTATGTTTCATAGACCCCAGTGTCAGGTATCATTTAACTCCTGCTCTGGAAAAATTCACCAGGAGAGTTTCCATATTCCTGATGGCTGCTGTGGTCCGGGAAGGGTACAAATGGATTGGCTCAATCCACTAAGAGTTCTGAAGATTTGTATCAGGACCTTGTATTGGACCCAGGAGTGTCCTGGGAAAGGCACTAAAGATCCCGGCCACAGGTGTGATGTCCTCAGCCTTTTGTCCCACTCAGGGGGTTTATGTTCTGTGTTATATACACTTAAGTTTTGACTGGCCTTGACTGACAGCTCCACAGAGAGGGAGTTACATTCTCAAGGTGACTGTAATGTGGATCACACTGTCTAGGCCTCCGTCCACTAGGAATGGATATACAATTTGGCTATCACTGGTGGTAGTACATTCATTGCCATCTAGCAGTTTCTCCTAGAGATTTCATATATATATATATATATATATATATATATTAAAAGGAGAATGGGATGAGATAGATCCTTAAGGAACATGTGAGAGCTTCTGAGGGTGAAGAGCAGCTGCCTATCACTACTTCCTGAGATCTGATGGAGAGGAATGATTGATGTCTGGTTAGGGCTAGACCTGCCACACAGGTCACAGCTTGTGTTGAAAGCTATGGAAAGCATGAGTAGGATGAGCATTGAGGAGTGGCCTGGGTCCAAAGTCATACCAAAGTCATCCATCGGAGCTACCAAAGCTGTCTCTGTGTCATGGCCAGGTCTGGATGCTAATTGTGAGTGGTCTGGAATATTGGCAGAAGTAAGATGCTGCTAAAGTCATTACCATTTTTATTATGGTCTGGCATAGGAATGGGAGGCTGGAGGTGGCTTAGTAAGCAAAATTTCTCTTTCAGAGATGTGCAGAGATGTTCTCTGAAGGAGGCTTTAATGATTTCAGTCAGCAGTGGCTGGCTGGCTTTGTCAAATTCAGGCACAAAAGTTTTGGTGCCATGCATGCAGGCCACGCAGAGCCTGTTTGGAAACACTGCATCCTATCAAAGTAACAGTGCTGGAAAAATTCAATACTGTAACTTTAAAGAGAAGAGGGATGTCACTTGACTATTATGTATTAGAGATAACTTAACCAATGCAAATGCTATTGTACCCTTGCTTTCATGAACCTTGATTTCACCCAGATAATATTGATCAATAGCTCCATTTTGGGTTACAAAGAAAAATAACACTCAGATTATTTGGTATAATACTTGTATGCAAATTCCATTATCAGCACTGTCAGCAGAGCTCGTTGCCCAGCAAACACAACAATTAAGTTATAATATGTTGTTCTTTCAGGCTTCCACACTATGGAGAATGTTATCAACGTTCTTTCAGTTTTATCAGATAGCTTACAGGAAAGTGGGGAAAAATGGAGAAATAGTTAATAATATAGAAAATGAGATAATGAATTCACAAGCACAGTTACTGTAGAGAAATTCTGGATCACAACTTCATTCTGGTTCTTGATTGATAACTGATAGTGATAAGCTTGTGAATATGTTGATGTTTCAAATTATTGTCTCACCAAACAAGATGGGGTGATGGTGGAAAGCATTGGGTGCTGCAGGGTGCCTTCTATTTTAATATATAGATGGGACCAGCATCAGGACTTTTAAGGAGGCATGGGGTTCAGTGTTTTCAACACCCAACCATATGTCTCTACCTCATCTAGCTTGGATGATGCAGTTCAGGCCTCAGCCAATGAAACTTAGGTATAGATGAGAGTGGGCTGGCTAAAGCTCATCCCAGACACAACTGAGATGAAGGTGATTGGTTGGGGGAAGCAGCCTGAAAGCATGGAGGCAACCTCAGTTGCTTTGTCTGCCAAGAACTTGTATCCATCCATCCTTTGTCTCATAAGAACATAAAAACGGCCATACTGGGTCAGATCAAAGGTCCATGTAGCCCAGTATCCTGTCTACCAACTGTGGCCAATGCCAGGTTCTTCAGACAGAATGAACAGAACAGGGAATCATCAAGTGATCCATCCCCTGTCGCCTTTTCCCGGCTTCTGGCAAACAGAGACTAGGAACACCATCCCTGCCCATCATGGCTGATAGCCAGCGTTGGACCTATCCTCCATGAATTTATCTAGTTCTTTTTTAAACCTTGTTATAATTTTGGCCTTCACAACATCCTCTGGCAAGGAGTTCCACAGGTTGATTGTGCGTTGTGTGAAGAAATATTTTGTTTTGTTTGTTTTAAACCTGCTCCCTATTAAAAGTACTCCAGAGTACACACAGCAGGGATGCTATTAGATTACGAGGTGCTATCAAATGGTCATGTTACAGCAGTAACCAGGTGGACTTTTTACTTTCTAGAGATCATTGTATGGACACTTTTATTGTAATTTAAATCTAAATAATTATGATAATTGTCTTGACTGTGGAGTCAGGTATGGATTGCATTTAAGTTCATATCATGGCTTCTTTTATGTTCTGTAACAAAGCAGGGTCACTGAGGTGAGAATCAAAGAAAGAGGCATGCAGGAGAAAATGTTTGTTTTTTTAACCTCACCAAGACACCCAGCATGAAAATATAGAGATGAATCATAGGATTTAAATATGAAATGTTTGAGTCTTGTTAGATTCAATACATAGCAAATGGGAATATGGAAAATAATTTTTTAACAAAGTCAAAGATATATGTAGCAGTTGCAGCTACTTTAGATGTAAAAGTACATCACATAAGAACAGGGCCGGCTCCAGGCACCAGCTTGCCAAGCAGGTGCTTGGGGCGGCCACTCCTGAGAGGGGC
>NW_020664419.1:17485772-17539320 GCF_002925995.2 Terrapene triunguis
TTTTTTTTTGCGCTGCTTGGGGCGGCAAAACCCCTGGAGCCGGCCCTGCATAAGAATATCAGAACTGCTATACTGGGTCAGACCCACGGTCCATCAAACCCAGTATCCTGTCTCTGACAGTGACCAGTACCAGAGCTTCAGAACAGGCAAGTTGGAGTTATCCACCCCATCTTCCCCTCCTGGCTTCTGACTGTCTGTGTTTTAGGGTGTGCATTCCTGACCATCTTGGCTAATAGCCATTGATAGACCTATCCTCCATGAATTTATCTAGTTCTTTTTTTAAACCCACTTATACTTTTGGCCTTCAAAACTTCCCATAACCAGGAGTTCCATGAGTTAATTGTGTGTTATGTGAAAAAGTACTTTCTCTCATTTCTATTAAACCTACTGCCTATTAATTTAATTGGGTGACCCCTGCTTTTTGTATTGTGGGAAAGGGTCAACACCATATCTCTATTCACATTTATTTTTTCAAACCGTTCATGATTTTATAGACCTCTATCATAACCTCCCATAGTTGTCTCTTTTCTAAACAGAACAACCCTAATCTTTTTTTGTCTCTCCTTGTACAGAAGCCGTTTCATACCGTTGGTCATCTTTGCTGCCTTTCTCAGGACTTTTTCCAGTATGGGCCTACCATGGACTTATATAATGGCATTTGATATTTTCTCTCTTATTTTCTATCCCTTTCCTAATCCTTCCTAACATTCTGTTTAGCCTGGTTTATTAAAGGTGATCTCTATCTATCTACCTATCTACCTTTGCTGACATATTTTAGGAAGGAATATTATGATACTTATTTACTGGTACTGTTGAAAACCGTTTTTGCATTAATTAGTATCCCTAGCGCATGATAGAGGAATGTCATTGTCTCACTCTTATTACTACCCAAAATATCTGACAGAGGGGTTACACAACTACTTAGCATGAGCCATTAGCCCTGTCTCCCTTTTGATAAAATAGTGAGTTGCCATATTTTAAATCTTCCTGTTTATGTGTTTTACAGTTCTCTTTGTTGTGACAGCTGAGCTTTGACTTTCAATTGAAAGGGTGATAACCTGCTAATCACATCACTCTATTTGCCTAGCTATTCTATACAACTATTTTGATGACTAATCACTTTTATTGTATTAAAGTGAATCCTACTTAGTTGGAAAGATATTGTGCATGATAATGGATTGAAAGTGTGTGTGACTAATGACTAAACATTAAAAAATGCAGAAAGATCCAAAGCTGCTCTGCACATTTAACTATCCACCCTCACGTGCACATGCATGCGTACACGCACTGAAATATAAAGATATACAGCATGTGTTATGTACGTGTGTGTGTGTGTTCATGCAGGAGTGGAAAATTTCCACATGGTGCACACAAGTGACCCACTCTCACTTAACTTAGCATGGCACCGCTCAGGTTTGCTCCAGCAGCCCTTCCATCATAACAAATTTGAGTGAGTGACGTTGCAACCCGTTGCGCTATGTCATAACGTCACTTGGTTTGGCTAGGATTTTAAGAGGCCTAAGAGACTTAGGCACCCAAATCCCAATGAAATCCAATAGAAGTTGGGCATCCAACTCCCTTAGACTCCTTTTGAAAATCCAGTTTTACTGCTTGAGAAGAGGAGCTGCATAGAAAGTGTGTGGCAGAGGGGAAAATCAGATATGTGCATTCCGTTTTTAAATACATTTTTGCTCAACCTTTAAAAGAAAATCACCATTGAGAAAAGACCAAGCCAGGAAACATTTAGACCAAACCCCCCCAGGGGGTTAGAATTGAAGCACTTCTGCTCCCTTAACTATAATGTGCATTTGATTTAAGAAAATCAGACTTTGAACAAAACCAAGTCACAAGGCACTCAAGTACTTACAATTAACAGTGATTGCTTTCTTAGTGAATATCTCCACTTTTCCGGACACAGAGAGTTACTTCAAGAACTTTGTCAGTTTAAATAAGTTCACAAGCTGCTGTGAAACATCTTTAGCCAATTTCTCCTAGTCATGTGCAAAGACCTTTGTCACCAGAGCAGGAATAAATGTCATTAGCAGTTATGAAAACCACATGGATTTCTTGAACTCTTTTTACAAGACATTTCTACAATATTTTTTGCGCTCATAAAAGGAGGCAGCCTGGCACACTGAGATGCTCTGTTACTATACAAAACAGGTATACTTTTCCAGGCCTTAAGAAGAGCTCTGGGTAGCTCAAAAGCTTGTCTCTCACCAACAGAAGTTGGTCCAATAAAAGATATTTCCTCACCCGCCTTGTCTCTCTAATATCCTAGGACCGACACAGCTACAACTACACTGCATGAACTTTCCGACACAGTCTCTCACCAACCAATGTGCTTCAGCTTCATACTGGGAGAAACATCATTAGGAGAGGAAGAAAAGACTTGTGACTAAAGCACTGGTCTAGGCCTGAGAAGATCAGAGTCATAGTTGCCAACTTTCACGCTGTAAATAAGCACCCCGACTTTCACAATAAGCCAAAAGTCAAGCTAATCCCATTTCAAAACAAGCCAATCCCTAAGAACCCCAACACTCTATGTGACTAGATCCCCCCCGGTGTGCCATCTGGGACTGTGGTGGGCCCACTGTGCACCACTGACTCTCTCCCCCTTGCCACTGCTTGCCGATAAAAAAAAGAAGCAACAAGCTACAACAAGGAACAAGGAACAAGCCAAAAACTAGCCACAAGCAATTCACAAGCCAAATAAGTCAAAAACAAGCCCAATTTCTGCGTTTTTTTCATAGGTTTGGCATGTCTAATCAGAGTTTAACTCCTAGCTCTACGACATATTTACTGTCACCCTGGCCAAATTATTTAGTCTTTCTGAGCCACGTCTGCTCTGTCAAATGGGCATGATAATACTTCCCCACCTCAGATGTGCTGTGAAAATACATTCATGAATGATGAGGCCCATATGGATCACCAGAAAGAGAGGATTCAGAGGTCATTTCTATCTCTAGTTTCATTGATGCCTTGTCTGCACTTAAAAGCTCTGCTGCTTTCATTATGCTGGCATGGTGAAAGTCGCAAAACTCCATGAGTGTAGACACAATTATACCAGAATTAAACTGCTTATGCTAGTATAGATGATTCTGGTTGGGTGAAACAAAATGAACTATACCAGTATAAAGCACCTTGTACCAGTATTATAGCCTCTACTATAGGTCTTCTACTGGCATAACTATGGCTTATGTCTACACTACAGAAGCTATAGCACCACAGCTATGGTGCGGCATCTAGGCTGCTGAACCGCCATAGTGTACACACTTGTTACAGCAACAGAAGGGGTTTCTCTATCATGGTAGTTAATACACTGCTCCGAGAGGTGGCACCTATATCAATGGAAGAATTCCTCCCTAGCAGGATCTACACCGGGGTTTAGGTTGGCTTAACTATAGCTATCAGAGGAGTGAATTTTTCAGACCCCTGAGCAATGTAGCTAGGTTAGTTTATTCGGGTACAACTTTCTAAGTGCAGACCAGGCTTAATTCCTGTCTGCCCAGACTGCCAGCAAAAGATCCTGATTGGTACCCAATGAAGTGTTGTCCCTTGTCCCTTGGGAAGTGCAGTGAGACCACAACTGCTGTCAGATGGAAGTGATTTTTGCGTAGCAGTTATACTCTAACAGGGGGATTTTCATAAACAGCTGAAGGAGTTAGAAACCCAACTCATATTCACTTTACTTCCCCCCACCCCCACCCCCCGCTATGCTGTGAAAGTAGATTCCCTGGGCATTACCTCTGAGGCTTTTTACTTTCCATAATTATCTGTCTTTTGGGATGGAGGGCGGGGGTGGGGGGGAAGACAGGACAGCAGAGCCCTTCTGAGCTTGTAGAGGTTAATAGGTATCAACATTTCAAAGATTGCCTTTCTCTGCTCCTGAAAATATAAATGATGTACTTCTCGAACACTGCAATCCATGTGCGGATGCTGTAATTACAGTGCAATAGATTGTACAGTTCAAAATCAGACTGATCTTTGGCAAAGTGTTTTCAATGGAACTGTCATAAAGTTCAGCCTTCAAGCAGGGAAAAACTCTGAGAACCAGTTTATTTGGGATATAAATTTCCCCTGAGGTTTGTTGAAAGAGCAGTGATTAGGTTTACTGTATGTCATCATTTGCATCTAGAATTTGGATCACAGCAACATGCGCTCTGCTGGTAGTTTTGATCTTTTCTTTTCCTACTCTAAGCATGAATTAACCATTCTAAGTGGGGGGATAAAATCCCTCTATAATACAGATTATAAACTTGATGGAAGATTCCTAAAGAGAGTATTAGAGGGAAGCAATGCAGGCTAGTGGTTCGGGCTGGGTGGAAGTGAGAGAATTTTCCTGTATTCTATGCCTGGCACTACCAGTAACTCACTCTGTAAGGCCAAGCAAGTCACTTTGCCACTTCTGCCTCAGTTTGCCCATCTGTCTCAGTGGTCTGATCATTCTTACCTCGTAGCGTGCTGTGAGACTTACCTAATTACAGTGTGCGAAGTGCTTTGTGAGTCTAGTATGAAAGATGCTATGGAACCATAACATGCTATAATTCAAATGTATGAGAAATACAGACACTGTACATTTCATGACAATTTTTTATACAGTTTGAGATTAATTTCACCAGTCCACTGTGTATTTTAGACATTTAGGCTGAGATTTTCAAAGAAACCTAAGAGAGGCGTGTGGTGTGCTATAGACCGCCGGGATCTAGCCTGGAGGCGGACAGAGAACTACTAAATGTTTTTAGGGAAGTAAAAACTGATAAGAACTGTGTCATCATGGAGGACTTTAACTTCCCAGATATAGATTGGGTAACAAATGCTAGTAACAATAACAGGGCTCAGATGTTCTTAGACGTGCTAGCAGATGAATTCCTTCATCAAGTAGTAACTGAACCGACGAGGGGGGATGCCATTTTAGATTTAGTGCTGGTGAGTAGTGAGGACCTCGTGGAGGAAATGGTCGTAGGGGACAACCTTGGCTCAAGTGACCATGAGCTAATTCGGTTTAAACTAAATGGAAGGATTAACAGAAATGATACTGTAACTAAGGTTTACAATTTCAAAAAGGCCAACTTTAATAAATTAAGGCAACTACTTAGGGAAGTGGATTGGGCTAACATACTTAGGGATTTAAAGGCAGATGACGCCTGGGATTATTTCAAGCAGAAGTTGCATGAGATGTCTGAGGCCTGTATCCCGAGAAAGGGAAAACGATTAGTGGGCAGGAGATTTAGACCTAGCTGGATGAGCGGGAGTCTCAAAGGGGCAATTAAGAAAAAACAGAAAGCGTACAGAGAATGGAAGAAGGGAGGGATCAGCAAGGAAACCTACCTTAGTGAGTTTAGAGCATGTAGGGATGCGGTGAGAAAGGTCAAAAGCCGTGTAGAGTTGGACCTTGCGAGGGGAATTAAATC
The DNA here is from genome assembly GCF_002925995.2 of Terrapene triunguis. Taxonomy (NCBI): domain Eukaryota; kingdom Metazoa; phylum Chordata; order Testudines; family Emydidae; genus Terrapene; species Terrapene triunguis. Next base: position 17,491,187 of record NW_020664419.1, read on the forward strand.
CAATAGTAAGAGGTTTTATAGCCATATAAATAGGAAGAAAACAAAGAAAGAGGAAGTGGGACCGCTGAAGAATGTGGATGGAGTGGAGATTAAGAATAATCTAGGCATGGCACAATATCTAAATGAATATTTTGCTTCGGTCTTTAATAAGGCTAATGAAGGGTTTAGGAATAGAGGGAGTAGGACAGAGGGGAATGGAGGAGGGGGGATAGACATTACAGTATCAGAGGTGGAAGCCAAACTTGACCAGCTAAACGGGACTAAATCGGGCGGACCGGATGATCTTCATCCTAGAATATTGAAGGAACTGGCGCGAGAAATTGCGAGCCCCTTGGCGACAATTTTTAATGAATCTGTAAACTCGGGGGTGGTACCGTTGGACTGGAGAATAGCTAATGTGGTTCCTATTTTCAAGAAGGGGAAAAAAAGTGACCCAGGTAACTACAGGCCTGTTAGTTTAACTTCTGTAGTATGTAAGATCTTGGAAAAAATTTTGAAGGAGAAAGTAGTTAAGGACCTGGAGGTGAATGGCAATTGGGACAGATTACAACATGGGTTTACGAAAGGCAGGTCGTGCCAAACCAACCTGATCTCCTTCTTTGAGAAAGTAACAGACCTTCTAGATAAAGGAAATGCGGTGGATCTAATATACCTCGATTTTAGTAAAGCGTTTGATACAGTTCCGCATGAGGAATTATTGGTTAAATTGGATAAGATGGGGATTGATAGGAAAATCCAGAGGTGGATAAGGAACTGGTTAAAGGGGAGACTGCAGCGGGTAGTACTGAAAGGTGAACTGTCAGATTGGAGGGAGGTCACCAGTGGGGTTCCTCAAGGTTCGGTTCTGGGTCCGATTTTATTTAATCTATTCATTACTGACCTCGGAACCAAATGTAGGAGTGGGCTGATAAAGTTTGCGGATGACACAAAGTTGGGAGGCATTGCCAACTCGGAGAAGGATCGGGATATTCTGCAGGGAGACTTGGATGACCTTGTAAATTGGAGTAATAGTAATAGGATGAGATTTAATAGTGAGAAGTGTAAGGTGATGCATTTAGGGATGACTAATAAGAATTTCAGTTATAAGCTAGGGACGCATAGGTTAGAAGTGACTGAGGAGGAGAAGGACCTCGGAGTCCTGGTTGATCGCAGGATGACTATGAGTCGGCAATGCGACGTGGCTGTGAAAAAAGCTAATGCGATCTTGGGATGCATAAGGCGAGGTATTTCTAGTAGGGACAGGGAGGTGCTGCTTCCGTTATACAAAGCGCTGGTGAGACCTCACTTGGAGTACTGTGTGCAGTTCTGGTCTCCTATGTTTAAAAGGGATGAACTGAAACTGGAACGGGTACAGAGAAGGGCAACTAGGATGATCCGAGGAATGGAAAACCTTTCCTATGAAAAGAGACTCGAGGAGCTTGGTTTGTTTAGCCTAACCAAAAGAAGGCTGAGGGGGGATATGATTGCTCTCTTTAAATATATCAAAGGGATAAATACCAGGGAGGGAGAGGAATTATTTCAGCTCAGTGCTAATGTGGACACGAGAACGAATGGATATAAACTGGCCGTGGGGAAATTTAGGCTTGAAATTAGACGAAGGTTTCTAACCGTCAGAGGGGTGAAATTTTGGAACAGCCTCCCGAGGGAAACGGTGGGGGCGAAAGACCTCTCTGGCTTCAAGATTAGGCTAGATAAGTTTATGGAGGGAATGGTTTGATGGGATTACGTGATTCTAATCAATTAGGCAATAACGGCCATCGCTGGTAAAATGAGGGTCTGGCTAGAGATTCTTGCCTGTATGCTCGGGGTTCTGCTGATCGCCATATTTGGGGTCGGGAAGGAATTTTCCTCCAGGGTAGATTGGCAGTGGCCCTGGAGGTTTTTCGCCTTCCTCCGCAGCATAGGGCAGGGGTCGCAAGCTGGAAGATTCTCTGCGACTTGAAGTCTTTAGATCACGATCTCAGGACTTCAACAGCAGAGTTAAGGGAAAGTGGGGGGGTCAGTTTTTGTGGCCTGCATCATGCGGGGGGTCAGACTAGATGACCATATTGGTCCCTTCTGACCTTAAAGTCTATGAGTCTATGAGTCTATGAGAGGCCTGGTCTACACTACGACTTTAATTCGGATTTAGCTGCGTTAATCCGAATTAATCCTTAACCCGTCCACACAACGGAGCCAGTTACTTCGAATTAAAGGGCGCTTAAAATCGATTTCTGTACTCCACCCCGACGAGCGGAGTAGCACCAAAATCGATTTTGTAAATTCGAATTAGGGGTAGTGTGGCCGCACACCACCGAATTAATGTGGTTAAAATTAATGGGGTAGTGTGGCCGCACACCACCGAATTAATGTGGTTAAAAACCGAATTAATGTGCTTAGTGTGGCTGCGCACAATCGAATTTATACAATCTGTTTCCCAAATTCGAATTTTCTAAATTCGAATTAATCTCGTAGTGTAGACGTACCCAGAGTTACTTAGGCATCCAAATCCTATTGAATTTCAATGGCCCGAAGGCTCCTTTGAAAACCCCAGACTTAATGATTACTATAAATTCATTGCACTATTTTTGTTACATTTCATACATCACATGATTCTGTTTTAACCTAAGGTTACTATAAAACATGAAAAATCTGATACTCTGGCCATGTCTTCACTGCTAGAAAAATATGTTTTCACAGCAAGATAACTAATGGAGATTAGTTAGCTAATTGTAAAAGCCTAGTAGAGACAAGGCGTTGTCATTTTTACCACTGTGTAGCTAGGTGAGTTTAACAGGCAGAAGTATAGTGCTGACTTCACCCAGCTTCAAAAGCTAATGGGGGGGTTAGGTTCCAGGAGGAAAAAATTTCACCAGACAAAAGACTATATTATATATATGTATACACAGTATATGTTTTAAACAAACAATTTAATACTGTACACAGCAATGATGATTGTGAAGCTTGGTTGAGGTGGTGGAGTCAGAGGATGGGATATTTCCCAGGGAATGCCTTACTGCTAAATGATGAACTAGAACTTGGCTGAGCCCTCAAGGGTTAACACGTTGTTAACATAGCCTCACACCCTACAAGGCAGCACGAATGGAGGGAGGGGAGACAGCATGGCAGAGAGAGAGACACACACACACCCTGTTGTGAGAGAGAGAGAGAGATGCACATTGCCCCTTTAAGTACGCTAACCGCACTCTAAGTACAGTGCCTTTTTAAGTAGATTAGCAAGTTGAGACAGCAGCTGCTTCCAGCAAGCTCCCTCCGTCCTGAGCCCTGTCGTGTGTCCCCCTGCTCTATGGAGATGGGATAAGCAGGGGGCAGGAGCAAGGGGGAGGGGACACCATGAAATTAGCCCCCCTCTTCCCTCTCCCCCCCCCCCCCCCCCCCCCCCGCAAAGCGAGCAGGAGGCTTCCGGGAGCTGCTCCAAGGCAGAGGGCAGGAGCAGCACATGGCAATAGGGGGAGGGACAGCTGAACTGCTGGGCAATTGATAGCCTGCTAGGCGGCTGCCACATAAGGAACTTAGGGGAGAGGGGAGCTGATAGGGGGTCTGCCGGTGCACCCTGGTTCCAAGGCCCCACCAGCTAGCTCCAACAGGCTGCTCTTTCTGCAAGCAGTGGACAAAGCAGGCGGCTGCCAAACAACATTATAAGGGAGCATTGAGCAACTTTAAAAGAGCATGTTCTCTAATTGATCAGCAATGTAACAACGAAACAACATTAACCGAGATGACTTTAAGTGAGGAGTTACTGTACAGTAAACTGGGTTAACCCATGTTAGTTATCCTGCTGTGTTTTGGGGGGGCACTGAAGGCATAGCTGTCCAGCATTTAAGTAGACTGGTGGTGAAGCAAGGTCTGTGAGGGAGCACGGTTTGTCCAAGGCAGGGTGAGGAGTGGGCACTTTTCTCTGCTTTAGTCAGAAGACCAGGGTTCTGTTTCCCACTTTGTATTTGACTTCCTCTTGCCTATTCATGTTTGTTTGCCCATCTGTATAAAGAGGTTACTTACTTTTTAAAAGCCCATTGAGATATTGCGATGAAAAGTGCTATAGAAGGGAGAAATCTTATGTTATTCTTGCTAATTGTCCTAGAAGAACTGGAACATATTCCCTCTTGTAATACATAGGGAAATACAAAAGCCACCCCTGCAGAGTGGGAAAAACAGGCCAAGGAATTCCAGGATCCATCCTCCACTGTTTAAGAAGTTTACACATTCCCCTTCTTGCTCTGAGGAAACTATCCGAGATAAAACAAAGGGCTACGAATCTTTATATCTCTCATTAATGTATCAGCCCCTGCATTGCTGCTCAAAGGATGGTCTCTCTCCTTCTGGGAACTGAAAGGGTGGATGGCTGAAGAATTCTGTGAATGTGCACTCAATCTGAGACACCCAGAAAATCTTTCTCTCTCATTGCTGACCTAATCATAAATTCATGACTGGTATAAAAATCCGTCTGTGAGCTTTATTAACCCCACCATGACACTCGGGAACTCATGAGGGAATAATTTAAGCATCTCATTTCATTCTTCCTTCATGAAGCCAAAGTCCATATCTGATTCAAGTTCATTTCAGCTTTCTTGTGTGCTTCAGCAAAAAGGAAACTGCATGCACACTTTAGCTTCACTAAATGAATATTTACCTCTACAGTATTTCACAATGCATCTAAGAGCAAGACTGTATTTCCTGGCATATGCTGAAATGGAATATACTGTGGCAAAAGATAAATTAAATGAATAAGAAAAAAACTCAGGCAACTTTGGAATGGGAACAAACCTTTACAAAGAGTTGAAAGCATTACAGAGCCTTTCAGACGCAAACTCATCTTAAAGAGCAGGCATTTGGAAAACATCTCTTTGTGTGAAACCACATGAGATGAAATCAAGTGCAATGCTTGAACCGATTACACCCAGATTTAAACAGGAGGGGACTCTGGGCAGAATTTTTGGGTAAAGGATCACTGGATCTGGAATTCTTTCTCCTTTGCGGTATTTTTGACCACTTGCTTAGGAATATTTTCCAGGCAGGAGCTTGACACCAAAGAAATTATTCCAGTCCAAGACAATTAGGCGGTGAATCAACTTTACTAGGGACATGCTCAGCTTCTAAATAGAGCTGCATTACAGCTAACAGCACAATATTTCTTTCACTATCTACCTGCCTAGACATTCAGTTAAAAAGCACTTGTAAAGCTATCTTTAATGGCACTAGCTAGTGATTACCAATAATATTACTCCTTGGTTCCACAAAATCTAAGTCTGTTGTCCTTCAGGGTGCAATGAATAGGGTGACCACATATCACAAAGGGAAAATGGGACATTGTGTGGGGTGGCCTAAGCCCCCTCCCCCGTGGGGCTGGCCCCAGCCACTCACCTGAGGGCCCCCCGCAATGCGAGGCTGTCACTGGTTGTTGGAACCCTGCCAGCCCCACCACTTGAGGCTGTTGTTGGTCACTGGAACCCTGCCAGCCACCCGCTCAAGGCTGTCGCTGGTCACTCAAACCCTGCCTGCCCCCGTGCGCTGGAACTCTCTCTCCCCCCCCCCCCCCGTGTGGGCTGGCATCTCCGCTCGCCCACACACACACATTCCTCTGCACCGCACCCCACTTTTTTGACAAAAGTGGGCATTTGTCCCATTTGCTCTGGGAAGAGCATCTTTGGACATCATCTGGAAAGCTTTAAACTAGAACTTTATTTGTTTAAACTAGAACTTTATTTATATGGGCGATGGTGACAAAAATCTGGCCAACGAGCATCTAGGCTCAAGCAATGAAGTCAAGGTGAAAGGGCTAAATTCTGGAGAAGGGACTAGAAACCACAACTGCATTAAAGAGGCAAGAAGAAAAGCAAAAGGGCAGTTTGCAAAATATCTTTCTTGCCTGTATACCACGCAAAGAATATGGGAAATAAGCAGGATGAACTGGAAGTCATGGTATAACCAGAAAATTATGACATAGTTTACATTAGAGACTTGGTGGGGCAACTCCCATGATTGGAGTACCAACATTGAGGGATATAGTTTGTTCCAGAAGGCTAGATATGGGGGGAAAGGAGGAGGTGTCATGCTGTATGTCAAAAATGTATACACTTGCTCCAAGGTCCAAGAGGAAGTGAGCGACAGACCTACTGAGAGTCTTTGAGTGAGGCTAAAAAAGGAAAAGAATAGTAGTGATGTTATGGATGGAGGTCTGTTATAGACCACCAAATCAAGAAGAGGAAGTAGATGAGGCATTCTACAAGCAGGCAACAAGATTAGCTAATACACATGAGCTAGTATTAATGGGGGATTTAACTTCCCTTATAGCTGTTGGAAGACTATTACAGCAAAATATAATATGTCCTCTGAGTTCTTAGCATGTGCAGGGGACAACTTTCTAATTCAAAAAGATGAGGAAACAACTAGGGAGTCATCCATTTTGGATCTGGTGTTGACCAACAGGGATGAATTAGTTGTGAATGTGAAGGTGGTCAGGTTTTTTAAGTTACAAGTGCAAAATAGCCATTTGGTTATTTCCTATTGTTTGGTTCTCTAGCTGATCAAGTGAGATGCTCATTTCAGAACATTGAAGGTGTTAAGGGCTCTCTTTTGCGTTGCCAAGTGCTCTAGACGTGTTTCCACTAGACCGGCCGGGAGAATGCCCCCACCTGGAATGGCTTCTCAAGCATGTGACCATGCCCGGAACACGGGCTTGAGTGGACTGCGAAAGGGATTTCAGACCCAGAGTATTTTGAGCCCTCTTCCCCACCTTGCTTGGCCTACTTGGATGCTGGATGGGTTCAGAGTATTGCCCCTTTTCTTCAGATACCACCCCTGCCACTCCAAGTACAAGGGGATGTAGAGAGGGGTGAATAGGCAGAGCCATGGCTTCACCCATCCTCACTGGCTAGAGTAGCTGGCCAGCAATGAGAGGGGGAAGGAAGCTGCATCCTTTCAAAGGCTACAGCAATTTACATCCCCTCAGGAGCAAAAGGGCAGCAGGGGGTTTTCCCAGGCTGCTGCTGGGGCAGAGTAGTTACACACCACCCTTTAATCAGGGCTGAGCCATTAGACTCAGCCCAAACTCTTATATAAAATGTTGGTTTGATACTGACTTTTTACATCAAGTGTTATCACTTTGTTGCTATCAAGAAAATCATGCTCTTAATACAGTATGGTTAGTTTATCCACGTGATGCACATGCACACAGACCCTCACATTCTGAGGCACCATTTTATATACATTTACTTTTGCAGGTGAGACAAAAATGTCCATGAAATGGTTGCAAATTAAATCCCTGTCCTTTAATCACACAATTGATAGAAGGGAAATGCTTACACAAATGCCTGGCACGTGGCAAGGGTTTTAGCAAGCATGCAGCTGCTGAGAACATTCAGATCTGAGCATTTATAGGATACGTGCGATGTCTAAAGGGAAGTATTTTTTCTTCAAGAAGATTTAAAGAAACTGATTGGATTGTGCATCATTCAATATTTTGACAAGGAATTGGCACAGAAATAGACTTATCAACATGCCAAAAAGTCAAGAAAGAGAACCTACTTGTATTTAATGCCAATTATCCTCTCTGTCAGAGAACACCCACAAGAAGGAGGGTAACAAATAATGAATAACACTCTTCTAATATGAATTTTCAGATGTATCTTCATTTGAGCTAAAATTCATGAAAGTTTTGAGATCCATCGACACTTTCATGAGTGACAGTTTCTGTCTGAATACTCACAAACAATGAATGACATCACCCCAGGAATCCCACTGAATCATACACAGTGCTTTTATTCACAGCATATTTGTGAATCAGTTTTATTTAACCAGCTCCAGACTAATGCGAACAAACCCTAAACATATTGTGTATCCCTGTCCTGAGTAGTTCTTACTGACCTGTGCCAGATTTGGGAGAGGTCTGTCCCTTTTTTACTCTTTGGCCACACATATGTAGCTTGTCACACCAATAAAGTTTCATAGACTTGACCTGACAGAGCCTACTAACTGTATCCATTTATTTGGCATATCATTGCTTTTCCAACTACGATTCAGTATATTTGTGAGGTGAAATCAAGAGGAATCTCACCGTATTGTGTGAGCACAGGGGAGTGGAGTATCTGTCCTGCAGAAGCAGTAATGACCCCTGAGCTGCCACAGCAGAAGAATAAGCTTAGTTGTTTTATAGACAAGTAGTTTTAACTAATCAGTGGTCTGGTGTCTTTGGTCTGCAGAGAGTATTTATTTGCTCTCAGTGGAGGCAAAATCTCCTGGCTGATTCAGTATGATAGGAATCAAGGAAATGTTAAGCTACTGTCCTGAATGTACGTGTCTCTTGACAAGAGATTTCAGGCTACTCACATATATATCATAGAATCATTCTAATGGGATGAATAATTCAGCATCTCTCCCCTGCCTGTGTGCACAGAGGTTTCTTATTACATGTTCTATCTGTATATTGTAGTTTCTTAAAGAAAGTGTTTTTATTAAAAAAACACAGTTGAGCTGTAAGGGTTTGCTTGAATTTCCCATCTCATCTAGCATCACACTAGTCTTCTGGTGCCATGACAGTATGTAATAATTCTGCCCCTCTTGCACATGTAACATAGAGGGGCAGGGAGATGTTGTTAGATGTTTGGCTGTGTGTGTTCCCTCTGTATGCCATCCCAGCTCTGCGCAGACAGCTGGCCCAGAAGACCTCGAGCGAACTGCCCAATGACCACAAGATCCATTAAGATACGAAGGCACCCGGCCAGGTTTATTGTCAACAAAATACAGTAATAGCACCCGGCAGACCCTACAGGGATACTAAGACATGTATGCCTGTGACAATGGATGCAGCTCAGTGAATGGTGGGACTTTCCATTCCCCCCTAAGCTTGCCAAAGACACTCCCTTTGAGACTCCATTTTTTACACCAATACACCAACTGACATAGTTAGTTACTGCCCCCTGACATGGGTTGTTACCACCCATTACCTTGTACATGTTGGTTTGATCGAAACATCTCTATTCATCACACTGTCATCCTGACCTCATCTTTAGGAGGGGTCAGTGTGTTCTCGTTACCTTTGGGGAATGTGTTGGTATCGAGGTGTTCTGGTACCACCCTTCTGGAATGTGTTTGCATGAGTGCTCTGTGCCTAGCACCTCTTAGGAATGTGTGTTTTTGCAATATCCATCCTGTTCTTGCCAGATTCTGTGAGCAGGGCCTGCCTCTTGCTCACAACCTGACTTTGCTTTATATCGGCAAAGCTTTGACCACTACTTTAGCCCAGGCCTTAGGCCTCAGACCAGGCCTCTGATACTAGGGCTTATGTTTCAGGCCCTCTTCCTACTGCAGGAGACACTGTGGTACCATGGTGAAGTAGTATCAGGGATCCACCACATGTACTCTTCTGTGGGGATGTTTCACCTGACTACCATGATAATAGCACTCAACAATAGTGTTGCATGTGTGAGTCAACACTGAGGTGTTACTTGGATGGATATGAAAACAATTTAATGTGTTTTCAGCTTCACGTTGTTATTAGCAGTGTTGTTACGGTAGAACCTAGAGGCCTTAGCTGAGATCAGGACAGCATTGTGCTAGATGCTGTAAAACACACACAAAGAATTGGTCCCTGCCTTGAAGAGCTTACACGCTAAATAGAGAAGAAACAGGCACAGAGATGTGAAAGGATCAAGGTCACCTGGCAGAGCTAAGCACTGAACTCAAGTTTCCTAAATCTTAGTCTGCTGCTCAATCCACTAGACCATGCTGCCTCTCTAACAAAAACAGCATAAGGTCTTCCCTACCAGTGTTTGCTGCAATGCTGGCCCAGTAAGGAATTAAGTTGTTTCAGTGGATTTAATTACTGTTACCAGAGGTTCTGTTTACTTTCTCAGCAGCATTACAAACGTGGCATGAATAATGCACCTGTAGTAAGAAATGTTGTTATCTTAATGTTAACAGTCTTGAACAGGCAGTTATTCTTTTATAAGTGGATACATCATTATTTTAGAAAAACGGCCTTGCAATGCTTCAAGTAATAAACATCAAGCAGCATCTCAGTGGGCGGTCAGTGCTTGGTGCAAGTTCCTATCTGCATTATGTTCACTGATGAGACAGTCAAATACTACTGGTCTCTGTCATCTGTAAACATCCAAGCCAAGGGCAAAGCAACATCCCCTGAGCATTCATGCAGTGGAGTGCAGCAAAACAGAACAAACAAGCTGCATGGAACTCTAACAGCAATAACAAGGATTTAATAAATTAGCGGAGTCTGTCTGTGGGAAGGTGAGAAGAGGTGCCTGGGTTTTCTTTGAGTTGTAATTTTTTCGCTGGTGGAATTTCTGACATTCTCAAATCTTGGTGATGACAAAGCACTGCAGAACGCCCGTCCTCTAGCCCCCTGCAAATCATGACTCTACATGACACTATCAGGTAGCGGCATTCAGTATAGCATTATCCTTTGAACTTTTCTGATTTGATTTGTCCAGCTAGCTGTAGCAAGTGTAGCACATATAAAATCCTATGGGTCAGATACTGTGTTGCCTTGTATCTTGTGTCGTCAGTTACACCAGTGTGAAGGGGCTGTAAAATGCTACTAAATCAGAACGGTAATAATTTTAATTCAATTTGCACTCCTTTTAACGACTAAACAAAGTGCAGGGTAATGGACAATGAAGCCCTATGAGATTGTAACGTTAATGGTTAGATTCTGGGCTGCACTTCCTAGAGAAATAGCACAGAACTGGCAGATGAGGGTGAGGGAGGACTGTTGTGCAGTCCCACCCCTGACATACCCTCCCCAGCCCCCGCCACAGCCAGGGCCGGCTCCAGGCACCAGCTGAGCAAGCAGGTGCTTGGGGCGGCCAAGAGGAAGGGGCGGCACGTTGGGCTCTTCGGTGGCAATTTGGCGGAGGGTCCCTGTCCCTCTCGGAGGGAAGGACCTGCCGCCGAATTGCCGCCGAAGAAGAAAGCGGCGCAGTGAAGCTGCCGCCGATCGCGATTGCGATCGCAGCTTTTTTTTCTTTTTTTTTCCGCTTGGGGCGGCAAAAACCCTGGAGCTGGCCCTGGCCACAGCATATCCTCTATACAAGAGCTTCCGAGGGAGTCCTGGGAGGGCATCCTTATGGATGTTCTCCACACTGCCTGTGTAACTCTGACAGACGTTGGTCATCATCAAACCTGGGACCTCTGAAGCTTAGTGCATGAACTTCTACTGCATGAGCTAAAAGCCACATGGCTCTTAGCCAAGGCTGGCACAGACTCCTCAGTCTCTAAGTCAGCGGTCACCAACTGGTCGATCCTAGAGACTCTCCCAGTCGATGGTGATCTCCGCCGGTGCTAGGGTGACCAGATGAGAGACATGAAATATCGGGACACGGGGGGGTGGAGGGGTCATCAGTGGAGCACACAAAAAAAAAAAAGGACCGCCGGCGGCGGAGAAAAAAAAAAAAAAAAAGAGCCACCGGAACATAGGAAAAATTGGTGGGGGCTGAGCACCCACCGGCAGCTCAATGCCCCGCCCCCCACACCAGCTCACCTCCGCCTCCCCTGGGCCAGCTGCCGCGTCCTGCTTCTCCCCCCTCCCTCCCAGCACTTGCGCCGCCATACAGCTGATTCGCGCAAGCCTTGGAGGGAGGGGGAGGAGGAGGAATGCGGAGTGCTTGGGGAAGAGGCGGGGCCAGGGCGGGGATTTGGGGAGGGATCCAATGGGGCAGGGAGGGGGGCGGAGTTGGGGCGGGACCGGGGCTGAGTTGGGGGTGGGAGGGCACAAGCCCCCTCCGCCTGAGCGCCGGAGTGCAAAATATCCGGACAATTCACGTCCCGACCGAAATCGGTCGGGACATGGGACAAACAAGTAAATATTGGGACAGTCCCGATAAAATTGGGATGTCTGGTCATCCTAGGCGGTGCAGCAGGGCTGCCACTATGGGAGGCTCCCTGCCTGCCATGGCCCCATGCCGCTACCGGAAACAGCCAGTTTCACCCAGCGGGAGGGGCTGCATCCCAACCCCCATCCCTGAGCCCCCTCCCAGAGCCAGCACCCCATATCCTCTCCTGCACCCCAAGCCCCTGCCCCAGTCCTGACCCCCTCTTAGAGCCAGCACCCCAGACCGCCTCCTGCACCCCAAGCCCCTGCCCCAGTCCTGACCCCTCTCCCAGAGCCAGCACCCAGTACCCCCTCCTGCACCCCAATACTCTGCCCCAGCCCGGAGCCCCCTCCTGCACCCAAACTCACTCTCAGAGCTTGCACCCCTCACTCCCTCCTGCACCCCAGCCCCCTGCCCCAGGCTCAACCCGGAGCCCCCTCGCATACTGCAAAGCCCTTGGCCCCAGCCCAGAGCCCAGAGCCCATACCCCCTCCCACACCCCAACCCCCTACCCCAGACCGGTGAAAGTGAGTGAGGGTGCGGGAGACCAATCGATGGGGAGGGGAATGGAATGAGCGGGGTGGGGCTTCAGGGAAGGGGCAGGGCCTCAGGGGCGGGGCCACAGGGTAGATCCTGCATTGCCCTTAAATTCAAAAAGTGATCTTGGGTGTAAAAAGGTTGAAGACCACTGCTCTAGGTGGTCTAGGTGCCACTAGAGGGGGACAGAGAGGCCGAAAGGGTGCAGAGAGTGAGTGAGGATCTTGCCATAAGAAAATTTTGAAGTCCAAGGAAAATAAGGTTTATAACACATATTAAATTTGTTTTAAAAACTCCTATAATCAATTTTGGTGAAGAGACCACTCAGAGCACAAGACAATACTGCTTTGTTCAGCTATGTAACAGAGTGAGTGGGGAACACACTAACTGAACAGGAAGTGAGGGAAGGATGGACTATGGATCCAACCTATAATACTGTGAGTAACCCAGTTAACCCCTTGAGGATCAGTTCACTACATCAGTGATCTACCATTTCAGGATCATTTCATCATTTTTATTTTGGGGTTTCAAAAGCAAATGTGTAACCTTTTCCATGCCCCTTTCTTTATCCCATTGTGAATCTGATATAGTGACTGGAGATCAAAAAATAAAGTGTCTATTTTTATTCTCATGGCTCAGGACAAAAATTATATTCTTGAACACAGCTTAACCAAACACCATTATTTCAGTTTTGAGCTATTCCAGTCATTTACCCGCTATGGTATGTTCATAGTTTATGGAAAAATGAGTTTAGCTTTTAACTTATCCTAATTCATTAAAGCTAAGCAGCAATTTTTTCTTAGCTAATAAAGTAAACGCCTAAGTCTGCATCCCTTTCCTTCATGTTATAAGCCCTGATAAGAACAATAAATCAGATGTAAGGAGGAACTTGTTAATTAAGTATTCTTCCTACAGCCTACTGATTGCCCCATTAAGTCATGGGACTCCTACAGATTTTTTTTCCTTTGTGAACAATGCCTGTTCAAAAATTTCCCAAAGCTAATGTTTGGAGGAAACAAAAACTCAGATCTTATCTTTCAGCTCTTCCTGCAGTCAAATCTCCAATATTTTTTCATTTGTTTGAGCATGTTTTTCTTGTAAATCAAGAAGGTCATCTTTTGTTTTGTTATGTAAACTTAAATAAAACTAGAATAAATATATAAGCAACTGTGTAATACTGGACTGTAGTCACTTGGGAGTTCTTCTGGCATTATAAACCATAGGATCAGGGCTCAAATAGTTTTGTTACTAGCCAGAATTCCAAGACAGAATTTCCTTCCATTACACCATTCCCTAGCTGCTATTTCTTGTTTAGAATGTAGATTTTGAATGTTTCTGTTTCAAACATTATGGGCTAGATTGCACTTTACTTATTATTACCATAGGGTCTACAGACCCAAATCAGTTCTGAGGGCCTCTGTCCTAGGAGCTGTACAAACACAGAGTGAGAAACAGTCTCTGCCCCAAAGAGCTTACAGTCTAAATAGACTTGATTTATAGGGCCATACGCTGCCCTTGATCCTTACATAGAACTCTCATTGACATCCATGGAAATTGTAGGTACATAACAAAGGCAACCCATATGACCCACAAATTAAACTGTGTGTCCTTCAGATATTCTTAAGGAGTACTTTGTGAGCCTTATTCTTTGATTAACGAAAAACAAAGAATATATATTTCTATATTGTTTCCTCAGGAGTCCAAGTACTCCCCACCACAACTTATGGGATGAAATCCCACTGAAGTCAATGGGAGTTTTGTCATTGACTTCAATGTTGCTAAGATTGCAGCCCTGTACTTTGTGTTCCATTCCAGCACAAGTGCAGCAAGTACTTTATGTGAACTAAAAATGCTGATGAAAAGCTGTTAATTTATAATGCAACTAATCACTTTTAAAATCTGTTTTCCAATTTGAATATGCCAAGGTTTGATCCACTAATGGACCACAATGCCTGTGTGTGTTAATAAAGATATATCTAAAATTACAGCACTGCCAGTTTTTTCCAACCACAGTGATTGACATGTTATATGTACTAGAATAGAATAGAATAGAATAGACTAGAATAGAATGTGTATACTTTAAATACAGACACTTCAAGAAAAAAATACAAGATCACTTATCCACACTAGCTCGCGCTCAAAAAACAATAGAAGAAAAACAGAATGTTTCTCATCGACATAAAGATATATGGTGAGCAACGTTTTCAAAACTCCTTCAGAAAAATATACATTCATAATTAAATTGGAGGCACAAATGAGTTATTGCTTTTATTGCTTCTGAATTATGGATGATTTTATGAATTTGTATCATGAAACTTCTGTCATGTAAAGCCTATATGTATGTGGCTCCACCCTGAGTTAGCTGGATTGTGCCATGTCTCTGCCAGGCCAGGGACAATGGTGAGTGATCTGCGAGCAGTAAAGTAAAACACCTTGGGACAATGGGTCTGCTATAGCTGGGAGAAAAAAGATCTCCTCTTATTCAAAGGGGTGGGGGGAGGAAGGGGAGTTGGGAATGTAATGGAAAGTTACCAGGGCAGAACAAATAAATAGACTGGGGGGCTGGAACTGGGGAAAGTGCCATTTTGTTCCGGATTAGGATGAGAAAGGCTACTGCAGGGGCATAGTAGGAATTGGGGTGGAGGGCACTGCCTGCCTGACAGAACACAGATGGTCCCCCAAGGACTCCCAAGGGAAGGGTGAGCTGGTGAGGAACATTGCATTTAGGAAGTTTTATTGTTTGTATGATCTGTGCTCTCCAATGCTTTACATGATATAATACCATAAAGATATTGTGTGTTTTGACTGCTTCACAATTACTGCATGCCCCTAACTAAGAGAGTTCATCTGTACACCAGAAGCTTCACACCTATTGGGTGGAATTCTGGAAAAGGGGTGTGTTTGAGTAATGGGCAGTCCGAGCTGTCAGTGCCGTACCCAAGGGGGCTAGGTGTCTGGACAGCAGGTTCCAACACTCAGGGTGAGGGAGGTGCCAGATAGGCCTATTCCGGGAGGGTGTCCCTAGGACCCCCATGATTGGGGCAGTCGCTAGACACCATTCAGGCTCTAGAAGCTTGAAACATGCTGAGGATCCAGCGCACAGATGCTTGGATTCCCAGTCCTAGTGGGTGGCCAGGAAGGGGCACTGGATAGGATCTGTGACACCAACGTGTAAGAATTTAGGCCAGCTCTGCCCCGCAGGTGTAACTATGCCATTCAGAGGTGTGAAAAGACCACACGCCTGAGCGACGCAGTTATACTGACCTAGCCCCGGTGTAGAGAGCGCTGTGTTGACTGGAAGACTTCCCCGTCGACGTAGCTACCGCCTCTCACGGAGGTGGGTTAACTACGCCGATGGAGAAACTCTCCCGTCGGAGTAGTGCATCTTCACTGAACCACTAGCGCAGCGCAGGGATGCAGCTGCACCACTACAGCATTTTCAGTGTAGACCCTCCCTTAGATTCCCACCTCTCATTCAGTTCCAGGAATAGGAAATTTATGAGTGAATTTTGCAGGGGTAAAATGCACCCACATAAAGAGAGAGGTTGGGCACCAGCCCTTAAAAATTTATCCTTTATATTTAAAAAAAATGGTCCCAGTAAGAAATAGAAGTAGCAAAACCAAAAATATGGAGTAGTAGAGCCTGTGTCCTTAGGAACAATTTGTGTTTTGACCTTCCATGTGCTGCACAGATAACATGGAGATGGACCCATTGCAATGGGAAGAGTGAGATTTAAACCAAATGTGGCCAAATAGTGGCCGCTGGATAGATTAGCGCAGCAGTGCAGGGACGTAAGGGGGCAAGAGGAGCTACCCCCTTATTGCCTTGTGTCAGCTTCCTACATCCTAGGTAACAGCACAGGCAGGGAAGCAGGCTCTGCAGAGCTGCTACATCCCCTCCCTGAACAGGTTGGTGAGGAATGGCTGGAGCTTCCTTGGATCTGCCCACACAATACGTCTGGTGGTGTAGTTTTGCTTTCACATTGGACAGTGTACGCTCTACCATTTGTAGACCCAGAGCAGTGAACCCACAGAAACCGGGGTGAAATCCTGGCTCTCCAAAGAGGTCAATTGCAAAACTCCCATTGACCTCAGTGGAGTCAGGATTTCAACCCATTAGAGACAGTGAGACTCCTTGAGGCATCTTCGCCCCACTAGCCCACTCCAGGGGCAGTGTGTTGCCCTGTATGCTGGGCAGATGGTAATGGCATGATCTAACCCTTGCACCCCCTGGCTTGAGGTAGTTTCCATCATATATAGGATTTACAGTTTTGTTCAATGGCTTTCAGCACTCCCGCTATACGTTGTTCCAATGCCACTGCTTAGGAGTAAATCAATCCAACATTGTACCCTGGCCAACCTTTGTTCTTTTCTTCCTTTCTTCACCTTTTTAATTCAGGTAGAAACCTCTGATGTCATGGTCCTTATAGAAATGCTGAGACCCACAACAAGAGCAGATGTTGCAAGGCCCCATTGTAAGGGAGTGTTGCTGTGTTCTGTAGCAACAACCTGGGGAAATAATCCTGGTGCTGTTTTGGAGAGCTCCCAGCAGCAAATTAAAACTCCTGTGTTTTGTATCACTGCTTGTTGAACAGTGCTGGAAACATCTGATACAAGGGGAAGCTTATTCTCTGATTAAAATGACACCTTACTAGCATTATTGCAAGCATAGAAAAAAGAATAGAAACTGCCTCTCCTGTCAGAAATGGGCACCCAAAACATTTGACCCAGCAATCATATCTGTGAGGATGGCGCACTGTAAAGTAAGAAAGAAAGCCACAGTGTAATGAAAATGAACACTTTTCTAAATCTTCTGAAATGCCAATTCTAATTTGCTATTTATTGAGCAGTTATAGCTCTTTTAGGATGCAAACTTCTCCTTTCAGGTTTACAATGTAGTTGTTCTCCATGGAACATGCAGCTGTCTTCTGCCTCTCACAGAAGCTCTCGCGTTCCCATTTTTGCCATTAATTCTATTCCCTTTTCAATGTGCAGTGATTTATAAAACCATAAAATAATCATTTTCAGAGTAACAGTCAAGGATAGCCAGGCAGAAAGAAGCAGACTGAGCAGATCACTAGTGTAAAAAAGAATTTAAATATTTCTGCATTAATTTGTGCCTTTGAGAGTTTCCGGCTAAAGCCACAGGCCTAATTGCCTATGCAGATCAGGCTTTTAAAGTAAAAGCAAGCTGTTTAACTATATTTTTAAGATCAGCTTATCATTTTGAAAAAATGATTTCTGAAAATTAAGGGCCAAAATTATGAAGTCCTGGGTAGTGGAAGGGAGTCCCTTAAGGGACTAAGCAATGTGGTTGGAAGCATTACGATTCCAGAGAGCTGAGGGAACACAGAAGAAATGTCTTTTGCTATAGCTTGCCTTCCTTCCTATCCTGCCATTGCTTGCTGGCAAACAACAGAGGTGGGGCTGTCTCCTAGGTAACTCTCGCTCTTTACACTCGCCCACATTTGCAGCCAAATTATGGCTGCCTCCTCTGTAGGTGTAAGTATGGTCTCCCTGAACCCACTTCTGCCTCCAGCATACCGCCATAGGGCCCGCCGTAATCTGGCCATAAAATGGTTCTGAAACCTTCCGTCAACTATCGGGTTATGCACAGTAAACATTTCATAAAACCCTGCATAACATTTTGCCTGCAAGCAGAACTAGAGAACAATAAAAAACCTGTCAGTTTTATATGGATGGAAAAATTCACAGTTTTACTTACTGGGCATTAGGCACAGAATACATAGGCTTTGGTTACACAATTACTCCAGAGTATTTTGACAGTAGCATAGGCTGTGGGAAGGGTCAAAATACACACATGCATTGGGTAACTTGGAGAGAGCTGGTGAGTTTATATTAGGTTAAACATCTGGATCCGGTAACTTAACAATGCCCAGTGGGGTACAATATTTTTGCAGGACCATGGTGATGTTAGCAATAGTCAAGTGAGTTGGGTAGTCTGGAAACTGCAAATACTTTGGGTTTTTTGGCGGTATACAGCTGGCTCAGGTAGCTGAGTGGTTTTCAGGTTGGTATTTTAGTAGTACCCAGTCCAGTTTGGCAGTAAGACAGTAGCCAGAGATTTTTTTACACTGATACTCCGATATCAAGATGATTATTATTATTTGTAGAGACCCAGTCATTGAGCAGGACCCACTTGTTCTTGGGGCTGTACAAACTCACAACAACAACAAAAATGGTCCATGACCCAAAGAACTTACCATCTAAGTAATGATGTGTGTGTATAAGACCCTGAACAGAACAAAATGTCCTTAGGTATTGTGACTGTGCCAGGAGAATTAAGTCACTTCATCCAAGATCAGCTGTTTTTCAGAATTCACAAGGGTTATATAAAGCATAAAAGACACAGTTGAAACTCTGCACGATCTTTATTTATATTTTATTATAATAGCTTGTCAACTATTTCAACTAGAAAGGATGATCCAAACAAGAAAAAGAAATTTTTGCTAATCAAGAGCACAGAAACAATCAGTGACCTTACAAGAGACAGGTGTTGTAATTCACAGATGTCAAAGCTGAACAGGAAAGAGGCAGAGGTGGCAACATGTAATGAAGACTGAAAGATCTTTTTGTTTCAGAGAGGAGCACATTTGACATCAATTTAAAGAAAATGATAGCAGTCTATTAAATGCTGATAAAACAAGATACAAGGGAAAATGTATCTAAATAAAAAATAATGTCCAGGAGGTTTAAAGCTGCAGAATATAAGCAAAAATCAGGCAGTTGAACAGTAGACAATAGAAAATCCTGAATTAAATTAATGACAGGAGCAAATAAATACTCATGAGAAAAGAACATGATGTATTTCAAATAGTAGATCATCTCAGCCAGAAGTCAGGTTTAGGATAGAGTAGAGAAAAGCAGAGCTATTCTGCTGATTCACACTTGCTGGCAGAACAGGAGAATTTTATTAGCTCTACTCTGAAGCATAAAAAAGCCAAAGTCTTTCTCTGAGGACAAGAAAGAGGAGAGATAGGTACAGGAGACCTTCCAGGGAGAAAAATCTGATCAGCCCATTGAGAAGAGCGACAGTAAAGGTTTGTAAATGAAGTCCTATTTTGGGGCTTTAATTGCTTTAATTAAAAATAAAAGTAAGTCACAGGAAGGGAGTGAATTTGGACAGTAACGTGTGTGTGTGTGAGAGAGAGAGAGAGAGAGAGAGGTATGCTGGTAGTGGATTAAGGAATCCATCCAATTATAATGACATATCTTAAATGAGCTGTTTTGCTGGCAGACCAGGTGCCAGTTCATGCCAAGGCCCCAGGCTTCACTGAACACTGACAAATACATAGCTGGAAACCAGTCTGATTCACCCGTCTGTGAATATTGTTAAAAGATATCAGAGTTATAAGAATGTGGTTCGTGTCTAGACTTGATGAAATGCTTGTAGGATGCTGCATGTATTGATCTCCCTTATAACATCTGTAGCTCATGGTATAAGTTACATTGGGTGTTTGCATTGTAATCCTCTGTAATTCTGTAACTCTCCAAACAGGAAGGAAGCATTAGTTAGTGTAAAGTGCTGGTCCTGCAGAGAAGAGGGTCCATTGAAACCAAATGAGCTATTGTGTAACATCAAAGGACAGTGACTTTGTTGATTGCCCTCCCCACTCACATGAAGAGAAGACAGGGACCGACTCTTGTTCTGTCAGTTTGAACTCTGGGGAGAGGGAGATAAAAATCTCTGACAAGGAGAAACTGGATCTTTATGTTGTCTGGACTCTGAGGGCAAAGATTCCTAAAGATAAGCAAGAGATTCACCAAGCTGCTTGGTTTGGATTACCCCTAAAGTGCATAAAAGCATGCTTATTACAGAGCTTTTATTACCTTTTGAACTTCAGATTGTACCTCATTTGTGTGTGTGTGTGTGTTTACCTGCTTTAACCTTGGAAATAATTCTATTATTTCCTTTTCCTAGTTAATAAACCTTTAGTTAGTTTGTTACAGGATGGGCTAGTTGTCTTTGGTTTGAGCTCTGAGTACAATTGACCTGGGTTAAATGACTGGTCCTTTGGGAATGGGAGTGACCTGAATATTATTGTAATTTTTGGTGTAAAGAGACCATCTATCACAAAGTCAAGCTTGCTTGGGTGGCAAGATAGACTGGAATGCCCAAGAGGACTGGCTGTGACTCCATGTCAAGGCTGTTACATTGTTTGTGGAGTTCACACTTGCTATTTAGTTGGTAAAATTTCATTGTAGAACATACAACCAGTTAGGGGATTTTGTCCTCCTGCTTCACAGTCTGCCCTGAGGTTGGCCCTCATGGTCGTGAGCCACTCCAGACAGCGTGACATGAGCTATGTATGGAATCAAATACTGAGTCCAACCACCCCAACCTACAGGAAAGTTTAATTTGGGATCAGGATTTCAAATCCCAGTGTGGGAGAGTTCAGCTCCCCCCTCCACCCTCCCCCTTCATCACTATAGAGATATAAAGCCCAGATCCGGCGTTTTGGCTGAGGCTTATCTCTAGTTTACAGGCCAGATCCCCAATGCGTGTAAACTGGTTTAGTGCCATTCAAGTTCATGTAGCAATGCTGATTTACACCAGCCGATGATCATAATGCTTTTGATTTCAAGAACATGAACAGTGTATATAAAGCACAAGCAAAGGCAATAGAGAGGTTTATGCGGAGGACCAATAGAGTGAGGTTTAATGTTGGGCAAAGCAAACCTTCAAGGATTCATTTCACAATGGGTTTCACACATAGCAGGGGCAATTTGGTTCACAGGGGATAGGGTGACCAGATGTCCCGGTTTTATAGGGACAGTCCTGATTTTGGGGTCTTTTTCTTATATAGGCTCATATTACCCCCCAACCCCATCCCAATTTTTTACACTTGCTGTCTGGTGACCCTACCAGGGGGTAGCATCTTCAATTCATTGGAACCTTAAAAGGGCACTGCCCACAGCTGGCCCTGTCCTATCTCTTCAGTAAGTCACAGGACTGTCTTCTTGTCTTAGGCAGGGGGGCTGGAACAATTGGTATAGTGGGGGTGCTGAGAGCCATTGAACGAAGCTGTAAGCTCTGTATATAATGGAATCCACTTCAAGGCAGGGAGTCCAGCACTCTTAGTTCCACCACCTATTTTGTAGGTGTTTTCATGAGGCATCCTTGGGCTTGTTGGAGTCGGGAACCACCACTGGGGGTGGGTTGACTGGGGAGACTTGCTGTGAGAAGGGAGAGTCACTCATAGCTTTCCAGCAGTGCAGCTAGTATCAGCCCATTTTCTGTGACCTTTCAGGTTTATGGGAAAACGCATCACCCCACACACTCCGGGTGCTGAGTGGGTGTAGGGGACAGGTTGCAGAAGCTTGGCGAGGAGCTAAGTGGTGGACTGAGTGTGTGACTGAATGCGAGCGGAAGATGCAGGCTGTGTAGTTGAAGGCCATGCAATGAACTTTGTTCGGCAGACCCTGCCAAAATGTAGTTTAGTATAGTTCAGCATGTTTTTGTCTGTAAACGAGTTAGCTTATATAATGAGTACGATTTATGAATGAAATGAATGTAGCCAGCTGTTGACTCCATGTAACCTTGAGATAAGCGCGGGGGGATATAGCATTGCAGCGGACTCCCTTTAGTGGAGTCCTGCCTGGCCAGCTGTCCCGGACGATCAGAATCCCCCGCAGCCCCTCCGCGCGCCTCAGGGACTCCCCGCGCAGCTTGGAGTGTAAGTTCTTCCTTCAGTAAAGCCTTGCTTTTTACTCTCAGGCACTGAGTGTCATTCTTTCACCGGTATCACGGCCCCCCTTGCGGGCACAGTGGGCATGAATTTCATTGCAGTTATTCTACACAGAGTTTTGAAACAATGATGATGCTTGTGAGAATGAGCATGTGTAAATGCTAGGCAGTGTCTAAAATCTGTTGCTACCTCAGAATTCTTGGTTGTCAAGACCCTGCAAAAAAATAGCTGCTTAGATCTTCACGGTAGCCATCAGGACAGAATTCCTTCTCCAAAAGCACAAGCCTTCACCTCTTGAGCCAAGGCAGAATCTGGCTGTTAGCTGTATAAAATCTACAGCACACAGTTAATCAGCTCTGATGCCACCAACAGTGTGCATACCCACGCACAAGTCAGTTAATTATAGTATTAGTGTTGTACTTTGTATGTGGTCTTTTAAAAAATCCCAGATGTCTACTTCTGCTGTATCTTGTTTGGCAAGTTAAAATTTAACTTGTTTGGCAAGTTAAAAACAAGGCAGTTGCTTGTGTGTGTTCATGTGCTTAACACTCCTGTTTCACCAGAACCTATATTGTCAGTGAACTGCTCAACCTCTCTCGTGGGAACTGAACGTACAATTATAGTATCTTGGATATCAACCAGTAATTTCTCTGGAAAGCTAGTCATAATCTTAATCTTAATTAAAGGATGTCAAAATTAGATTGACAAAATCATGATATTTGCACTGCTTTGTATGTCTGAGCTGCCCTAATGGGTCCTGAAACTTTCATCCACTTTCATACTTGTTCTTGCTAGTTATCATGTGGCTGTTATTGCAAAATGTTTGAACATTACCTTGCAAAGTGTCAGCAAAGAAGGTTCATACATAGACATTGTTTCAGTGTGAAAATACTACTTATGAAAGAATATTTTGCAAACCTAAATGTGTTACATTCCTGGAAGATTTTTTTCTCCTTAGGTAATATATGCAAACCACTTAATTAAACTAGTAATAATGACACCTGGTTTGGAGTCAGCTCCATTTATTTTCAGTGCACCTTCAAGATGGAAAATAGCATATGGTGAATAGGTTAATGTTGCAGTTGGGGAAGCAAACATCCAGAGAACTTGTGATTTTTCCTGTGTGTTGCATTAAAATGCTGCACCAGATTTAGAATTGAAGGAGGAAAGGGAATATCTAGTGCTTGATTTTGATCTCCTTTACTGGTATAAATCAGGAGCAACTCCACTAAAGTCAATGAAGTCCCACTGATTTAAAGTGATGTGAGATCAGAATTGGGCCCCTCATGTCTAGTGTATCTGTCTATAACTATCTAAGGTTTTTATATAGCTCCTGTTACCTTGATATCCAAGTAATTCACATCAAAGAGCACAAACCTCCAGGAGACTGTGCTTCTTGTTCCATTCCTCAAGGGAAGAAGAGTGTGACTCTATGGGAGGGGGATTTGTTGTTGCTGTTGAGTGCATCCGTTCCAGGAAAAGGTTTTCCCAAAAAGATGTTTCTGGTTCTTTTACAGCTTGATCTGAACATAATCAGACCTAAGCTCACAATTAATTCCATTGCGGAGCTTACCGCAAAGTTTAGCAATCCCATTGAACAATCATCTTTTTTAGTGTAAATGGAAAAATCTGTGTGAATTCAAAGGCCTTTTGTGATGTTCTGCTAATATATTAGAACGTTACTGCTGTGGAATAACCTTGACTGCATAGAGAAGGAACTGAACCTAGAAACTGTGGTAAGGGGCATTTGAGAAATGCTCCTGATCTCCTAATTTCCCAGACACCACTCTTATCCCATCCCTCATCCTCTCCCTCTCCTCAGGCTCCCTCCCCTCATACCCCCAAGTGTGCCTTGGGGGTATGTCTAGACAGCAAACGCTGTGCTCTGGCTAGCATACCTGAGCTAGCTTGACTCCAGCTAGTGCAGGTAACAATAGCAGTGAAGACAGCACAGTTTGGGTTTCACAATGGGCTCACGAGCTGAGTATGTACCGAGGGTCCACTACCCGCTCTGAAGCCTGCACTGTGCTATCTTAACTGCTATTGATGCTAGCTGGATTCAAGTATTTTCCATGTAGATATACCCATTCATTTGGCCATGTTGTAGTTTTGAGAGGGAAACTAGTTTCATATTTTGTTCTGGATTTTATTAAGAGAATGAACAAGAAAATATAAAACTGAACAAATATCACTGACCAATTTACTAACTAATTTCCCGAAGCCAGATGAAAATAATAAAACAATGCAATAGACAAATCAAGGTTACAAGTGAGATTAAATTGATAAATCAACGGATAAACAATAACCTGAAATGGGTTCAACAATGGGTAAATCATCAAGTCAACACAATCAGTAATCAAATCATGAGCTCAATATAATACATAATGAACCTTACACAGTCTAACCATGGACACTTAAAAAAGCATATTTCCTTTTTCAGCCTTGAAATATTACTACACTTCTTCAAATATTACTACATTCCATTTATTGACTGAGATATTCTGTTTCCTCCCCTTCCAGCTAAACTTCTCTACTTTTAATAAAGTGATCAGGTGATCAGCAATGCAGATCCTACTTGCAGTCAGAGTAGTTAACACTGGCACCTTTAAGAAGCCAGCGTGACATTGATCTGGGGAATGATTTGGGCTGGTATCTAATTAATGTGCTCCCTTTAATATAGATTTAACCCGCTGTGGGGTTAACAGTTAAAGGGTTCACCTCACTTAGTCTATTGAGGCCATAGATTTGATTTATGACCTACAGAGAACTGTCATTGTTTCTAGGCCACTTACATGTCCACTCACTCAGAACATTCCTAAAATACCTCTTTAGGGACTCAGCAAGCAAGAAATGGGGAACTGGCCAGTTGTGACTTAAGTAAAAGGTTGCTTTTACTTTTGACCAACTATAAGGACAGGGCTGCTTTTATATCCCTGTTAATCTAAATAAAGCAAATTAAAGTACATACACACTACACCTCTACCCCAATATAACGCAACCCGATATAACACGAATTCGGATATAACACGGTAAAGCAGTGCTCCGGGGGGGGGGGGCAGGGCTGCGCACTCCGGTGGATCAAAGCAACTTTGATATAACGCGGTTTCACCTATAACGCGGTAAGATTTTTTGGCTCCTGAGGACAGTGTTATATCGGGGTACAGGTGTACGATAGGCTCATATACCTTATACAACTCCTCAGGAATGTCCACCCATTATATTCAATAGAGCTTTTAATCTTTTCCCCTCGTACTCTCCAACTCCTTTCTTTCTCATTCACCATGGACACCACCACCATCCTTCCTGTCATTCAGGCCCATAAATCTGGGCATTATCTTTGACTATGTCTTCTCTAGGTCTCCAGATCAAAGACACATTGAAATCTTCATGCTTCTTGCATAACATCTCTAAAACCCAACCTTTCTTACATGTAGTATGATAAGTAGAACTGAAGAAAGGTGGTAAGTGATCGGGGGGACCTAGTTTAGTGGCTGAGGAATACAAACTGGGGTCAGGCTGCTACCAGACAAAACACAGACCTCGCAATATGTAACAATGGCCTCTATGCATGTTCAGTACAGAGCCTTCCTACATCACTTATTGCTAATGAAACAATCCAGAGGTAAATTTCTCATCAATGCAATCATCATCAACTATTGCAGCTGACAGACCCCGGTCATCGGGATCGAACCTGGGACCTCTGGAGCTTAGTGCATGAGCCAAAAGCCAACGGGCTCTTAGCTGAGGCTGTAGAGCAGACTCATTTTACTCTCGCTCTCTAAGTGATCTCAGTGCCACTAGATGGGACAGAGCACCACACCCAGGAACTTACATACTTCCCCTAGTTGAGGAAGCGCATCCTGAGCTTCAGAGACTTCTCAGTTGAAATTCCAGATGAGCCCCCACATGTAACACCGACAGACCCTGATCATCAGTGGGCGAGATTGAACCTGGGACCTCTAGAGCTTAGTGCATGAGCCTCTACTGCATGAGCTAAAAGCCAACTGGCTCTTAGTTAAGGCTGTAGAGGAGACTCATTTAATTCTCACTCTATGTGGTCTTGGTGCCACTAGATGGGACAGAACACCACACCCAGGAGGTGTGTGGGTTACACAACATCCTTCTGGCCTGGACAAATCTCATCTTGCCCCACTTATATCCACTCAGCATACTTGAGCAAAGACGATTTTCCCAGCTCAACATTATGAGCACACCACCTCTCTGCATAGAGTCCAGGACCTCCAGATCTAAATATATGAACCTCTGCTGCTTGAGCTAAATGGTTCAGATCTCTTAGCCTAGGCTGTAGCAACCCCTTGTGTGACTAGAGGGGGACAGAGAGTCACACTGAGTAAGCATTGGTTACACCAGCACAAAGGTTACTGAAATAACAAAAGCAATCCCATATAGAAAGGAAAAATAGGTGACCAATGTTATTCTTTGTTCTAATGACAAAAAAAACCCGCAGATCAGAAATCACACACAAAGGACAATAGGGAAAGGTGGATCGAGGAGGATGCATAAGGTTGTGAAAATTAAGGTTCTCCGAATGAGGGAAGGGGAGGACAAAGTGAAGGTTTTCTACATTCATAAAGTCTTTAGCCCTGATGAGGCTAACTGTGGGGCAGCTGGGAGATGGGATAGATCATTATTTGCAAGGCAGGTTTTAGAACAGGACTGTGGATCCTTGTTAGATGTTTCATCTCAGGTTTCAGTTCAATTAACATCTGCCCCAACCAAAAATATCTGTAAATAAAGATGCCTTAGTAACCATTCTGATTGTTGATGGAAATTAAGAAGAGAGATCTGAAAGCTGCAAGGTCTCCAAATGCTATTGTATTTGAGGTGAACATAATGCTGCCACAGCAAATTACACTTCCGGGGCCTGAATCTACCCTCATTTATACTGGTGCAATTTATTAATCGTTCCATTAAAATCACCGGAGTTACATCAGCTAACGGCCCAAGTAGTAGTGGTGCAATGGTACCAGTTGAGAAAAATCCTCTCTCAAGCTGCATAGCAGCTACAAATCCCCTTCACAACTGCTTCTGCTGCCCTCAGACTCCAGTAGCCCCACATATTGCCTGTGACCCCACTCCCCACATAGGAGTACACCACTGGGCCCATCTCACACCAACCTACCCATGCACAGCCATCCAGGGTGCTTTGGTGGAACTGGATGCCACACTCAGGGTGTGTACATAAGAACATAAGAACGACCATACTGGGTCAGATCAAAGGTCCATGTAGCCCAGTATTCCATCTTCCAATAGTGGCCAATGCCAGGTGCCCCAAAGGGAATGAACAGAACAGGTAATCATCAAGTGATCCATTCCCTGTGGCTCATTCCCAGCCTCTGGCAAACAGAGGCTAGGGACACCACCCTTGCCCATCCTGGCTAATAAATTCATGGAGGATAGGTCCATCAATGGTTATCTAGTTCTTTTTTGAACCCTGTTATAGTCTTGGCCTTCACAACGTCCTCTGGCAAAGAGTTCCATAGGTTGACTGTGTGTTGTGTGAAGAAATACTTCCTTTTGTTTGTTTTAAACCTGCTGCCTATTAATCTTATTTGGTGACCCTAGTTCATTTGGTGACCCTACATCACCTGCAGCCCCTGCCCAATCCTGCCCCTTGCACACTGGATCTACAAAGATACTGCTGTCTGTGGTGCCTTCTGCACCTAAGAGAGATTTGGGGGCTCTAGCAAGGAACCACTTTAGTTCTGTACACACCCAGATAGTGCTCAATACCCTCTCTGAGATGCACTAGTTTTCACCGGAGATTGTATATTTACAAAGTTTTGCCTTGTTAGCTTAGATGAAGGGGACCCTATAGAAGATGAAAAGGTATACAGGCAAACCAGAATTGCCTATGTTTATTAGTATATCCAGTGCCCTATTCAAGTTTTGCTGTTCTATTGATTCCTTCAAAATAGGCCCTGTTGAGCCAGAAGTCATGCCTGATTTGTTTTTCTTTAATATTCAGTTTATTTGGAAAGAAATATAAGCTTTGTCAAAATGATACAGCGGGCTGTATACTTTCGTATTGTGTACTGTGACCCAAGACTGTTCAGTTCTAAAGTATCCTTGTTAAAATATATTCTATGTTGATAGTGAGTGGGCCAAGTTCTGCTCTCAGTCAAACTGGTGTAAATTTGGAGTAACTATTACTTTGAATTTACACCTTTGTAACGGGGAGCAGGGTTTGGCCTCGTGAGTCTAAAACTAACTTTTGAAAGAAGAGTAAATCTCCCAGAGTTTGAATATCTGGGGGAGAAGAGTGGAAGAACGAACCACAAATTCTACATTATTGTCTGTAATTTGCTATTTTAGCTAGCTCCACCAAAACAGCTCCCTAATGGTAGTTGCTTGAACATGGCATGAGAAAAACTTGGGAAATGGCACATTTCCCTGGTGCAATTTAACTGTCATTTGAACAAAGTGGTTATATTAGCTTTAATCTCCTCTGTAAATTTTCCCGTGTGTGTGTGTGTGTGTGTGTGTGTGTTACAGTGAAGATGTTCCTTAGACATTCTACATCTGGAAGGCTCAGATACATTTGACATGCTCCCATACAGGCTGGGAGTTTTAAATACATGTTTTAACCAATTTTTAAAGAACATGTTCAAGTTTGAAATTTTAGACATACAGGGCCAGATTCTCCAGCCTGCCAAGGCTATTTTGTGTCAGTTATGGTTATGCAGCGCAAATCAGCCTTAAAATGGCCAGAGGCAGGTGATGAAGAATGCGCTTGGTGAGGGGAACTGTCTACTAGCGTTCATCTCCTATACCAGCTGCACCGCATCCCCAGCATAAGGAGAGGGAAGGGAATGACAGGGCATTTGATTGGTAAGGCATGGATGGGATGGGCATATAATTTGCTTCACTGACAAGAAATTCGTGGGACACTGGAACATTATATGAAAATCTGGGACATCTAGTCACTTTAAAGATAGACGTAGGAAAAGGGAGCAGTTGGGATTTGGAATAGAATAGTGTCTGTGAGATTTGCAATAGTGCATTTGAATTTTTTAAGTCTTTGGCCATGTTTTTGTATCAACATTCAGATGTGTCTGATGTAGAAAACATGAGGGTATTTGAGATCTGGTGCTTATACTCCACAGGTCTTTTCAAATGGAACACAGCTTGCCAATAGCAAGCTCTTCTTCTTTTAAAAGTAAGAGTTTAGTGGATGTAGGGTTGTCAAATTTCTTATTGCAGAAAACCAAATTCCCTTGCCCCGCTCCCTGCGCCACCCCTTTCCTGAGGCCCTGCCCCTACTCTGCCCCTTCTCCAAGGCTCCATACCCACTCATTCCATCCCCCCCTCTCTCCCTCCCTCCCTCGCTCATTTTCACTGGGTTGGGGCTGGGTGACGACAGGTGGTAGGTGCAGGAGCGGGTGCGGGGTGCAGGCTCAGAGTTGTTTCTGAGGCTGTGGATGGCATTGCATTCTGTATGGCTCAGGTTATGGGGCAAGTAATGCTGTTTGTTCACAATTTCAGCCTGTGCACATCTGCGGAAGCACTCTATGTAGAAGTCCAGTCTGTCGTTTCGACCATCAGGAGGAGTCCATGCAGAATTCTTCTTCTTGTAGTGTTGGTAGAAGGGTTCCTGTGGGTCAGTGCACTTTTCAGTGGTGTGTTGAAAATATTCCTTGAGTCGGAGACGATGAAAGTAGGCTTCCAGATCACCACAGAACTGTATCATGTTCGTGGGAGTGGTGGGGCAGAAAGAGAGTCCCCGAGATAGCCCAGCGGAAGAGTCTGTCCTAAGTGTGTGGTTGGATAGATTAACAATATTGTTGGGTGAGTTGAGGGTACCACTGTTGTAGCCCCCTGTGTCATGTAGGAGTTTAGATAGTTTACTGTCCTTTTTCCTCTGTAGAGAAGTGAAGTGTGCGTTGTAAATGGCTTGTCTCATTTTTGTAAAGTCCAGCCACGTGGAAGTTTGTGTGGGCGGTTGGTTTTGTCTGAGAGTCTCCAGTTTTGAGAGCTCATTCTTGATCTTCTCCTATCTGTGTACAGAATGCTGATCAGGTGGTTCCTCAGTTTCTTTGAGAGTGTGTGGCACAGTCTCTCACCATAGTCAGTGTAGTATGTCGATTGCAATGGATTTTTTACCTTCAGTCCATTTTGTATGATGTCCATTTGTTTGCACTTGGAGAGGAAGATGACGTCTGTCTGTATCTGTGTGAGTTTTTTGTGGAGGTTGATGGATTTCCACTCCTTATGGCTAAATTTAGTGCCTAGCATGGTGTCAAGTATTAGGGGTAGCACCTTGTTATCTACCTTGTTTTAGCAGATTGCACCTGCAGTGAAACTCCACCAGAGAGATGTTCCTGATATAATTATCTCCTGCCACAGTCTGATCAGAGTAGAGTTCATCACTGGGTCAAGGCTCTGGAGTTTAAGATAAGATCCATACAATGATAAATTATTTGTGTGTCTAATGCATTGCAAAATGTAAAAGAAAGTTAATTGCAGAGGCAGTTTTTATTATTCTCGAGAGTCAAGACTGTAACTTGTCATCCTCACTATGAGTCAAATGCCAAATTACAGCTGAAATCCGGTTCTTTACTCTTTACTACTAGCGTAGAAGTCAGTTTTACCCATTGGCTTTTTATTTGTTTCAAAGTTTGCTTTTATTTTCCAGTATTGCAAATACAAAAGATTATGTCATTGCTATATACAGTTCACAGATATAAGCGTGTATAAAAACGATACCATTATCATAAACATTATATTGTGCGTATATTATACACAGTGCTGGTAGCCCTGCCTATTATTAAAGTTGCCTGACACTTCCCGTTTCAAGACAGTGTTTTCAATTGCTTATAACTGTGCCAAATTTGAAGCATTTGTGCTGAAATTTTACATGCTAGATCTCTACCTCAGGCTGAATTTTTTGGGGGGGATTTCTGCCAAAAGCAGTTCAGCCATTTCTGAGAATGTTGGGATAAATATGTTGTTTTGCCAATGTTAAAAACTTTAGGCAAACTTTTTCTGGAAAGATTCTAGTTCCCCCATTCTTTGGTACAGGGACATGACCTTTGGCAGGGAGGTTGTCTTTATGTCTCAAATGTGCCTTTTGCCACCCCCTGAAAATCCACCTACACTTGGCCAAGTATAAGCCTTTGCAAAAATTTTATTTTCCATACACCAGTATTTTAGCAACTAAATTCACTGAAGAGTCCAGGTGCACTGGGCATGCTTCAACCTAGGACTGAACAAAACTTTACCTGCAGCTGCACTGTTGTTGCAATTGTGGCTGTGCCAAAGTCCAGGCCTGTCTCTCCCATACTCTCAGTCAGGGGCGGCTCCAGGCACCAGAGCACCAAGCGCGTGTCTTCGGCGGCAATTCGGCAGCAGGTATGCCGAAGCCGCGGGACCGGCGGACCTCCCTCAGGCATGCCGCCGAATCTGCGTTACCAGCGGACCTCCCGCAGGCATGCCGCCGAAGGCTGCCTCACTGCCGTGCTTGGGGCGGCAAAATACATAGAGCCGCCCCTGCTCTCAGTGACCCCCCTCCTTGGCCCAAGAAGCAAGCAGGAGGAAACTGCCTGATTTGAATGCAGAGGGAACAAGAGTCAGACCAGTGGGATGGGGTGATGGGAGTAGATTGGGACAAGGGAAGGGCCGGCTCTAGGCACCATCAAAACAAGCAGGTGCTTGGGGCGGCACATTTCTAGGGGTGGCATTCTGGCGCTGGCCATCATAGGCACCGACTCCCTGGCATGGAGAAAAAGTGCCCCCACTGCCCCAGCTCACCTCCGCTCCGCCTCCGCCTGCTCCCCTGAGCGCGCCGCCGCCGCTACGCTTCTCCCCCCTCCCTCCCAGGCTTGCCGGGCACAAAACAGCTGTTTCGCACAGCAAGGCTGGAAGGGAGGGAGGAAGGAGAAGCCGAACGGCGGGACGCTCGGGGGAGGCGGCGGTGGTGGAGCGGAGGTGAGCTGGACCGGGGAACGGTTCCTCTACCCCCCCCGTTACTTCCTGCACCCCCCCCGGTTACTTCCTGCACCCCCCCCACCCTAGCTCACCTCCGCTCCGCCTGCTCCCCTGAACGCACTGCTGCTCCGCTTCTCCCCCGTCCCTCACCTGACAGGGAGGGGGAAGAAGCGGAGCGGCAGCACGCCCGGAGGAGCAGGCGGAGCGGAGGTGAGCTAGGGCGGGAGGTCGTGGGGGGGGCGCAGGAAGCAATGGGGGGGAAATGCAGCACCTCCAGTGGAGGAGGCGGGGCCGGGGATTTGGGGAAGGGGTTTGGAAGGGGCGGAGTTGGGGCGGGGCTGGGGGGCACGAAAAAAGGGGGGTTGGCCAAAAAGTTTTTTGCTTGGGGCGGCAAAAATCCTAGACCTGGCCCTGGACAAGAGGGTGGGAGATGGAAGATCAGGATTAGAAGTTGGCCAGGGACAAGAGAGAAACTGGGACTGGGAGTTGGAATGAGGAGGGAGATTGGAGGGCAGGGGTTCTGTGGAAAGAACAGTATGTGATCATGTGATTAAAGACCATATCACAATGCATATGCACAAGGGGCCCAATTAAGGTTGCACAGGCAATGTTATTTTAATGTAGTCTTGTGTATGTAATATATTTAGAGTTTAACATCCCGAAGGATTCCAAACCACTTCGCAAACTACAAACACTAAAAGATTCACTTCTCCCCTCATTGAAATACCTTTGGGATGAGATACAGCAGATTTTCAAGAGCACAAAACAACTCTAATCAACATTTTAGGACGGGGAAGTGAAGGAGAACACCATAGCAAGGTGAAACTGTAGGGGGAATTTTAATTAGGTACAATTAATCAAACTGTAATTTTGTCAGGACGCTGAGGTTAACACAACTAGTCTTTCAAAGAGTGCCATGGGATTTTTTATGGCCATTTGTGAATTCAGGATAGTATGAGATTATTTTTTCCAAATGAGGAAAAAGTATTGGGAACACACCATCTGCACTCAAGAAAGATACAGCAGTACATTCTATAACGAGTGAATATTTAAAATTGGTTACATGCAAATGTTTTAGCATTTTAAAAAATATGTAGATACATCAGGCTAAGGCTCCAATCCAGCAGTTGTTCAAAACAAATAGACCCCTGATTGGAGCAATTTAAGAAACCAGGGCCTAAAGGCCAGGGGTGTGATCTGTGAAAGTACTTAGACACCTAACTCCCATTTTTAGGCACCACTGCAATCCACAAAACTCCCACTTGGCTGCTGCCTCACCCTGGAGGCATCTAAACTCACTTGGAACCTCAGTTCCTGCCTCTGGGCATATGCACTGCCACTTCACCCTAGGCATCTGGACACCTATCTCCCACCTAAGCCCCAGAGCACTCACAAACCAGGGAAAGCAGGCATGTGGCCGCCTAAGTTACATGCGGGGCGCTATCTGGTAGGCATGTGTGATGCTGTATGATTGAAATATGACCATTTATATCCATGATATTGCCACTGTTGGACAATAGCAACAAATCTTGTACAAATTATGGCATGTAAGGTGTCAATGGAAAAGCTATGATTTGCTAAGTATGATTATCCTGGTTATATGCATGCACCATTTTTGTACCTGAAGTTATGAATATTGGCTATATACCTGTATCACCCTTGTATTTGTTCCTGGGCTAACACCCATAAGGAATAGAACCATAGAATATCAGGATTGCAAGGGACCACAGGAGGTCATCTAGTCCAGCAGGACCAATCCCCAGACAGATCTTTGCCCTAGATCCCTAAATGGTTCCCTCAAGGAGGGAACTCACAAGCCTGGGTTTAGGAGGCCAATACTTAAACCACTGAGCTATCCCTCCTGCAAGTCTAGCCAGCATGTTGTGAATGGACTATTCAAGTCGATGGCCCATCAAATACACTTCATTATCACAATGGGCCATAGAAGAAACTCATTCCTTCCACATAGCTCTTCCTGCAGAGACGGTAGCCTCCAAGGGGCCAATGGCTGCCCCTGCGAGTCAGCAAGCCATATAAAGGCATGTGACATATTCAGGTGACCCTGGACTCCATCTTGTGCCAGTAATTTTCCAGAAACTATGTTGTGAGCTTTGTTTGGGACAGGAAAATGCCAATCACATGGCAGAGGATATAAAAGACCCCTGAAACATCTCCATGTTGCCTCTTTCCTGCTCTGATTCTCTGGACTGTGGATTTACAACTAAAAGGAGCATACTAACTATGGACTGAGGACCTTCCAATATTTTGGAAGTTACCAGGGATTTTACAAGCCAGCAGTCTATTCCATCACTTCTGCAAACCTGAGATAAGAACAGTGACGTGATTGTATGTATATGATCTATTAACCATTTTTAACTCTCTTCTTCTTTTCTTTATTAATAAACCTTTAGATTTTAGTTACTAAAGGATTGGCAGCAGTATGATTATTGGGTAAGGTCTGAGTTACATATTGACCCTTTGATGAAACTGGTTTTCAGTAACCACTCATCATAAAGTCTAGTGTCTGGGTGATGAAATAAGGGCTGGAATATCTAAGGAGACTGCATTTTTGACTTCTTGTTAGCCAATGTGGTGAGACAGAAATTTACTTTTGTTACTGGCTTGGTATAATCTAATGATAGAATAACCACCAGTATGGGGTAAGTCCGCCCTATTTCTCAACAGTTTGTCCTGAATCTGACATTCTCAGCTGTGACCCACTGAGGCACAGTGACAGCATGCTCAAAAGCTGCCTACCAGATCAGGTCTCTCAAGCAAGTCCACACAAAATAGTTGGGAGGCAGGGAAGGATGCACTCTCTCCCTTATTACCTTTAGCGTAGTGGATAGGGTACTCCCCCATGATGGGGGAGGTGTTTGGTTCAAGTTCCCTGCTCGTCCTGAAGGGGAGAAGGGATTTGCTACCTCTGCCTGAATGACCTAACTACTAGCCTGTACAATATTCTGATGTGGATTTCCCTCAATCTCTGCATTTGAAGTTGTTGCAATTCAATTAAATAATTGAATAAAAACTGGGCCACTGAAAGAGTTAATGACTCAACAAGTGAATATAGCTGAACCACTCGACAATAGTGAGCATAATTAAATTTAACATTGTTGTAGGGGAAAATGCCAACGAACCCTATCATAAAAGCATTTAACTTCAAAAAGGGCTACTACACAAAAACGAGGAAGCTAGTTAAATGGAAATTAAGAAGAATAGTTACAAGAGTGAAATCCCTGCAAGCTACATGGAAACTATTTAAAAACCCCACAACAGAGGCTCAAACTGAATGTATACACCAAATTAAAAAAAATAGTAAGAAGACCAAAAAAAACCAAAGAAACAAAGCCACCATGGCTAAACAGTAGAGTAAGAGGTGGCTAGAGGCAAAAAGACATCCTTTAAAAATTGAAGTCAAATCCTACCGAGGAAACTAGAAAGGAGCATAAACTCTGGTAAGTCAAGTGTAAAAATACAATAGGGCAGGCCAAAAAAAGAATTTGAAGAGCAACTAGCAAAAGACACAAATGGCATGTCTTCACTAGCAACGTTAAAGTGCTGCCCCGGCAGCGCTTTAACGTGGCTTATGTAGTCGCAGCATAGAGCTGGGAGAACTCTCTATAAAAACCCACCTCCACGAGGGGAATAGCTACCAGCGCTGGAAGCGTGGCTCCCGGTGCACTGTCTACACTAGCACTTTACAGCACTGAAACTTTTCACACCCCTGAGCAAGAAAGTTGCAGCGCTGTAAAGTGCCAGTGTAGACAAGCCCAAAAACTAAACAGCAAAAATATTTTAATTACATCAGAAGCAGGAAGCCTGCCAAACAATCAGTAGGGCCATTGGATGATCAAGGTGCTAAAGGAGCACTCCAGGAAGATAAGGCCATTGCAGAGAATTTAAATTAATTCTTTGCATTGGTCTTCACTGCAGAAGATGCGAGGGAGATTCCCACACCTGAGCCATTCTTTTTAGGAGACAAATTGGAGGAACTGTCCCAGATTGAGGTGTCAGTAGAGGTGATTTTGGATCAAATTGATAAATTAAACAGTAATAAGGCTCACAAATTCATAACAGTCTCAGCTCAGAACTAACCCATTCATGACAAGTTTAGTCCATACTTTATACAGTTCAGGGGTGTTTGTTCTGGGGTTTTCAGGAGCAGGTAGTCAGAAGATAATAGGTTTTTCTCTCCAGTGCTTCAAAAGGCCTCCCAAATACCTCCTAGGAAACCAACTTCACACACATTGTCCCAAACAGTTCTTTGAAGTTCCTACAGTCCTACAATAACAGATAAACAATTGCCATTTTAATACAGTGGACCCAAAAGATATTAAACCTAATTCAATAAGATTTAAACTTTACTGAATTAAATTATTCAGGCTATTGCAAGAAATTGCCATCTGTCACAACTACA
The DNA here is from genome assembly GCF_002925995.2 of Terrapene triunguis. Classification (NCBI taxonomy): domain Eukaryota; kingdom Metazoa; phylum Chordata; order Testudines; family Emydidae; genus Terrapene; species Terrapene triunguis. The sequence continues at coordinate 17,527,627 of NW_020664419.1, forward strand.
ATTCAGGTTTTCTATACATTTCCAGGGAACCTTGCCATCTTTATGGTGGACTTGTAACCTGTACATAAAATAGTTGAAAAAAATTGATGTAACTGTCTTGAGAGGGCAAGACTCTATTGGAGTGGAACTTGAGGTCTGGGATCAGCTCCTGGCTCTGCCACAAGTTCTTATGTGGCCTTGAGCAAGTCACTTAATTTATCTGTACCTCCATTCCCCATATGTAAAACAGGATGAATAACTATCCCTTTCTCCTACCCCTTGTGTTGTTGCTTGTCTATTAAATTAAAAGCTCCTCAAGGCAGGAACTCTCTCTAGATGTGAGTGCAGGACCTGGTACAATAGGGGTAGGTCTACACTGCAATAAGAAATCTGCAGCTGGCCCATGCCAGCTGACTCGGACTGATGGGGCTCGGGCTGTGGGGCTGTTGAATTGCAGTGTAGACTTCTGGACATAGACTGCAGCCCGGGCTGTAGGACCCTGCGAGGTGGGAGGGTCCCAGAGCTCAGGCTGCAGCCCGAGCCAGAAAGTCTCTACCAGAATTAAACAGCCCCGAAACCTGAGGCTGAGCCAGCTGGCACGGGCCAGCCACAGGTGTCTAACTGCAGCCTGGACATACCCTTAGGTTCTGATCTCAGCGGGCTGGAGTTTCTAGGTGCTACTGTTATACAAGTAATACATGGTAAGGGTCAAAACTTGTTCTGGGAGGCTGGGCCAGTATATTTTTTGCTTTGAAAACTAGGTCACCAGTCCTTGCTTACGCTGATTTGAGCATAATAATCTAAATAGGAGATCACAGAATAGAGCAACAAAACAAAAACAAAAAAAAATTGATGTTCAATGTTGCAGTTTTCCATCTCATGCATCAATATAATGATTTCATTAAAATATAACGTGCAACAAAATGTCCTGCTATTACTGCTACAGCTTATGTCTGCAGTATACTGGTCATAAAATTGTTCTTTATTCCATGGGTAATGTCATGATATTTAGGAGGGGACATTTTCTGGAAGCAATGTTGCAGTATATTACCACATTAATATATAAGCCACACAAGAGTTTCAGTACTAAAGATCATTTAGATATTTTCATAAAACCTCTCTTGGCAATTGCTTCCTGTTGCACTGATTTTTGAAGAATACTTCAGATTCTCTCTCATCATGGCTTATTAACATACAGTAATTCACAAAATACATCTATTTTGGGACATTTTTGATATCCATATTAATTAACTCTTGAGTGCCCTACAACACTTAGCAGCCTGCAATGAAAGGAGGTTAATTTGACCTGCTAGACATTTCTGAGGAGCTCAGAATTTTGTGTGTGTCTCCATAAGGGAAAGAGGATGCAGCATTCAAGTATTTGAGTTTCCCAGGTTCACATGCCAAGTGTGAGCAAAAATAAAGTCAAGGAGGAGGGAATTACAAGAAAAAAAATCAATTATTCTGCTGCAAGTCAAAATAAAAACAACTAAGGAAGAAAGACGTGTGTGCTAACTATAGGAAAGCCCGACCATTTTAGGGAAATTAGGTGCCCATTCCCCGTGGGTCGCAATGAAAGCTGGGTACTAAACTCCCCTTTCTACCTTTGGAAATCTCCCATTTAATGGATGCTGCTATACTTTGTGCCCAATGAGAACCCCATGTTAGGAACAGCATGCAGTCTCTTGCTCTTGTTGATATAGAAACCATAACAGATGCAACATAGTCAGTCTCCCCAGAATGGATAGGGATCGAGCATATTGTGCATAGCATATCAGCATTCTTCTAACCGTCAACATAAAAAAAGTAATTGAAAACCTTATTAGATGCTTGCTGCATTCTTGAATAAAGAATGAATTTAGCAATCACAACTGCTGTGTGTGGGAAGGAGGAAAGGAGTAGAGTGGAGATTTAGATAAGTTTTTACTTACTGATAATTTTACTTTTACTATAGTGATTGCTCTGGAAAGGTGATTGAGTCCTGTGTGATCATTGGGCCTCCACATTTACCCTAATTATAAGCTCAACTGTAAAAAAAAAAAAAAAAAAAAAGTTTATAAAATGTCACAAGAACCTAAAATAACAAAAATTGACGGGGAAATGTACAAAAAGGAGACAGAAGAACTGAATTAGTCCAAACAAAAAAAAGGCTACTATTATAACTCAAGGACTATGTTATGATCATACTTGATAAATAAAAAAAAATAAAAGACTGATAATTAAACCAAAATTAAACCGAATATGAGGCCTAATTGGTAGACAAATAATCAGGAGATGGGCTATTTCACGCATCAGAGCCTTTTGGGGTTTTTGCAAAAAAAATGTTGGGGGGAAAATTGGCTAATGGAGCAAGCTTAACCATGGCTGCCATCCACACCATCTCCTAGGACCCCAGACCATCTTTGTGCTAATCTGGAGAGATATCCTAAGCAGAGTGGGCCAGAGACAGAGAGGGATTCAAATGACATCACCACTTCCACCAGCTCCGGCTAAGTCCTCAACACCACCTGGGAGGTGAGATGGTTTCTCTCCCCTCCCCCACTGCCAATGTGTTCTTTTCCTTCTCCACTGTATTTCTTCTCTTTCATAGCCCTCTCCTTTTCCCTTCTGTCTGACAAGAGTCTGGCTTAGCTGGCCAAAATTGTATATTTTACAACATTGCTGTAAGGCTGACCAGAACAAGACAATGAATAGCAATGCCTTAAACAGTCTGCTCTTTCTCCAGCAGTGAGGTTGCAAGTGAAAATAAAAAGCAGACACGGGAAGTTCCATTTTCTATCTTGGCTATTCTTTTCTCTTCCCTTTTGTGGGTGTTTGTTTTGTTTTGTCTTCTAGGAAATGGCATGGGACTTTAACAGCAGCAACTACGACAGCTCCAGCCCATCTTAACTAACTGCTACTCTTTTCCCCAAAATGGACAGTTATTACCATCTTTGTTACCATCTAGAAGACTTTCAGAAAAGGGTTTTTCCCTTTTCACATACCATTTCACCTACCTTCCCTTGTAGTTTTGCCCCCTTTTTAATTCTCTACTTTGAGGTCTTTCTCCAGGCCACTGAATTCTTGGCATATCTCTTGTCCTGTTTCTTCTCTCTCTAGCCCCCATATGACTTTTGAACCTATTCCTTGATACCTTGCCTACTCTGGTCCTGCCCTGTCTGGCCATTTGAATCTCCGGGCATTCCTGCTCTCCTTAAAAGAAAAGGGATCCAATCTGTTGTAATTAATACCAACTGGTGCAATGTCCTGACTACCCCAGCACATTTACATCTAAATGTTCCCTGAATTTCTGTGGGTACTCTGGCCACTGGGCAGAAAAAGTCAGTTTTACTCTCTCTCTGCACCATCCAACAGGGTTTTACCCAGTCTCTCCTGACCCACGAGCACCCAACAGCAGAATCTACCAGGGTCATGATTTGTTAGTGCTCCAATGTCACAGAGATTGTGGATGTCCATTTTGACTGCCCGCCAAGGGTTTCTGTTCACCCACAGAACTCAGTGAAGATACAATCCCTTTTCAAGTGTTCCAAACCGCTGCATTGGTAACAAACAATTTGGCGCTGTGAGGAAGGGGTATCCTTGTCCTATTTTCTTTTCCAGTGTCTTTATTGTCTCTGACTCGCTGCCTTTCCTCTCTGGGTCTTGTCTTCTAAATGGATGGACTGACTCCATAAACTCGTCAGTGAGTTTTATGACAGCTTCTAAGGTGGCAGGTTAGTGTTCCCGCACCAAAACTCTAGTGATTTCGGGGAGACTCTGTAATATTGCCCCAAAATAATGGAGTCCCTTACCTCCCCAATTCCTTGACCATCTGGCCTCTGCCACCTAGTGGCCCAATTGGTTAATTTTTGGCAAAGGGCCCAAGACATATCCCCTCCAACCATCTGGCTGCCCAAAACTTCTGCCTGTCCCATTTAGCCTAGAATGGTTGCTTTTACTATATCATAGTCAGCTGCCTGGACATCACTGAGCACCATATTTGCAGCTTGTGCTTCTCCCAAAAGATAGGGAGCCAAATGGAAGGCCCATACCCTCTTCTCCTAGCCTGCTCCTGATGCCACCCTCTCAAATCTTAAATAAAAAGGCATCGGTCATCCATCAGGGCCCTTTTTGCACTGTCCCGTGCCCACCACCTGGTAATCATCCCTTGCCATTGGACTCACTAGCATCTCCGTCAGCTGTTGCTGTACCTGTACCTGGCCTGTAATAAGTTGCTATTGGGTCTTGTTCTTCTTGTCAGGCAACAAGGGCTGTCTTCCTTGTCACTGAGTCTGTTGAAACTCTTGGAGCATTTTCTGCAACTCCTTCTGTGGTTCCACTACCTAGTGCATCCTCTATGCTGCCCAGTCCACTGCCTTCTTGTCAGCTCCCCTCTCCAGCCCTTCTACTACACTGCAGAGTGGAAAAGCCCAGACAAACTCCCCCACCCACTTGTCACAGGGCACCCTGTATTCCTCACACAGAACTCAGAGCAAGGCCAATGCCAAGAGCTTTATTGACAGTCTGAATACAAGACTACAAGTTCCCCAGAACTTGAGGTGCTTACATTCTCCCTAAGCACAGGGTGAGGTGTGGGGAGAAGATCTCACCTCTCTGATATCCTGGGCTTCTCTAGCCCTTCCTTCCAACCCTCCCCTCTTCATCTTCCTGTCCCCCTTTTAGTTCTCCTCAGCCAATGAGCTGAGCCTCCTTGTTAACTGGTTAATCATTCCATCCTTATCCAGTTATCTCCCTAATTTGCCCCACATGGGGATGTTAACCAAGTGTTGCGAGTGGTGGTAAGCCTTAGGCTGTGTCACACACCTCCCCTGGTTCCTAAAGCTCCAGACCTTCTTTGTCCTAATCCTAGAAAATGTCCTACCAAACCAAGCCAAAAACAATTAATATGGGCACCTCCACCAGCTCCAGCTAAATCCCAAATACAACCTGAGACTCTCTCTCTCTTTCCCTGCCCCCGATGTGTCATTTTCCTTCCCCTATCCTTTTCTTTTTTTTCTTCCTATTTCCTATCTATTTTTCCTATCCTACTTTTTCCTTCTGTCTATTACAAGTCTGGCTTAGCTGACCAAGACTGAATATTTTGCAATACTGCTGTAAGCCCATAACCAAAAAAAGCAACTAAAAGCAATGCTAGTACAAGTTTGTCGGGTCTCTAGGTAGTTAACAAAACCATGTGCTGTGCCTGTATTTCTCCAGCAAAAGGGTTATAAATAAAAGTTGACACTAAAAACAAAAGCTGTTTTTTATCTTTGCTATTCTTTTCTCTTCTCTTTTGTGTGTGTTCATCTTGTTTTGTCTTCTAAAATCACACAGTAACGATAACAGCTCCAGGCCATCTTACTAACTTCTCTTTCCCCCCAAAGGCAGTTACCATCTTTAATGCCATCTTAAAAAAAGAAGATTTTTTTCTTCTAAAAATCTTTCTCTCTAGCTAAATACAAAAAAAAGTTGTTAACATAAAAGTCTTATTTCATACTTTAATACTTATTTCATACTTGAAAATGCTTTAACTTTTTTCCTTCTTTTCTTTATTTTTAATAAAATGGTGTGTTTGCTATAACAGTAAGCTAGCTAAGGTCTCTGTTTACCAAAGCTTATTTAAAACTGATCTTAAACAGTAACTAGGTTATATTAACACTCTTAGCCCATATACGTCATCAAAATACAGTCTCCTTATCTTATTCCATTGTTAGGGCTGATGAGACTTGTTTTATTTCCCTTTTTGCCATGTTTGGAAGGAAAAAGTTTTATATGGGATCTATCTAACCATTCCCATCAGTGTAGTAAACTAGTTGTAAGCAGTGGACATCCATCTTGTATAGTGAGGAAAGAAGATACCAATCAATAGTGTGGAAAGAAGATACCAACCAAGAGAAACCGTGTTTATAAAAATAAATGACCTTTTATATAAAAAATAAACAATTAGGGTTTGGGGGGAAGGGTAAAGAAGTTCATTTTCATAAATGCAAAATCCCATAAAGTGGGTGGAATTATGTTCTTTATGCCAAAGTAATGGTGTGGAGATGTCTCTAATTTTGAAACAGTTGCCTATAACAGCCCTGTTAAATCAAGTCTAAGTTCCAGTGTACCACTCATCTGACTACTCTGCAAGGATTCTCCTTGAAGAGATGACATTCCTCACCAGTGTGGCTTTGGAGATGCCAATGCTCATAGTGCTTGGTGACTTTAACATCCACATAGAGGGCAAATCCCCAATCGCCTCAGGATTTCATGGTCCTGCATGACGATCAAAGGGCTATCCTTAGCGGTTGTCAATTCAAACGTGATTGCTGGTCACAATCTTGGACGTTAGTGTTGGGATGGAAATGAGGCAATTGGAAAGTATGCCAATTACATGTATTAAACATTTTCCCTAGGTTTGGGGCACCACTAGCCTGTAGAAGTGTGAGACCTGGCAGGATTTCCATCTTCAAACTTTAAAGGAACTAGAGTGGAAACAATTTTTCCTCTGCAGCCATTGCATTGCAGATTTGGTAGGACAACCTTTTATTTTCAACAATTTGCAGATGGCCCCTAAGTGCCCGTATCTCTGGCTTCCCCTTCCTTGGTTTACAGATGGCCTGTGGCAGATGGGTAGAGAATCAGTTGCTGAATTCACAGGTTGAAGCTGTTAACTTGCTCTACAAAGGTTTTTGACTTCTTATGGAAAACCTTTTCTTCACCTTCCATAAGTGCACTGTAGTTCTCACATGTAATGGTAGCAGCTTTTCTAGCTCCGATGATATTAAAATGTGTAAGAAGATCAACATTTTTAATGTTAGGGACATTAGGAGTGGAATTACTTTCAGAACCAAGGTAAAAAAGCCTAGAGCCCCATCACCCTTCATTGGTACAGGATTCCATTTCCAGAGAACCTACAAAAAAAAATCTCTTGCAAACTGAATGATTCAGGATACTCTAGAAACCTTTGCTTATTGATGATGTATTTGGTCTTCTCCAATACTTGGGCCCACACACTCGAGCCCAGGCCAGACTCGGCAGCAAAGCACATAATCATCTTGTCTGTTGTATTAGTGTCAGTTGTCTTTTGCTTATGAATATAAAAACATTCTTTACCCTTTGTGGTGCTTCCTGCGTGTACCCAGAAACATGAGGCATCTTGCTACCCATCTGCCTTTAGTGTGAGGGAGCCATGTCTGTGCCTGCAGGAGGTCAGCTCCCCAACTCCACCAACCACAGACAACACAAGCCTCACTGTTTCTCTGCAAGTTAGTGACAGACACACTCCTTGAGCCCTGGAGCATCCATACAGCCCTTTGCCTCACTGTATTCACAGATTTGCTGCTTCCAAAGAGACAGCACACCCCAGTTTACCAGTTCCACCTCAGTACATTCAAGTAATAGCAAGTAGAAGTATTAGAAACAATTGGTTACATATAAAATAAAATTATAACACCCACATTAGAGCCTACACTTAATTAACTAGATACTCGTGTCCTGTAGAGCAGTGGTCTCCAAACTTTTTTGATCGCGCACCCCTATCAGTAAAAAAATTTTGAGCACGCACCCCCTGCCACGCCGGCTCTACCATTTTTGCCGAAGTGCAAAAAACAAACAAAAAAAAAGCAGCTCGGACTCCCACCCGAACTGACAAAGCAAATAAATAAATAAACAAGCACTCCTCCTGCCGCGCACCCCCAAGGATCCTCTTGTGCACCCCACTTTGAAGACCGCTGCTGTAGAGTAATACTTACCCAACATCCTTGCAGCATTTTACAGCCAAGCTTAGCTGTGAGCCTCTGTTTGTGAGATAGACATGCTGTCAGCTTGTCTCCTACGTGAAGGACCCAGGGTCTTCCTTTTCCTCCCAAGATATACATAAACATTTCATTCATAAACAGGGCACCCCCTTTTGATTTTGTTTCTTCCTGTAGATCTTCTCTCATAGCTTTTGCAACCTTTGAACTGGCACCTGGCTCATTGTGAAGCAGACAATACACACATGACCAGACAAGGAGAGAAGTCTCTGTTGCATCCTGCTTGAATGGAGCATGTCTGAGGCATGTTATTTCCTGGTGACCTGCCTTATCTTCAAGACCTTAAAAGCATAATTTTCAATGTAGATACATAGTTCGTTAAATATTATGATCTGTACATACAAACATTTCACAATGATTATGATGACCAGTAGGCTATAAGCTCTCGCTAGAGACCTCCCATGCCATCCTTTGGTGAAATATTATGTATATATCAGACCCACGGGATCCCTGTAAAACCCTATGCACCCCCTGCAACCTCTGCTAGTTGGTATGAAGAGGTCCCTTTGTCACACCCTCCTAGAATGCATTTTTGCTTGTTTACTGTTGTTACTGCACATGAGCTCACTAACTTCTTAAAACAAAGGTTGTAGAGGGTCTGATCCCTGGGGTATCCTGCTTCACAGATGGGATAGCCGAAGGAAAGGGGACAGGGAAAGAGGCATTCTCAGCATAGATAGGCAAGAATGCCCTTATTCAAGGAGAAACTCTTCCTGTGAAGAAAGGGACAGACTGAGATACGCTCAGTGACACCATGTCCCTTGACTCTGGTGGGTAGAATTCTCCCATCATAGCTCTGTGTCTAAAGATGACAGAAGTAGTCTTATTCTCCAAGGCCTCAGAGATTATCTATGGTCAGCTTCTCATCAGAACGGTGTCTGGATGTGGAATTCAGATCACATATAAAGTAATCTCTAGAGACCGATTCTCTTTTCTACACAAATGGCATCCGCAAGGCAGATAGAGGTAGAGGGAGGGGGAACTAGTGTAGGCAGCATCTGATACAAGGAAGCAACTCATCCATGTGTCCACTCCAGTGAGCACCAGGTAAGAAGTAAATCAAAGGAGGATAAGCCGAGCCTTACTTAGAATGACCTCCAAAAACTGTTACTTTGGCACATGAACAGCTTAGTTCTGTCCATCTGATGGAACGTATTAGGAAAGATGATGTGAAAATACATGTGAAAATAATAGGACTTTATGCCCCAATTTTAGAACATGGATATAAAGAAATGCAGAAGATTATGGGGATGGGTGGAAAGCTAATTTAGATAAACTCGTACATGTCTATCCGGAAAAGAGAGAACCTTAGCTCCAAGATGTAGGGAACAATGATAAAAAAAAATTGCACTTCCTTTTTTACATCAGATTTGTTGACATCTGATGGATTTTTGCATTTAACAGTTATCAGGGAAGTAGCTTCTATTGTACATCAGATAGAAAAGCTATTTTCCTCCAGGGTTCTCAATACCATCAGCTGTAATTTCTCCTGTTTTCATCTGGTTTTTCCAACTGCTTTTAATCAGACAATGTGCTATAATCCTTTGAAACTATACAATGGCATTCAAAATGTCAACAAACATTAGGGCAATGACAGTTTAAAACCTCAAGGGAAAATGAATTTGCTATATCTACCATTAATGGCATCTTATTTATTATGAATTTACCTATAGAAAACATTGTATTCCATTCTATAAAGAGAGGGGAAGATTTTTTTCAAAGGCACAAATGGGTGTGAGGTGTCCAACTTCCCATGAAAATCCTTCCCCGAGATTAACATGAGTAAAATATATTGTACTGATCAAGTCGATTGAAGGACTCTATGCATGTCAACCAACCACAGAAATGTTACTGGGCTTCGTGGAAGAATTACTTGATGAAATTTTATGGCCTGTGTGTTATGGAGGAGATCTGCAGAAGTATGTTTCAGAGAAATTAAAATTTATGAAATAAAACAAAGGACAGATTCATAAAATAAATATGTTTTAAGTTTGCTTTGAAAATAAACTTCAGCCTCTCCAGAAATAGCTAAAGGATTCACAATTATGGAGTAGCTTCAAACTAAAAGTTGTTCCCACCACTCTCCAACAATGAAACATGGGAATTTTCAGCCCCTGTTGCCTATAGATTGAAAAGGAAGTGGGCAGACTGAAAATATAGAGATGATCAAAATCAAAGAGTGCTTTAGAAATAACCAGTAGCATTTATAAATGAATGTAAAAAGTTGCAGATAATTATTACAGTCCCTTGAAAGCATGGTGTGTGATAGGTGCATATGGATTTATGCACCAGTTCAAACACTAATAACAGTAGCGGCATTTTTGGATAAAAAGAAGTCTGAAGAGAACCATCTGGGAATCTGTTAAACAATGGAATATAGTAGTCGAGTTCTGAAGTAAGAAAGGCATGAAGCAGTGTTGAAATATCAGAGGAATGGTTTCAATTTAGCAATATTTCTGAACTGACAGAAGACTGAATTAGTGACTACACAAGAGTGATCCCTTAATAAATCTAAAGATCATAATTTGAGTACCATAAGAGAAGTGTTCTGTGATCATCCTGAGTGCATGAACATTTCTCAGATAAGTCCATGAATCCAAATACAATTCAGTGTTATTAGATATGAATTAAAAGCAATGTATCGCCATCTGTGACTGAATCTCAATAAGACATACCAACACAGCTGAGGTTGACACAAAAGAAAAGACTTAATGACAAATAAATCTGCAAATCAACTGCATTAACTGTGAAAATACATTTTTACTGATTAATAATAAAAAGGACAAAACAGGCTGTGTATGCGGGCAAAAAAGCATAGGGCTTAGAACTTAATAAAATCCTATGGAATGCAGCTGGTTACTGGAGCATAACTAAACTAAATCACGGTAACAGGAAATTTCAGTTTGTAAGGTATGAACTCAGCTGATTCAGGACAGTGCTTTAAAAACACATCCCTCTAAATAGTCTAGCAACATTCCAGGATGTATACCATCAAATGCAGCACAGAGATGCAGTTACACAAGTACAATGATTAAACTTGAATTTATCAGCAATAGATCATTTGTGACCTTGAAGAAGGAGACTACTGTGATATGCTTTAAATCCACACTGAAATTTCTCATTAAAAAAAAAAAAAAACATTACTAGACAAATGAGCCTGCAGCTGACGGGCAATCATTTCTAAAATATCAGGCAGAGACAAAGAGGAGAGATAGGGGTCCATTGCGGGCCAGGAGCTCTAAAGAAAGCAATAGCCCGTACAGACTGATATGTTCTATACATCATGAATTGTCCCAGCAATCATGGAGCCAACAACGTTAGTTAAAATGTTGGACCAAATGCAAGTAGCAATTTTTCCAACAGTCATCTGAGTTAAAGACCTAGATGATAAGAAGTCAAGTAAAACGAGTTCATCAACAGAATAACCTCAATGGGAACGACAACTAGGAATGTTTTTTTCTAGTAAATTAGGGCACCAGTAACACTGTTATTTGTTAAGAATCCAATTGTGTCATGATTTCGTCACAAAATAAACCAATGGTCCTCCTAGAAAAGTAAGGTGTTATTCACCGTGAGTAAGAGTGGCAGGATCAGGCCCTCATTGCTTTATTGATGTGGGACCATAAGTGTGCATGATCCTAATCACCATGGCTGGTATGAATTCCTCACACATGGCAGCTGAAGGATTGCTCACAACAAGGGGTTTGTTTCTGTCAAGGCTGCTTCCCCACTTTGAACTTTAGGGTACAAATGTGAGGGCCTGCATGAAAACGTCTAAGCTTAACTACCAGCTTAGATCTGGTCCGCTGCCACCATCCCAAAGCTGATTCCCTTCCCTGGGTAGCCTTGAGAGACCTTCACCAATTCCCTGGTGAATACAGATCCAAACGCCTTGGATCTTAAAACAAGGAGAAATTAACCATCCCCCCTCTTTCCT
>NW_020664419.1:17539330-17705256 GCF_002925995.2 Terrapene triunguis
CCCCCTCTTTCCTTCCACCAACTCCTGGTGAATACAGTTCCAACCCCTTTGGATCTTAAAACAAGGAGAAATTAACCATCTCCCCTCCTTCCTTCCACCAACTCCTGGTGAATACAGATCCAACCCCCTTGGATCTAAAAACAAGGAAAAATCAATCCGGTTCTTAAAAAGAAGGCTTTTAATTAAAGAAAAAGGTAAAAATCATCTCTGTAAAATCAGGATGGAAAATAACTTTACAGGGTAATCAAACTTAAAGAGCTCAGAGGACCTCCCTCTAGTCTCAGGTTCAAAGTACAGCAAACAGAGATAAACACTCTAGTAAAAGGTACATTTACAAGTTGAGAAAACAAAGGAAAACTAACACGCCTTGCCTGGCTGTTTACTTACAAGTTTGAAATATGAGAGACTTGTTTAGAAAGATGTGGAGAACCTGGATTGATGTCTGGTCCCTCTCAGTCCCAAGAGCGAACAACCCCCAAAACAAAGAGCACAAACAAAAGCCTTCCCCCCTCCCCCCCCAAGATTTGAAAGTATCTTGTCCCCTTATTGGTCCTTTGGGTCAGGTGTCAGCCAGGTTACCCGAGCTTCTTAACCCTTTACAGGTAAAAGGATTTTGGAGTCTCTGGCCAGGAGGGATTTTATAGTACTGTACACAGGAGAGCTGTTACCCTTCCCTTTATAGTTATGACAGGCCCTCATTGCTTTATTGATGTGGGACCATAAGTGTGCATGATCCTAATCACCGTGGCTGGTAGGAATTCCTCACATATGGCAGCTGAAGGATTGCTCACAACAAGGGGTTTGTTTCCAGTGTCATCACTGGTATAAAATAATGTCAAGTCTGTTCCCCTCAGGAATGAACTGATAGAACCAAAGCTAGGAAAAACCAGTGCAGTGCAGTAGGAATATAAATACAGTGCATTGACCCATTCGTCCTTACTGGTCATCAGCAGGAAGGAACCTTACAGGATCACAGAGGATCAGGTGATGACTAATCCAATCACAAGAATCCTAAATCAGTTATCACCCAGGGGGAAAAAAAACCCCAGGAAAGCACTAGGCAAGTGTAACGCCGACATACCCCAGTCATTATCGGCTGGGATCAAACCTGGGACCTCGGGAGCTTAATGCATGAGCCTCTACTGCCTGAGCGAAAAGACACCCCTCTCTTAACCAATGCTGTAACAGGCACACCACTCTCTAGCTGGTCTAGCCACTACTAGAGAGGGACAGAATGCCACACCATGCAGGCATGGGTTACACAGGTATCCAGAGGTTCATGTTATGCCCTCTTGCCTCCCCAAGAGTAAAAATTACCCCTGCACAGAGAGCTAGAAAAAGGGTTATGCATCACTTAAACCCCACTTCAAAACTTCCTGGGAAAGAAATCCAGACTGAAAAGAGAAGGATTGAGGATATCTGGAAAAGCTGGAGCCAAATGACCATGTCAGAACTAACAAACAGACTGAGCCTTGTCACAGATGATTTTATCAGATTTGTCTATACCTGGTGAGTTCCACTCTTGCTCTGATTACACAGCCTAAAGATCCATGACACATTAAAGCTTGAACTCCTGTGGTAAAATCTTCTTAGCTTGTCCCAGTTCCACTATGCTCTGATCCTGCGCTGGAAATGCTCTTAAATTTGCCTAGGTGGGGTCAGAACAGCTCTATCCATAACAAGTTGATTCCTTCTTAAGAAAAGTGACTAGAGACTCTCTGAAAAGAAACATTCTTAAACATGATTTTTTTGCCTCTGTCTTCACAAACAAGGTCAGCTCCCAGACTGCTGCATTGGGCAGCACAGTATGGGGAGAAGGTGACCAGCCCTCTGTGGAGAAAGAAGAGGTTTGGGACTATTTAGAAAAACTGGATGAGCACAAGTCCATGGGGCCGGATGCGCTGCATCCGAGGGTGCTAAAGGAGTTGGCGGATGTGATTGCAGAACCATTGGCCATTATCTTTGAAAACTCATGGCAATCGGGGGAGGTCCCAGATGACTGGAAAAAGGCTAATGTAGTGCCCATCTTTAAAAAAGGGAAGGAGGAGGATCTGGGGAACTACAGGCCAGTCAGCCTCACCTCAGTCCCTGGAAAAATCATGGAGCAGGTCCTCAAGGAATCAATTCTGAAGCACTTAGAGGAGAGGAAAGTGATCAGGAACTGTCAGCATGGATTCACCAAGGGCAAGTCATGCCTGACTAACCTAATTGCCTTCTATGAGGAGATAAATGGGTCTGTGGATGAGGGGAAAGCAGTGGATGTGTTATTCTTTGACTTTAGCAAAGCTTTTGATATGGTCTCTCACAGTATTCTTGCCAGCAAGTTAAAGAAGTATGGGCTGGATGAATGGACTATGAGGTGGATAGAAAGCTGCCTAGATCATCGAGCTCAAGGGGTAGTGATCAACGGCTCCATGTCTAGTTGGCAGCCGGTTTCAAGCGGAGTGCCCCAAGGGTCGGTCTTGGGGCCGGTTTTGTTCAATATCTTCATTAATGATCTGGAGGATGGTGTGGACTGCACTCTCAGCAAGTTTGCAGATGACACTAAACTGGGAGTGGTAGATACGCTGGAGGGTAGGGATAGGATACAGAGGGACCTAGACAAATTAGAGGATTGGGCCAAAAGAAACCTGATGAGGTTCAACAAGGACAAGTGCAGAGTCCTGCACTTAGGACAGAAAAATCCCATTCACTGTTACAGACTAGGGACTGAACGGCTAGGAAGCAGTTCTGCAGAAAAGGGCCTAGGGGTTACAGTGGACAAGAAGCTGGATATGAGTCAACAGTGTGCCCTTGTTGCCAAGAAGGCTAATGGCATTTTGGGCTGTATAAGTAGGGGCATTGCCAGCAGATCAAGGGACATGATCATTCCCCTCTATTCGACATTGGTGAGGCCTCATCTGGAGTACTGTGTCCAACTTTGGGCCCCACACTACAAGAAGGATGTGGAAAAATTGGAAAGAGTCCAGCGGAGGGCAACAAAAATGATTAGGGGGCTGGAGCACATGACTTGTGAGGAGAGGCTGAGGGAACTGGGATTGTTTAGTCTGCAGAAGAGAAGAATGAGGGGGGTTTGACAGCTGCTTTCAACTACCTGAAAGGGGGTTCCAAAGAGGATAGACCTAGACTGTTCTCAGTGGTAGCAGATGACAGAAGAAGGAGTAATGGTCTCAAGTTGCAGTGGGAGAGGTCTAGGTTGGATATTAGGAAAAACTTTTTCACTAGGAGGGTGGTGAAGCACTGGAATGGGTTACCTAGGGAGGTGGTGGAATTTCCTTCCTTGGAGGTTTTTAAGGTCAGGCTTGACAAAGCCCTGGCTGGGATGATTTAGTTGGGAATTGGTCCTTCTTTGAGCAGGGGGTTGGACTAGATGACCTCCTGAGGTCCCTTCCAACCCTGATATTCTATGATTCTATGATAAGGCAGTCCCAGAGGAGTATGTTGCACAATTCTTAACACTATTTTAAGAACAAAATAAAGCACAGGGAACAAAGTAAGAATGGAACCTGCGTCTTGAAGATTTATTCATGCTAATAGAAGGACCAGAAAGACAAGGTGAAGATGTAATATCTTTGATTGGACCAGCTTGTGTTGGGAGAGAGACAAGCTTTCGAGCCACACAGAGCACTTCTTTACTCAAAAGCTTTGTGTCTCTCTCACCAAGAGAAGTTGGTCCAATAAAAGATATTACCTCACCCGCCTTGTCTTGCTAATATCCTGGGACCCGCAATATCTGTCACATTATAAAGGCTGGAATGTGATACCCATGAATCCATTTCTACTGGGGTTTCCCCAATTCATGATGCAGCCGTGTATGCCATAACAAGCAAGATTTCTAGTCAAAGTCACTTGAGGGCCAGCAGATGGACTTTTGCTGATAAATTTACAGGCTCAGAGCAGACCTTTCAGTTATTTTAGCTCAATGTTTGAAAAAGGTTAGGCTTGAAATTATTGGATTTGGCTCAGATTCAAGTAAGTCCACTCATTTCTGAAAAATCCTTAAGTACTTTGTAGCAACCCACATCTTGTACTTGGGAACAATAAAGAAAGCAAACAAATGATAAGGTAAAGTATGACAACAGCCACAGTTTTGTGAAGTTTTCTGGTGTTTTACAATGGCTCAAAGGAGAGAGGAAACAAAACTTCTGACATATCACCTTGCAGTTCCTTCCAATCTGGTCAGAGAGAGGACTAATGTGTTGAAAGGCTCCACCCTCCCAATAGCCTCTTACATAACTGATTATTTAGTTGGTGTTGGTCCTGCTTTGAGCAGGGGGTTGGACTAGGTGACCTCCTGAGGTCTCTTCCAACCCTAATATTCTATGATTCTATGATTTTATAACACTGATGAACTGAGATTTAGTTACTAGCCAGCCCACACGAACAGTCAAGCAAAACCTGATCCTGGTATGCCTATACAGATAAAACTCCCATTGACTAGGTAAGAGTTTTGCCCGATTAGAAACTGCAGGATTCAGCCTGAAGAATCCTAAATAATTGGCTACAACATTTGCTTTCTACATCAAAGTGACTAAATCTGTGGCCCACTGAGCAAGTTCCAGTTATTCTGGCACTGTATGTTCAAGATTAGTCCAGTCTCAACACATGAGTAAATGCAACACTCACAACATTGCACTTAATGTAAACTTCCCAAACTCACATGGGTGCCCTGTATAACACTAAAGGTCAGTAAATCCACTCCATGATTCCCATTTCCAACTCTCAGATGGAACTATTACCAGCTGACATTCCTAGGAGTAAGTTTGCAGTCGCTGGCTTCCTTCTTGTGTATGGGTACAAAGCATGGATCCATAATCTACATGTGGACTTCAAGAATTCTACTTGTATGCACAAAAGTGTTCAAATTGGCACCCACAAAACCTACTGAGTTAAATGGATTCTGCTGGTGCTTTTTCTAGCACTTGCCTTTGCGGGTGTTAAGGTGCTCAAATGAGTGTGATAAGAATCTATATGGAATAGAAAGAAATAGAATGCACACAGGTGTTAGATCATTTAGTTGCACAAATGGACGCAACTGAAAAAATAGCCCTTGCTTTCTTTCCCAAGTGGGGAGAAAATATTACAGTCCATACAGCCTTAAATTCTCCAACAGTCATAGAAAAACAAAAGGACATAGCTCTGGGAGGAACAACCTGGGTCATGGAGTCCATCCAGGCAACCCTGCCATATAATCCTGTTCATAAATTTATCAAGCTCCAACTTAAAACTAGTTAGGTTTCTTGCCCCACTATTCTTACTGGAAGGCTGTTCTAGAATCTCTCTCTTCTGAGAGTTAGAAACCTAATTTCCTGCCTAAGTGTATTCAGATAATATAGATAGGAGTAGCAATAATTACTGTTAAGGTTGAAATTTGTTTCCCCACTGTAAGTCCCCCAACTTTTTATTCAATTGCTCACAATTTTATCAAATTCCTGTTTTGCTGAAATTTTTCCATGTTTGCTGTCAGCCTAAGGCAAATATTTTGGAAAACTTAGAAAAAACTGTTTGAGCTGACCTTGAGTTCTGCAAATGTGAAAAGATACACTGGAAAAGTGTAGCCTTTAGAAATTGTAGCATTTCAGTACAATGGTCCATATATCATGAAAACAAAATTAGAGCTAGAGCTTCAAACTTGGCTTTGTTGTAGATATTCCTGAGACCTAACAAGCTAGGAAGAATATGAAGAACTTGAAAAAAAGATATGAATGTTTAAATTCTGCAATGTCTTTAAATTATTTTAACACACTATAAGGACGGCGGAATTATTATCTAGCTGCTGCTGCTGCTGATTATTATTACTGTATGTGCAACGTGCCTCAAGTGGCACGTGACTAGGATTCATCAGCAAATTTGGTCTGCTGGTTAGATCATTAGCTTCCCTGGGACGGGTAATGACGGGGAGCGCGATGTGAACACTGATCCATGCCCCCCATTATCTAGCTATATATATGTACCTACCTACCATACAGATGCAATGTGCAAAAGAAGAGATGCAAGTCATCATCCATTGCAAGAATTTAGGTGTGTGGGCCTGCATCCATTGAAGCCAATGGTAAAGGTTTTATTCACTTCAGTGGTGCAGGGGCATATGCTTGGTTATATGTGCTGACAGTACTCTTACAATCAAGTTCACCTAGAAGTGCGCTAGGGAATTACCTTGCATTCCATTGATTTTCTGCAGAAAAGTGTAACTCTTGCAGTCACGCATGTAGATAACATTGATTCGAAATAGACAAATGCAAAAGGAATAAGAATGACAGGAAATTAATGTCCCAAAGCTCACGAAAAATGTGTGAATCATTGTAAAAGGGAGAACTGAAGAGCATAATCAGTTGCCATATCAAATGAGACCCAGCTCTTCTGTCAGTAGAATAGGTTCCTACTGAAAAAAAAAATCACCTTTATCTCTGTCCGGGTGCTGAAAATATTCATGCAGTTGATATTACACACTGAATAGCCATATTCTAGATGCTTACATACAAAATCCTCTACAACTAAAAGTGAAGAAACCAATCCCTGTTGCACCTGCAATGATCCTGGTTTGGCTCTCACTTTAACAATGTTACTATTCTCTCTTTGGGGAGTTCTGACACTACAGTGTGTCTGCCCAATAACTCAGTAAGGCAAGGTAATATAACGTGAGCTGCGTAAATGTATCAGTGGCTAACTATAGTCTGTAAGTGCAAAATGTCCTAGGATAGTTTATAAAGGTGGATCAGGTTTATTTCTTTGGGCAGATGATACATAATTCATATGGTTCATTTGTACATGGTCTTTCCCACAAACTGCATCCCCAAAGTGCTTTACAGCATAAATAATAGGATTGCAGACTGGTGGGGAACGCATCAGGGATAAAATATGTTTTCAGATAAAATTTGAAATTGGATGGCAAGTTAAAAAGACACACACAAAGAACCCTACTGGAAGTCCATTTCATGTGGCAGAAACTACAATGAAGAAGGGTCTTGAACCAATAAGAGCAGGACTGAGCGGGGGGGGGGGGAACGGACCAAGGAGATAGCTAGCATCAGACAAAGGGAGGAGGAAGAGAGAGAAGTCAGGCCTGTGTGGTAGTCTGGATGATTTTAAAAAGCAAGGGCCCTCATTTTCAGAGATGTTGGGCAATTACAGCTCCCAGGGACTTCAAATAGGGGTTGTGGATGCTCAGCTCTTCTGAAAATTAGGTCCAAGACAAGTAATTTTCAGCTGGATCCTGAGGTGAACCAGAAGTGATGACTGAAGATAGATGTGACACTGCCCTGTTTCTTTGTACAGGCATGGCAACAGTGAACAGCATTCTAAACATGCTAGGGTCTGGCAAGGTGGGCCATAAGGAGCAGTGTTGAAACAGATAAAATGAGAAGAGAAGTGGATTTCAGCAGAGGTGGAGTGAAAGCATCGGTGCTCATACGTAGTGGTGCGGAGTTGGTGACAGGAAGGGCTGCAGGCACAGGAAATATGGAAGGAGATGGACTTCAATGGATAACTGATAATAATAGTGTACAATTCACAGCCAAAGTCTGCAGTCAGATGAATATGTCTCTCTAAAGTTCAGTGTTAAATGCATTGGTAAAAACTTCAGAGTGCAGCTGGTATCACCTTGGCTGTTAATGGTACTTAGTGGCTCAGTGATTCCAAACTAATGCAGGGGCCTCCAGCCATACATTTGACACCTACACTGCACATTTGTCATTTGTTCCATGATTCAAAATCCCAAAACAGTGTTCACAATCAGAGGCGCTAGATACGGGCAACACCATTTATCAGGCAAAACAGATCCTCTCCAGTTCCTCATGCAGGAAATTGAAGCTCTTTCTTTAGTTTGTATCTGGAACATAATGAATAAATGTGATTAAAGTTACAATATTTGTATATGGGGAATTCATCACGAATGTGTCACTTAGAATGTTCATTGTGATTTGACAAATCGAATGTGAAATTACAGGCTCTTAAACAAGTGGGCTTGTTTCTCCTCTCCCTCAGATTGGTTTATCACTGGTGTAACACCACTGATTTCAGTGAGGTTACTTTTGATTTAGCTCAGGGATTCTCAAACTGGGGGTCGTGACCCCTCAGGGGGTTGCTAGGTTATTACGTGGGGGGTCACGAGGTCAGCCTCCACCTCCAAAACCTGCTTCTCCTCCAACATTTATAATAGAGTTACATTAAAAACACATTTTTATATTTATAAGGGGAGGTCGCACTCAGGGGCTTGCTGTATGAAAGAGGTCACCGGTGCAAAAATTTGAGAACCACTGATTTAGCTGGAAGGAGAATCGGGCCCAATGGCTTTCACCCTGCTCCATTTCATAGCTGTCAGGGCTGGCTCCAGCGGAAAAATAAATTTTTTTTAAAAAGCCGCTGCCGCTTCATTCTTCGGTGGCAATTCGGCGGCAGGTCCTTCCCTCCGAGAGGGACTGAGGGACCCACCACCGAATTGCCACTGAAGAGCCGGACGTGCCGCCCCTTTCCGTTGGCTGCCCCAAGCACCTGCTTGCTGTGCTGGTGCCTGGAGCCGGCCCTGATAGCTGTACTCATGTAAGGTAAGAGGTTATATAGCTAGAGAATGGGATAAAATCTCACTGAGATGCTGCTTTCCCTGAAGCATTATTGACATGGAGTAAATCCTGTATCCCAGCTGAAGACAATGAGTTGGGAGTCAGTGTGGAATACAGATTCATATATAAAGCCAAAAGGGACCTTTCTGATCATCTAGTCTTCCCTCCTGCAGGAGACAAGCCATAGAATTTCACCCAGTGATTCCTTCCTCAAGCCAAATAACTTATGGTTGAACCAGAGTGAATCTTTAGAAAGCCACCCAGTCTTGATGTAAAGACTTCAAATGATGGAAAATATGGCCCAGTATATTTTGTAATGCCAAGCAGTGGCTCCTTTGGCAGCAAGAAAGTTAACAAAATAAAAGCATTCTGCACCTTCAAAGTAACCCATTAATGAAGTTTTTTCATCTCAGTATTTGTTTATGCTGTACAATCCGATCAACTTTGTCTGAAAAATTCCACTGGCTTAGAATCTCAAAGTGCTGAGATTCCAGATCCCTATGACACTGGGTGACTAATTTGCTAACATATCCATTGCATAATATATTCAGCAAATGTTGCTAACTTTTCCTATTAACATGCTTGTTAAATAATTGCTTTCAATATTCTTACAGATCCTGCTGTGAACAGTGTTGAATTGAAATTTGGCTTTCAAATTCAAACAAATGTTTACAAATCAATTGTAGTATTCACTAAACTTTGCTACAGGAATCCTTCATTATCGTATCTGCGTGGGTGCAAAACTGGTTGGAAAACCCTTCCCAGAGAGTAGTTATCAGTGGTTCACAGTCATGCTGGAAGGGCATAATGAGTGGGGTTCCGCAGGAATCAGTTCTGGGTCCGATTCTGTTCAATATCTTTGTCAATGATTTAGTTAATTGCATAGAGAGTACACTTATAAAGTTTGCAGATGATACCAAGCTGGGAGGGGTTGCAAGTGCTTTGGAGGATAGGATTAAAATTCAAAATGATCTGGACAAACTGGAGAAATGGCCTGAAGTAAATAGGATGAAATTCAAGAAGGACAAATGCAAATTACTCCACTTAGGAAAGAACAATCACTTGCACACATACAAAATGGGAAATGACTACCTAGGAAGGAGTACTGTGGAAAGGGATCTGGGGGTCATAGTGGTCCACAAGCTAAATATGAGTCAACAGTGTAACGCTGTTGCAAAAAAAGCGAAGAATATTCTGGGATGTATTAGGAGGAGTGTTATAAGCAAGACACGAGAAGTAATTCTTTCACTCTACTCTGCGCTGACTAGGCCTCAACTGGAGTATTGTGTCCAGTTCTGGGTGCCACACTTCAGAAAAGATGTGGACAAATTGGAGAAAGTCCAGAGAAGAGCAACAAAAATGATTAAAGGTCTAGAAAAGATGATCTATGAGGGAAGATTGAAAAAATTGGGTTTGTTTAGTCTGGAAAAGAGAAGACTGAGAGGGGACATGATAACAGTTTTCAAGTACATAAAAGGTTGTTACAAGAAGGAGGGAGAAGCATTGTTCTTCTTAACCTCTCAGAATAGGACAAGAAGCAATGGGCTTAAATTGCAGCAAGGGAGGTTTAGGTTGGACATCAGTAAAAACTTCCTAACTCTCAGGATAGTTAAGAACTGGAATAAATTGCCTAGGGAGGTTGTGGAATCTCCATCATTGGAGATTTTTAAAAACAGGTTAGACAAACACCTTTCAGGAATGGTCTAGATAATATTTAGTCCTGCCATGAATGCAGAGGACTGGAATAGATGACCTCTTGAGGTCCCTTCCAGTCCTATGATTCTATGAATATCAGCTATGTATGTTGTAACATTGTGTGTGGGAGACATGGTACATGGCTGACATATCACAGATGAACATTTAAAGCTGAATGTATATTTGTAATAAATGTATTAAATAAATTCTTTCTATTCTAAGAATATCCTTGATCAGATCACGCTTTTGTCAAATGTATTCGAGTTGTATCATTCTACACATTGTTTTGGAAATGGTTTAACTCTCAGGACTGATCAGTTTTTACTTAGAGCTGTGTCAGTTGTTTTTATTTATATGTTTGGTGCTCATGGAAGCACAGATGAGGCTCAGGGAGCTTGTAGTGTCTCTGGTACTGACCTTGCTAGGAGAGTTGGCCTATGGGCCATTGTAAAGGAGAAGCTTCATGTTTACAAAGTAAATAGGTCGTTATAGCTCTGTTGAAGTCAAGAGAGCTATATTGATTTATAGCAGCCAAGGATCTGACCCTTACCTTCAGTTTCAATTTTTAAAAAAATGCATGTACACTGCATGCCTCTTTCCATGGTGTGTACAGAACATACTGGTGTAGCCCCCTTAGCATGGGTATAAATAGCAGTGCAGCCAGTGAGACCTGGCTTAGGAGACTAGAGCAAAGACACATCCAATGGGGGTGGGTACATATGCCAGTTCACTGCTGCCGGAGTCCTTCCCTGCTGCAGGGAAAGACTCTGGGGGTGGGGGTGGGAGGTTGCACCAGCTCCTCACTGCTGCAGCCTATCCCCCATGCAGGGAAAGGTTCCAACCTCTCCACGCTATGGAAACTTTCAGCCTTTCCCTGCTGCCTCCCCTCACCAGAGCCTTTCAGTGACATGTAGCTACACACCACAGTGTGGACACAGCCTGTAGTTACACTTACCCCCCACACACAACCATCAGTGGTGCATAGTGCAGCTGCAGCCTGAGATTCTCCTTTGCAAGGGTCCATAGGCTAGCTTTTGTAGCAAGGGTATTTATTACTTCCCCTGCAGTAGGGTGTTTATGAACCTCAAACTCACATGAGAAATGCAAAGAAGAGAGACAGTAACTTTCCATAACGATAGAACTCTACTCCATCCCGTCTGCCCCAGAACTGCCATTCAGCCATTAGGAGTCAGCTACTAATTGAATGGATAATTGTTTTATGTAAGTGACTGACTTATCAGCCTTGATAGCTCTTCCCCTGGGAAAGGTCAGTGGCTCCCCAGGGAGATGCTTTTCACAGCCTGCAAGATGGTGCTCTAGTCAGACCCTCTTGTCAGTAACCTTTTAACTACAATTAGATCAGTTTGTTAACAAGAAGGTGCCATTTGTTAAGGCCTGTGGTATTAGTTTGACATGACTTGCCATTTGAAACATTTATCTGATTCATTCTAACTTGCGACCTCCTATGATAATGTAATGTTAATCTTCTAGCTCACACACACAAAGCAAATTTCCTGTCTAGCTTAATAGGCTGAATGTAGGTAGATATTTTCCCTACAATTCAACTAATTTAAAGGCCATTTAAAAAAAAATAAGATCAAGGAAATAAAGGAAAATTTCTATGTTCTATTACGTTGTGGCCTAGTGATTAGACCACTAGGCTGAGAACCAGGACTCCTGGGTTCTGTTCCTGACTGCCATTGACTTGGTGAACTTCAGCAAGCCTTTCCATTTACTTCAAAGGGCTTTGGATCAGACCCTGAATAATGCTGTGACTTATTTTCCATGAAACAGATATAATTTATCGGGGGGAGGGATAGCTCAGTGGTTTGAGCATTGGCCTGCTAAACCCAGGGTTGTGAGTTCAATCCTTGAGGGGGCCACTTGGGGATCTGGGGCAAAAATCAGTACTTGGTCCTGCTAGTGAAGGCAGGGGGCTGGACTCGATGACCTTTCAAGGTCCCTTCCAGTTCTAGGAGATAGGATATCTCCATTATATATATATATATATATATATTAACCTTACCCACCCTACAGTAGCTTTGGAGAGTTTGGATTAATGGGCCAGATCTTCAGCTGTGAATGGACATAACTCCATTGAAGTCAATAGGAGCTACACCAATATACACCAGCTAAGGATCTGGCCAATGCATGTAAAGTGATTTCAGATCAGAAATGGGTGAGCATGGTTCAGTCAGCGTCGTAGATAAAATGTAGATAGCAATTGCTGCCTTCCTATGTTCCCACTTCAGCCCCTTGGGTTCAGAATTACAGGCAGTTCCTGAGGTTTTCCATGCTCATCTGGAACTCATCTGATTCGCAGTCAACAGTGGAAGATGATGAGTTTCCTGGTTGGTGAATTGGAAGCTGGATTCTCCTCTCACACTCTTGGCAACTTTCGTCTTCGTGAGCTTGGTGGCATGGGAACTTTTCAGGAAGCTTTTAGCCCCCATGAACAGGGAGCTGAATCTATCCATCACACTCATTACCATAATATCCGAGTCTCCACAGTATCAGGCACCTGCGCCACTCCACACCAATCTGCCGAGAAGAGAGACAGAAAGACCAGAAGGGGAAGAAAGGAAAAGATAAACATTAGTAGGCAGCTGGCTAGGATTATACACGCTAGACAGAAGCTGCAGTTTAGGAGATCAAAGAGGAGAAAAAGTCAGAACAAAGAATATTAGTGGCTTCTGTTTAAAAGAGGAAAGAAAAATCCTTTTTCAAAGCATAGAACAAAACTATACTACAGGCTTATGCTGAGAAAACTAAACAGGAATGCTTTTACTAAAGAAGCCGAAAGCAAAGGTAATATATTGAACAGGGTCCAATTGCAATAGATCCCTGCTTCTGTTCTCACTTACACCTGTGTAAATCAGGAGTATGACAGGGTAGCTGGTCCCTGTAAAAATGTAGGTCCAGTTGCCCTATGTCAGACCAGGTGGGCTCGGTTGAGCCAATTAAAGGGAGCAGGGCTACACCTGGGGCTATAATGACCTGTCAGATGGCAAGAGGAGGAGGAATGATTATCTGGAGAGAGCCCCTGGAGCCAGGTATCCAGGGGGGTTGCTGTTCCAGAAGAACAGCAGAGCTGGCTGAATAAGGAGTGGTTGAGGAGAAAGCTGGCTAGGACTAGGCAACAGCAAGAAGCAAAATTGCTAGCACCCTAGGGAGAGGAGGCCATGAAACCCTAGGACAAAGGGTGAGTGGCGGGACTGTGGGTTTTTTTTAATTTGCTTGTATTTGGACAATAAACCTTTTAAAGGAGACTCAGGCCACGTCCTCACTATGGGGGGGGGGTCAATTTAAGATACGCAAATTCAGCTACGCGAATAGCGTAGCTGAATTCAACGTATCCAAGCCGACTTACCCCGCTGTGAGGATGGCAGCAAATCGACCTCCGCGGCTCCTCCGTCGACGGCGCTTACTCCTACCTGCGCTGGTGGAGTACAAGCGTCGATTCGGGGATCGATTGTCGCATCCCGATGAGACGCGATAATTCGATCCCCGAGAGATCGATTTCTACCTGCCGATTCAGGCAGGTAGTGAAGACGTAGCCTCAGTGTAGCTTTGTCCACTTGTCAGGCTGGTGGGGAAAAGCACTGCCATGTCATAAGGAGTGATTCCACTGGAGTCAATAGTTACATTGCTGGAAGTGAGAACAGAATCAGGCCTCCAGTACAGGAGGTCTCTTACTTTGACAAATAACCTATGTGCACTAACCTGTGATGGTCTGTCCCTCTAACAGGGCCGTTGGTAATTGATATTCACTCCTGAGGAAGTGCCCCTCTTTTGTGACTTCACTGACTGCATGTGTAGGTGAGCTGGTGTTGGTGTCCTCCACTTAGATGAGCAACACAGATGCTTTGATACTTCAAGGGAAGCTCTCCTGCATTTATCCAGTTGCCTCCTACTTATATGGGCTGTGATGCCTTGTCTATGTGAAAGCATGTTAATGATTAGAGGGAAAGTGAACAAACTGTTCATGAGTACTACTTTGAAATTCACACACGCTCGTAGGTGGCAGTTTAGTCCAGCTAGTACACTTGTTCTGGTGGATGGAGTAGTCATGCGTTGTTCACTGTATGTCAGACAAACAGCTCATGTGCTGTTTCACCTTTTGTTTGGTCCTTCCTGCCGACCATCACTACTTAGCAAACAATATATGTGAGCTCTAGGCTTGCTGGACCCATTCTAATAAACTTTCACCTTGTGGTTGCAAGTGTGGTGGCATCATGGCGGTAACTCATTAACTCTTAATCATGACTACAGGCAGCAGGTCCTAGCCTGTTAAGAAGGTGATGGCAATTACGGACACAATACATGTGGCAGTTAGGGTAGGAACGCTAACTCAACCTACTCATGCTCTAAGGGCTCAGCATAATAAGGGAAGGCATAGATGAAGAGGAGTCCGTTTTGAGCAGAGAACGCATATGGAGCTGCTATGAGGCAGAAAATCATAACTTTGTTCACACTCTAGGGTCCGGTGGCCCCAGAGACTAAACTTTTAGATTGAAAAGAGCTCAGCATGAGTTTAGAGTGCTCCCACAAAATAGTATTTTATAGCTATTTCACATTCCCTTTGTACAGGCACAGATGTGAACACTGGGCATTGGAGAATCAACTAAATTTTGGTTACATACACTAGATCTCCACTGGGTGAATCTACAACACATCAGTAATTACAGAACATAAGATATTATGATTCTCCAATATAGCCTAAAAATGCAGTGTCCAGGATAATGGTGCCATACTGCAATACAAAATTTCAGACCTTTTTGCTTTGTTTTCCTCACTTTAAAATGGGAAAATATCTAACCACTTTTGTAAAGAGTTTTGAGATTTATTGTATCCTATACATAAAAAGTACAAATGATTACTTACTGAATTGTTGTTTGGTGCATATACAAATTATTTTTTTGTGATCTCAGAGTGGAGCCAAAAAACCTGATGATAATGTTCTACTTGTCTTCAACAGTCATGTATACTAGTACACACCATCTTAATCAAGATGCATGAAAATAGAGTTAATTATAAAAGAATCCTGATACAGTATAATAAATATGAAATCAGCATGGTTTAGTCTGATATCAGGCATCCTTGGCAGAATAATTAACTAAATTCTCAGCTGGTAAAAGTAGGTCTTACAAATAAGATTGACTGAAGGACCACAGTAGCTTTTGAATTGTATTGTAACAGCATAAACAAATGGTTATTTATGCAGTGTTGGGCCCAGGATATTAAGGACAAGGTGGATGAGACAATATCTTTTATAGGACCAAATTCTGTTGGAGAGAGATACAAGCTTGTAAGGTTATACAGAGCCTTGCAGATATTGCCTCACCCACCTTGTCTCTAAATGGTTATTTATACCAAGTCTTATCGCATGGCTATGTAATTAGTGTGAATGTATGTGTGGGTGTGTAAATTATACATATTTTTATATAAAATAGCTTGGCTTTTAGGGAAACAATGGACAAGACTGGAAGCCTGTTCACTTTCAGCTTTTAGCTGTTGTAGACTTATGTTTGGAAGCCTAATATTATTCTGCCTATATTCTGAAGATATCTGTCCTAGTGCAGTGTGAATTACATGCCCTGTCTGCGTGATCTGCTGGTGGAGCATCTTAGTTAAATCTGAGTACAAACAGCATTTCCACAGCATCATAAACCTGACTAAGGCATCTTGCCCGTGGGTTCACACAAGCATATATTTCTGCATTACTGAAGTGACAAATGTACAGTTACAAAACTCATGAGTTAAAATGAAAGGTTGATGCACTATTGAAATATAAAACATTCAGCTGCTGAAACTTACACTTGATGTGATTAAGATTGTATAATGCCACCAAATGTTTTCTAATGATCATCCACTATAAGCCAGGTAATAGGTCAGTGAGATCGTACGCTATAAGCTAATTTCCAGATGATGTAATGCAAAACAATCCCACACCTGAAAACTCATGACATGAAATAGGAGCACAAGGCTTAAACTGGTTTAATAAAAGATGTATATGTAGAATACAAAAGAATCATATAGACCTCTTATGGGAAGTTGATTTAAGCTTAATCTGAGCAATAAACATATCTAGAATAGTAACTAGGGGTGGGTAGTGGTTTTTCAACTGAAACTTTGGAGAAAAATGCAGATTTGGCAACACTGAAACATTCCATGAATTAATGTCAACTTCAACCTATTCATTTAGGGACAATGAAATTCAAAATCCGAACGTTTTATTTTGACACTTTCCAAATGAAACTTAGATTTCTCCATTTGAAACATTTCCTGTTTTAGGTTTTTAGATGCTCAATGAAAAGGAAACGTTTTTGTTTCAGGTCAAATTAAATGTATTGTTTGACCCATAATGACATTTTCAGTTTTTTGATTCAACTCCTTCTTTTCCCCCCAGAGTTGTTAGCAAACCAAACAATTAGCTATTCTCCTGGCTCTCATAGCAACAGAAAAGCACAGTTTGGGGGTCTGGGTGACCCAGTACAGAACAAACAGCTAGTTCATATTTCAGAAAAATCTATAATGAAGGAAATTTAAGAAACAAAATCCTTGCACTAGGGACCCAGTCCAACTCCCACTAATGCTATTGATGTGGTTGAGCACACAAACCAAAAAAAAGCCTCATATTTGGTCAAATATGATATGAATGCACAAGCAGAAATAACTTTTCCAATGTCCTACAGACAAATTACTGGAAGTGGCAAATCTTTTGGTAGGTAGCCTGACTGCAGAACAAACTGTTTCGTATTGGGAAATACTGTGAATATTAAATGGTAGTTATGACTAGAACCTAAAACAGGATAAATCAATCAGCTCCACTGAAGAAGGTTTACTGCAGCTGAGGATCTGACCCTTTGCCTTTAAAGCTGGATGCTGGAATATAATACATGTTAAATGTTATTGCAAAGAAAATGTTACTGAGGACAGATGTTCTGATACTATGGTAATGAGCCCCAACTAAGTACTTACATAAAAATTGTACAGAAGCCTATAGCAAAGCATAGTTTATATTCTAGACAAAGGACAGAATTTGCAAAAGCACACAAGGGACTTAGGTCCTTTTGAAAAAATTACCCACAGTGACCTAGGAGCAACAATATTCAGTATTGTATGCAAGACCTGTAATTTGGCAGGTTAAGTTACATAAATCAAGCTCTAAATTAGTGATTTCTAAGATAGTAAACTTTTACATCCAAAATGTCAGTGAATTCCATTTGGTATTAGTTCTGATCCTGAGAAGCTTCTGAGAAAGACTTGGTGTGACGGGGTGTATCAACCCTGCACTGGGCAAACAAGGGCTGACCAACCACTGTGGGCCTAGGAGACCACACCTCTCGCCCTTGCTGCACAAGCTCCAGGTGGAGGAGACAAATAAAAGGAGCAACCCGCTCAGTTGGGGCTGGCTAAGGAGGAGGAAGGGTGTGTGCTGCAGGCCCCTACAGAGAAACTGTCTGCTCTCCAGGCTATTGGATCATGGACTATGCTGTGAATGACCAGACTGATGGGGACACTGAGCCACTGTCAGCCAAGCAGGTGCCCAGGATGGGCCTTACGATAGAAAGTGACCCAGGAGCCAATGCCTGAACCCTTTATAGCTCCATGGGGCCCTGGGTTGGAACCCAGTGGAACAGGGTAGGCTGGGTTGCCCTAACACCCCCCCCCCCACACACACACACACACTTGCCACTAGGCGGGGCTACTATTACTGACTATGACTACGGGGCTACATAGACTGAGTGTTTGCTCGGCCCCACTTCCTGGGACTACAGATTGATTGCTCTGCCCTGCCCTGCTCTGCCCAGCCCAGAGGGCCAGAGCCCCCAACTACTATTGTCCACCCCAACCAGGAGGCTCAGGGCCACAGAGTGCCTGGTTGCTCTGCCGTGTCAGGGGTCCTGAATCCCCTGATCATGATTGTTCAACTCAACAGGGAATCCTGATAATGCTGCACTGGGGAAACGGGGGCAGCCCTGCTTGACACACCAAGCCTCCATGACATTTGGGACCGGATTTTTTTAAAGGTATTTAGAGTGTTAGGCATCTAGCTGGTTAGTGTGTGTTAGGTGTTTTGAGAAACCAAGGAGAAAAAAACTTGCAACTTTAGGTACCTAAATACCTAAGGGCTAGGTTTTAAGGTAAGGTAAGTTTTTCCGAGGAAGAGAAATACTTACACTGTAGTTTGAAAAGTAGATACCTCTTACTTGCAAAAGTTATCTATATTGGACATAAATGGAGCCAAGATAGCTTAGCTGCTGATTCAAATAAAACAGAATAGTTGAATTGTCCACTGCACAATAGAAAAAGGATTTAAAATGATGGTAAAGTATTTGCCAACCTCATTACAAATCTGAGGTCAATACACCCTTATGGAGCAAAATTACATTGGAAAGACAACTAGAAATAAGAATCTCAGCACTGAAAAGCACTAATCACCAATCTAAATTTTAAAGTAATATGCTTTAACTAAGCCACTTACACTGGTAGTAGGTATCGGGGTAGCCGTGTTAGTCTGTATTCACAAAAACAACAAGGAGTCCGGTGGCACCTCAAAGACTAACAGATTTATTTGGGCATAAGCTTTCGTGGGTAAAAAAAACTTCACTTCTTCAGATGCATGGAGTGAAAGTTACAGATGCAGGCATTATATAATGACAAGAGAAGGGAGTACCTCACAAGTGGAGCACCAGTGATGACAGGGCCAACACTGCAGTAGATGGTGGTAGATGCATCTTCCAAAGGACTAAGTGCAAGTTGACTTATACAGGAAAAGTAGCCAGATACATTTGAATACACACCCACAAATAAAACAAAGAAATCTACCACTCAGATTGAAAAGTACATGCTAGTCATTGTTTTAGTTTTCTTAAGTTCTGCCATGCGGGGTGGGGGTCCACACACACACTCTGGCTTTAGTCACTCAGCTTTACTGTGTATTTGAGGAAAGATCCAACTATTACATATAAAGACTGATCACAAACCATTTGAAAATGTATTTAAAAACCTGTCTTGCTCCAGCTGGGAAAGATATATTCTCTGTGAAATATAAAATAGTAGATGAAATATGCAGGTTAGTATATGAAGAAGATACCTTAGCAGAGTAGTAGTGACATCCAAAAGCTGATATGAAAATCATGTAATGAGATATATGCCTATTACTGCTTCAAATTAGGATTTAAAATAACAGTGAGACCCAGTTTGTACAAGCTGAAATTAAGCGTTTTAAAAGGATATCCTTAAAGAGAAGAATTAGACCCTACATCAGTGAGGAACATTTTATTAAAAAGACTTACTGTGCCAGTTGCACTGAGGGAAAAATGCTCACTAAAAATTTCAGCAAGGTATTTAAGCACTGATCTAACTCAGTGTTTATTTCAGAGGGACTATTCAGATGCTTAAGATTAGGCATTTGTTTAACTATCTTGCTGATTTGCGGCCTAAAATGCATAGTAGTCATTAAGGTAGTGAAAAATTAAAGCAAAGGCCAAGAGATTTTCTACTAGCCTAAATTGAGTGCTCTACTAACAGATGCAGTAGTTCATTGTAATACACACAGTCACTTTCAAAGAGCAGAAAGAAAAGCCAGTGCTGAGTTCTGAAATCCCAGAGGGAAGATGGCAACAGCGACAGTAACGAGATACTTATTTGAATTTGACAAACATTTACTTTTAATTGATAACTACTCTAAATGAATGGAGATTTCAGAATCAACAAACACCAAGCTGTAGAATGATGATTACCCATATCAATCACAATAGACTTGCTTCTGGTTGATAAATTACTGTTCTTCCTCTGCTGATAAACCTGATTCCTGAAATACTAAGCAAAGCTTGGTGAAAAATTCTAAGTATATTTCACAGAATTGCAGGACTTAAGGGATTTAACATTTTCATTAAAAAATGACAATTTTGAAATGAGAATTTTGAAAATGTTTTGATTCGGGGGAAAACACATCTTTTTGTTCCCCTGCTCCTTTAGGGGGGAAAAGTAAAGAAGATGAGAAAGTGGGAGGAAAGTTTCTGGTTTGTTTTTGTTTTTTTTCCTTCCTCCAATCGGATAAAAACAGGAGAAGGGGTGGGGAGGGGACAGAGTTGGGTTTTTCCATTTAAAAAAAAAGAAAAGAGAACCTTCAACCAAAATGACTTGGGTTTTGGTAAAAATAATAATTTAAAAACCATGCAAAATATTCTGACCAGTTATTGCTACATGTTGCAGCCATTGCACAGAAGCCCATCCTGCTCATATTCACAGATCATTTGGCTGTATCTGGGGATGGCCTTGGTCACATGATGGACTTAACACAAGAACTGGTCAGAAAAATGTCAGTTGGGGGGGGACCCCCAACTTCAGCAGAAAGAAAACTGAAAAATTTTATTTGGAAATGCCATCGTATTATCTCCTGGGAGTTGTAGTTCACATACCTCCTTCCCCCATCTCCTCTATCGGCTGGGTTAAATATCCCAGGATGCAGCACAGGCTCCCCTCTTTATTACTGAGCCACCACAGTGCAGTATGGGAGTTCCTACCAATGGTGTATTATGGGAGATGTAGTCCAGATGGCGAATCAGTTTTGACAAAATTACTGACTAGCTATAACGGACAATTTTTGCATCATGTATATAGAAGTTTGGGGGGTTATGTATGTTCTGGGCATATTCCAGTATTTGGATCTATGGGTCTGATCCATCTCTCACTTGCACCAGTTTTACACTAGCAGGATGCATATGGTTGAGTTCTTTAATTCAGAGGAGAATCAGAATCAAACTTTCTCTGAGCACCAGTTTTTTTGTTTTTGTTTTTGTTTTAAATGATTAAGGTGGCCTAAACCTCAGGGGAGGGATAGCTCAGTGATTTGAGCATTGGCTTGCTAAACTCAGGATTGTGAGTTCAGTCCTTGAGGGGGGCCATTTTGGGATCTGGGGCAAAAATCTGTCTGAGGATTGGTCCTGCTTTGAGCAGGGGGTTGGACTCACTAGATGACCTCCTGAGGTCCCCACCAACTGTGATATTCTATGATTCTAAAAGACTAATATTGTGAGGAAGTCACATCTCAACCCAAGAGGGATCTGAGACATCCAGCTTCACTCATCTCTAGCAAGAAAAAATCTCCTTCTAATCTCCCTCCATAATGAGGGCTGGGTATAATTACCATTTCACAGGTATTGAATTGCAAATAAAAGCATTTCATTAGCACTGTCCATTATTTCCTCTAGAAACAATAAATATGCACTTTAGCCATCACCAGATAAGCAAAGTCATTTGTGTCACTATTTTGTGGTAAAACACATTTCACGTGGTGAGCATATTATCACTATCCTGTACCACTCATTGTCCCATAACATTTCTTCAACTAAAGGGCTCTTCACTTTGCTGAAGCATTGTAAATGTGTGTAACCGATTGTTCCTTCCTAAATAAAATGAGAGAAAGGACTATGATGATGTCAACAGTGATAGAAAATATGGAGTACAGTGGGTATGGGAGGCAAGATCAGGAGGTCACTGCTAGCCAGTCTCCTGTGAAGTGGCTGTGTGGCAGCAACATGAAAGAAGGGAAAAGGGGTTACTTAACTAAAGTAACTTTTGCTTCTCAGGTGCGTTCTCCTCAGAGCCACACTGACCTTCCCTTCTGATTGGCCTAGGATCTCCATTTCAAGAGCTTCTGTAGGTAGAGAGGAATTAAAGGCTGGTCAGAGGAGTGTGGCAGTTAGACCAATACTCTACTAACTGAGGGAACCAAGACGGTTGCTATTATTAATAAAGACCCCATGGCCATATGTCCAGACACGTGATTCCTATGGAGTGACTTTGCAGAGTTACAATCAGAGAACCAGTTATGTTGCTAAGCAATCTATATTTTTTCTAGCTTTTGCCAGTTATTTTTGCTTGTGAATTTAACCATTTGAAACAAAACTGAATTATTTCTTGAAATACCAGCAAAAGATCAGGCTAATAGCGAACTCTGATATAGTGCTTTTTCATCAGATCTCAAAGCACTTCACAATCTTTAATTACCCACTACTACCCCTGTGAGGTAGGGATGTGCTATTATCACCTTTATATAGAGGGGGAACTGAGGCACAAGGAAGCTAAGTGACTTGCCCAAGGTCACACAGGAAGTCTGTGGTGGAGCAGGGAATTGAACCCAGGTTTCCCAAGTCCTAGGGTAGTGCCTTAGCTACTGGACATATCGTCTGGAAATCTTCCCAAGAATTTTACAAGCCACTTAATGCACACATGGAAGGTGTAACAGCACGGACTAGGAACCTGGCCAGTTTTCAAAAGGAGGATTCGTGTTTGCAATATTGCCAAAGTACTGGAAACTGCGCTTGTTCCAATGCCCACTGAAGTAAGTAGAAATATTTTAATGGGCTTTGTCTTGAGCCCTAAACACAGAATGCTTCAGTATCATACCAGCATTAGCGTAGGTATTTCATCCTCTCTTCTCTATAAGAGTAAGTAAACCTCAATGCAGCATTTGCAACAGATGTGAGCCTTCCCAGTACCTGAATGTAATTTTTTTTATAGCCACCTTCTGGAGCAGAGTGATGCAAAATTCAGAATGTTCATGGCATGGTAGTTTCAATGAAAATGTTCACAATTTCCTTTCTAAACCCACTCTCCCTTCCCAAATTTCTTTTCCAACAAAGGTTAATGTTGGAGAACATGCAAAAAGCCAGGTTTCTATGTTTTTGATGCAAAGCCAGTTTTACTCAAATGTGCATCCTAATTACATTGTACATGAAAACGGACTTATGTTTACAAAGAACTGCCAGAAACTATGGTCTGAAGTTTGAACATGACAATTAATCCAGCAAAGTAGCTGCAACCAAACAAACCCCTGAATTAGAGTATGTCAGCAGCTGAGCATGCACATCCTTCTTTTTGTCCTTCATGATATTAGGATACCAGCTCAGTACCTTCAGAACCGTCAGGTTCCCCAGATTCACAGTCTCCCTGGTGATACTGTTTCCCAATCCCCTTATTCTATTACATACCCAGGGTTCTTGGCAGGGGGAGCTGATTCAATACATTTACCAGCCTTTTCTATGTTGGATATATAAACTTGCATTTGACTATTGAACAAAGCAGGGTCAGCGGGGAGCAAGGCTTCTCCTAAGGCAAAGTCTGTCATCTCCCTAGGTTCCAGACTGCAAGAATGAGTGGACGCTAGCAAGCGCTTTTGCTTTTAATGGATTTCCAAATGGCTTCCAATACTAGCCCAGTACTAAAAGGTAGGATGGCATAAAATCTACCATTATATGGTCACCCTCTCCTCCTACAGTGGGTCAAACTGGCACATGGACAAGTCTTGAATATTTTCAATTTGGCAAGGTTTATTTTGAAATCTAATTCTGTTCTCCAAAGTGCTTGAAACCTCTCTGAGCTTGGTGTTATCCACAAGTTTTATAAGTATGCTCTCCACTCCGTTATCTAAGTCATTAATGAAAATGTTGACTAGAACTGTACTCAGGACAGATCCCTGTGGGACTCCACTACATAAGTCTGCCCAGTTTCCCAGTGAACTATCCAACTACTCTTTGAGTATGGTCCTTCAACCTGTTATGCACTCACCTTATAGTAATTGCATCTAGATTCCATTTCCCTACTTTGCTTATGAGAATGTCATGTGGGACTGTTTCAAAAAACCTTTTCTTAAACTCAAGATACCATAACTACTACTTCCCCCGTATCCACTAAGCCAATAACCCTGTCAAAGAAGGAAATGAGGTCAGTTTGGCATTTGTTCTTCTCAAATCCATGTCAGCTATTACTTATCACACTATTATCCTCTAGGTGCTTACAAACTGTCTAATAATTTGTTCTATTATCTCTCCAGATTTTGAACTTAGGGTGACTGCTTTATAACTCCCTAGGTCCTCTTTTCCCCTTTTTAAATATAGGTACTATATTTAGCCTTCTCCAGCCCTCTCGGACTTCACCTGTCCTCCCTGAACTTTTTAAGATAATTGCTACCTCCTGGCTGAAGGTCTCCCAGTAACAAAGTGCCCTCAGACACTGCACATAATAGGCCAGCACTGATCAACCCTCATGCTGTATTGCTGGGACTAGAAAAATGGGAGTCTGAAATACATAGCTATTTCCTTTTCAAATCTGTTAGACTACTATTTATAATGTCTCAATCCCACACAAATTAATACTGATTGTCAGTTGTCAAATAAGTATGTGCTATAATAATAATAATAATTAATGAATAAAGTTCCTAAACATTAATGATTATATATATATTATTTCCTGAAAGGTATTAAGTATGGTTTTCCTTTTAGAGAAAGGATAATTATTTTAAAATAAGTTCTAACAAATTTATGTCTTATGCCACAAGCTCATATCCACTAACTCTCACTCAGAACACTTGCCCTTCCTTCTTAATCTGCTCAGCCTCAGCAAGCTGATCATTCTGTACTCAAATCATAGTTTGCTCACATCTTTTATTTAAATAAATCACATTCTGATAACTATCATTCTATGTCAGCTACTAAAGCATACACTTAAAGATGAACTGGAAAGTTTGTCACCAACCAAAACCTGAGTTCAGGTTTCTGCAACAGCTGACGACTGGCATGAATACCTCAGGCTACAGTTGGCTCCCCCATTCACTTTGATGGGACTACTCACATGCTATAAATAAGGCATGTGCTTAAATGCCTTGACGTGGGACCTCAGAGAGTAGAAATAGCTGCATTCCTATATTTCTTTTACCATATATATTACACTTCTGTAGCTCCTTGCATCTAGACATCTCAAAGCACTGTGTAAGCATTAATGAATTAAGTTTCACAACACTCCATTAGTTCACAAATCATCATCCCCCGTTTGAGTAAACTAAGTCACAGAGGTTAAGGCCCATATTTCCAACTTGGTTGCCTAGAATTACGTACATAGACCACCATTTTCAGGTGTGGGTGCCTAAAGTTACATTTTTAAGTCCATACTTGGGTATCTTTAATAAGAGGTCTGGGTTTTCAGGGTCAATGAGTACCCACAATTCATAGATTCCAAAGCCAGAAGGGACCATTGTGATCATCTTATCTGACCTCCTGTCTAACACAGGCAATAGAACTTGCCTGAAATAATTCCTCGAGCAATGCAAGTTGACCTGCTTAACACCTCTGGAAAAAACTCAGCCTTTGAAGTGTGAAAATTTTGGCCTAAGTGGCTTATCCAAGATCACCCAAGAATTCAATTTCAGAACTGGTAATGCGAGCTAAATCTCTTGATACACACTCTTGACATCAGCTTCTGCAGAAGAAACACACAATCCTTACTGAAGTCTTGATAGGTACTGCATTAAATTTTTCAATGTCATTGTCTCAATGTATTTCCTTATTTTAAAATTTTCTCAAATATTTTATTTCTGATCTGGGGTCAAACAATTTGATTTGCTTTTTACTGGTTATTTTAAAATAATGTTTCAGTCCATCTTTAGAATACATCCCCCACCCCCAAATTGCAAGTGTCAGTGCATGTACAGGCCAATTTATTTTCTTTATAACTGATCATTGATATTAGCCGTGAATCACTCCAGCGCTACCTTTTAAATGGCATGTGGAAGCTATATTTATAAAACTTTATATTGTGACCATTGTTAGAAGAATGTGAACTAAATCTGATAGAGACTAAATAATAATTTTGCTTCTGGCCTTGCTTTTAGTTTAAACAGGCTGAATAAGCAAGTAAAAGTATGTAAGTGAAAGCACAAGGCTGTGCACCCCCCTTCTTCCCCCCACAGCTGGTAGCCTTAAATATAAGGGGCTAATCAAGCAAGGGGTTGCTATGGTAACCAAGCAGCGGGAGGGGACGGGAGGGGAGGCTGTACAAAAAAAAGATGTAAGTCTGCTAAAAAGTAACCATGGCCAAAAGTAATTCACTCTTTATCCCTCCCATCAGGTACAAAAGAGGTGGTCTTATCGACCCTAGACTGAAGATCCCCCCCGAACGGTACATGACCATATATTGGAAGGGGTGGTGCCAAGGGAGAGGCACTACAGGTATAATTAAGTTTGCCAAAAAAAGAAGAAAAGGAAGCTCCAACTGCATGCAAAGCTAGGGGTTAGGAGAAGAAGGGGGTTCTATTGGCATATAGAACTGTAGTTGGGCAAGGGGAAAAGGAAAACTCTATCGGCATATAGAAATAGCCCGACTGGTGTGAAGGGCTTCAGAATATGCTTACTTGTTTAGTTCCAATAAACACATCGAATTGCCTGCAGACTGGACTCTGGACTGTTATTTTCCAGAGAACTGTGTCTGGGAACTGAGAGGAGGAGGGAGCTGGACCCCCGCCAACAACCATTAACATCAGTTACTGCTCAATCTACCATATGAAATAGGAAACAAATCGATCCTCTTGCAAAAGATGAAGCAAAAGCCTCTCTGTGTTACTTAGTTACTATACCTACTTTTCTTAAACTAATATTTTCTCAACCACTACCATCCTGGTATTTAGCATACTAGGAGAGAAAGGCTGACCAATTGGTTAGGGTAGCCTACATCTCAGGAGACCCACGTTCAAGTCTCAACTCTGCAAATAGTTCCTCTGTGATTTTTGGGCAACTAACTTACTCTACCTGTGCCTGAGTTCCCCATCAGTAAGATGTGAATGATAGCACTTCCCTACTTCACAGGGGTGTTGGGAGGATAAATACTTTAAACAGTGTGAGGTTTTCAGATACTACAATAATGGGTGCCATACACGTGTTACAGATAGATATATCATGGACACACCATAACACAAATGCCTTGACTTTCAAAGCATTTGCAGGCAATGGTGCAAACTCCAAGTCCTGCAAACTCCAACAGCAGCTAACAAAAGTGAGTAAACTTTTGCATTCCCCCCGCCCCCATCTAACCACATATCCAGAACAAGTGCTGGTTACGTCATTCATAAACCACACCAGTCAACAACAAATCCCATCTCTTCAATCTTAGACAGTCTTAGAGCCAAATGGGCATGGAAGCTGAACTGATACAGAAGGATTTTGAGCTGTTCTATTTTGTTTCCGAGCACAGCACTGAAAGACATTGCTTTGCCATCATTAACTGAAAAGAGGGGGAAAACTGAAATAAAATAAAATTGGTAAGAAACAGGGTGGCAGCAACAGACCATAACATTGAGATACATAAGTTAACAAGTATATATTAAGGAAATAAGATAATTGTTTATAGTCATGAGGACTTAATAGCTTATAAAGGCAGTTTCAAGCCGTTATAGCTAGTGTGACAGTACTCCCTGGGACTGTGGGACTGCTGTGCCTCCTTTACTCCCTATCCTGGGTTGTCTCTCACAATGCCTTACCAGTGGCAAGCAGCAAACCCCTCCAAGTGTTGTTACCACTCAGTACAAGTGCATGTGGAGCCCCACACCCAGCTAGATTGCATGAATGCTCCCAGAGCCACTCATGAATCATACAGACAAAAGCACCAGCCATATCCCCCCAGCTCCCAGCCTTGTACCTTAGGAGTAAACCATCTTGAACTGCTCAAGTCCCTTTCTTGAGCAATGCAAGTTTATTAATTGGTTCACCACTTCATCAATAGAAAGTGGACCAGCCTTTGTGACCTGAGCAGATTTACCATGCACTTCAGTCAAACTCACTGGTAAGGATAAACATTAAAATAAGTTTATTGATTACAAAAGATAGATTTTTAAGTGATTATAAGTGATAGGCAAAAAGTCAGAGTGGTTACAAAATAAAATAAAATATAAGCACACAGTCTAAACTCTCAACATTATTAGATTGGGCAACATCTCACCCCACTGGATATTGTAGGTTGGTTACAGTCTTTCATACGAAGGCTTTTCCCTCTTAGCCCGGGGGCTAGTCTCTTCAGCTCCAGCATTCTAGTTGCCTTCAGCGTAGGTGAGGGAGAAGAGAAAGGATGAAGCATGTGACCACTGTGGTCTGTTTTATACCCTTAGTCCATGTGCTTGGAGAATATAAGTCCAGGCATGTCTGGTGGGCATTGCTGAGCCACCAGGCAAGGTTGAGCAACTTCCCTGGTGTGGCCTTGTGCAAGTAAGTCATTGAATTGTAACTCCCTTGCTGGACAATGGCTGTTTATGGTTGTTCAACACCCACCCGGGCATTGGTGATCCCTCTAGTTATTATCTTTGGGGAGCTAGTAGCTGGGCGCTTCCTAAACTCACCGCATATTTTAGTGACAACCATACAGCACAATTCTCATAACTTCATATGCATTAATGATATACATATTTAGATGGAACAGCAGGTTTCAGCAGAACATAACCTTTCCTATGATACCTTACATCAGGGGTTCTCAAACTGGGGGTCAGGACCCCTCAGGGGGTCGTGAGGTTATTGCATGGGGGGTCGCGAGCTATCAACCTCCACCCCAAACCCCGCTTTGCCTCCAGCATTTATAATGATGTTAAATATATAAAAAAGTGTTTTTAATTTATAAGAGGAGTCGCACTCAGAGTCTTGCTATATGAAAGGGGTTACCAGTAAAAAAGTTTGAGAGCCACTGCCTTACATGGCATGCTTAGATGCAATATCACAATTATATACAAATGATGAATATGGAGGTTACAGGTGTAGAGTGTCACAGCTAGGAATAGTAAAATGGAAGTCTCCGGTGATCACAGCCAGAAACACTAAGATGGCGGTCTTGGAGCAATTTGACCTTTGGCAAGCCTGCAGGCGGAGGTTAGATAAAGGTTACTCCAAAACCTGAAAGGAGGGGTCAGTCAGGCAAGGCACAAGTTTACAGCTAGGCCCAGCTTTGATTCACAGACAGATTTAGTGGCTGTGATTGGTTTATAAGAACAGACCAATCAGAGAGGACTTAAAGATGATTGGAGGATAGGTATGCTAATGGTAAGGATTGAGGGAATAACCAATCAGAATAGCCCAAAAACTGTATGTAAGGCAGAAAGCTGACAGGCTTGAGCCAGTAGAAGAAAGAAGGAGTAGAAGGAAGAGGTCAAGAGTAGAAGGTGAAGAAGCAGGAGAAGAAAGAATATCAGAAGAAAGATCAAAGTCATAGAAGAGGGTTAGGTTTTTGCAACAGAACAAGAAACTACCGCAACAGTGACAGAGAAGCAGCAGCAGCTACTGAGAAGCATCCTTAGTGCTGAGACAAAACAGAAGGATCCCTTGTGACAGACCAGAGGGAAAAGAAGCCTACAAAAATGAGCATGTTAACTATAGTATAAGGCATAGAATCAGTTTTTGAATGTGTATACGATGTGTGGGGATAATAAAGTTGAATGTCTGGGTATGTATGTCGCTATTTATAAAGTTTAGTTTTTAATTAAAATTGCTGTCATAGTTCTACACGTGATTGATCACCACATGTACAATGTAATCACTTAAGCCACCTCCAATTGTATGACACTACATAAGAACATAAGAACATAAGAACGGCCGTACTGGGTCAGACCAAAGGTCCATCTAGCCCAGTATCCTGTCTACTGACAGTGGCCAATGCCAGGTGCCCCAGAGGGAGTGAACCTAACAGGTAATGATCAAATGATCTCTCTCCTGCCATCCATCTCCACCCTCTGACAAAGAGTCTAGGGACACCATTCCTTACCCATCCTGGCTAACAGCCATTAATGGACTTAACCTCCATG
Organism: Terrapene triunguis; assembly: GCF_002925995.2. Lineage (NCBI taxonomy): Eukaryota > Metazoa > Chordata > Testudines > Emydidae > Terrapene > Terrapene triunguis. The sequence continues at coordinate 17,569,205 of NW_020664419.1, forward strand.
TTCTCTTTTAAACGCTGTTATAGTCCTAGCCTTCACAACCTCCTCAGGTAAGGACTTCCACAAGTTGACTGTGCGCCGTGTGAAGAAGAACTTCCTTTTATTTGTTTTAAACCTGCTGCCTATAGTATTGGGTATCCTAATGTGTATGCTTGTGCTAATAGGATTTGTGTTTCTGTGTCTTAATGTATGTATTCAAGATCTATTGTATTGAGGAATATTTATACGTTAAATAAAGGATATTTTGTTTTTGCAGATTACTGCCTGAGTGTCAGTCCTTCGAGTGGAGGGCTGTATTTGTGTGAACGGAGTTAGTCTGTTCTGGGAGTTTCCTGAAGGGCATAGAGGAACCCCTGGCAAAACCCTGGTCATTCCTCTAGGGCAGGCCATCTCCTTTCACCTACCCAAACAGGCCCTTAATGTCCTGGATGGTCAAGTGCTTTTCACCACAATTAATTTCAGTACAAGTCTCAACTGTCCATCCAGGTTGCCAGAATCTTTCTTGAAGTTGTGGGGGGAGGGCACCGGCACCAGAACGGGGGGGGCATGCCCCCCACTTTCTAACGGGGGTGTAGTTTGGGCAGCAGGGGGCATCATTGCCCCCTCAAACTACAAGCCTTGGGGAAATGTGGAGTGGCGCCGGCAGGGGGGTGGGCTTCATGGCAGTGTTGCCCCCCCCCGAAACTGCAAGCCTTGGGCAGGCACAGAGCTGCACCAGCAGGGGCTGCACTTCACAGCGGGAGAACTGATAATGCTGATAAGTTCCTGAAGCTTGCATTTTGGGAGGCAACGCCACCTCCTGCCTCCCAAACTATGCCCATGTTAAAAAAAGTGGGGGCCATAGCCCTCTGGTCCCCCCGGTTCCGACGCTGTTGCTATCCACCTCTTTTTCCCCCTCTCTGTATAAAGAAACTTCATACAAGCAGGGATCTTAACACATGGCTGAAAAAGCTGTTATCTTCACACGGCAGGTACAAAGCATTGCAGAATCAGGATGGTGACAGGAAAGGTGTTGAAATACATTGTTTCAACACACTATCATTAAACCTGTTATTTCAACATTGTTCCTCAGCAAGTTCAGCTTTTACAAGGTATTCCCGAGAGGTGGTGCAATAAGAGGCTGCTCCCAAAACACTGGCACGTACAATACAAGAAACTAAAAAATCTCTTGGATGAATCACCTCTGAGCTTTTGCTGCTGCTGAAGATTACTGATGCATTTCGAAAATAGAGATTTTGAGCAGTGGAGAACAGAATGCATAGCAGAGCATGATGTGAGCACTATTCTCACGTAATAATAGAATTGAGCTCCTCTTCCTTACGTAGCCTGGTGTGAACCCGTGTGCAACAATATTCTGGGCCAACTGTTTGTCTCTGATTCAACAAAGCAAAAGTTAAGTATGTGCTTAAGTGATCTCTTAAATGGGGGATCCACATTAGCAGCTGGCTTTTAAATTTTGGATATGACAAAATACACTGTTAGCCCCTTAAGCAGGTCAAATTGCTTTCCAACAAAATCAAACAATCCAAGATTCTTCTAGTTAAATTAATTACCTTTTATGATGAATTAAATTCACTATTGTCCAAAGTCTTGGCCGTGGTGAATTTACATTTTAAGTTATTAACTTTAATGAATACTATTCACCATATTTTAAAATATTAGCAATGGTACTATTGTTTGAATTACAGTAGGGCCAAAGGCCTTGGTTGTGATGTGGTCTCCATTGTGCAGTGCTGTACAAACACATAGGAAGACATACATTCTCTAGCCCAAAGAGCTAACATTGTAAGAAAGTTGAGATATGCCGATTGTGGGGGGAGGAATACAGTCAATAGCTTCATGCTAAGTAGTATGTCAGCCCTCAGGAAACTCCAACTACTCCTGGATGCTACAGTGTGTCTGCTCAGATATACTTGCTGTGGTGAGCACATCAAAGCTGTCCTCCATTTTCTACACTGGCTTCTCATAGTCTTAATCAAATTCAGTCTTAGTCCTTATCTTCAAGGCACTCAATGGTTTGGGCCCAGAATATTTCAAAGATTGTCTAAATCAAGTTTGAGGAGTGCTCTAGGCAGCACCACTCCTTAGGTACAATAAAGCTGTCCACTGCAAGGGAAAAGCTCACCTGCACAGGAGACAAAGCTTTCTTGGGGTATGTTTACACAGCAACTAGACACGTGTGGCTGGACTCGTGCTTGTGGGGCTTGGGCTATGGGGATCTTTCACTGCTGTGTGGACTTCTGGGCTCAGGCTCTAGGACTTTTCTTTCTTGTGTGGACATATCCTCAGGGGCCAACCTGAAATTCAGGAATTAACTCTCAGGAATTAAGAACCACTTCAAACAGCCACCCCTTCACCTAGCAGGCATCACAGAAGTGGTCTTGAGGATTTCTGAGTTTGATTCACCCCCACTGGTACTATCTGCTCTCCATGATGCCAACTGCAGCAAGGAAACTCAAGGATTCTACTTCATGGGTCAGACATCAGCTGGTGGTTGCATGCATCCCTCCCACAGGGGTTCTGTTAGGGAAGGCAGAGTTGAAGTTGTGGTTAGGACTTCACCAAGACTTCCAGAGAGATATACATCCCTTGGTCCCACTGGGTATATCTCCTGCCTTGCCAGGGCCATCTGCTTCCGAGGCTTCCCTGGCCATCTGTAGTCCCCTGGCAAAGTAAGGGTTAAAGGTGACTTGCGCTATTGCACCAGATAGACTTCCTGTAAGCACAAGCCCTGCATTGTGCTTGTGTAACCCATGACTGAATTTAGCTCCCTGAGTGCAATTAAGGTTTGTACTCACCACCAATATTCACCACACTGCTGAGGGAGAAAGACACACAAATGACAAAGAGAATAACTGGAATAAAGATGGGTCCCCCTAAAAGAGAACATTCCCTTTGCATGCCCATCCCCAAGGCAAGTTATTGATGTCTCTGCTCTGGATGTGAGGGAGGCAACATTACAGCATAGCACCAGAGATCAGGGAAGTAAACAAAGAAGATAAAAGAAATGTAAAAAATGCTTCAAAAGACATATGCTTAGAGGAGTTTTATTTTATTTTTGATTAATTATTTGGGCATATTTTGTTGATGGTATCAAGTGCTATGTTACATTCCTTTCTGTCCATCTCACCCCTGGTAGCAAAAATATTGAGTGGAGTTAAAGAAGAGGGGGAAATAGGGAAATAAAGAGTATTAATGAAGGTATACAAATGCTTTAACAAAGTGTCATTAATGTAGGCTGGCTAAGGGTATCAATGTCAGTAATGCTACATCCTGGACTGTAATTTATCTTCATAACTAAACCCAATCATAAAAATGTTTACAGGGTAACAGCACTATTCACGCTACTATGGAGAAGGCTGTGTCTGCACAATGAGGACCCTCCTTGAGGGTCTACAACCTGTCCATAGATTTAATCCAGAAGCAAATATAGGAAACGCTCTAGGTTCAAGTTTTGTCCTCAATACCGCCTGAAGACCAGGAATGAAGTTAAATGGGCTGCGGCTTTATTAAAGTGACACATCTGGGATCTATCTGGCACATCATCCCTCCTGCACCCCACCCCATTAATCTGGTCCCAGGACCATTGCTGGGATCTCTCATATAAGGGTTATCTCCTTGCTGTACCAGACATTAGGAGTCCCAACCCCATTCCCCACGCTTTAAAAATGCCTTCTCCTAATCAGCTTCTGCTTCCACCTTGACCCCTGGTGGGTGGTTAATCTGAGCTGTGGCACATGCCACACCATCCACACTGCTGGATTTTCCAGTTTGAGTGAGCTACCCAGGCTAGGAAGCCTGCTTCCAGCTGCAGTGTAGACATCCCCAAAAGGGACCAAAGGTTCCCTTTCCATGCTAGCCCAAACAAAGCCTCCCCACCTTCTTCTTCTTCATTACTGTATTGCAGTAGTGACTAGGAGTCCCAACCATGCCCCATTGTGTGAGGTGCTGTACAAACAGAACAAAAAACCATGTGTAAAACTGGATTTTGTTTGACACCTTTGTCAGGCAGAGAGGAACAAACTGTTTGTGCAGATTTGAAATTTTGGTTCCATACTAATTAAAACAGTTTTATTTCCTCTTCAGTTACATTTTATTGTGCATTAGGAGCCTGCAACTCTTACATCAATTTTGTTCAATGTTATCCCATCGAATTCACTGGAATTACTACAGATTTGAAGCAATGACTCAGACCCCAGATATCAGAGAAGCCTTCTTACCTTTGTGCACTTTCTATCATACTCACAAATAATGGATCCCTTACCCAAAAATCCATGAGTTGTAATGGGATGCTTTCTGTCATTGTATGAGATTCTTAATATGAAGTATGTGCTCTCCATGGTATTCAATGATAGCAATCACCAGCTCCTGCCAGTGCAGATTAAGCTGATATTGACTTCTGAATAAGTGAATATCAAGATATATTGACTTAAGAGTCAAACATTGAGGAGAAGCCCAGGCCAATATTCTCCTAGACCAGGGGTCGGCAACCTTTCAAAGAAGAAGAACCATTTTTTTTTGTCTTTGACCAAAATATTTTGAGAGCCGCATCACATGCAAAGCTACTTGTAAACAGGACGGGGCTCCGGGCTGGGGCAGGGGATTGGGGTGCAGTGGGGGTGTGGGTCTGGGAGGGTGTTTGGTTGCAGGAGGGGGTTCTGACTTGGGGCAGTGGGTTGGGGTGCAGGAGGGGGTGCAAGCTGCAGGCTCTGGCCGGGTGGCACTTACCACAGGGCAGCTCTTGTCCAGCAGCGCAGCAGGGCTCAGGCAGGCTGCCTGCCTGCCCTGGCCCCATGCCTCTCCTGGAAGCAGCTGACTGTTGGCACGTCTCTGCGCGCCCCTGGCCGGGAGAGGCAGCTCCGCGCGCTGCCCCGGCCCCCGGCACCATTCTCAGAGCTCCCATTGGTCAGAAACTGGCCAATGGGAGCTGCGGGGGTGGTGCTTGCCGACATGGGCAGCTCACGGAGACCCGCTGCTCCCCCTCCCCCAAGGGGCACACAGAGACATGCCAGCAGCCAGCTGCTTCCGGGAGCAGCATGGGGCCAGAGCCCTGCTGCACCACCAGCCAGGAGCTGCCTGTGGTAAGCGCCTCCAGGCCAGAGTCTGCACCTCGCACCCCCTCAAAAAATGGCTTCCCGAAAGGGGGCAGCCAAGAGCCGCAAGGGGGCAGCCAAAGTGCTGCATGTGGCTCCGGAGCCACAGGTTGCCGACCCCTGTCCTAGATCAACCATAAATTCGGATCTGAATAAAACAAAATAAAAAAATAACAAGTCATCAATGAATCTGTTTTTGCAGCTACTGAAGTTAATGGGCCAGAATCTCAGCCACAGCTCTACGGGCTTTGTGTTGCATAAGGCAAACAGGGATTTCCCTTCACAGAGCGGGATCCTCAGGGTGTCTGCCAGTGGTAGAGGCAGAGCCTATAGCACTGTGCCTGTACCTCGTCGAGCAGAGCAGTCCATATGGAGCCACTCTCTGTGGGGTTATTTAAAGCAGCCCTGAGGCTGTGCCTAGTTACGCTGGTGACTGTTTCAGCTTCTGGCCCGCCCAGGATCCGGGAAGCAGACAAGTGCTTCCCCGTTGCTCTCCTCAACTGTACTGAGATTACAGGCTAGTCCAATATGCTCAAACATTCCTGTGGCTGATTTGGATTCAGCTCTGTACACTCCACCCCCAGGCTCTGCTCCTGAGCATTTGGAGGTCTCAGCCGTACAGTCACAAATTGCACCGCTTTTACTTCGAAAATATTCTGGTGGAAACTAAGTTAGAGATAAAGGGAACTCTTTCCCCTGTCCCTCCCCAAACATATCTCCTCTAAGAAAAACAGTTTTCAAGGAATTCTCTGCAGTCAGAATTCAACTTTTACATAAGTGATCAGACTATGTAATATTATTGACTCCATTTTACATATGGAGGCACAGAGTGCATGTCTACACTGCAGTTACACACCCCTGGCTGGCCTGTGTCAGCTGACTCAGGCTCATCGGGCTTAAGCTACAGTGTTGTTTAACTGCAGTGAAGATGGTCAGGCTCGGGTTTGAGCCTGGCCTCTGGGACCTCCCTCCTTGCACTAGTCTGGTCCCTAATACTCAGATATTATCAGGGATCCTAGTTTTTTGTGATTAAAAAAATTCTCCAATTAAAAAATACATAAATAAAAATCCATGTTTTTACACAATTAAAATGAAATGCTGAACTTCAGTTTCTCTAGCCACAAGATATTTAGCATCAGTTGAACACAGTGTTTTGATATAGTTACACATTTTTATGCAAGTTCAAAGCCTTCCAGTGCCATCAATCATTATAATAAAATAAAATTAATAGAATTGCGATTTGTAGTCTACAGCCTGGCTGCATACAGTACAGAATGTGAAATTTGTCCTTACCAAACTCAGTGACACGGTCTTTAAGGGTGATTTTTAAACTTTTCGGCACCTTTTTATAATTCTAATTACTCACGTCTGGAGGCTGAAGTGAAATTTGAGATGCATTAAAACACAAACCCTTATACGCCATAGAGAAACCTCTATATGCCAGAAGCAGTTTATTGGAGTATGTTTAGCTATGAAAATTTAAGATGCATTAAAAAATCAACCACAAGAGGGGGAGGTTGCATGCACTGAATAAGTGACACTGGTACTTTCAATAAAATTTATTTAATACATGTTTGTTTGTTTGTTTGTTTTCACAAAATGTAAAACTAAAGATTCTCTAAAAACGCAAAATCCATGTTTTTTTCACCACTGCAAATGGATTTCTAAGATCCCTGGATATTATAATTGATTCACTTGATTTCTTTGTGGACATTAGAATCTCACTAATTTATATGGACTAGGGGTATGGAATTTATTCAAATAAGGAGGCTTTCGGATAGGAAGTGGAGTTTGAAATTGGGTTATCCTTTAACATGCATCAGTTTACATATTACACATAATTATATGCACTACTGAAATTTCCTTCTCATGAACACAAAACTGAGTCTTCAAGATTCCTTTTTTATATTTATTGTTTATATTGTTTCACACCAACTATGAACAAACACTGATGGATTTTGTTCCTTTTGTGCTTGCTGTGTGTTCAGTTTCATAGGTAGGAACCTCTTATGCTAGTAGATTCTGTATACTTTACTCCTGGGGGAAATCTACACCAAAAAAATAAAAAATCTGCATATTTTATTTGTCAATATAATTATACCAGTTTCATTTATTTTGGTAATTTAGTTCAAAATACCTCTCACAAGTATATCTGTAACAATACTGACACAAAAAAGATTCAGGAAATATTTATTTGACAAATAGATTCCTTACTAGGCATATTAATACAGAACTTTGAGTAATAATTCATTTAAACTACAATACAGAAATGTATTTCCTGTACCTCTCACAAGCAGTGCAAAGGCTTGGGGGGAGTCAGGGGTAATGGAGAAGCTGAGGGAGAGGGAAGGAGCCTGGGAGTGAACTTAGAGGATTGTTGGGTGTGGGTGGGAGAAGTATGGAACAGGTTTTTGGGAGGAGGGATTGTTAGGGAGTTGGGGGGGGCCTCCCCCATGCAGACCCTGGATGACCCCTAGAATAGGAGAGGCTGTCAGGCACACCTGCCCCTGTGTGTCCCTGAACCCCCCATCTCCATGTGCCCTTGTAGCACCCTCCCCCTGTCCCCATGTGTGGCCCTACAGCCCCCCTCCCATTCAGCCCCTGGCTCAATGCCGTCACCCCACTAGCTCTTGAGCCCATGCCCCAGTCTGTCCCCCCTCCACTAACCCTTCTGAACCCCAGTCTCTGACCCCCCGAGCAGCACCGTGTGCCCCATTCTGTCCATCTAATGCCTCCTCACCTGGCCCCACTTTGAGGAACGCAGCCACCGGCTGGATGCCCTCTCTTGTGGCACCACAGCAGCCCCTGGCTGAGTGAAAGGTGTAACTGCGGAACCTCTGCAGCAGATTCTATATTCTGCGGAGAAAAAAAATCTGCTGGACATGAATTCTGTGTGTGCGCAGTGGCACAGAATTCCTCCAGGAGTAGAAATTCTTATCTCCCAAATCACTGTAATCTCTCTCATTTGTTCAATTTTAACATAGGTAAGCAACCACTTTTCATTTCCAGGCCCATTGGCCTTTTTATAAATGTTTGTTTTCTCTTTTCTTCTGGCAGTGTCCCCTGGATAGAGCTCAGACCCCATTCTGAGGGAAATCATGGAGAAGAATGGAGATTTTCTGTATGTCTGGTGCTTTAAAGTCCAAATCATTACATCAAGGAAACCAAACCAAAGACTTAAGGGGGAAATTGCCAAATAGAAAACTCAGAATCATCTAGTGCTCAGGTAGTTGAGCCTCATAAGCTGTACTATACCGAGGAAGGGAGAGAAACGCAGGATTGTGCAAAATGAACCTGCTTATAGTTAAAAGATTCAGTGTATTAGGAAGATGAATAGTAGACAAAACTTTATTCTTAGCACAGCTCTTTTGCACTAATATCCAAATTGTAAGACTGAGCAGAGAGACAGGGAGATGCAAGTTATTTGGCTTGGAAGCACCATAACTGAATTTCATTTTCCAGCTAATTAGATTTTACTGAAAATTGACATTTCTGAACATTCAAGATTAAAAAAAAAACTTGTAGTAAAAACCTATAAGAACACAAGTTTGACAGATTCATCCTCTGGAGTTTTCTGTCTCCCGATTTACCCATCCTACTGTGTATAAAGTTCATAGAGAACCTGCAGATAAGGCTAAGAGAGTGTCTTTTATACATATATATATATATATAGATTTATATTTATTTATAAATATATAGATTTATTTATATATATATATATATATATACATATATATATATAGACCCAGCTGATTTAGAGGATCTATTCTAGATTTTAATTTTTTTGTTTTGTTTTTATTCTTTTAACTGAATTTAAAGTTCAGGCGCAGTGCTAGAGTAGCAGGCTAGAAAGTGAAATCCTCTCTTTACCCACCACAGAGGAATTCTGTGAAGGCAACAGCCATGTAATCTTCACTACACGGCCTAACAAAGGACCACAGCCATGACCTCAGGGGACTATTTCAAAGGGTTTCCATATCCACTCAGCCCTGGGCCAGTATATTAAGACTTTCCATAAGGGTACCAAACATGTAGGTGGCTTTCATGAGCTCTACGGTCATCAAACACTGTTCTTATACACCAGTAAAAAGACAACCAATGTCACTCACTGTTGACTTGATCTGGATTCAGGCCATTGCTTTAGACCCCAAACCAACAAAGCCCTTAAACATAGAATCATAGAACTGGAAGGGACCTCGAGAGATCATCTAGTCCAGTCCCCTGCACTCAAGGCAGGACTAAGTATTAACATGTAATTAACAAAGTGTATGTATTAACAAAGTATATGAGCTTCAAGTGGTGCACATACATAACTGCTTTGCCGGACAGGGGCCTAAGCCCCCATGCGTGCAATGAACTCCCCATAGGCGGACCCCTGTGTCTGTATGAAGCCCAGTTGATTTGACTGGGTCCCTGCACTGGGTGCTGATTACACGAAGTTCATTCCAGGTTCGGAGCCATTGCACTGAACATCTCATTCACTATCTCTTCAGAATGTAGGTTTCAATTTTTCAGAAAATTTGAGACAAAATAGCTCTGCCCTCCTTTTTTGATTGTTTTCTTAATTTCCAATATATATAAGGCAGGGTTTTTTTCTGCAATATACCTTTAGAGGGCTTCATTCACTGCTGGTACTCCAATTTTATGTCCTGTAAAATCCCAAAAATCCATGGAGTTCAATGCAATGCACCACGTTTGCACCATTAGGTTAGATGGTGTTAGTCTTCATAGTACAAAGACTTATTACTAAAGGCCAGGGTAAACCTCTGAACCCTGTTTAATCTTTTTATCAATTTTTCTCCTACAGGTCCAGTGAATAAACACTTTAGATTGGTTTTCTTGCTAAATGGGAGGAATTTGCCCTTTTATTTAAGAATGAAAATGAAAGTCTCGGAAGTCCATTGCTCTCTCATTTTCTGTATAGGGATTAACAATCTGCTTACATGATCAAGCAGTAGTTCTTAGATTTTAATGCCGACTCAAATCATAAGACCTGGGAGCTATATTATGATCAAGAACTGCAAGTCGAATCTCTGTATTCAAGGGCCAGATTCTTATCTGATTTACACCAGTGTAAAGCCACAGTAATTTCATTAATTTCACTGGAATTACTCCAGTTTTACACTAAGGCCTGGTCTAGACTACACAGTTAGGTCGACGTAAGCTGCCTTCCATCGACCTAATAATGTCTGTGTCTACACTACCAGGTCCCTTCCGCTGCCGTAACTCGCCTGCTACATCAACTTAGTTATTCCACCTCCTTGAGAGGTGTAGCGCTTAATTTGACGTAGTTAGGCCTATGTAATGGCAGTGCAGACACTGCAGTGCTTATGTCAACTTAGGTGTCCCACTATGGTCTGCTGTGACTTCTCTGGTCATCATTCCCCAACTCCACTGCCCAGCAGCTAGGTATGCAGGAAACAGTCCCTCTCCTGTTAAAGTACCGGGAACTTTTGAATTTTCATTTCCTGTTTGTTCGACGTGGAGAGCTTGCCTGCCCAGCTAATCATGCCAGCTCCACACTTCAAACGTGCTCCAGCCTGGAGAAGACAGGAGGTGGTGGATCTTCTGGGTCTGTGGGGAGAAGAGGCTGTGCAGACACAGCTTTGATTCAGCCACAGAAACGTAGACATACATGAGCAGATCGCTCAGGGCATGGGGGAGAAGGGCTACATCCAGGGACACACAGGAGTGCCAGGTCAAAAATCAAGGAACTGCGGCAGGCGTGCCAGAAAGCAAGGGAGGCGAACAGTCGCTCTGGTTCAGCACTGCAGAATGCCACTTTCACAAGGAGCTCCATGCTACTCCCAGCAGTGACTCCACCACAACCCCCAAGAACAGTGTCAGACTCCCAGGCCCCCACAATCAACACTGAGGAGGAGGTCTTGGATGAAGAAGAGGAGGAGAATGGGAGACAGGTAAGCAGGGGATCCATTGTTCTGGAGATCCAGGAGCTGTTTGTAAGCCTGGGGAGGGCTGCTTTATTTCTTCCACTACAGCAGGACATTTTCCCATGCCACTCCAGTATTAATCCAGCTGGCATCACTGCAGTACACAGCATAAGGACCTGGCCTGTACCCAGACGCTTGCAGCAGCTGTTCCCTCACCGCCTCTGTTCCCATCAGGAGCGTGATATCAGCTAGGGTCACCTATGGGTGATGGTAGTAATTTTCATTTCAATTGCTTGAACCGCAAACAATAGTACCTGTGTCCGCCCCCCCCCCCGTTGTAATTTCCTCCCCTTCTCCCTCGCTGTACAAAACATGGCCATAGTTTGGGTGGCAGGGGTTAGTGTTGACCTCAAACATCAAGACTCAGGTGCGGGAGAGCAGCAGCAACAATGTGGGTGCGGGGAGGGCTGTGGTGGCTCGATTCCCTCTGGAGCCCCTGTAGAATGTCATTCCAACACCACCGTACATCACCTCCCTCCACCCACCTGACACATGCAGTGGCGCTGGAACATTTTAAATAGTGGGGGTGCTGAAAGCCAGCCCCCTTACCTCTGTCCACGCCCCCTCCCCCCAGAGCTGAGGCCCAGACCCCGGGCATGAGGGGCCGGCAGTCGGGGACCCAGGGGTGCTGCAGCACCCCCGGAACCCTTAGTTCCCACACCTATGGACACACTTTCCAATAGGCGAGGTGGGCCAATGCAATATCTCTTCCACTCAATCCCGTGGGAGGGTGGCAAGAATAACAGCTACACAGCAGCCTGGCCTGTCATACATCAGCGCATGACAGGCCGGGCTGCTGAGCTTTTAAAGATAAGATAAGTGTGTTCCCCCCCCCTCCCAATTTTATTCCACCGTCTTTCCAAGGTTTACTTCTTTGTCAAATCTTTCCATGTCTATATCTGAGTGCAATAAAAGTCCATGTCTTGAAAGTGAAATCATCTTTATTGATTCAAAGTGTGAGGAGGAAAGGGAGGGACAGGGAAACTGAGGCACGGGGGGATGTGCACGAGAAAGGAACAGCAGTCACAACAACGTTCAGACTAGGGGTAGGCACAATAGAGAAAAGCAGCGCACATTACTGTGGGTCATTACTAAAATGGGTTTTCAAACCTCCCTGAGATGCATTGCTCCATGCTGAGCTCTTCTTATAGCCCTGGTATCTGGCTGCTCAAAATTAGCAAACAGCCTGTCCGCCTCCATGCCCCACCCCCAGGGAATCTTTTCTCCCTTTGCTTCGTAGATATTATGAAGCACACAGCAGGCAGCTATAACAATGGGGATATTTTTTTCACTGAGGTCTAACCCAATGAGCAAACTGTGCCAGTGACCCTTCAAATGGCCAAAGGCTCATTCAACCACCATCCTGCACTTGCTGAGCCTATTGTTGAACTGCTCCTTGCTGCTAGCCAGGTGTTTGGTCTAAGGCTTCATGAGCCATGGGAGTAAGGGGTAGGCTGTGTCTCCCAGGATCACTATTGGCATTTCAACGTCACCAAAGGTGATTTTGCAATCCGGAAAGAAAGTCCCTGCTTATAGCTTTCTGAACAGACCTGTGTTCTTAAAGATGCACACGCCACGCACCTTCCCAGACCATAGAATCATAGAATCATAGAACTGGAAGGGACCTTGAGAGGTCATTTAGTCCAGTCCCCTGCACTCATGGCAGGACTAAATATCTAGACCAGTGGTTCTCAAAGCCGGTCCGCCACTTGTTCAGGGAAAGCCCCTGGCGGTCCGGGCCAGTTTGTTTACATGCCGCGTCCACAGGCTCGGCCCATCGCAGCTCCCACTGGCCGCGGTTTGCCGCTCCAGGCCAATGGGGGCTGCAGGAAGCGGTGCGGGCTGAGGGATATGCTGGCCGCCCTTCCCGCAGCCCCCATTGGCCTGGAGCAGCGAACCGCGGCCAGTGGGAGCCGCAATCGGCCGAACCTGCGGATGCGGCAGGTAAACAAACAAATTTCAGTGCTTAACAGTTAGGAAGTTTTTCCTAATGTGCAGCCTAAACCTCCCTTGCTGCAATTTAAGCCCATTGCTTCTTGTCCTATCCTCAGAGGTTAAGAAAAACAATTTTTCTTCCTCCTCCTTGTAACAACCTTCTACATACTTGAAAATTGTTATCATATCCCCTCTCAGTCTTCTCTTCTCCAGACCATCCCACACTGATATCGATAAACGTCCCCAGTGGTCCACCAGTGCTTGCAACACCATAGAAAAGTATCCCTTTCTGCTTATGTACTCTTTGTCAAGGTGGTCTGGTGCCAAGGTAGGGATATGTGTGCCATCTATCGCCCCACCGCAGTTAGGGAACCCCATTGTGGCAAAAACATCCAGTATGTCCTGCACTTTGCCTAGACTCACTACCCTTCTTAGCAGTAGGTGATTAATGACCCTGCATACTTGGATTACAGCAACCCCCACAGTAGATTTACCAACTCCAGATTGATTCCCCACTGACCAGTAGCAGTCTGACATTGCAAGCTTCCACACAGCGATCGCCACTCGCTTCTCCACTCTCAGAGCAGGTCTCATGTTAGTGTCACTATGCTGCAGGGCTGGGGAGAGCTCTGCACACAGTTCCTGGAAAGTAGCCTTGTGCATATGAAAGTTCTGCAGCCTCTGCTAGTCATCCCTTACCTGCATAACAATGTGATCCCACCAGTCAGTGGTCTTGGGACCAGATCCAGTGTCCTACCGTGTTCAGCTGCTGCACAACTGCCAACAGCAACCAGAAATTGTTTCATTGCATGGCTTCCAGCAGGGCTACTTGAAGGACATTGCCATGTTCCACACAGCAGTTTCTCTCGCAGCTCTAGAAATACTGCAGGATAAGGCATGTGGTGTTTGCAACGCTCATCACAATAGTTCACAGCTGAGCAGGGTCCATGCTTCTCTGCAGATGGCATACGTGCAGCTATGCCAGCCTTTTGAAAAAAGGTGTGAAATATTATGGGTCACAGATGAAATCAGGGGAGGGAGAAAACTGCATCATGGGACGTTGAAGCCATGTTCCCAGTCACCCCTGCAAGAATGTTTTGGTTCCATGAGGACCAAAACCTTCCCCAACCCCCCTGCGGCGAGTTGCACTGTGGACAGCTACCCATGGTGCACTGCTCTCTACATCGATGCAAGCACTAGTAGTGAGGACGCGCTCTACCAACACAAGGAGTGTGGTGTGGACATGCACAACCGACTTAATTACTGCGGCAGTTGGATGTTGACTTAAGTTTGTAGTGTAGCCATGCCCTAAGATAACTACAAAAGAAAAAATGGCCCTTAATTTCAGACTCAATGAAAAAAGTCATTAATTTGTCAGTGAATTCCCTATCCATTATATAAAGTATTCATTTATCTTGGAGTTTGGGAATAGTTCCAAAGCTATCAAACAGTTATATTAACAAAAAAAAAAAAAAAGCAGATCAGACAATATAGCATTTTCTAGTTAACTGAAGGAGACACTGGAAGATTTTTTTATAAAGTTTTGGAACAGGTGATAGCCAAACAAGTATTTCAAACATTTCATTGAGAAAAGTCCATCTAGGAGCTGCTAACACAATTACACTCCTCTGCAGGAATGCAGATCAAAGCTCAGAAGGATGCCTGAGAGCTCAGGACAAAGCAATCTCAACTGAGGAGATCTGGCTATGGAATGAAATTCCATGGGTGACTAGATGAATCCCAAGTCCAACCATCTTTAACCAACCTTCCTTGATACTAATTAACAATAATTTTCCATAATAACCAGAACAAACATTTAAAACATTAACATCCCCCAAGACCACCATCACAAAACGAAAACAAAACAAAACAAAAACCCTGCTGCAAGCAGAGCTTTTAAGAGCATGAAAAGCGAGAAAGGCCAGAGACTCAAGATGTCCATTAAGGACTTTGCTGTTCTGTCAATCTGTGTTGAGTCCATTATCATGCAACACTCCGTACGTACTGGCTTTCCTTGGGTAATCTGAAACTATGTATTAGCATATGTATTCATATGCTAATGTCATTCGGGTTTCTTTTAAGATCACTTCCAATCTTTCCTCCACTTCTATCATTATATGATCTTTTCCTGAGAAAATAATGGCTTGGCAATCACAAGAACCTATTAAAATACAATGCTAATAAAAATGAACTATTGAAGTGAACTGTTCTGCTTCCAGAATTCATTTGTGACAAATTTTCCTTCTTTTGGTGGTTCTATTATCACTACTATTACCTACTCCCTAAAATTTTGGGGTTCTTCTGATGCTCATAATAAAAAAAAAAAGCAGTTTGAGAGAACACAAATGCATTGACCATAATTTGCACAATAAAAAAGATAGGCCAGATTTGAGACCAGTGAAAATCAGCATAGCTCCATTGAAGTTAAATTGACTTATAACTGATAGCAATTGGTACAAGATACATTGGATGGTCTTTTCCAGGGTCTAACATTAAAGGCTCAGTGGAATATTAAACTACAGTATGCAACAAGGATCAAATGTATTCACTGGCACAGGACCTTCGCAGGGCCTTTGTAGTTGACTGGGCCATAGGCAGTCAGACCTAGTGATGGAAGCAAGCATTCAGCCTACCGGTTAGAGTTGGGTCCAAGATGGGCAGAGTCCAGGAACCAAGCCAAGGGTCAAAAGCCAAATGCAAGAGCCAAGGGGTAAACCAGAGTCATCAGCCAGAGGCAGAGCCAGGGGTCAGTTCCGGAGAGAAAGAAACCAAATGCTAGAACCAGAGTCTACCAGAGTGATAACCCAGAGGCACAGCTGGGGATTCAAGCCAGAAGTCTGAAGCCAGAGGGAAGCAGCAACTGGACCGAGGAGAAGCACAGCTTCAGGTATAATATACATTGGGCAGCCACAGATCCACTGTGAGGGCCAGTCTTGTAAGTAGTGCTGCTAAGCCAATCCAGGGCTGTGACCACTCTGTCAGTTCCAAGGCAGTGCACCTGGGCTCACTGGGTGCCCAGCAGTACAGTTAGTCGGGGAGCAGGCCAGTACAGCCCTTTGCACTTGAGTAATGCCACTTTAAGTACTGCAGAGTGGGGGCTCCACTCCCCTGCATTTGACATTAATGGGATGGGGCTTTGATGGCCTCAAGTAGCCTGGTACAGAGGGATTGTTGGGGGCAGATCAAGTCGACCAAAACCCTGTGCCATTAGATCAGGGTTAGGTCCTAACCCTCAGGTCAGAATAACAGACTATACACAGCCAAATTCCACTCCCTCACACCTCACCCTCTGCACAAAACTGATTATTCCAAACCGAGGTGAGAAGGGGTGAATTGAAACTATAATGTAACTATTTGTCCAGCTGGAATATTCACAATCCAAAGGCTTTCCACAATACAGGATGAAAGATTCATTATTTCACTGCTTCTCCCTCTGTAATAACACAGCTAATTGCTTCACAGATTCCTGGCTATTATTGTATGACTTACAGAGAATGTTACGTTGCAACTATTGAAAAGAAAAGCTCAGGTGAAAGAAAGGTCATAATTGTCTTTCGTTAATTTTTTTTTAAAGTCCCAAAGGGAAGCAAAATAATTCAGTGTGACAAATCTGGGTTTATTTCCCTTTGATATTTTCCATTTTCTTTTGTAGTCCTCTGTGTTAAAAGAAAAATAAGAGGGGGGATGAGAAACGAGTAGGTTGAACTAGTAATCTTATTAAGTTTTGTCAAAGTCTTGGCTCATGCTTTCTTAGGAATTCATACTGCTATTCATCTGAACTAATTAACCAGGGCCAGATTTAGGGGCAGGCAACCCAGGAGACTGCCTGGGGTGGCGGGCTTGGGTGGGCCCCGGGTTCAGGGTTCTGGTTTTGTTGTTAGTGACAAAAGGGAAAATAGAATGTTTGAAGTAAAATGTTTCAGGTATTCTGTATGTGGATTCATTTTTCACTAACATCCCAGAATGTTTTGGACCTTTATAGAATCTCGTGGAACTTTCCAGACATTCTGAGAACTATATTTTCCTTGAGCCACCTAGAATGTTGTCAGCCATGCCCTCATGGGTACATGAGGAGTAGGGCATTGTCATTCAGCCAGTGAGATATAAGAATGAAGTGAGGGCCCAGCCACAATATTGTGAACCTTATTTTATTGTGAAATTGTAAAAGTGTACTTATGTTTTTAGACTTGAAGAGTATAAGTAGTAACTAATAAAGGACATGTTTAATGAGACACTGGAGATATCTAGCAAACCCCTATATATGCAACAATATAAAATAAATACTTTTACTTCTTTTGCCATGCTTAATGTGTAGTGTTTGATGACTTTCTAAGACTTCGGAACATAGACTTTTGCTCTCCCTAATACTGTCTGTTTTCCCTCATAGAAAATAAAAGATGCCCCAGAAGAAGCCTTCAGGAGTTCAGTATAGGAAAGGAAAAGCTCACTTGCAACCTAGTTTCCAGCAAGGGGCAAATTTGATGGGAAAATATCTGCAACAGAACAACATAGAGTGGACTTTAGGCAGTAGTGATTGTCCCAGTGCAGAAGACATTGAGGAGCAAAGGGTAAATAATGGAAGTCTTATTACTAAGGAATTAGTAGATTTACTTGAAGATAAGGAATGGAAATGTGAGGAAAATGATGAAGAATCATCCAGTTTTTCTGGCAGCGTAAAGGAGAGTGAAGATAAAGAAGAATGTGGCTCACATGAAAAGATGACAAAGAATAATCTGCTTTGCATGAAAAGGAGAGAAACGATGAAGAATAATCAGCCTCACTTGATGACAGAAACAGCAGTGAGAGAAATTGCACACCAGAAATCAATACATCAGATCCTGCTTTATGGCTGGCGATCCTAAACTCTGCCAATATGGATCATACAATTTTGAACGGGCCAGGCAAAATCGTGGATATGATGTTTCCAGTAAATGAGCAGAAGCAACACTCCTCAAAGTCACACTGCAAAAGTGTGCTCAAGAACAGTGAGAAACTGAATTGGTATTGGCTAGTCTACTTGAAATCAATTGACAAAGTGTTCTGGTTCTGTTGCAAAATATTTGACAAAAATGCCAAATCGTTGCTTGCGCTTTCCAGGTACAATTACTGGCATAACTTAGCTGGTGCTCTGAAGCAATATGCAAAGTCACTCGGCCATTTTAGGGCATACTTCAAATGTATGGAGGTCGAGTCCAGGCTCAAGCTGAATAAATGCGTAGACGCAGAAAACCAGTACATTATTAATGTAGAAATCAAGCACTGGAGGAACGTGTTTGAACGTCTGAGCTCAATTACCCTCTTCCTTGCAAAGCCCTCTTCTTTGGCTATCTGAGGCTCGTAGGATAAGTTGTTCACAGAACATAACGGTAATTTCCTCAGTTTGGTAGAGCTCCTTGGGAAATACAATGATGTCATGCGCGAGCACCTACATTGAGTAGTTCATAAAGACGCTATGGACCATTACTGCAGCAAAACAATTCAAAACAAATTGATTGACCTTATAGCAAGGAAGGTGTTTGATAACATATTGATGCAGTTTGGCAAAGTGAAGTACTACACCATAATAATGGACTGCACTCCCGACATTAATCGCAATGAAAAGATGCCATTTACAGTAAGTTTTGTTGACGACGAGGATGGCTGTATCCAAGTAAAGGAACATTTTATTTGTTTCCAGTCTGTGGACGAGTCTACTGGAAAAGGCCTAACAGAACTGTTTATGAACATTTTGAATGAGAATAAAATAAAGTTTCAGGACTGATGCAGCAAAAGCTACAACAATGGCACAAACATGAAGGGAAGAAACAGTGACGTCCAGGCAAGGATCGTTGTGCTGAATCCAAGAGCTTTCTTCATGCCTTGTGGCTGCCATTCCGCCAACCAGGTTGTGTCAGATGCAGCGTCATCTTCCTTAGACTCAGTATCTCTCTTTGGAGTACTGCAAAGGATATACATCCCATTTTCAGCATTAACTATAAGGTGGAAGAACCTCATGGACAATGTTACAAATCTGACCGTGAAGCCACTATGTGACACTTGCTGGGAGAGCCTCGTTGACAGCATAAGGCCAGTGAGGTACCAAGTGACTGAGGTTTATGAAGCCTTGATGAAACTGGCGCAGTCGAGTAAAGCCGATGCCGGAATCCGAGATGAGGCGCAAAGCCTGGCAAACTAGATCACTGACTTCAAATTTCTGGTCTCAACTGTGGTTTGGCACAATAATATCCTCTTCCAAGTAAATGCAAGCAAGGCATTACAAACTCAGTCAACAGACATCGCGACCGCTACTATTTTGATGAGAAGCTGCCTTGATTTCGTTGTGGTCTACAGAGACAACAGATTTGAAGATGCTATAACTGCTGCCAAAGAAATGGCGGAAAACAGGAGTTGAGCCTGTCTTCAAGGAAACTCATATTGATCAGAAGAGACAGTTTGGTTACGAGGGCAGAGATGAGGTGATGGGAAGCTTGGAAGAAAAATTCAAGATGGAGGTTTTTTTGCTCTCTCATTGACACAGCTTGAGTGTGCATCAAAGAAAAGTTTGGACAAATGAAGCACCACAAAAAGACCTGGGGGGCTTTGTATGACATTAGTAAGCTGCCAGCGGACAGGAAAACACTCTTGAACAATTGTATGAACAGACACTGACACACGGGGAATTTTCGGACATCAATGATAAAGACCTCTATGTCAAATTGGACCACATCCATCACATTTTGAAACCTGGGAAGCACTCTCCACCCCAAGTTCTCCAATTCATTCATGATGCAGAGCTGAAGGATATTTTTCCTAATGTGTGGATTAGCTTTGAGGATTCTGCTCATGCTGCTGGACACAGTCGCGAATGGTGAGCACAGCTTTTCTAAGCTCAGGCTCATTAAAACATATCTTCAATCGACGATGGCCAACGAGAGACTGACATCACTTGCTATTTTATTGCTCGCAAATGCCATTGGCCAGTCTTTGGATCTCTCTGATGCTGTGCTTCAGTTCATGAGTGCAAAGATGAGAAAAGCGACTTTTTGAACTAAAGGAGTAGAGTTAACATTTTAAGGCCATCGCCTACAGTAACATTATTTAATGCTGGTCCACCCAATGTTGGTGCACAGTCCAATTACTTGATGTTAGTACATTTCAGTTATTCTTAAAATTAAAAAGTTTCTACAAGCTTAGAAGAAACAAAAAAATTGTATTTGCTTATATATGGTATGAATAAATACAGATTTACAGATCCTAGCATGCAAATTCATTGTCTTATATAACAGGGATAAATCATGCATGCAAATTGTGCATCAAAGTCATGAAATGGGCTACAAATGCAATAAAAAATACGGTATTCAAAAGTTTAACAAGTGGAGGGGGGGGGCGCCAAAAGCGGTCCTTGCCTGGGGCACCATTTGGTCTAGGGCTGGCCCTGTAATCAACTCAGAAACAGAATGTGATAATGTTTTGAAAAGGGGCTTTTTGCCCAAGAGATAGAGCTAAGTAATTGGCAACTGAAAACAGATACCGTATTTCTTAATGGAATGAAGCTGGATGCCTCAACGGGGCAGACTGATACAACAACCATGTAGACTTAAGAAGGTAGTTGCCACATTAGGTGTTTGCCCTATCAACCAATCTGAATAATTTGATGTACATAATTAAACCTAATTATTTTTGGCACTTTCATATCCTGGATACAGTAACAGATTTAAAAAAAAAAAAACACTTTCCAAAGTATGACATTGTGAAAAGCTGCCTCTGCAGGTTGAGCTGCCTCTACCTAATGCAGGTCAAGATCCAATATGCAGAGGTAAAATACTAAGGGATGATCAAGATAAATAGAAATTAGCAGATTTTTTGGCTGACTCTACATGCATTTTCTCCCCTAATATTTATACAAAATAGTGAGGAGTTCATCCAAATTCAGTGTGATATTTTTCTTTGGTTTGGTAGTGTTTTGTACAATGATGAAAGGATCCATGATTTCTGACGGGCTACTGTACACACCTCCGCCACCCAATATGGCTGCAGAATCTAATTGCTAAATTCTGCACCCAGTGACATCAATTAGACTCTTGAAAAGTAAAGTGGAGGCATTTGTTACTGTGAAGGGCATCTCCACTTTCTTTTCTCCTGGGGTACATGGGCAAACACCACTCTTTAAGGGTGCTTGAACTGCTGGTTATTTGGTTCAGCAAACCCCCATCCACTGCCCCCCACATCCTCTGCCCACCTATCATCTGCCAGTCATCCAACAACAAAAAATAAGCATTGTGGCTGGGTGTTTCCTTTAAAGTGATTGGCAGTGAAATAGTTAACAATGTTGACGTGTTAGTTGTTATCATTAGGTTTCTGAGTTACTGGTCTGAAATGGTACTGAGAGGTCAGTTCGCACTTCTCTTAGAGCTGCTGGTGCCTGGTTTTGATCTTACATCAGTATAAATCAGGCGTCATCCTGTTAAACTCAACGGAAGTCAAGACTGTTGATGCCAGTCAGTTTCCCCTGGTGTAAACAATGCAGAATTTGGCCTTAGCTTCTCTATGTGCACCATGGGAATGTTGTGTGAACAGGTTATCTCAGAAAGCAATTAGGGCCCCTTTTGTGTCAGAGAAGAGGGCTCGTGCAATGGCCAGCACTTGGGAGCCCTGTATTGTGTTCCTCTGAAAACAATTACCAATGTGCAGGGCCGTCTCTAACCATTAGGGTGCCCTACGCAGCCCCCCCTGTGTGGGGGCTGTGGGGAGCCCCAGGCACACACCCCCCCCAAGGTGGAGGGATAGCTCAGTGGTTTGAGCATTGGCCTGCTAAACCCAGGGTTGTGAGTTCAATCCTTGAGGGGGCCACTTAGGGATCTGGGGCAAAATCAGTACTTGGTCCTGCTAGTGAAGGCAGGGGGCTGGACTCAATGACCTTTCAAGGTCCCTTCCAGTTCTAGGAGATAGGATATCTCCATATATTAAGGTCTGGGAGGCAGGAGCTGTGGGGAGCCACTTTTGGGGGCCCCCACAGGCCCAGAGTGGCCCAGGAGATTAGCGGGGAGCCGGGAGCAGCCCGCTCCACTTCCCTCGCCCCGGCCCCAGCCTTGTTGCTCAGGAGAGAGGGCTTGGGGGAAGGGATACCCTGCACTCACCGACAGTGGTGGGAAGCGGAGCAGCCCAGCCCCAGCCCGCTCTACGCCGCCAGCTCCCAACCGCTGCGCTCCGCTTCCCACCTCCAGTGAGAGCCGGGGGCGGTCCTTTCCCCAACCCGAGCAACATGGCTGGGGCCACGTCTCTCTGCTCTCCTCCGCTGGTGAGTGCGGGGGGCAATCCTTTCCCCGCACTCACCGGTGGCGGGAAGCGGAGCGCCGCGGCTGGGAGCTGGCGGAGTAGAGCGGGATGGGGCCGGGTTACTCCGCTTCCCGCCGCTGCCGGTGAGTGCGGGGTCGCTGGGGGAAGAGGTGGAATGGGGGCATGCTGGGGACGGAGCAGGGGGGAACGGTAAGAGGCAGGGCGGAGGGAGTTGTCCAGAGCCCCACACCCCCTTAGGGACGGCCTTGCCCCTTGCAGGCGTGGCCGGCCGAGGGATAGGGCTGGTCGCCGGGGCTGGTGCCGCCATATATGCAGCACGCAGCTGCCTAGGGCACCATGAAATTTGGGGCAATTTGATGCCCCAAATTTCATGGTGCCCTACACAGCTGCGTATGCCTAAGGACAGCCCTGCCAGTATATCTGCCTTCAGTGTCAGCTACCTCTGCACTATCCTTGTTCCCTGTACAATGGCAAAATTGCTGTCAGTTTCTCTCTCCTTGTTTTCAGAGTAGTTACAGAATAGTCTCATTTGATCATACAAACAAGGCCCCTCAAGGTATGTCTACACTGCACACTAAGCCTGGGTCTGTGGGACCCAGACTTGCCGATTTGGTGTTTCCAAGTCCACGCTTGAGCGTCCTCACTGCATTATAAACCTGGGTTGATCCAGGTCTCACAACCACACTCATATGTCCATACCTTGTACAGACTTTTTGAGTCAGGTCTGCAGCTTGACCTGCTTCCACACTAGAAAATGACAGGGCTTGGACCCAAGTCACAGTGGGAGTTGGCAGGGTCCTAGGACCCAGGTCCTGAGTGTCTGCTGACCCAAGTCAGACTGAGGTGTGTGTAGACAGAAATGGGACTTGGGGTCAAATCTGAGTCAGAGCCCAGGCTCAGTGTGTAGTGCAGGGGTTGGCAACGTTTGGCATGCGGCTCGCCAGGGTAAGCACCCTGGCGGTCCGGGCCAGTTTATTTACCTGCTGACTTGGCAGGTTTGGCCGATCGCGGCCCCCACTGGCCGCGGTTCGCCGTCCCGGGCCAATTGGGGCGGCAGGAAGCGGCGCGGGAGAGCGATGTGCTGGCCGCGGCTTCCCACCACCCCCATTGGCTCGGGACGGCGAACCGCGGCCAGTGGGGGCCGCGATCGGCCGAACCTGCTGCGTCAGCAGGTAAATAAACTGGCCCAGCCCGCCAGGGTGCTTACCCTGGCGAGCCGCGTGCCAAACGTTGCCAACCCCTGGTGTAGTGTATTTACCCTGTCAGGGCAGAATATAGTACCTTAACAGGGAATCTAGCAAATGTCAAACTGTTAAGCTATAGGCTAGGAAGAATCAATGATTTAATGCTACAGGGTTACTGCTATCCTTTCCTCATACTGTACATTGTGATTAGTTCCATCCCTTTTCTCATGTGTAAATTAACTTCCACTATAAGCACAGATTGTACATTCTGATCAATGTTTCATTATGATGTTGTCTGCTCATCATGGGCTAACCCTGTTCAAGCATGCCAAGGGGGACATGGAGAAGCCAACAGGCGCCTTCCAGTCCCTTCTGTCCCTGCATGGCGGCCAGCCACAATCCTAGATTTCCCCCCTCTGAGCACAGAGACAAGTAGGATCACTAGAAACTCCTAATATGTAAGTGGAAAGAGAGGATCCCCTTTACTATACAGGCCATGCAGAACTGAATGCACACGTGTTAAAGGGTGCAATAAAACTTAGCTCTTATATAGGCCTTTTTGCCTATTGTTTTCAAAGCACTTTATAGATGGGGAATCTGGCACTGAGGTGAAGTGATTTGCTCAAGATCAGACAGCACGTCTGCCATAGAACTGGGAGCAGAACTCACATCACCTGATTGCCAGAGCAATGGCCCATTCCCCGGATCGCTCTCTGCCACTGCTGAGTGTGTGCATGCAGTGTTCCCAGAGACCGTGCCCTGAAATTCTCCTTACAACCCCTCCTGAAAACCCACATCTGCCATGGTGCCTACAGATCACTACCGTCTGGCAAGTGACACGCGGAGACTTTTATTTCTCTGCTAAATTCTGACCATTGTGTTCCCTCATCCTCCCAGCTCTCACCCCATTTGTCTGAATTGGCCATCTGTTGCATCCGAGATCATAAACCTGCTGGGACAGAGACTGTCATCTTTGTGATTTGTCTGGACAGGGGAAACACAATGGGAATCCTTGAATGTGTTCCTAGGGGCCACCATCATCAAACTGCTGCCAAGATCTGGTGTTATCACTTATCTCAAATAGCGCCTCAAGAGGCAGGATGTTGGCGGAGGGCACTGTGTCGGGCAGCATTCAAGTGTTTGCTGAGGCTCTCCACATTCACACTGGGGGTTATTCCTCAGCCTCCACGTGGTCATACTGTCACCGTCTCTGCCACTCCAGCTCTTGCTTGTCCCAGGTCAGTGCCTGGGGAATGTTGCTCTGACGAGAAAAGAAAAACTGGCCAGCTTAGGCAACCTGACTTTGCTGGGAAGGTCACACTGCAGGCAGGGAGCTGTGCAGTCTGGAAATACCCTGGTCAGGAGGGAAAGAGATGCATGTCTCCACCCAAGAGAGTCGAAGGCTGAGAAGCCAGCAGCTTAGAGTAGATGCCCCTGGAAGACCATGAGCAGGAATACAGGTGCAATTGCTCTGAACTGTTAGAGTCATGACATGAACATATCTGACACAACTCCCAGGGAGCTACCATAGGCACAATATCTCTGTATGCCTCTCTCTTACTACAGCCTGTTGGATTAAAACCCACAGCAGAGCCCTGTGTACAATATAAAGCAGTACAATTACTGCCCACAGAAATCAGACTGGCTTCATCCTTTCATTTTCATCCAGAATCGTTTTACTACAAATTTCATATCAGGATAACCCCGGTGGGCTTCAAGACCTGGTTTCTAATGGCTTCCTGGTGAAATGGGAATTTAATTATCCTCTACTTGATACAGATCTTTTCAATCTCATGAACAATGCACCAAAAACTGTCCTTTCTTAAAATTTCCAAACTCATTACTCAGCAGTGGGAAGGATTAGACTGAAGAAAATAGGGTCTCATTTGGCACCCTATGCATGTATGGGGCACGATGCAACACAGGCAAAATTCTGTCCTTCCTCCATGACAATGGAGGGCTCCAGATGCAGTAGAACCGGTATGGGCCTACTGCATATGGGTTACAAGCAGGTTCATGAAGGGTGCACGCATTCTGGTAAGCAGCAAGGCTTAAAGGGCACGGAAGCGAGAGCCTGGGAGGACAAATCTTGGGTTGTTGATCCACCTGTATACAATGGAGCAGTACTGCAGCCATTCTGATGCCTGAGGGGAAAAGGATACCTTCCTCCCCATCTCATTAGGCCAAGCCCTAGTACTCTGGTTTGAGGTGAGGAATGGAGGATTGATTTTGCCCAAGTAACAATTATGTCCAGTTCTGGGATAATATTGTGATCTGCCCCAGTGAGCCACCAAACTCATGTTCAAACCATGGTTTATCACTAGGAAAGGCCTGTGCATTGTCCCAGGAGGTGTTCTCCCCCTTTGTTTATATATATTTGTGATTTCTGGAAGGTCTTTTCTCCCCCCTTCTTTCCATATTTTTGTTCTAATGGAGTAACCCTTCCTAAGCCTCTCTCTAAACAGAGACTGTTCTTTCTAGGATTATCCTTAAGAAGGATCCCTTTGATTATATTTTTTATTCCCCTCACACAATCCTCTGTGTGTGTGTGTGTGTGTGTGTGTGCGCGCACGCCACTCACAGATAAACCCTCCCAGATACACACTCACACACGGTCTGTGAAATCTAGCAATCACTGAGAACACCAGCCCACTTTAAGTACCTTATCTCTTTTCTACTAAGAAAGCACTCTGGAGCCAAAGTTAGCACATCTGGCATGCATATAGCATACAGATTGGTAAATTTTATTCTGTGGATGACATAACTGCTTTCAGTTATTATTTAGAACTGAGCAGGACGAAGTACCGGGCAATGCATTGTGGGGATATTATATTGCACCGTGGGGTAAAACTGTGAGGAGAAGGCAAAGGACTTTAAACATTCCCAGGGATGTGGCTTTGCTGGGTGGGAATGGCTTACCCTCTCTAGAATCTGTAAATTGGCATGGAGCATCCTTTATGTGTCATTTCCACCTGCCTACTTTCAGATGGCACCAGCCTCTAGTGATCTAATTAATCTTCCCAGTGCCCTCGTGAGAATGGCAGGTAAATAGGATTTACAGTTTGAGGCACAAAGGCATAAAGGCACCTAAAGATGCAGAACAGAGCCTAGTGGGATTTTTAAAATCTTAAACAGTTTAGGCCCTATCTCTTATTGACTTTCCGTGGGAGTTAGGTACCTAACCTGATTAGGCACTAATGTAAATCACACTAGGCATCTATCTATCTGCATCTTTAGGAACGTAAATACATTTGTAAATCGGGCCCAAAGAAAACAAATTACTTTGTTGCTGTCACACAAGTCAGAGGCAAAACTGGGATTAGAATTCAAGACTTCCTGATTCCCAGTTTTGCACTGTACCACAGTGTCCCATGACAGCCATTTCACAATCTTTCATTGATACATAATGACCCAGTCCTGAAAGGGGATGAGCTTTTCCACTGGCTTTAATGCGAGCTGAGGATGTTCAGAAGCACTCAGCACTTTGCAGAACTGGAAAGAAAGAAAGAAAGAATTTAATTTAAATGTCATATATATTGTATGGACACTATTCTTCATTCCTGAAACAAATCTCCATTGAATGAATGGTGAATCCTTGAATAAGACTCATCCTTATCACATTTTATAGACTAATAGACGTATTGGAGCATAAGCTTTCGTGGGGGAATACTCACTTTGTCAGATGCACAGGACTCTTTGTCGCTTTTTACAGATCCAGACTAACACGGCTACCCCTCTGATACTTATCACATTTTGTAACTCCTCGTTTATTTTATATCAACCTGCTGCCTCTTGTCTGCATCTTTTCATGGTTCTAGTGCAGAGGCTTGGGAGCCAATTCTGCCATGTTCTAATCCTAAATCTGCTACTGACTCAACGTGTGGATTTGGGCAAATCATTTTAATATCCGTGCCTCAGTTTCCCCATCTGGAAAATTGTGTTAAGAATAACCTAATAATTCCAATGTATAAGGCCATGAAAGAAATATGCAAAGTGCTTAGAGCTCTTTGAATAAAAAACATATACAAACACAAAGCTTTGTCATAAAGTATGATTAAATTAGTAATTTAATGTCAAATATTTATATAACAGCATAGCAGCAGTTTGTTTTTTTCTCGAAGCAAATCTGCTTGTGAACAAGATTATACTTTTCACAAAAAAACTTTATGGATAAAAAAATAAAGAAATATAAAGATACAATTGTGATGTATGTAACATACCCAAAATATGACAAATAATGCAGATGTATTAGCTAGAAGCAGTAATAGAGATAATATTAAATATTTTAAAGGGCCAAATCCTCTCTCAGTATACATCAGCAGAGGTCTCAACTCCAATTGAGCTAAAAAGATTTACCCCAGCTGAGAATCTGGTCCTTGAGGAAGTTCTTTCTGAGCTGAATATGTATACATCTGCTAAGTGACAAAACAGAAGAGGAGCCAGGGTGACTGTCTACAATCTTTTGACATGCATAAATACCAAGGAAGGAGAAGAATTGCTTAAAGTGCCACAAGATAATAATAAGGGGGTCAGAACAGAACAGTTGAGGCTGAATATCAGGAAACATGATAATACGGTCTACTAGACTGTGGAATAATCTCCCAAGGGAAGTAATAGAATTCCCATCTCTAGAGACACATCACCACACTGGAAAAAGCATTAAAGAAAACACTGCCGAGAACTGTCCTGAACTGACATGAGATGAAGTAGACTCAGAGAGTTGTTATTAATGGTTCCCAATCCTGCTGGAAAGGCATAACAAGTGGGGTTCCGCAGGGGTCTGTTTTGGGACCGGCTCTGTTCAATATCTTCATTAACGACTTAGATATTGGCATAGAAAGTACGCTTATTAAGTTTGCGGATGATACCAAACTGGGAGGGATTGCAACTGCTTTGGAGGACAGGGTCATAATTCAAAATGATCTGGACAAATTGGAGAAATGGTCTGAGTTAAACAGGATGAAGTTTAACAAAGACAAATGCAAAGTGCTCCACTTAGGAAGAAAAAATCAGTTTCACACATACAGAATGGGAAGAGACTGTCTAGGAAGGAGTACGGCAGAAAGGGATCTAGGGGTTATAGTGGACCACAAGCTAAATATGAATCAACAGTGTGATGCTGTTGCAAAAAAAGCAAACATGATTCTGGGATGTATTAACAGGTGTGTTGTGAGCAAGACACGATAAGTCATTCTTCCGCTCTACTCTGCTTTGGTTAGGCCTCAGCTGGAGTATTGTGTCCAGTTCTGGGCACCGCATTTCAAGAAAGATGTGGAGAAATTGGAAAGGGTCCAGAGAAGAGCAACAAGAATGATTAAAGGTCTTGAGAACATGACCTATGAAGGAAGACTGAAAGAATTGGGTTTGTTTAGTTTGGAAAAGAGAAGACTGAGAGGGGACATGATAGCAGTTTTCAGGTATCTAAAAGGGTGTCATAAGGAGGAGGGAGAAAACTTGTTACCCTTAGCCTCTAAGGATAGAACAAGGAGCAATGGGCTTAAACTGCAGCAAGGGAGATCTAGGTTGGACATTAGGAAAAAGTTCCTAACTGTCAGGGTGGTTAAACACTGGAATAAATTGCCTAGGGAGGTTGTGGAATCTCCATCGCTGGAGATATTTAAGAGTAGGTTAGATAAATGTCTATCAGGGATGGTCTAGACAGTATTTGGTCCTGCCATGCGGGCAGGGGACTGGACTCGATGACCTCTCGAGGTCCCTTCCAGTCCTAGAATCTATGAATCTATGAATCTATGTCTCTAACAGGTCTTGTCCATCTTGAACATCTATGCTGATACCAGCATGGGAAGAAAACAAACCATATAAACATTCCAGATGTGCCAGAAGTGGAGTGACATACGGTGCCATCTTACATATTAACATTAGCGAGAATATTTCATATAGCTATTGATCATTGCCTGGAAACAGTTTTTCTTCATATTATGGATGGATGATCATTTATTAATTCCCCCTTTCCCACCCTCCCACAAAAAAAACCCCAAAGTTTTGTTTCCGCTATATACGTAATCTAAACAAAAAATGTCCCTGCTATTTTTCTCTATAGATTCTATCTCCAAAAGGAGGCTATGGAAATTCTCTAGTCAATTTCCTCAGCACTTTCATTTTTATTGCAATGGATTATTTTCAGCCTCAGTAAGCACTGCCATAAAGTCTTAGGGAGAAGAACATGTTTTGAAACATTTTGACTTCTGAGAAACTATTGAAATTACGGCCTTTCTGTAAACTGAGGAAATTAAAGTGAAGGAATATAGTAGTGCTTCTCATTGGTAGAAAAGGACACTCAACTCTAAGGCAAAGAAATATTTACTGGTATGCTTGGCTGAGGACGCCAGTCAAAAATTTGGACTCTACAAATGTTAATCTCAGCGGTGCTACGAGGGTTTTAGTTCTGAAAAGTTAATTGAGGAAACATTTAGTTTCATCTTTGAAGTCCAGCTCTCAATCAAACTCCTCAATGACAGAGTATTTCCCTCCTTCTCTCCCCACCCTGCAATTTATTCACTACAAATAAATTAGGCAGAGATTTTTTTTCAAAATATCTGATGTCCCACTGCAAATTTTCATATTTTGAAGAATGCTGATGGTTCTTTGTTTTCATTGATCAACTTTGGGGTGCTTTGGGACCAATCTCATGCACAAGTTAGTTGGTCAAAAGTGTGTCAAAACTCATCTGAAAAGCTTTGGATACACTTCATAATAAAAGTCCATAAGGCACAGTGTAGTTACACTGTGGAATTGTACCTGTCTGTGCATTTACTGGTCCATAGCTCATTCTGACCAGTATGCTGTGGTGAAGCCCCAGAGTTTAAAAGCCAATGTCATCAGCAAGAGGGATCTTAAGGAGCATGTGATCTGGCTGTCCTTGAAGAATATTTTAACAGGATGGCAAGCCCCTTTTAGGGCCAGGAGGCCTGAGGCCAGCCCTGTTAAATTAGCTCTTCCCTGCTATGACTGGAAATAAGGCATACATTTGTAACAGTGAGGGTAATTAACCACTAATTTACCATCAGTTGTGGTGGACTCTCCATCACTGGCAATTTTAAAGTCAAAACTAGATGTTTTTCTAAAAGATATGGTCAAGTTCAAACAGGAATTATTTTGGAAAAATTCTTTGGCCTGTGCGATACAGGTTAAACTAGATGATCCCAATGGTCCCTTCTGGTCTTGGAATCTATGAATCTATGAACATGCACTGGATGCTGGTCTTAAGAGCAGGAAAGCCCAGGAGCCAAAGGCTGAGAGGGGAGGAAAGTGGACAGACTGCTCCTTCCTGGGGGCAAGAAGCCTGGTTGAGAGCCAGAAGCTGTCTGAGGAATGTGGCCAGCCAGAGCCCTTTGTAGGAGGGTGGGCCTGGACTGGTTTAGTGGGTTGATCAGAGCCCGGGTACATGTTGGTGGGCATTGAGACAAACCATTGCAGCTGGGGTCTGACTATGAGGAAGGGGGCTGGATGCTGAGCCCAAATAGGCTGAAGATTCATTTATTTAGTGCTTCTGTTAGACTTTATCTAAAGGACTCTGTTACCCTGGAAGGGACTGAACCCTCTAAAGTGGATTGGCTGGAGAGTTAGGTCATGTCTATGACTAGAATAGACCAAAGAGTGTGAGGGGAAGCTGATGGCAGATGCAATGCCACATGACGCTGTGAGGGGGCGCTTTGGGACAGTGAGCATTGCACAAATACCAAGGGCCAGATTTTGTGCTGCGTCCCTCAGGGAGCACAACATAGAAGATGTAGCCCAGTAGGAGGTGGGGCAAAGGTGGCTTTATGACACCTTGCACCTGTCAGGCTCTGGACTACTCCATGGCCCAAGGTGGACTCTGGGCTGCTCCCAGGCCTTACTTCAAGTTATGGAAGTTCCCCTATTGCTGCCAATGGCCACAGCCCAGAATGGAGGGAGAGCAGAGTGCTTCAGCCAATCCCACCCCAGCCTCCTCCTCCTCCTCCCCTTACCCTACTGTGGGAATGGCACATACGGCTGTGTATTCCACCCTGGGGCTGCCCTTGTACTAGGTGAATCTTTCTAGAGAATCTCTCTCTCCAACCATTTTACATCCTTGTGCACTGCTGGAGTGGCATACAGAGGCAAGAGCATGACACAGAATCTGGCCCCAACTCTGTAGTGGGAGAGAAGTGGCCTGCGCTTTGTTCCTCGGAAGTCCTGCAGCTGGAGTGAGGGGAGCAGGCTGCCACAGCTCTCCTTGATGAAGAGCCTCTGCTGCCAAAAGGACAAGGGAATCAAATGGGCTGCTTGGGCCCCCCCTCAGGTGACCAACCACTACAGGTAGGATGTGGAGGGTGGGCCTCTTATGTGTTCTCCAAAGCAGAAACCTGACCGTGCTTGTGCAAAAATACCATAATCTTTCCTTTATATACCATATCTTTCCTTCCAAACTGTAACCACATATAAGTCAGAGAATATTTTTACTAAAATTCCCACATCTTTTTCTTAGGGCTTGTCTACACAGGGGCATCCAGGAAAGGAAATCCAGATTAAATAAAGGTGTGAATTTGAAGTTAATGAACTAAACCCCTATTGTTCAGAATTAAAGTGGCTTTAATGCAGTTTATCTTAATTTACTTCCAAAGGCCACCCAGGGATTTTATGCAATTTAACTAATCTACTTCAAATTCACCTTTAGTTAGTTCAGATAAACTTCCTGGATGTCCCCACGTAGACAAACCCTTACTTAATATAGCACAGCATCTTTCCATTTAGCACATAAGATATGCTTTTCTACTTTGAGTCTTGGTTCCCAGACTCTAGTATACAGATTGTGTATTTATATACAGTGAATAAGACCCACAATCCACTGCCTCAATTATGTAAATCAGAAAATCTTTTGTTTATAATTACTTTATTCCTCATCCCTCCTTTCCACTGGCAAAAAAAAAAAAAAAAAAAAACAACAACCCAAACCAAGCAGACTTGATGTTAGAATCAGAAATACAATAAGTTTACGGGAGTTTAGGCAAAATGTGCTACATGAAGTGAACAAAGAAACATTGCCAATAGGGCAGCAGAAGTTTGTCATAAACTGCTCTAGATAGCTGTAGACTCTTGAGCCTCTGAAAGCTCAAAACCTTATTTTTCACATTGCAGTTCAGCAGGGCTGGAAGGGAATTTCTGGGTTGCATAAGCCAATCCTACTCACAAATTCCTTTAGCCTCCTTCTTGGTTTGTCTCCTTAATCCATCTAAAGATGGTTCTTCAAAGACCTCCTAAGGTAAAGTAGTTAATCACATGGTTCCTTGAATGTTCAGCTGAGTGGCTTATTTTTCCTCAAACCTATAGAAACCGATTATTATTAGTTGTGATAGCATTCAAAGGCCCCAGACAGGATCAGGGTTCCATTATGCTAGACACTATTTATTTATTTATTTATGCATATATGTATGTATGTATATATGTAGCATAGGCAATCTGGTTCTTATCAACGGCGTTCTTGGCCAGGGCTGGCCTTACCATGAGGCGAACTGAGGCAGCTGTCTCAGGTGCCAGACTGGGGGGGAACGCCACTAGGACCCAGAATGTAGAAAATTGTGTCTACTGCTGGTGCATATGTATTCTCTCTGCTCTAGATGCACAGAGATGGTGGAGTGCTGTGCTAGGGAAGGAGGGGACAAGAGACATAACAGGCAGGGAGGAGAAAAGGTGAGAGGGAATAACAGAAAGCAGCAGGAGCTGCAGGGAGAGAGAGGAGGAGGAGTCTTTTATGTACCTCTCTAGCACCCCAGGAGCCTGGACTGATTAAAACCAGCCTCTCAGGGAGCTTCCTGTTTCCTGCTGCTTCCCTGAACCCACTTGAGGAGAACAGGCAGTCAACTGAAGTAGTAGGAGCCAGTTAGGCCCGTAAGATGCTGATATCTTCCCTCACTCAGGCATCTGAAGAAGTGAGTTTTTTTACCCACGAAAGCTTATGCCCAAATAAATCTGTTTATCTTTGAAGTGCCACCGGACTCCTTGTTGTTTTTGTGGATACAGACTAACATGGCTTCCCCCTGATACTTGACAATTAGTCAGAGTGCAGGTGACCTGGCAGCTACTGCAGCATCCATATCTCCATCTCAAATGGATGTAACCATGCACATTCCTGAAGAAAAGTGTAGATCAGAGTAGAGTGTGGTGGAGGCACAAGAAACAGCTGCTGCTGAGTTTAGTTCCTTAAGTCTAGATGATCCAGGACTGTGGACCCACTTGAGCAGTAGCCTGAGGGACTTCCTTGTACTGCATGGGCCACAGCAAGTGAAAAACTTCATGTTCCCCGAAGACAATGAAAATAGAAGTTTCCATCCAACACATTACTGGTGTGAAATCCCCAATGGTGACAAAGTGGAGAGGCCATGGCTTATGTACTCAAAAACCCAGAATGCTGCAAACTCTTGTTTGTTTGTTTGTTTGTTTGTTTGTTTGTTTGTTTGTTGCAAACTCTTCCAGTCTAATGTTCCAGCCACATTGGGTTCTACAGGAACAAAGGACTGGAAAAATCTGGCTAGAAATATGGCATGCCATGAGAAGGCAGCAAATCACCAGAGAACATTCTATAAGTGGAAAGAGCTTGAGATGAGACTAAGGTTAAAGGCCACCAGAGATGATCATCATCAAGAGAAGATTGCATCAGAGTCTCTTTACTGGCAAAATGTTCTAAAAAGGCTCATTGCCATTGTGAGACTGCTTGCTACCCAAAACCTAGCACTGCGTGGCACTTCAGATCAGCTGTATGTGCCAAACAATGGAAACTTCCTTAAAATTGTGGAGCTGATGGCTGAGTTTGATGCTGTACTCCAGGAGCATCTAAGAAGAGTCACCACACAAAAAATGTACACACACCACTACTTTGGAAAAACAATTCAAAAGGAGATCATACAGTTACTGGCAACAAAAGTCAAATAGAAGATTGTGGCAGATCTGAAGTCAGCAAGATATTACTCTGTTATTCTGGACTGCACACCTGACATCAGCCATACGGAACAAATTACTTTAATGGTGCATTTTGTAACAACAACAGAACCTAGTGAAAATGTCCCTGCAACGGTGACTGTCAGAGAGCATTTTCTAGAATTTATTGACATTGATGATACTACAGGAGCTGGTATGACAAATGTGCTTCTTAAAAAGCTGGAAGATACAGGAATTGCGATAGCTGACATGAGAGGTCAGGGCTATGATAATGGTGCCAACATGAGAAGAAAGAACAGAGAAGTGCAGACACAGATCCGAGAGTTAAACCCTTGAGCTGTTTTTGTCCCATGCAGTTCTCATTCATTGAACTTGGTGGTCAGTGATGCAGCATCAGCTTATAGTTAGGCTGCTGAATTTTTTAATGTAATTCAAAGCATCTATGTATTTTTCTTTGCATCAACTCATCGATGGCAAATTTAGAAGCAACATCTGGGAATATCCTCTCTGACACTGAAACCACTGAGTGCCACATGATGGGAAAGTCGAGTAGAAGCGATAAAGCCTATCAAACACCAAATTGGGAAGATAGATGATGCCATAGTTGCCATTATGGAGGAAAATGCTATGACAGGAACTGTTCGTGGGAGAACAGCGGCAGAGGGAAATGGAATCACCAGAAACATACATAACTTCACATTTCTGTGTGGCTTAGTATTGTGGCATGACATACTGTTTGAAATAAATGTTGTACACAAGAGACTCCAAGGTGTTGACCTTGATATATCTGGAGCAATGGAACAACTGGACAAAGCAAAGTCATACCAATAGTCTTACCGGTCAGATGAGGGATTTCAAAACATTCTGAAGAGTGAACAGAAGTTGGCAGAGGAACTTCACACTGAAGCTATTTTCCCACCCATTCAAGAATACAAGAGTCACCGAAGAAGAAGACATTTTGATGACGAGGCACAGGATAATCCCATAAGAGATCCCAAACAACAATTCAAAGTTGAATTCTTTAACCAGGTGCTAAATTGTGCACTACAGTCAGTTGAAGAATGTTTCATGCAGCTCAAGGAACACAGCAGTATATTTGGGATGTTGTATGATATTCCAAAACTCCTCACTATACCTGAAGAAGACCTACACCAGCAATGCAGGGCACTAGAGACAGTGTTGACGCATGATGACATGCGCGATATTGATGTGAGTGATTTAAGTGATGAATTGAAAGCCCTTTCAAGATACATTTCAGCAGGATCAACTCCAAAAGCTGTTCTGGAATATACATGCACAAATAAGATGACCACCCCCTTTCCAAATGCTTTTGTTGCTCTGAGCATACTTCTAACACTTCCTGTAACAGTTGCCAGTGGAGAACGCAGCTTCTCCAAACTGAAGTTAATAAAAACACATCTATGCTCCACAATGACACAGGAGAGGCTGGTCGGCCTTGCAACCATCTCAATAGAGCATGAGCTGGCCCAGACTGTGGACCTTCAGGAAGCAGTTCAAATCTTTGCAACCAAGAAGGCACAGAAAGCACCACTTTGATTATTCAAACAGATAAAAATGCCAGTGTTTACGATGCAGACAAGAAGAGTTACATTTGCTGTTCAGGTGTTTGAAAGTTAAGTGTTAATTAAATTTTTTGAACAAAGCATTTTAAGTTGCTAGTTCTCCTTTATTGGAGTAGATAGCAGAGCAGTACCATGAGAGGAGTAGAACAGGAAGAAGGCAGAATTGAGACCTTTCAAAGTTTTGGCCCAAGCGAGGGGAGGCATCATTTGAGCTCCCTGCCTCAGGTGCCAAAATGTTGTGGGCCGGCCCTGTTCTTGGCGTTCTTATCAACAATGTTCAAGGCACGAAGACCTCCAGGAAGTTGAGTCATTTTGCAGTCCTCAACAATGTGTGTCATGGTTTGTGGCTGCCCACGTTGAGTTGTCTCTAAAACGATGATTCCTAGTCATAGGTCTGGCACATAAGGTCCTCCAGCTGAATGTTGGTGGGTTGTTTGCCACCAATGGAGAACTTATTGGTGTTCTGGCAAAGGAAGTTCTAGCTGATTTTCTAGACACTATATAAATGCATACTGGGGCATGTGCCCTGCCGGGACAAACTTGAGATTTACTGTAAGACAAGTCACAAGTGGATGAAACATTAGGAAGGAAGGCAGAGGGAGGGCAGGGAAATGATAATGAGACCATGCAGTAACATAGGCTAGTTGTGTACATGGCCTGATGATTCTCAATCATTTAAAGTGTTTGTCTTTTAAATAAATGAAATATAATCAGCTTTTACTGACTGCTGCTAAACCATTATTAGTTTGTTGTTTTCTTATCAGTATCCCAGGGGAAGTGGGTCTTGATTGAGGGGGGGACAGATAGCTCAGTGGTTTGAGCATTGGCCTGCTAAACCCAGGGTTGTGCATTCAATCCTTGAGGGGGCCATTTAGGGATCTGGGGCAAAAATCTGTCTGGGGATTGGTCCTGCTTTGAGCAGGGGGTTGGACTAGATGATCTCCTGAGGTACCTTCTAACCCTGATATTCTATGGTTTGAAGGAGGATGTGGTAATGATCTTATGGATCAATTCAGGAAGGACATGTAAGTAGGGTGGAATTAAATGCTAAGGCACATATGTCAGAAGGGGACAAATGGGCATTAAAGACTGGCCTCACTGATGGAATAAGAGATTATAACTAGATAGAATAGATATGCTCCAGCTGAGAGTGAGACCTGTTTCTTACCTCATCATGCAAACTGGCAGAATTCTGTGCCTTCTGAGCCCTTCCAAATTTGCATTGATTCCTAGGACTATTCTTCTGAGCCTGAGGGCAGGTCTACACTACCGCTTAAGTCAATCTAATTTATGTCGCTCCGGAGTGTGAAAAATCCCCCCTCGCCTCCCCGAGCGATGCAAGTTACAGTGACGTAAGCACTGTCCACACCGGCACTAGATCAACAGGAGATGCTCTTCCGTCGGCATAAAGCATCTTCACCAGACGCGCTACAGCAGCACAGCTGCATTGGTGCAGCTGCGCCAATGTAGCACGTCTAGTGTGGACCTGCCCTGAATGACACTACCAGAATTGAAATTAACATGTGAAAAAATTTCACCATGAACTGACAGAAAAATGTTTGTGAACAAACCATAAAGTTGAGCCAGCGTCTGAAACTAGCTCACTCTGTCATGAGTTTATTCTGAGCATGGTTTTGGTGTGAGGTCAGACTAATTGGTGGAAAAGGGAGAATGTACTGAGCAGTTTTGCACAACACAACGAAAACATAGGGAACGTGTTACCATGGATAATTGAACAAAAGCTTCTAAACAATAGATCTTGCCAGAAAAACTGGATAGCTTTATTAGTAGATATGGGAAAATAGTGTGTGTAAAGTATTTGATATTGTGTCTGTAAATGGGTGGACTCTCTTACTAGCCCAGGAAACACCCACACCTGAGTCTGTTCCAGGCCCTTGCCTCAGGGCACAATTTCTTATTGAAATGCAAAAAAATTGTGAAGTAACATAAAACAGTGATTTCCCTGACCAAAGCAGGCCTGCAGTGAAGTGAGCCTGCTTTGGTCAGAGACTTTTCCCCAGGCGTCCCTCTATCAACTGACTCCCTAACCCCACAGTTCCACCTGGGAGACAACTGCTCAGTCACCGGCAGGGCTGGGCCTCTCTCCCTTTAATGGGGCTAGTTGGAAGCACCTGCAGAACTAGAGCCTGGGATCATAGAGGTGTGGACTGCCAAGGCTTCCATCTCACCACGGGTAGCTCATGTGAAGCTTGACACTGCAGGAAGTACTGCCCAGCAGTGGCTGAATGACAGCCCCACGCAGCCCACTGATTGGCCCATGCCAGTATATAAACCAGGAAGGCATTACAGGGAACTGTCTGAGCAATGATGCCGACTACCTGCTTGCTTCTTCCCCATACCTTGCCTTACTGTGAACCTTAGATTCTGGCTCCTGACCCTGGTTTGTTCCCAACTCTGCTACTTACTTTCTGTCTGTAACCTGGTGCCTGACCTGGAATTCCTGGTATCCTGACCTGTCTCAACCCTGACTCCACTACAAATCTCCTGACTGCAACTTGGTAATGGACCAGTACATACCAGCTGCCCATGGCCCGGCCCTGACAGCAGCCACCCTGTGACAGTGTCATTGGGATCTTAGCCACTGACTTTGATGGTAGTGGGATGAAATTCGTACATGAAATATTATTTTAGTGTCTTAGATTTGTCATGTGGATTGAAAATGATTTAAGGGTTGTAAACAATGGTATAATAACGAATGGGAAAATATTGAGATGAGGCAACAGATCTGTTTTGAGTATATCCATGGTACATACTTTTGATAATGGTCTAAGAAGGGGAGTGAATAGCACAGTAATGACATTTACAGAGGATACTGAATTGGGAGGAATTGTCATCACTAAACATGGTGTCAGAAACACAGGAAGATGATAAAATGAGAATCAGTTTGGAAAAATACACGCTAATGTGGCATTCTGGGGGAAAGTAACAGCAGCACAGGCAAGGACGGGAGAGCTGGGAAACAGAACAGATGAAAGAGAGAGAGGAATTAAAGTGAGAGAGGGCGAATGGGACTGCAGCTCCTTCTGCCTTTGTTCTCACTGGCATGAGAGAACTCAGCTCCCCAGACACCCTCTTCCTCCCCAGCTTATGAAGTAGGGGAACTGGAAGAGGGGAGCAGTAGACAACTTCCAGGCAGTCCACTATATGAAAATCATTGACAAAGTAAAGGTAGTTCAGAAATTCATAGAAATGTAGGTCTGGAAGGGACCTCCGAAGATCATCTCATCCCCCCCACCCCTCTACCCGTGCTGGGTTTGAAGTAACCCCTCAGCCAGAGCCTGCGATGACTCTTTCCTCTGGTGTGCTGCAGTAGCCAATCCATGAGCAAGGACTGGCTCCAGCACCAGCTATTTATTCCTGCAGGAAGAGCAGCAAGCCAGTCTGTGTAACATCCCCACTCAGATAGGAACGCTCCCTCTGCCTTGCTGTTGTGGCAAGGATGAGGGCAGTCAGACCTAGTGGTTGGAGCAGGTCTCAGCCCAAGTCAGGAACCAGTAGGTCAGAGTCCAAGACAGGCCAGAGGTTGAACCGAGAGGCAAGCAGGATCAAGTTACCAGGAGATTGGGGCCAGGCGCTAGTTTACAGACAGTAATTGAAGAGCGAAGTCAAGGACAAACCAGGGTTGGAAGCCAGAGTCTAGGGTTGATCGCAAGTAGGGGCCTGGCACAGAGGTAGGCGGCAGTCTGTGTTGTTGCTCAGACAGCTCCCCTTCCAGGTTTAAGTATTAATATTGGCCAATCAGGGGGCTGCCACTCAGGTCCTGCTGGGTTATACTGCCTGCCTAGCCCAGCCTCGCATGGTCCTCCCATGGCAGCTCAGCCTAAGTCTCCTGTGGCAATGTGGAGGTGTCAGCAGCCCAGAATCCCCATGGTTCCAGCCTTACACTGATCTAATTTAAGTCTTCAAAATAGGTTTAGGTGAGATTTAAGTGGTACATAGGCCTTATGCCTAACTCCAGGAGAGGGTTCATGGCTGTCAATCCCCAGTGAAGGCAGGTGGCTCCTTCCAGATCCAATTTAGGAGCTTAACTCCCTGAGAGGAGTGAGGCTTAGGTCCCACCCCTCTCCTCTGCATTTTCTACTGACCAGATTAGGCAGCTCCCTGCTCAACTTGCTGACATTTGTAGATCCCATTGTTAGGTGCCTAACTCTCCCCATGAATTGTACAGGGAGTCTAGTTGCCTAACTCAGGGCTGTAGATTCTACTAGGCGGAGGGCACCTAAACATTAGATGTTGCAATGCTGAGATTAGGCCATGTCTACACCAGAGAGCTTACAGCGGCACAGCTGTACCAATGCAGCTGCACCATTGTAAGATCTCCCGGGTAGCTGCTCCATGCCGACAGGCCAGAGCTCTCCCATCAACATAATTAAATCACTTCCAACAAGCGGGGGTCTCCCCCCAACATAGCGCTCTCCACACAAGTGCTTCTGTCGGTGTAATTTATGTTACTCTGGGGGGTGTTTTTTTCACACCTCTGGGTGACATAATTCATACCAATAAAAGTGCTAGTGTAGACATAACTTAAGTCCCCTTGATGGAATTAGCTCTTAGGGTCCAGTTTTCCCAACACTGAATATTAATTTCTTAGCAAATGCATCCACATGTTTTCCCTTCGTTTTTAAGTTTTCAAAGGCCAGTCATATTTTAGTGATCAGCAAGACACACATCACGCTCTGTGAATTATAATGTGCATTATAAGGAACCAGAAGATGCTAGTTCCACCTGATTGCACAGCAAAAGTTTGTTGTTAATGACTATATTACTTGCCTAAAAAGTAAACAGACTCGGACTTGGAGAGATCCAAGATATGTCATTTTCCCAGTTACTAAATAATATTAAAATTTCAGTTATGAAATGCTTCACAGCATTGTAACTCCCAAAGAGTGAACTTCACAAGTAATGTTTCTGGAAAGAATATCAAAATGAGATAACATTTCAAAGTACGATGAATGTTCAAACAAGCTGAAGGATTTTTTCCCCTGCATTGTGTCTGTTGTTGTTGCTCTTTGAGACTACATGAAGTCAAATATTAAAATGTCCAAATCATGATGCAAATATTCCAGGTACAGAATATGAGCTACTGTACTTACTAAACTAAGAGTTTGCATTTGGTGCTACACTTTAAAATGCCAGCATTTTCTATAATTTAGAGCCTGATCCTGCAATTCTTACTTATGTGAGTAATCCTAATTCATACTGGTGGACTCATTGAGCCAAATCCTAAACTGGTACAAATCAGTGTATCTTCATTGAAGTTAAGGGAGCTACACTGATTTACACCAGCTGAGGATCTGGCGCATTGATTTCAATAGTTCTACTGATATAAAGATGGATTGCAACAGGATTGGGCTGTTTCTACAGGGATTCTTATTTAATCTGAAGCGCTTTATTTTTGGAGCGTGGGAAACATAGGTAGTTCATTGCATTTAATTATTAAAATTATAGAACATTTTCTAAAGAACAGCAATAAATTCTATGCCTATAAAAACTCCTTTACAGTTTTCTAGATTAATAAAAAGCTATAAAAATCTAGCACACCTATAACAAAGACTGATTTATTGTTTTGTCTAGGACATGAGCTTTTACAAGTTGCACTTCTACCAGAGTGAAGACAGCATGCAAGTTCTAACAATACTCTTAACAAATACAATACAACTCTGTTTATAGACTTCCAGTAAACTAAAGGAAGCACCCAAATGAGTTACAGATCCCTGTTCATAAAACTGATGTAAACAAGAAGCTTAAGAAGAAATAACCCACGTAAGGAATCTCATAAGGTGACTGATGGGGGAACCATCCAGGAACCAGTTAAGAGCCATCTGCCTGTCACATGACCTAGTACTGGATTTAAGGGAAGGATGAATCCTCCTCCCGGAGGCTTAGAGGGGGAAGGGAAAAGCTTCTGGCAGTGTTCTCAGTGCTGTACAAGATGCAAAATACAGGTCCTGACAAGCGCACAACCTAACCAGGTCAAACATAAAGGAGACAGGACACAGTGGGAAGTCTCCAGGATGACTACAGCTTATTAAAACTTTATTATTAATATCATTGCCTTCCTGTTTTGTGAGTCTATCTCTAGTCCAATTGTTAATTTGCCTAGTCTGTAGTCACAGTGTGATGTTCTGGATTCAAACAGACATTGTACAACATGTTCTGGCATCTAAGAAGTTTAGTAAAGTTACAAGGGCAGCATTAGTATGCAAGGCCAAGAGTACAGAAGTCTCTTTCAAATATACTCTGGCAGCAGAGAGCAAATAATGATTAAGCTTGGGTGGGTAGATTGGAAAACGGAGCCTTTCCAAGCTAGTTCTGTTTCAATATGCTGTACCCAAATCAGACTCCCCACAGCTACCTGGCACAATGACATGATAACACTGGTTATTGATTGGAGTTACAAGTGTAACTTTGGCTCTGAAAAGCGTGGAGGTTTTTCTGTGAGGCATGGGAAAGAAATCAGAGATAACCAGCTTTCCAATAGGAGCAGTGGGGCAAGAAACCTAACTAGATTTAAGATGGAGCTTGGTAAACTGGGCATGGCTTCTCTCCTGCCTTCTCCATGCAGAAACTGCACAGGGTCCCGTGGTTGTGCCTTCACTGTGTCCCTTTATTTTAAGGTCCTTCCATTTTCACAACAATCCCTGTGCAACAGTCTGTTTACAATGTTAACCTAGCATTTGGCCGTCTCACTAGGGCTTGAGGGGAACAGAGGTCTTCCTACTCTGAGCTTTGGCGTGACGTGAAGTGGCATAGCTAACTCTGTTCCTTCCTCTCCCACTTTGCACTTCCTTCCTGTGCCTCTTATCAGCCCTGGGCTGATGGGGTAATTGGCTCCACCAGCCAGCCTGATTAACTAATTATCCTGTCAGCTTTCTCCAGGGGAACTAATTAATTTTGGAGTGATCAGAATGCAGGCTCTCTCCTGTTTGCACCCTGCACTCTATCACAAAGGGATTATATGATGTGATTGTCTGCATCACCGGGGGACTAGAAAGGACTTCTTGGATCATCATGTTCTTAGGTCGGCTCACTTCCCCAAATGAATAGCTTTTCTTGCCATATTCCATTCCCATAGCATGGGCTCTACTAGGCTGCCAATGGACATTGCTCTTCCAATAGAATATGGTTCTTTTGGATGGTTCCAGCAGAAATCATTTGGGATAGATTTTTTTGGAGATGATGGGGCACGTTGCCGGGGTACCTGAGAGAGAAAGAGGCTGTAGCTAGAAGACTGGCCTACAAACTTGTGGAGATGCAACTTGCAGGAGGGCTCTGCTTATTGAGAGCCAGAAAAATTATTATGATGTTCGGTGGGGGAAATTTGCATTTGATCTGTAGTTGGAAGAGGGGCACAAGAAGGCTAACTGGGAATATGCAGGAGAACTAGGTGGGAAAACACAGATGAAAGCCCTGAGTTTGAGAAGCAGGAGCTGAGGGGTTTTTTTTTTTTTTTTTTGCATAAGAGCCAAAATAAAGCAAGTGGAAATTGTAATTTATAATTAAGAAGAAATGAGCACATTTTAAGCATTTTAATGAATAATTACATGATTAAGATATTGCTACTCTGTTGGAAGGAAGAAACTGTTCCACAAGATTTTAAGGCTGCTCGTTTCATCCAACTCTATAAAAACAAAGGAGACAGGAGTGATTATAATAACCACAACGGTATATCTCTTCTTAATGTCATTGGAAAAATCTTAAACCATATTCTTTTACTTAGACTTCAAACTTTAGCTGAGAGAATCTATCCTGAGAGCAACTAAGGCGTCTGCTCAGGGAGGTCCACCATAGACATAGCCTTCACAGTAAGACAACTGCAGGGGTGAGGGATAGCTCAGTGGTTTGAGCATTGGCCCGCTAAACCCAGGGTTGTGAGCTCAGTCCCTGAGGGGGCCATTTAGTGATCGGGGGCAAAATCAGTATTTGGTCTTGCTAGTGAAGATAGTGGGCTGGACTTGATGACCTTTCAAGGTCCCTTCCAGTTCTAGGAGATAGAGTATCTCCATTAATTAAAAAAAAAAAAAAAAAAAAAAAAGAGTGCAGAGAGAATCATATTCCACTGTATATGGCTTTTATAGATTTAACAAAAGCCTTAGACATGGTTAGTCGGTCAAGGCTTTACATTGTTCTGAAGAAGCTTGATTGTCCACCTATATTGCTAAACCTTGTGAAGTCCTTACACAATGTCATGAAGGCAACTGTAATGTATGAAAAGCAAGAGTCTGACTCATTTAACATCAACAATGGAGTGAAGCAGGGTTGCTTTCTAGCTCCTACATTGTTTAATATTGTTTAATATTTACTTCTCATTCCTGCTCAACGTGTTCTGTGATGTTCGAGAAGGTCTTAGCACTAGACATGATGGAGGTTTGTTTAACATTGCAAGGTTCAGAGCTAAGACGAAGGTGAAGGAGATCATCATAAGGGACCTGCTGTTTGCAGATGATGTGGCTCATAGTGTTGATGCTCTACAATGTCTTATTACCAAGTTTTCTGATTCCTACAAAATCTTTGTTATTGTGCTGTTATCGTGCACCAAGGCTCTTCAGAACCAGTTACAGATATCACCTTTGATGCTATTTGTCTAGACATTGTTGACCAGTTTTGCTACCTTGGCTCTACTGTTACCAGCAATGTAGATCTTGATACTGAGCTTACTAGCAGAATCAGCAAAGCAGCCAGAAACTTTGGTCTTTTGCAAGACAGAGCCTGGAACAATAACAAATTGTTAACTAAAGTGAAATTCTGTATTTATGAGACATGTTTTATACACTCTTCTATAAGGCTCAGAAACATTGATGACTTATGCCAAACATACCAAAAGATTAAATAGTTTTCATATCAGATGCTTGTGTAAAATTCTTTGAATAAGATGGCAAAACAGGGTGACAAATGTGGACGTGTTAAATCGTGCTGGTATGTCATTCATGGGAATGTTGATTAGAAAGAAGACTTGGGTGGCTTGGATA
Source organism: Terrapene triunguis (assembly GCF_002925995.2). Classification (NCBI taxonomy): domain Eukaryota; kingdom Metazoa; phylum Chordata; order Testudines; family Emydidae; genus Terrapene; species Terrapene triunguis. The sequence continues at coordinate 17,614,131 of NW_020664419.1, forward strand.
TGTCAAGCGAATGCTGGATTACAGGATCCCGAAGAGTGTGCTGTTCTCTGAAGTTCCCAAAGGGTCTAGAAAGAGAGGCAGACCTCTGAGCAGATTTTAGACTTATTATATCCTTTGGAATCTCTGTGGATGATTGGGAAAGGAGTGCAGAACGCCGCTCTGGTTGGCGGAGTCAGCTTGTAGATGGAGTGAGGCATTTCGAGGCATACTGGATAAAGCTTTGTGATGACCGGCATCAGAGGGGGAAAGAATCTGCTGCTTGGATTCAGAGCATTGCTAGTGCATGGATGTAACCTACCTGTGGACGGGACTCTCACTCGTGCATCGAACTCAGCAGCCATCAAAGAACTCATCAGTGCATCCACCATGCTCTGTAGAGAGCCGCGGTGCCACTGATTGACATGATTAACAATATAATACCTTTACACACTTAAATTTCCAACTCTGAGCAATTCAACTCCCAAAGCAAGGCCTAAGTGCATTGATCTCACCATGCTCCTACTTTAAAGTATGCAGTAAAACTGAGGCAAAGCAATGTCAAGTGCGAAAAGCAAGCCAACTGGAAAAAATAGATTCTTCTATTTGTCTTTAATCTCTTTCAGTTTCAGTCATCTATTTTTATTGCTCTTTGTCACAGTAGCATGAAATGAATGGTCTTGGAGGTAAGGTAGGATTTCCCAGCGTATGGGGTTCACCCCACATGGATTGCAAAGGACTGCTGGGGGGGGAGGGGGGAGGGAGAGGTGCAGTGGAAGATGTATAAATTAAGATGGAGAGACATTTAACAAAGCTGTTAGGAGGGGGGAAGGGCATGATTGAGCTAGTTCTCCAGACTAAAGTCTTGCGACCCCACCGGAATCCAACGGCACCTGAGGGGACCTGACTACAGGTGTCGGTTTCGAGTTGGGTTGGAAAACTCCTGACCCTCTTCGGCTCAGGTCAGCTCATGTTATCTCTGATCACCTCCTCCTGCCTGCCTCACACCTGCCAGCCGCTGACACCTCGCTGCTGCGGCGTGAGTGTGCCAATGAGTCGCAGCACCTCTAACTCTACAGAATACTCAGCGCAGAAAGGGGTGGCAGCCACTGACATGCCGACCCCACAGGCAGGGTGTAGCTGAAGATGGATCACGAATACGGGGGTGGGGAGTGGGAAGTCTCACCAAGGTCAAGCCCCAAGGACGAGGCTGCAGTACTGACATGGTTTGGGGGGAAGGTTCGGATTGGGTCAGGTCTGAAAATGACTCGACCCTCTTGGGCTCAGCTCAGTACGGGTGGGCTCAGGTCAGGCTTTAAAATTAGGCCTGAGCAAACCTCTATTCCAGATTTGGCGGGGGCGGGGCTGGGGGTGTAATCAGCACTGAAGTAGATTGCTGGATTGGGAATCAGTAAATGTGGATCTATTCCCAGCTCTGCTAAATCACTCAACCTCAGTCCCCATAGCTGTGAAATGGGAGTAATGTCACTTTTCTACCTCACAGGGGTAATGAGACACTCAGATACTATGTTGAGGAGTGCAATAGAAAAATCTAGCATATATAATAAATAAAAGTCTTTTCAGACACAAATGTGACTGTGTCATTGTGTCCCTTGCAAATGTCACCTGAAATGGGATACGCTCACAGTTGTGGAGGTTGTGTGTATATACTTCGCCACTCTGGGGACCTGATTCAGCGCTGCACTACTCTAATGTTATGCTGGTGTTTTCCCCTTGAATGTAATGCAGTTACAGTACACTGATATAAAAGTGGAGTAACATAACGGTGAATCAAACCTTATGGGAATTTTTGTTTTCCTCCTTTGGCTGTTGTACTAGCCCTACAGGCTAACAAAATATTACTATGTAAATTATTTTCACTTTTTTTCCCTCTGGAGTCAGAACTGGATTTTGTCGATTATGCAACAACTGTGCATATTTACTTATCCACACAGAGAGCCTTCAGCTGAGAAAACAAATATATTAAAGATTCAAATCATTATAAGAACTTTTGCAAAATCTCCTTTAGAACTCCCTCATCTATTAAATCCTATTTGGTTTTATACACTGCTGAAAACTCTAATGAAAAACTTACGTTGCTATAAGCTCAAAACAGAATGTCGTCTTCTTCTTACCTTACTCCCCTGCAAGAATTTCTAACTAATGTCAAACACAGCATGCCTTTCCTAATCCAAATGTTTGGCAAAATAGTGTTATAATAAATGATGTAACAAGCGAGCCCCTAATAAAAAGCATGTGTACAGCTTGCAGGAGGCCATCTAAAAACATATCGGAGTCTAAGAACTAATCACAAGGCAAAATCACTGAAATAAAACATGTAAAGAATGTTTATTATAAATCACTCCAAATGCAACACAAACAAAATCCATACCAATAGCATACAGGTATGCCACAACTCTCCATGTTGCAATGCTGGTGAAAGGTTGGCACAGGAAGGAGCAATGGGATGAATGTGTCTAGGAGCTGGTTTGTGATTCATGTATTACTTATGTCTAGGTATTGCTATGGAGCTTCATTATCATAATATCTGAGCACCTCACAAAGATGAATGAATTAAGCCTCACAGTTGTCAGGGTTCCCCTGAGACCTCTTCCATTTGGTTCCCCAAGAACTCAGTTTGACTCCAGTCTCGTCATTCAGGTTCCTTTATTTGGCATACAGCAAAGCTATGCTAAGTTGATCAGAGTCAAGCATGATCAGGGTAGGTATAGGGCATACCACACACTTAAAGGTACACAGCAAACCTCTTCCTTTATATACATTTACATATTAACTTGCATTTACTCTACACTGCATTACACATTTTAGAATTGGCTTGGTTACTTTGTAGGAACCAATCCCTATACAGCAAGCACTGACCATGTATGACTTACTCTTTACCTCATCTTACATTCCAGGCTTATGTTATCTACTGTTATCTTGTCCATTATAGATGGTCCCCAGGCTGTTCTCCCTTATCGTAGCTAGAACAGACATTCTGTTTCCAGCCTGCTGATCCATTTACCTCCCTAATTCTGTCTCCCAAGAAATGAGGCCTCACCTATGTGCAATTACTTGTGTCAAGGCGGCCCTTCATTAATATTCCTGTGTGATAGGGAAATATCACTATCTCCACATTTCAGATGGGGAAACTGAGGCACAGAGTGATCAAGCCAAAATTGTTCCCCTAATTTGAGCGCCTCAATTCTTGAGTATCCAACTCCAGACACCTAAGTGCTTGTCTATATCAACAATTAGACCCCTGCAATCTGGGGTGTAAATCTACCTGCATTAGCCTGCCACAGTCTAACTCTCTGTGTGTGCCTTGCTATGTGTTAACAATTTGTTAGAGCACTTGAGCTAGTCCCATTTCAAAGAGGACTAGATCAAAGCACACTAACAAACTGTCAGGGAACATCAGCCGGGTGCATGCAGACAGTTATACCATGGCAGGCTACTGTGGGGTAGATTCACACCCCAGCTTGCCATGGTCTAATTGTTCATGTAAGCTAATGTCAGGGATTTTCAGAGATGTTGAGCATCTGCAGGTGTTTAGTTTCTTCAAAAATTAGGCCCAAGATGTCTCAGATTGGGAACCCAAAACTAGAGGCCCATGGAATCATAGGTCACTCTTGGACTAAGTGGCTTGCAGCTCAGGGAGACTGTGGAAAAGTCAGGGATGGAACCTAGGTCATCTGGCTACCTGTGCTGTATTTAGATTGTCAGCTATTTGGGGCAGGGACTGTCTGTCCTGTTTTTGTACAGTGCCTAACACAATGGGGTGAGGAGTCATGACTGGAGTTCTGATGCTGTGACTATGGTAACATAAATAATAAATCAGCATCATAATAATTAACCACAAACCATTTTCCTCCCTTTGGTACTCAGGGCATCATCCCTGTGATCTAGCTCACTCCGTCAAAGAAGCCTAGAAAGGGGATCTGGATGCAGAGTGGGAAATGGTTAAATGACTCTCTTTTACATTACCCATGGACTGCAGGAAAGGTGCTGGAGCTGCCTGGGGATAGATGCCATTTCTTTTAGAGTCCATTGGGCAAAGGTATAGGGAGGTTTTAGAGACTTGGAATTTGGGACACAATGCTGGGTGATCGTCCAGGGCTTAACTGTGTCTGAGGGTGACTATTATAAGTGTTGTGTAACACTGGATGTGGTTTTATCAGCTGCTTCCTGATAGCTTATGGTGAGATCTCAGTGATTGCTGACAGTGCATGTCACCAATATTCACACTAATATCTTTGCTCCATGCCTGGCTAGAGACTGGGTACTTTTTTCCAGAGTCTTTCAAAGAGTGTTATAAAAGCTGCAGAGAAAATATTTCAGCCTATTAGTTGATCCTAATTGTTTCTCCATGCATGAGGGTATATAGTCCAGAAGAGAGCTGATGGCTGTTTAATAACAATATCACTCTCGTAAGTATGTAAAAATTGTTTATATTCTATACAAATAATTCTGGAATCTGTTCAAATAAACACACAACCAAACTACCAGAGAAATCATCAATATTATTTAGACCAGGGGTGGGCAAACTTTTTGGCACAAGGGCCACGTCGGGGTTGCGCAACTGTATGGAGGGCCAGGTAGGGAAGGCTGTGCCTCCCCAAACAGCCTGGTCCCCACCCCCTATCCACCTACTCCCACTTCCCGCCCCTTGACTGCCCCCCTCAGAACTCCCAACCCATCCAACTCCCTGCTCCTTGTCCCCTGACCGCCCCCTATCCAACCCCCCTGCTCCCTGTCCCCTGACTGCCCTGACCCCTACACACACCCCCGCCCCCTGACAGCCCCCCCGGGACTCCCACCCCCTATCCAACCACCCTCTGCTCCTCGTCCCCTGACCACGCCCTCCCAGGACCTCCCGCCCCTAACTGCCCCCCGGGATCCCACCCCCTTATCCAACCCTCCCTGTTACCCATCCCCTGACCGCCCCCCCCAGAACCTCCGGCCCATCCAACTGCCCCCTCCTCCCTGACTGTCCCCAGGACCCCTGCCCCCCAAAACCCCCCGCTCCCCACCTCCTTACCAGCAGCAGGAGCTCGCAGCCGCGACACCCAGCCAGAGCCAGCTGCGCTCCCCACGCTGCCCAGCGGGAGAGGCGGGCCAGAACGCGGATGGCGTGGCTGCGCGGGAAGGGGAACAGCAGGGGAGGGGCCAGGGACTACGCTTCCTGGACGGGAGCTCAGAGGCCAGGCAGGACGGTCCCATGTGGCCCACGGGCCGTAGTCTGCCCACCTAGTTTGCCCAGATGTAACATATATTGCTCATCCCTGCTATAAACTGAGCAAAGCTAAATATGAGAAATAAGTGTAAACAGGGTCTGAATGAACTTTCCCCTGACTGCTAGCTGGGAGGGGGAGAGCTTCAGGATCAAACTGTATTTACATGAACACACCTACTCTCCTTAGATATCCAGCATATAGAGCGGTGTTGCTCAAAGTGATCAACTTTGGCTGGTGTTAGGTTACAAATCACTTTAGTACTGAATGCAGGTTGTGAAATGCTGTTATCAATGTTGTTGTCTTTATTGTATGAATAAAGGGGAGCAGAACTGTGCTCAACCTGTCCCAAATGAGGGGGTCACCCTCAGCTGAAAGGACATCGTTAAGCCAGGGACTTGAAGGCCCAGACCCCTGTGAAAGTAAGAGGGGGGAACAGGTATATCAGTTAGAAGCTGAAGTGTTTCCCTAAGGGTCCCCAGTCTGGTTTAATCTGTTCCTCTCCACTGTTCAAAGATAGAGCTAAATAGGCTTTATGAGGCGCTTTTTGTTAAGTACTCACTGAGAGCTGAAATCACTTCTGGTGGGGCAGTGTTTCTGACCAGCCTGCTAAATGCTAAACATCACGAAGAGACTGACCTGTAGAGGTCACAGCAGAGAGGCAGGTGACTGATGGGTGGCCAGCAAAAGTGGTGAGCAGTTGGCCAGCGGGAGTGGCCAGTAAAAGGGGCAAGCAGGCAGTGAAAAGCAGTGGCTGGCAGGGTGGAGCAATCAGGTGTCTTCTTCCCTGGGTGGGAGGTGAACTCACACAGATGCATTTCTGAACCTTGGGTTCTCACTGGCCAAGGACAACCACTGTGAGTGGGGTATGGTGAGAGAACAGAGGTGGGCACAGAAAAGGAACTTTTGGTTGTAGAACTCAAGAACATGAGGCAGAAGACTCTACCCCACATACTCTGGGGCGAGTGTTCTGCTCACAGTTTTATGTTTATGAATCCTGCTTGTGTCATTTTCCCTACTTAATGTCGGGTGACTTCCCTCCTTTCATTAAAAGTTTCTTTGCTACACTCAGACTCTGTGCTTGTGAGTGGGGAAGTGTTGCCTCTCAGAGGTGTCCAGGGGTGGTGTGTAATTTTCCCAGCTTACTGTGTGTGGGCTTGAGCTGGTTCTATGTTGTACTGTTGAAAAGGGACCCCTTGATATTGAACCCAGCCCTGGTTGCTGCTGGCTCCACCTGGCAGAAGGGTTACATAACGTATCAATCCTATGAGCAATGGCTCTTCTGTTCCTGTTTCGTAGGATGGCTATGACTAGAGATGTGCCCAAACAATTTGGATCTGGATTTCAAACATGTTTAGATACATCATAGAGAAATGGGTCAACTGCAAAATTTGGGTCTGGGTTAGGATTTTGAATCAACAGCCTCATAAAGTCTAGGGATATTCAGATCCAAGATATTGCTGAGCTCCAGCTCTAGTTTTATTCAGTGTTTTTACAGCCCCTGGCATAATGGAGCTCCAATCCTCATTGTGCCTTAGGGTGTTAAAATAATAAAAATGTTGTTAATAATATTCAATAGCAGTTTGTTCCTGCTCTCAGGCACAGCAGGATGATTTATTCAAATAGACAGGGAGAGTTCTATGTTATTCAGGAATATGACACATGGGACCTGAGTCTAGTGACACTATTCCAAACATAACTTAGTGAAACAGTTTGGTTAAAACCCTGCTTTATTTAACTTAATTTAGTAGCATTTCAGCTGCATTTATTTAAACCGTTTTGCTTTATCAAGCAAGCCTTTGCAAAATGAGCAGTCTTTTTTATTCTTCTTCTAAATTATAGAAAAACTGGCAGTATTTAAAAGCAGAATAGCAGGCATGATAAATATTCATAACATGAATTCACAGTGACACCAGGAAAGTCCTGGGCCTGGGAATTTGCCAATTTCCAGACATATTTTCTGAAGTGAGGGAGTGACATTACTTTGGACGATCATTTTCAAATTCAGGGATATTTTCACATTTAGGGACTGAAATCCTTAGGAGATCAGTTTATCTGACAATCAGCAAGCAATACATTCTTACCCATATAGCCAGTGCATATTGCCTTCGATTTTGCAGGTTGATTTGTATAGCTGGAGAGCTCCCCATATTGATGTAGTGGAGCTCTTAGAGTAGGCAGTGCTGTATATGCCAGGTATTTTACAGAACAACTCTTTTAGAAATGTTCTAGAGAGTTTTTAAAATTTTTGTAAGACTATATCTTGCAAATCGCCAGGTTATCTTGGTTATCCAAGGGCCTACTTTACAAGGCTCTGGGGGAGAGAAAAAATGAGCTAAAATAACTTCTTATACCTAAAAATGTCCCAACTTTAAAGTCTGATTTCTTAGGACATTTGAGTGCTGCATGTCTCACTAGAAAGCTGTGAATCTCCCTTTTCCCAAGGGATAAAGCCTGAGGGTAAAGGAGGGGGTCACAAATTGTATATCTTAAACATAGCGCTTTTCCAGGCCTGGGAGCACAGTATTTGTGAGGTCTGCTTCCAGCTCTTTGTGCACACGTGTGCACGCGCGCACACACACACACACACACACACACACATACACAGAGACACACATACACACTTAACAGTGATTATTAGCTAGGCCTCACCATACCCCCATGTAGTAGGCAAATCTCTTTATTCTCTTTGCATAGAAGGGAAAAGCAGTCCCAGAGAAGTTAAGTGACATGCCCAAAGCCTCTAAAAATCAGTGGCAGAAACAAGATTAGGACCAAGGTCTATTCCTCATCCACTAGAACACAGTGCTAAAGCGTAGCCCTGACCTGCAATGTTCTAAATCAGTGCTTCTCAATGATGGGTCTGTGGACCAGTGATGGTCTCTTAGATCTCCCTAACACAATTTAGGAAGGCAGCAAGCCGGTCCCTAGTACCAAAAAGGTTGAGAAACACTGTTCTAAATCACTCTGTGAGATTATCTAAACACACAAAAATACAACTACAAATATTTCAATTGGTTAACTTTAAATATTCACAATTTTAAAACCACTGAATTAATTTTCTTCTGGCTTGTCTCATTGTCTAGGTCTCCTGGAGACTTAGTCTTCAGACTTGGCTTGGTTTTTCAAATCTCAGGGAGATTTAGAAATTAAGTCAAGTCTGAAGACTATACTGTAAATTATTCTGTTTAACTTCACTTAAGAATTCCATTTTGCAGTATAATGCCATTTAATAAGATGGTACTTTAAGCACAAGGAAACTAAGTTTCATGATTGCCTTCTGTCACGTTATTGATTTGAACTGGGACCATATAGAACATGGTTGCAACCAAAGTCCCGTAGTGGCACCAAATCTTGTATAAAGAGGGTCAAATGAGGTGTCTAAGACAAGGTTAGGGTTTGCTGGTTATGATTATGCTGTCTATATGTGTGTATCAATTTTCTAGTTGAAGTTATGAATATTGGCTCTATACTGTCTGTATTTCAAACGTATGCTATGCTTCTGGGAGACATCCCAGACAAGTTGGTGTTAGCTCTGCCTAGCCTGCTTGATGGCCCATTAAGGAACATCAGCTATACAATTGACCCATTGAGAGAAGGCAGATATGCCTTGTAACTCAGCAAAGTATGCAGGAACTTGCCCATGTGACTGCAGACTCCATTTTGCTGTAATTTTCCACAGTAAGAACAAAGAGGAGTTCTTACACCTGGAAAAGACTATAAAAGGCTGATGCCTCATCTGCATCTTGTCTTCAATCCTGCTTCATACCTCTGGAGGAACTTTGCTACAAACTGAAGCTCTGAACAAAACTGATGACCCATCCCAGCTGTGGATGAACTCCAGAGACTTGATTTTGAACCTGCAGTTTATTCTATCACTGCTACAAGCCTGAACCAAGAACTTTGCCATTACTGTATGTAATTGATTCCATTTAACCAATTCTAGCTCTCATCTCTATCTTTTTCCTTTTATGAATAAGCCTTTAGATTTTAGATTCTAAAGGATTGGCAACAGCGTGATTTGTGGGTAAGTTCTGATTTGTATATTGACCTGGGTCTGGGGCTTGATTCTTTGGGATCGAGAGAACCTTTTTTTTCCTTTTACTGGGGTATTGGTTTTCATAACCATTTGTCCCCATAACGAGTGGCACTGGTGGTGATACTGGGAAACTGGAGTGTCTAAGGGAATTGCTTGTGTGACTTTTGTGGTTAGCCAGTGGGGTGAGACCAAAGTCTTCTTTGTCGGGTTGGTTTGGTTTGCTTTAGAGGTGGAAAAACCCCAGCCTTGGGCTGACTGCCCTGTTTTAGCAATTTGTCCTGAATTGGAACTCTCAGTTGGGTCCCGCCAGAACCAGCATCGTTACACCTTCTCAAGTTTATTGCAACATTTTCTAACTTTTGAGTGCTTGATTTCTGAAGCTGTGTGCTACATATCACTTAGCAATTATTATTTTGCTTGGAATATAGACATCTTTATATCTAATCTAAAGCTATGTATTCCATTTATGTACTGGATACATATTTCTTTTAAAGGACAAAAATCACAAAGATCCAGATCTTCAGAGTTACACCATCTGAGGATCTAGCCTAAAGAACCATATGCAGTTGCTATAGTTACCAAAAGCATAATGTGTACTTCATAGACTTCTTTTTTAATTCATGGAATTACATTACATGTCAACAGAATTGCCCTGTATTCTCTCAACAGCTAAAGCAAAGGGAGCTCTTCCTCCTACAGAAAGGAAAACCAGGGGGAAGGTGGCTAAGGCTGGGTCTATGCTACACAATTTGGTTGATGCAAGGTATGTTGACATAGTTGTGCGTGTGTCTACACTTAAATTTGGCTTCCTCTGACATAAGTACCCGCTTACGCCAATTTAATAACACCAGTCTTGCACAATGACAAGTGGTGCAAAGCCCACCAACCTCCACAGGCAGGGACCACACCCAGCTGTGTTCATGAATGCTCTGGCCAGCCACTCATGAAACAATAGAGAGTCTACAGCCAAAATACTCCCAGCTCCCCAGCCAAAGACCCCCAGAGCTGTACCGTCCTGCCCTGGTCAAAACCTGACCAGTATGAATTTATTACCCAGTCTGCTACTTCTACCAAGGAAAGTGGATGTGCACCAACTCTTGTTCATGAGCCAAGATTTATCCCCTTTGCACTTCAAACAACACACAGTGTTTTAGGTAAAATATGAAATAGCTTTATTAACTACCGTAAGAAAACTTTTAAGTGATTATAAGTGATAGCAAACAGATCAAAGTAGATTACCATAAGAAATAAAAAAACCCCACAAACTGAGCCTACAATACCAGATAGTATCTGAATCAGTAATCTCTCACCCTGATTGATGATACAAGCAGTCCACCAAGTTTCCATACGCAGGCTAGAAATCCCTTTAGCCTGGGACCAGTACTTCCCCCCGATCAATCTTTTCCTCTGGTACCTTCAGGGGTGTTGTTGTAGGGAGAATAATTATCATGATGTCATTTTCTCCTTTTATATCTTCTTCCAACTTGCTGGAAAGCTCTTTTGCTGTGACCTGGGTCAAACAGTTCCCATTATGTAGTGCTATCTCTGAGAGGTTTCTATTGTACACAGTTCCTGGGGTAATCCTTGTGCTTGTATTTCCTCAATAAGCCATTAACCTTGTTTGGCCTTTCTATTGCTGTATATGAAAGGCTACTTGTGGGTGTTCTCAACCTCACAACATGTGTCAGTAACAAATACATCGCTAAACTTCATAACTTCACATACAATGATAGCACATACAATCCAATGAGATATTACTGTCTAGCAGATCAAGACTTTTAGAACGATGCATGACAAAGCATATTTTGTACAAACATATCATAATTATATGACAATGGTGAATATGGGGATGCCACAGTGTCACACCCAGCATCACCCCAAACAGCACTGTGGATACTTCCAAGGAGCCCAAGTGTAGTGAGGTAGCTGCCCCACTTCTGCAGAACAGGGGTTAAAAGCAGCCCTGGAGAGGACTGCAGCTAGGAAGAGGAGTGAGAACAGTTGAGAGAAGCTGAGTGAGTACCTGACCACAGGTGTTGCCAGCTCAATCAGGGCCCAGCTGGCCCTGATAAGGGGGCTGTGGGCCAGGAGCTGGAGGAGTCTCACTCTAGCCCTAGAGTGGGAAGGGCTAGCTGCCTGAGAGGACGGTACCTGAACTGGAGCAGTGCTGGGGAATAGGGAAAGGGAGCTGGGGAGCTCCAGCCTGGTAAAACCCCAGGCTGCAGACCTTGCTGAAGGCCTACAAAGGTACTGGGGCTACAGAGGTACAGCCTGGGAATAGGCAGAGGCAGCTGGTCCTAACCCCTTGCCAATGACGAGTGGCCATTACAGACTGCAGTCTGCTCCAGTGAGCAGGGGCTAGATGAGGACTGGCAGTAGCCACTGAGGCAAGGTGGGTTTAGAGGGTTGTGGGTTCCCCTGGGAAGGGAGACCCAGAGTGTGGGGACTGCTGGGAGCAGAATCCTGAGGTAAAGGGCACTGGGGTCTGGGAGGGACACGGCGGCCAGCGGCAGGAGAGACACCAGACAGCAGAGGGCGCTCTGTATGCTGGAGAGCTAATTCCCCGGATGACCAGTAGGAGGCGCCACGCCGGTCTTTGCTTCACTACACCGAGTCACAGGCCCCTGACGTGAATAGCAAGGAGGAGGAGGTGGTGGTGGATGAGGAAGAGGAGAAGTACGGTGGACAGGCAACCAGGGGATCCACCGGCACAGCAAGCCAAGAACTGTTTTTGACTCCACTGCAGTCCAGCCAGTCCCTACAGTTGAGCATGGGTGAGGGGAAGGAACATTGGGTCACTGTGTAGCTTAATTTCAAATTACAGGAATGGTCCCCCCCAAAGTAGCAGGACACATCTTACGACTTATCATTAATTTCCTCATGCTAGAAGAGGTAGTGGTACAGCCAAGAGAGGTAAAGTTGCTGTTTTTCATTCCCCTCTAGAGTTAGGCATGGGGGATGGGAGGGGGGATATGCAAAGCAGTTTGTTTATTTACACAGGGATGTCCCATGATCCTCCAGAGAGATCTTGATGAAACTTTCCTGGAGGTACTCTGCAGTCCTCTACCAAATGTTTCTAGGGAGCATTGTCTTATTTCTTCTGCCACAGTAGGACGCTTTCCCATGCCACTCAGCAATAACTTCATCAGGCACCATTGCAGTACACAGGTTAGCAGCACAGCGGCTTAGGCAGCTTCAGGACTCCAGCAGCAGCTGTGCTTTCTCTGCCTTTGTTACCCTCAGGAGTGAGAGATCAGCTAAAATCACCACTGCTTGTGGGAAATGATGCCAGCATTCAGTGTCCTTGCCCTATACTACTAGAATCATGCAACGGACCAATGCCCTCCTCATTTCCCCAGTGCTGGGTGGGCCTTACTCACCACGGCTGGAGCTGTGACTGGCACCATGCACATGCAATCCCAAACAGAAGTGAGCATGTAGTGCTTACAACTGTCGGGGAGCAAGTTCAGCCTCTTAACTTTCACTTTCCATAGTGAATAGACTGACAATGGTACCTCTGTGTGTTTTGTCTGTAGCAGCTGCCATTGCAGCCTTGAGGGTCGCCCCCTCCTCACCCGTGGAATGCCTGAGCCAGATAAGGATGAGAAAGAAGAGGACTCAGGATGACATGTTCCAGGAGAACCTGCAAGCCACTGCTGCATCAGAGAATGAGCACAGGGCCTATAGGCTGAACATTGTGGACAGCCTGGAGAAGACAGAGTGGAGAGGAGAAAGGTGCAGGAAAAGGAGCGGGACATGCACCAGGACATAATGAGGCTTCTCAGGCAGCAAACATAGATGCTGCAGACTCTGGTGGACCTTCAGGTTCAATAATCTTGTGCTCACCTCCCTCTGCAGCCAATTGAGAACTCAATATCAGGATTTCCCTATACCTCCTCTCAACATTCCATGTGGCATCAGGGGTCAGTGCACTACCCCTACCACTCCACCTTGGAGGACATTAAAGACAATCACATTGTCACATAGAGTTAGCTGTGAAAACCATGGTTGGTATATGTGTAGCTGTAATGGAAGTGACTGTTCTTTCCCCTTCATAAGTTCTGTTCTCTTGTTTTATTAAGTTTTTAATTTATTTGTTTTTAAATTGCCTGGGGCTTTTTGCACTGATTTTTTTTACAGAATATTATATTACTTGAAACATAATTTGTCTTTATTAGTTCACAAAATATGTTGACTGGTGCTCATCAGTTCTGTAAGTGACAAATTACCTGTTACTGCACAATGTCACATTACTCATAAGATCATTCACAAACAAAATTAATCAGTGCATGGACAATGTTATACCCCTACATTTACAGCAATCACCATATGATTCGTACCGTGCCACAAAAGAGCAGGGCCAGGTGGAGCACAGTACAACACACACTATTCTGGCTCATTATTACAATGGTATTTCAAAACCTCCCTGATCCATATAGCTCCATGTTGAGCTTTTCTAATAGCCCTTGTATCTGGCTGCTCAGATTCAGCAGATAGTCGCTCCATCTCCATCCTCCATGCTGGCAGAAGCTTTTCCGCCTTTGCTTCACAGATATTATGCAGGACATAGCAGGCAGCTATAACCATTGGGATATTTTTCTCACTGAGTTCCAATCTGGTTAACAAACAACACCAGCATCCCTTCACAGTACCAAAGACATATTCAACTGCCATTCTGCACCTGCTGAGCTGGTAGTCAAAGCATTCCCTGGTGCTGTCAAAGTGGCCATTGTACGGCTTCATGAGCCAGAGGAGCAAGCAGTAGGCTGGATCTCCCAGGATCATTATTGGCATTTCAGCATTCCCAGTGATAACCTGTTGGCCAAGAATGAAAGTCCTGCTTGCAGCTTTTTCAACACTCCTATATTCTTAAAGAGGTGAGCATCATGCACCTTCCCTGATCAGCCCACAATGATGTCAGTGAAGCATCCTTGGTGATCCACTAGCACTTGCATAGCCATAGAAAAGTAGCCCTTTCTGTGGATGTACTCAGTGGCAAAGTGGTCTGCTGCCAAAATAAGGATGTGTGTGCTGTCTATTGCTCCCCACAGCTTGGGAATCCTATTGCTGCAAAACCATCCACTATATCCTGCACATTACCTACAGTCACAGTCCTGCCTAGCAGAAAGTGATAAATGGCTCTGCACACGTGCATGACAGTGGCCCCTGCAGTAGATTTCCTGACTCCAGATAGCTACCAGTCAGTTGGGAATCAATCTGGCATTGCAAGTTTCCACAGTACAATCACCACTCACTTCTCAGCCATCAGTGCAGCTCTTAGTTTGGTATCCCTGCGCTGGAGGGCTGGGACAAGTTTGGCACACAGATCCAGGAATGTGGTCTTGAGCATCCAAAAGTTCTGCAGCCACTCCTCATCAAGCCAAACCTACATTACAATGCGATTCCACCAGTCAGTGCTTGTTCCTCAGGCCCAGAAGTGGCACTCCATCTACAGCTGCTCCATGAACACCACCTACAACCTTGAATTCCTTCTCGCTATGTCCCACAGCAATCTTTACTCCAAGGAATTGTCATATTCACCACAGTTCTTCTTGAAGCTCTGCAAATACTGCAAGATCATATGCCCTGTGCTTACAACGCTCATTACACTAGTGCAGAACTGTGCAGGCTCCATGCTTCTGTTGGAGATGGCAAACAGTGATTAGGGCCATGCAGATTTGTGGGATTTTGAAAAAAAGGGGAGAAAATTATGGGATACAGATGACATTGTGGGATGGAGACAGTTGCTCCCAGTCACTCCTGTGTGACTCATTTTGGCCCCGTCATGCATTGCCAAAACTTCCCAAAGGACAGTGTGCTAGATGGTGGCAAGTTGCACACTGGGACACCTACCCATGGTGCACTGCATTCTGCTTCAATATAAGCACTCCTGATGAGTACGTGCACCACTGACACATGGAGCCAAGTATGCACACGTGCAAGTGATGTACTAACTGCAGAGGCTATATGTCGACATAACTAGAGTCAACATAAGTTTGCAGTGTAGACATGGCCTAAATGAGACAGGCCCTCTTATAAAATAAAAGTCAGCAAGGTGGGAGATTTTACTGGTTCTGTCAGACACTATCAATCACCTTAGACATATGTATTTAAGAACTGAGACAAAAGGGAAAGACAGGGCCATGGTAGAAGCATTTGAACGTCTCACAAATGGAAGTGTATATCTCCAAATACTTCCTCTAACTATTCAGAATTGTGGAGATAACTTTTACAGGAAGCTGCTGTATGCTGTTTTGATTTTTTATAATCATAGCTGATCATAGTAAAGGTGTGTTGTTCATTTTAATAACCAGCATAAATGTGTAGTGTGTGCATGTGCATGGCTCCAACTGATTAGCTAATGAAGTTCATAAACATATAGGCTGTGATTTTCTAGGAAGCCTAGAGGAGTTGGATACCAATTCATATTAAAATGAATGAGAACTATAAAAATATCAACCTTTTAGGACTTCATTGCACAAACAACTACAATAAGACCGTGAAAGAAACAGTATCTGCCTCCAGGTCCAATAACAGTTAAAAAAATTTCCCTTAATGTTGTTAGATGAAAATATCTTCTTCCCTTATTCACAGTGCTGCTCCCAGCCGCCTTCTTGGGGCAAAATTCCACCATTTTTACCCTTGAGCAATATATTTCTATTTGTCAGTATTTGCTCAATGTGTCTTATCAGAGCATTTTTAATTACATAAGAATGGCCATACTGGGTCAGACCAAAGGTCCATCCAGCCCAGTATCCTGTCTACCGACAGTGGCCAATGCCAGGTGCCCCAGAGGGAGTGAACCTAACAGGTAATGATCAAGTGATCTCTCTCCTGCCATCCATCTCCACTCTCTGACAAACAGAGGGTAGGGACACCATTCCTTACCCATCCTGGCTAATAGCCATTAATGGACTTAGATACATATTTCATTACATATTTCATATGCCCCGGTAGATGTTGAAATATTTCTTAGTTATTTTTCCCTTTGGTTTATTTTGTTTACAAACAAAAACAAACCACAAAGTTCCTCTTTAGTGGTGAGTACATCCTATGTATTTTAAAATGTCAGACAAAATACTCCATTAAGTTACAGGTACGGAGCTAGATTTTCCACCATGTTACCCCAATTTTGTGCCAGGGTGCCTAATGAAATCAGTAGAATTATACCCCAGCATAAAACTGGAGTATCATAGTGATGAATATGACTTGAAGTTAGTAAATGCAGCTCAAGAAAAAGCTAGAGCTGTGTGGAACTGGAATATCCATTTCACCCATGCAAACATGTCTAAAAAGTAATTTTCTCCATAGTGCTGGTCACATTTAAATATAGAGATTATTTCACGTCCATTGTTTTCATTTGAACTATGCCCATTTACACAAATTGAGGCCCTATATTTTACAACTGAATTGTTTGGAGGTTTCTCGTTATGTTTTTTTCCCCTAACTTGACCTTTCTTTAATGCATGTGAAACATTTTAGTAATTTTCTTTACCCTTTCCCTTCATAACCTCCTTCTGATTGCAGCTATCTCAGTGTCCTCCTACACAGTGGGGAAAGGTTTTTTTTTTTTTTTTTTTACATCAGATACGAAACAACCCACATGAAAACATTTCGTAAAAAAAACAGACATCTCTTTCTGGATGTTTCAGACACATGTCACACAATGTGGACTAAAGTCAGACCTCTGGCTGCACATGGGCACTGCTCAGAAATACTCTTGCCCTCCCCAAATCTCTAGAATTCACAAAGGGCATAGTCTGTATGTTTTAGCACTCCCCACCTCCGCTATCCTCTTTACAATCTCCCCTGCAGGGATCAATTGTGTTGTTTTCACAAGAAATCTCTACCGGTGAAAATGTACCCACGCCTAGATCTGCATGAATTTGGGCCCACCCAGACTCTACATTAGTAGTTTTAATAGTTGTACTTATTTACACTATTACCCCGCTAACCTGAATTTGGTCCTATACACACACACTAGCCAAAGTATTCATGTGGACCCAGTCCTGTGAGGTGCACCGATTTCATTGGGATTTGAGGATGTGCCGCACCTAATAGGAGCTGCTCAGCACCTGCAGGATCAGCCCTAACACTGTGTACAGTGTCTTTCTTCTTCTACAAAGGTACTTTTAAAAATATTTCTTTGTATTAAATATGGAATTGTCAGGTTCATAATGAACTGTGCACTGAAAAAAAATGGATTGCCTAGACAGCAAAGAAAATGTGTGAGTATTTTTTAACAGAGTGCAATCCAAAGAGGATTTGAATTCAGAGACTTTGAAATGCAAGGCAGATACTTGATAGGTAACAGAGTTTGGTTAACATCCATGGGAATGTTAAAGGTGCTGCCTTTGTCCACCAGAGGGAGCCCATATTGTTCAGTGAAAAGAACAAAACTATAGAAAGAATTAAAGGAAAAACAAACTAAAACATACCAACTGTAGAGTAATGTATGGATTACTCTAGAGTAATGTATGGATTACTCCACAGTAGGGTTGCCAACCCTCCAGGATTGTCCTGGAATGAAACCTCCAGGAATACATCCAACCAAAATTGGCAACTATAACTCATAGCGGGATGGAGGAGGAGGTAAAATGAGGCCCTTTCCTTCTCAATCCCACTGTATCTGCAAAGGAAGCAGCCATAATTTAGCTACAAGCACTGGGGGATGGAAGGAAGGACTCTTTAACGATACCTTGCCTAGATGGGCTGCGGTCTCAGATGCTCTGCTCTGCCATGTTTCCACTAGGCACAGTGGGGGAAGGGCACTAGGGAGGCAGTTATGGCTCACGACTCTCAGGGCAGATCAGTCCTCCACTACAGGTTAGACCAGCGACTCTATCCTGCAGCATCTGACAGTGGATCCCCCTGTACCTTTTGGGGATACCCAGAGCACAATACCTACCACCCTGACCCTTGTTATGAGAGATGTCTGTATATATATAAAGTAGTTAATAGGTACAGGACCAGTCAATGGCACTCAAGATTATGCAGCATTGTTCCCAGGTGTGAGTGTAAGAACAATAAAACTTGCTGTTGTTCTGTGTTGCAGATGGCTTCCTCCGTGCTGCTCTTTTCATCAGCTGTTATCACCTCCTACTGACACCGATATCCCCTACACAGCAATTGGGTCGAGGGTGGAACAGAAGTCAAGTACACCAGGTCTGCTCTGGCTGACAGCTACTCCCACACCAGGGCATGTCCCATCGGGGCCCAAGTTATTCAAATGCACAAGTGTTTGTAGGATTGGGGGGCAGATGGCCCAGTCACCCCCTCCTGAAACACAATCGCTCCTGTAGCTATGCTTGGGGTGATGTGACTCTTCACTGTCCCCAAATGCACAGTCAGGCACCCTGTACAAACAGCAGCTGCACCAAACAGTGATATTTTTAATTGATTATGTTTTAAGTAACAAAGCAAGAAGTAATGAGGAGATGCCTGGGTGAGGCTGGCATAAGCAGTTAGCACTGAAACCAAGAAGAAAGTCAAAGAACTGGATAAGAGAAGGAGCAGTAAATTGCGGAAACAGGAGGCAGAGATTTAATTAAGGCAAAGAGGAACTAAAGATGACATGTGCAGTTAAGAAATGACACCATAAAGATCTGAACAGGTGTGTCTTAAGGCCTTGCTGAATCCCTGCTCCAGAGGATCACAATACTTATAAACCTCGCTGTTCTCAATACAGTACAAATACACTTAACAGAAGCTTTGGTTTTGGATTTGATTCTACCCTTCCCATCGCCATAAGCTGGGAGCCTACTGGTGACTCCCCCATTGCCAAGAACTTCACATTTGTTTTCAGTAATATCATTTCTGGCATTCTTTGTGAGAACTGCCTGGCCATTTAGGGAGGGTAAACAAGCAAATGCCTGCTTGGCATTTTCTGAAAACACTTTGCAGCACAGCAGTTAATAATGGACACTCCTCCAGCTCCCTTAGGTTCTCAGCAAAGTCAAAGTGCATGTTTATGAGTAGCTAGGAAATAAGGGACTTGGAGGAGTGTCCACTTCTAACTGCTGCAAAGTGCTTTCAGAAAATGCCAAGCAGGCATTTGTTTGTTTACCCTGCATAAAGGGCCAGGCGTTTCTCACAAAGAAAGGAAGACATGAGATTACTGAAAGTAATAGAAATCCCTAAACTCAACTAGGGACTTACAGACTCTGTGACAAAGCAGAGGTGGAGGCCAGAAAGAACATGGACTAAAAATGTCTCTTGCTAGCTATTTAAATGGAATATTTCATTTCACCAGATAGCCTTGCATTAGGCTTTATTTCTGATGACCGGGGTTTCCTGATGGTCTGTCTGTTGGATAGTAGTTATGTACTTATGAACAAAAGTAATTAAAAAAACCAAATGGAACTACTAGCCTAGAGGTGCTGGGACTCCGCCTTGGCAAGCCCTGGTGCAAATTAAGCACTGGGGAAACATGAAAAGTACAAGTATTTGAAGTCTTTACACACCAAGGAGAGAACAATTAGCTGTAATTAGCAATAATGAGATAATATTAAATCAAAATTTACTGTGTTTTAATTATAAGAAAATGCATCCTGACGCCGAGATCAGTTAGATTCACTGCAGGATCATATGCCAGTGGCATTGGTAGAATATCCATTTAAAACTGGACTGGACAAAGCACTTAAAATAGACTGCAGAGAGCCATGCAATATCTAATGTAATTTATTTTTATAACAATGGATCTGATGACAATTCCATGACCTTTGACCCTTTAAGAACTTGAGGATTGTCATGTGTAAAAATTCCCAAATGACTGTCGGATAAAAGGGGTGCTCCCCCCTACAGGTAAGCAGGATCCTTACGCACCTCCACTGCAGTGCCTCGCAACAAACCCAATCTGTATTGAGTTAATGTGGCTGTGTCATGTCATAAATGAGTTATGACTTCCACCGCCCTTAGATGATGGATAAGAAATATAAACAGGCAGATGCCTGCTTCTTAACAGGTAGAAGAAGGTGTTGCTATCTCCTTGCTTGAAATAAAGTGTTTCTTTAAAAGTCCAAAGCATTTGTGGAGCTGGGTGCTTAAAACCTGAAGGTCTCCAGCAAGGAGCTAAAAGAAATGTGAAAACACTAAATCTGTTTGATGGGGGGGGGAGGGGCAAGGCTTCCCCTTTATGCAATTACATGGCAGCATGATTATATGCATGATCCCTGATCACAAGAGATGCCAGACTGAGAGTACTGACGATTATAGTCCTCTGTCTAGCTGCAGAATAAGCAGCAGCAGCATTGTGTGTTTTCCATTCCTAGCCTATCCCACCCCACACCTGCTCTGAAAGGACTAACCTCCATGTTACTCCAACCCTTGGCCTTCCTGCTGGGACTGTCAACAAAAGAACCAATTTTAAAAGTGGCTTTTGTCCACTGTGTACTTTGCTGTGTACACTGGCCACAGATCAACCATCCGATAATGACCTTAAGTCACTACTTAACTGGCTTCGATCTGAACTGGTAGCTTGAAGGTGAATGTCTTTAAATGGTTCTTTTGTTGGCAGTTCCCACAGGAAGGCCAAGGGTTAGATTAACAGGGAGGTAAGTTCTTCCAGAACAGGGGTGAGGTGGGATAGGACACCAGTCTTGAAATATGTTAAAAGCTGTGTCATATTTTTTGCAGTCATTATGGATAGTTCTCTTAAAATATCCGCTCACTGTGCAGCGGCAATCAAAAAAGCGAGCAGAATGTTAGGAACCATTAGAAAAGAGATACATAATAAGACCGAAAATATCATAATGTCCCTATATAAATCCAAGGTATGCCCAGACCTTAAATACTGCGTGCAGTTCATGTTACCCCATCTCAAAAAAGATATATTAGAATTGGAAATGGTGCAGAGAAGGACAACAAAAATTATTAGAGGTATGGAACAGCTTCCATATGAAGAGAAATTATAAAGACTGTGACTGTTCAGCTTAGAAAGGAGATGACTAAGGGGAGATATGATAGAGGTCTACAAAATCATGAATGGTGTGGAGAAAGTGAATTGGGAAGTGTTATTTACCCTCACATAATACAAGAACCAGGGGTCATCTGATGAATTAATAGGAAGCACTTCTTCACATAATACATAGTCAACCTATGGAACTCATTGCCATGGGATGGTGTGAAGGACAAAAGTATAACTGGGTTCAAAAAAGAATTAGATACATTCCTGGAGGATAGGTCCATCAATGGCTATTAACCAAGATAGTCAGGTAGGCAACTCCATGATCCAGGTGTCCCAGGTGTCCAGAAGCTGGGACTGGATGACAAGGAATGGATCACTCAATCAGGGCCAGCTTTAGGGATGGGCGACATGGGCAACTGCCCAGGGCGTCGTGGTTGGGGGGGCACCATGGTCAAGAGGGTGTCAGCACTTGGGCAGGGTAAGAGGCAAGTGCCTGCTGGCCGAGCTCCAATCCCCACTTCTGCATTGTTCTGTTGGCCTGCATAGTGTCCCAGTGTGGCAGAGGGGGTGGGTGCGCCGAGCTGGCTCCCACCCAGGGGAGGGGCTAAAGTTGGAGGGGGTTGTTGCAACTTGCAGCTGGGGAGCTGCGGGAGCCCCAGCAGGCCCGGGGGAGCACCCTGAAGTGCGGGCTGGGACCAGGGCTGGCTTTGCCCTCAGGTCTGTGCCATGCACCAGTCCACACTGGGCTGGAGGGCAAGGAGAGCACCAAGGGGAGAGCTACTTCCTCCCAGTGTCTCCTGCACTCACCCTGGACTGCCTGGCACAACCCATCTGCCATGGTAGCCACTCACTCACTCCCAAATGCCCATGGAACAGGCACACTTGGGGCACACCCGGGCTAGTGGTGAGCACTTCTGGGGGTGCACAGTGATGTCCAAAGTTGGACAGCAGAGGCAGCGAGTCTCCCTGGGCAAGTTCTGTGCTCCAGCAGCTCTGGGAAACAGACCCCGTGCCGGGTGCATGCTGTGCTGGGCTTCAGTTTGTGTCTCACAGTGCACTTGGCATGGTCTCCAGCCCGGTGTCCTCACCGCTGGTGCCAGAAGGTCAGGCGCTACAGCGAGCCAGCACTGATCGTACGGGCTGCCTGTGCTGTTTGCAGCAGTCTCTGCTGTAGGTGTACTCAGTGCCTCCCGTAACTTCTCCAGTAAACTCAAGGTGTGACCATGCTGTGCAGCTATACTTAAACTCAAAGAAAGGGTGTCAAAATACAAGTTCGTCCAGGGCGCCATTTTCCCTAAAGCCAACCCTTCACTCAATAATTCCCCTGTTCAGTTCATTCTTTCTGAAGCATTTGGCACTGACACTGTCAGAGACAGGATACTTGGCTAGATGGACCATTCGTCTGACTCAGTATAGCCATTCTTATAAACAAGGCTTCAGCCCATGTATGCCTGAGAAAAGAGCTTTTCAAACGTTTGGAATTAGGAAAATTATATAATTATACAATAATAATAATAATAATAGGTATGTTTAACCTTCAAAGTCATTTACAGACATTAACCAATGAATACTCCCTGCACCCCTGCGAGGTAGGTATTATAATCCTGACTTTTCAAGTAGAGAAATTTGAGGCAGTAGGGTTATCCTATTTGCCTAAGGGCACAAAGGGAACCAGTGTCAGAGCTGGGATTCAAATTCAGGGGCTCGGTTTTCCCACTGCTTTGCCCCCACCACGGCAATGAGAATTTCCTCCCCAGTGGGGAGGGGAAAATTGGGTCCCAGGTGTTCTTGGATCTCAGTCCTATCCTCAGGCCACTAGACCACAGCACTCTTAGCTGTAGATCTGTAACCATTTTTATCTTGAAGATGGTCCTTTAAAACAAAACAGCACTCTGGGGTTCTAAACCAGGGATCGGCAACCTTTGGCACGCGTCCCGTCAGGGAAATCCGCTGGTGGACTGGAACGGTTTGTTTACCTGCAGCGTCCGCAGGTTTGGCCAATCGCAGCTCCCACTGGCCGCGGTTTGCCGTTCCAGGCCAATGGGGGCTGTGGGAGGTGGCGGCCAGCACATCCCTTGGCCCACGCCGCTTCCCGCAGCCCCCATTAGCCTGGAACGGCAAACTGCAGCCAGTGGGAGCTGCGATTGGCCGAACCTGCGGACGCTGCAGATAAACAAAGCGTCCCAACCCGCCAGCGGATTTCTCTGACGGGCCGCATGCCAAAGGTTGCCGATCTAAACTAAAAGAAAAAAAATCCATGAATGCAAATTATCGCTTTCTAAAGTAACTGACAGACAGAAAGATTTTCAATTGTCTTTGTCGCTCATCTAGTTTCTTAAACTTGGAGTCAAAAGAATGCTTTGATAGGGAACAAAATGTCCATTTTCCATGTCTGTCCAGATTCCAATTCTCCACTGAACCTTGTGTAGGCATTTTTACATTTTACGCAATTTTAAAGCCAGTTTTACAAAGATGTTTAGGCCTAAGTGAGAGAGGTGCCTAACTCCCATTGAAGTCAGTACATTTTGCCATGCTACTTGTCTTACGGACGAGCACCTTATGAGCAAAGCAACACAAAACAACCCCAAATCGTAACAGGGCTTAGGATGTGCAAGGCCATAAAGTATATTTAGGAAGCAGGTCTGCAGGAAGGTCTGATGCAGCTGCTTATGTACATGAGCTCCCTTCCTCCTACACCCACCTGCACTGAGTCCTGTCTTCTCTCCCGCTGATGCTGTGCAGCTCCTGGTGGCTCCTCCAGTACTGCAGCTGGAGTATTCCCCCCCCTCTCATGCAACTACTTCTGTCCCCATAATCGGTCTCCTAATTTCCTTGGCAATCGGGGCATCTGCTGCCTTCCTGTTTGGTCTGCTCAAGGGGCCTGGGCTGAGCCCTACAAATGGGGCTGATACTGAGTTTCCCCCATTTGAGTTCTGCTGGAGGGGATCTCACCTCTCTGCTCTCAACATCAATTGTTGTGGGGCAAGGGGAGTAAACACCCTGTGGCCCAGTGGCCCTCTTTACTGCCCCCACTGACAGCTATATTATTCCCATGAGCCCTGCCAAATTGCTCATGAGGAGCCTGACTAGGGTACTCAGGGTGAACAGGGGACGGCTTCCTCTGCTGATTAGCTAGGGAAGCTTCAGCCACAATACCAAATTTGGGTCCAGTTCCACAAACTGCTGAGTGCACTCAGCTCCCATTGACTTCGGTGGCAACTGAGGATACCCAGCATCTTGTAGGAGGTGCTCTGTACCCTATCAAATCCAGCACTTTAGACGCTAAGACAAGTGGCCTAAAACAAGGATAACAGATACAATGTGTGACAATATTGTCAGGCATTTAAAGTGTGTCTTTGATGGCCACATCTGGATAATGTGTTCCATTTAAAATGCTTTACCCTGTGTAAAGGTATGTGTCTGAACATGTGTGCATGTATATCCATTAACAGATCTGTAAAATATTCAGTAGTGAGGCACTTGGTATTCTACAGGCTTTTATCTTGATACAAAATCATAATTATATAATTGTTTCTTTGCTTTCATGTATATAAATACTTGTAGTTCCCCTCTCAAGAACAGGAGTGATTTCTAATGTACTATCAAAAACTTTTTTTAGTATGACAGCTAAGTTAATATTTCTACTAACTTGGAAAAAATTCAAACACAGCTGCCATTCAAAGGGTTGAATTTTCTAATGCTATGTCTAAGTCAGTGCATGCCTACATTTACCACTCAGATCTTTCAACAAGGGATTTCTACAGTGGCAGGACTCCTAAGGTAGATTAAACTGATGAAATAAATTATTTAAAGTGATGATATAAAAAGATAAGCAAAGAGAAAGAAATTGGGGGAAATTAAATTTTCCAATGAAAACTGAATTGTTGACCTCAATGTTGAACTCTTAGATGCTCATTAAATATTATTCAAATGTAATGTGCAGTACATATTAACTTCCACCAGAGCTATGATGATTTTGAAAAATGACTTGTGTGACATTTTCTGGAATTATGGCTTTGAGAGCAATACTAAATTTTAAAAGATAATTGTCATAAACATACAGCTAAAGGTAGCATAAAATCCCTCCTTACGCTGTAAAGGGTTAAGAAGCTCAAATAACCTGTTTGGCACCTGACCAAAAAAACCAATAAGGGGAGAAGATACTTTCAAATCTGTGGGGGAAGGTTTTTGTTTTGTGTTCCTTTGTTCTCTCTGGGTCAGCGAGAAACCAGGGCAGGAAAAATACATCTCCCTAAGCCATATCTAAACTAAGCATCTAATATTACAAAAATAGTAAGTAATCGCAAGAAAATGTGTTAGATTATCTTTTGTTTTAGCTTGTAAATTTTCCCTGTGCTAGGAGGGAGGTTTATCCCTGTTTTTGTAACTTTAAAGTTTTGCCTAGAGGGGAAATCCTCTGTGTTTTAAATCTGATTACCCTGTAAATTACCTTCCATCCTGATTTTACAGAGGTGCTTTTTACTTTTCTTTATAATAAAGTTATGTTTTTTTAAGAATCTGATTGGGGTTTTTGGTGTCCTAAAAACCCAAGGGTCTGGTCTGTGCTCACCTTGGTTACTCTCAAGCCTTCCCAGGAAAGGGGGTAAAGGGGTTTGGGGGATATTTTGGGGAAACAGGAACTCCAAGTGGTCCTTTTCCTGAATCTTTGTCTAACTCACTTGGTAATGGCAGCACACCATCCAAGAACAAGGAAGAATTTGTGCCTTCGGAAAGTTTTATCCTAAGCTGGTAAAAATAAACTTAGGGGGTCTTTCATGCGGGACCCCACATCTGTACCCTAAAGTTTAGAGTGAGGAGGGAACCCTGACAATAATAAACATAGTGTTAGCTAGTAGGAACTAATCCTGCAAGGGATGTGCATGGGTGAAATAGTCCATCCAGGTGGCTCTCTTTCCAGGATTATGGCCTAGGGACCTGATTCAACAAAGCACCTAGTATGTGCTTAACTTTATGCACTTCAGTAGAGCCTTTGAAGTAAAAAAAACTACTCACGTGCTTAATTAGGGTTACCATGCGTCCGTATTTCCCCGGACATGTCCGGCTTTTGTGTCTCTAAATAGCCGTCCGGGAGGAATTGGTAACAAGGTTAAAATGTCCAGGGTTTTTTTCTCCCTCGCCTCCCTCCCTCCCTTCCATGCAGAGTGCGGCTGCTGATTGGGCGGCTGGGCCAACTGACCCGCTCCCATTGGCCTCCAGCAGCCAGAGCCCTCCCCTGCTCCCCCCCTCCCTCTGTCTGCTGCCCTGTGTAACACACAAACCGACCCACCGGGCAGAGTATTTTGCAAACACATGGAGCCAGAATGGTAATCCGGGGCAGGGGGGCAGTCAGGGAGCGGGGGAGTGTTGGATGGGTCCCCGGCCTCCACCTGCCAGCCCCCCTCCTTGCGTCCCGTCCCCCCCCCCCGACACCCGCCCCGCCTCCCTCTCCCTTGTCTGCTGCCCCCAGGTCCTAGTGTCCCCCATCTACTAATGGGAAGACAGGCTGCCCTTACCCTGCCCTTCCACCCTAGCCCTGAGCCTCTCCAATGCCCCAAACCCCTCAGCCCCAGCCCTCATCCCCCACACCCTAATCCTCTGCTCCATCCCTGAGCCACCTCCTGCATCATGAACCCCTCATCCTCAGACCCACAGCCCTCACCCCTGCATCCCCTCCTATCCCCAAACCCCCTCCCCACACCCCCCTCCCACCCCCAAACTCCATCCCAGAGCCTGCACCCCTCACCCTCTCCTGCACACCCACCCCCTGCCCCAGCCCGGAGCCTGCACCCAGCACCCAAACTCTATCCCAGAACCTGCACCCTGCACCCCTCCTGCACCCTAATCCTCAGCCCAGGACCCGCACCCCAGACCTCCTCCCCCCACCCAACCCCCCTCCCAGAGCCTTAGGCAGGTGGGGGGGGGGTTCTGGGCAACACCAAAATTTCTACAACCCTGCCACCCATGCGAGTGGATAAGGGTCGGGGCAGTCAGGGGACAAGAAGCAGGGGGGGTTAGGGTTCTGAGGGGGGCAGTCAGGGGGTGGGAAGTGGGAGGGAGTGGATGGGGGCGGGGTGGGGGCGGGGCTAGGGCGGGGCTCCCCCCATGTCCTCTTTTTTGATTGTGGAAATATGGTAACCCTAGCTTAATGTTAAGCACGTGTTTTTGTACTCTACTTAATCAGGGTCTTTTTGATTAAGTGTTTTGATCTCTGCTCTAAAACTGCCTTCTATACTTTCCCTAATTCACTATATAGATGCATAAAAATGAACTGCCATAATTAGAACCCAAGCAGACTTTCATTTCCTTTCCACTCCTGCATTTTTTTTTCAAAGGACCCAACAATAACAAAACCAAAATCAAAAACAAAACAAAAAAAGGGCAAGAAGGCTGAAACTGGTCACAAAGTTTGCCAGCTTGTGAATTTATATATATTTTTAATACTTGAATAGAATTTATTGATGGGGTCTGAGTTATAGAAGTAGAAAAAGAAGTAAGACTATCACTGTTATTTACCATCTGTATTACAATGGGACGCAGACAGTTTTATGATGTTTTTGGTATACCTGCAACTCAAAAAGCAACTGTATTTTAAAAAAAAAAATCTTGGAATCTAATACAAAAAGAACATCAGATTCCAGTTAAATTGTACTGACTGAACCTTTCTCCAGCCTTGCAAAAGTTTGGGAGGAGAGACCAACATAAAACCAGGAATGGTAGAAGCTATCCAAGAGATGCTTTGAGTGGGAATGCAAAGACTCTGTAGTGTCCACATGAAGCTAATGAGATACAGAGATTAAAACTGAGACACCAGGGCAACAGGCAGAGGTGGTCTAGTTTCGATTTTTTATTTTGTGCACCCGATGTACAAATCTCAAATGCTTCTTGCCATTTG
The DNA here is from genome assembly GCF_002925995.2 of Terrapene triunguis. Lineage (NCBI taxonomy): Eukaryota > Metazoa > Chordata > Testudines > Emydidae > Terrapene > Terrapene triunguis. The sequence continues at coordinate 17,642,177 of NW_020664419.1, forward strand.
ACCCTTAACCACCATCTCAACAACTCCATTTTCCAAGTCAGCATAACTATTTAACTTAGAAAATCTTGATCTTACAAACATGTATGCATGTGCTTTACTTTATTCACATAAATTGCTCCACTGAAATCAATGGGACTACTCGTACTGAAATTGAAATGCATGCGTAAGTGTTTGCAGGATTCAGCCCTAGGTCAGTGTTTGTTGATAAATTGTATAGGCCAGCATTTCTCAAACTGGGGTCTGAGGAACCCTAGGGTCCATGAGGGTACTCCAGGGGGTCCGCAGGCCCCGTTGATCAACTCCTCCCCCTCCATCCCAGTGCCTCCTGCATGCCGCAGAACAGCTGTTTCCCCAGCATGCAGGAGATGCTGGGAGGGAGGAGGAGGAGGGGATGGGGCATGCTCGGGGGAGGGGGCAGAAAGAGGCAGGGAAGAGGAGGGGTGGAGTGGGGGCAGGAAGAGGTGGGTGGACCTTGGGGGAAGAGGTGGGAGCTGGCCCTGGGGATGAGCGGGAGGCTTGGAAGTCCGTGAAAATTTTTAAATAAAAATGGGAGTCCTCGGGTTGCTAAAGTTTGAGAACCGCTAGTATACTCAATTGCTGACCACACTTTGGTTCACTATGAAATAGATCCAAGAGACCAAATAGCCAGTATCAGTCAGGTTTATTGCTATAATGCAATAATAATGTAGTATAGATTCTATATGATATCAGACTCCAGGAAGCCATCTTATGCAGCATTGTTACATTCACCATATGCGGAAGGTATATTTCCAAAGTTACATCCCTAAAGCCGTCTTTTTATATCCTGCCAGTTTACAAGTAAAAGGTACTGTCTACGTCATCTGAAACTAGCTTTAACCAACCAGCTTTCTACCTTGTTTCTCTGGCACCAGGGTGTACCCCTTATCTTTTTGTTCTGATCACATTCATTCTGGGAACCAAAGGGTGTGAAGGCACCTCCTATGTCTGTATTAGGGTAGAACAATCATATGTCTTGTCCGCTTCCTTTAGGATATTCTAGTACAGGCCTGTGAGAGTAACTCCCTATCTGTTGCTATGGTAAAATAATCATATGTCCTAATACTGACAGCTTTCCTATCTACTTAAGCCAAACTTACTGCAGCTAATGCAAGGTGGCATGGGATACTTACCATAAGTGAAGAGGATTATGGTAAAGGTATAGGCCAATTTAGGCTAGATAACCACTATAATATTTGTGCTTAATGCTAATGTAGTAGAAAGAGAGAGCCTGAAGCATGGGCCTGGTGCCAGACCTGATGCAAGTCAGCAAAAGTTATGCTATGAGCAAAAGTCAGGCCCTGTCAAAAGCAGTCACTTGCCTGCAAGCTCAGGGTCTGGTACATGAACTCAGCACCGGAATTGCTAGCATTGCTAAAACACACTGAATATGTAAACACATTCCAGCAGGCTAGCACAAGAACATCCCAACCTAGCACACAATAAGATAGTTTGACAGAAGGGTTGAATAGTTATGTTTTGTCTGAAACATCAGGCGAATGGTACAAGGGGCGGTAACAAACGTGCCATGAAACATACAAGATGATACATAAGTTGTTTATCCCGGATTGTTTGTCTCAGTCTATAAACGTTGGAATACCAATACCTCACCTTAACCCTTTGTCTGGCCTAGGGTGAAACAGAAAGTCCCGCCGCTTACTGAGCTGGTCCATTGTAATGGGCATACATGTGTTAGTGCACCTGTAACCACTTAGCCAGGGCACTAGGACCATGCTTCGTTAACCTGGATAAGCCCTACCTTCGCCTCTGAACCAAGTGTGACGGGATCCCTGAGGTGCAGCCGGGGACCACGGTTTCCCTATGCCCCCTTAACTCTCTCCAGCCTGAGCTGTCTCTCATAATGCCTTGCTAGTGACCAGCAGCAACCCCTCCAGGCGCTGTGATCACTCAGTACAACAGCATGTGGAGCCCCACATCCAGCTATAGTGCATGAATGCTTCCAGAGCCACTCATGAATCACACATAGAAAGGCACCAGAGCCAAACCCCCACAGCTCCCAGCACTGTACCCCAGGAATATACCATCTTGCACTGCTCAAGACGAGCAATGCAGATTTATTAATTGATTCACCACCTCATCCATGAAAAGTGGATATACACTAGCCTTTTCAAAACCTGAGCAGATTTGTCATACACTTCATACAAACTCACTGTTAAAGATAAACGGTTAAACAAATGTATTGACTATAAAAGGTAGATTTTAAGTGATAGGCAAAAAGTGAGTTAGTTACCAAAAGAAATAAAATATAAGCACGAAATCTAAACTCTCAACTCTATTAGACTGGGCAACATCTAGATTAAGCAGTTTTTCTCACCCCACTGGATATTGGTGCCCTTAATATACAGGTTTGTCCCTTAAATCTAGGCCAATCTCCTCTGTTGGAGTCTTGACTTTCAGCAGATCATACCCTTTCCCCTGATACCTTACAAGGCATGCTTTATATGTAAGATCACGATTATATAAAAATGAGGAATATGGGGGTTACAAGACGCTCCCCCAAGGTATAGTATGTCACACCAAGTCTGTGGTCTTATTGGGCAGTTCAATCGGGTCTGCTGAACTAGCTACTTGACCAGAGACGGTGCAGCACGCAGAGAGAACACACACACAGCCAACAACTGACAACAGCTATCTGTGCTTAATGCATACTAATATATATATGGTGTGGATAATACGTATTGGTAATGTGATATAGCCCAGTACAGTAACTCCTCGCTTAACGTTGTAGTTATGTTCCTGAAAAATGCGACTTTAAGCGAAACGATGTTAAGCGAATCCAATTTCCCCATAAGAATTAATGTAAATAGGGGGGGTTAGGTTCAAGGGAATTTTTTTTCACCAGACAAATAACTATATATTATATGTAACTTTAGCGCCCTCATGGCCAAGATGGAGTCTGCTCTGCAGGCAGCTCTGGCCAAGAGATGGCGCGCGCAGGAACGCAGCAGGAGAAATCCCTTCCACCCCAGGGGCACCTGTTCCAAACCCCCCAGAGTGAACACACACACCCACAGGAAAAGTACAATGGATATAATAAAGGGAAATATTTATTTACAGAGGGATGAGAGGAGAAAAACAACAAGGGGAAATATAGGGGTTGCATCCAAACCAAGGCCCCACAGGCCCAGTGGTAGCACAGTCTGACAGGGCAGACACTGAGCAATGTGTCTGCACACAGAGTTCAGGAGTCCTAAGCAAAGTTCCAGTCCAGTGGTGAGTCTTGGGTGCTCGTGGTCGTCTTCGGCGCCAGTGAACTTTCCCCCAACAAACCCCTCCGGTGCCCTCTTCTGCCGCTCTCTGCAAAGCCACACAGAGCGACCACCTCCCCACTTAACTAGCTACAGCCTCCCTCCTTGTTCCCAATGCAGAGTCACAAGTCCCAGTACTCACAGCCCCATGCAGCTCTGGGCAGCCATGATACTGGGTCCAGCTCCGGCCTGTCCTTCTCGGGTAATTCCTCCCTGGCACAGAGCTCCTCCTGGCTCCTGTCCTGGGGTGTCCCCGATCGGCCCTGCCCTTCCCAGGCTTCAGGCAGGTTCTCTGCTGCTCCCTTTGGGAGGGCCTCAGGCTGCTCTCCCTCTCCCTCCAACCTCCAACGCCACCCCCTGGAGTTTCCCTCCTTTTTTCTTACTCTCCCCCTCCCCCGTAGGAAAAAGATTTAAAGGGGCCATGCTCTCTAAACCCCAAAGGGGTTACATATATAGATATACACACAGTATACGTTTTAAACAAACAATTTAATACTGTTCACAGCTATAATGATTGTGGAGCGTGGTTGAGGTGGTGAAGTTAGAGGGAGGAATATTTCCCAGGGAATGCCTTGCTGCTAAATGATGAACTAGCACTCAGCTGAGCCCTCAAGGGTTAACACATTGTTGTTAATGTAGCCTCTCACACAAGGCAGCATGAACACGAGGGAGGGGAGACAGCATAGCAGACAGAGACAGACACACACCTTGTGTGTGGGATAGAGAGAGAGATGCACACTTCCCCTTTAAGTAAGTTGATCCACTCTTAAGTGCATTGTCTTTTTAAGTGGATCAGGAAGTTGAGACAGCAGCTACTGCCCCAAGCTCTCTATGTCTCTCTCCGTCCATGTCCCCTCCCTGCTCTATATGGAGAAGGGGTAAGCAGGGTGCAGGAGCAGGGGGGAGGGGGACACCCTGACATTAGCCTCCCCCTTCCCCCCCCTGCACAGCAAGCAGGAGTCTCTGGGAGCAGCAACAAGGCAGAGGGCAGGAGCAGCACATGGCAGTGGGGGGAGGGACAGCTGAACTGCCGGCAATTGATAGCCTGCTCGGCGGCTGCAGCACAGGGAACTTAGGGAAGCGGGGAGCTGATAGGGGGAGCTGATAGGGGGCTGCCGGTCCATCCTGGTTACAAGCCCCCACTAGTTAGCTGCAATGGGCTGCTCTTCCTGCACGCAATAGACAAAGCAGGCAGCTGCCAAACAACGTTAGAAGGGAGCATTGCACAACTTTAAACGAGCATGTTCTCTAATTGATCAGCAATGTAAGAACGAAACAATGTTAACCGGGACGACTTTAAGTGAGGAGTTACTGTATATATTAATCAACACATTCTTATATTGTTTTGAAATTACCATAAGTCCCAATCTTTACAATAGACTACAACAATTGTTAATATATTACGTTTTCAGAATATAAGAAACCGCTATTAAAGAAAATACAGATTATTTGGAAAGAATGTTAACTAAGAGTTTGATTTATACAAAGATAACGTGTGAATTAATTGGGAAGAGATATTAATGTTAAAGAATTGCAATCAATTTATTCTAAATAAACTGAGTTGGTTAAATAAAATCCATTGACAGCGAGACAATTTACTGATTGTAAATTGTTAAACCACAAGACTAATTTAATTATTGTGTACCAAATGTATTAATCCAGTGAAGAAGAAAAGGAGAAAATACTTTCCATTTGTTTAATGGGATAAGGGAACTTACACATGCTTGTTTGGTTGTATAATTTTTGCATATTTTATGTGACTAATTGAATTCTGGGATATTTTTGTTATCCTTATTTACATTACAGCAGCATCTAGAGGCCTGGTCAGGGCCAGGGCCCTGTTGTGCAAGGCTCTGTACAGATATGGAGTTCAAAGAAAGTCTCTGCCCCGAAAAGAATTTACAGACTTGGTTTATGACCAGACAGCAGAAGTACGGTGGGAAAGGTTTGGGGGCCTAGCGCCCCAGTTTGCCCCTGAACGGAGTTGGGTAGGCTAATGGTGGAGCCCCTTCCCTGACAGCATGAAGGAGGGGTGACTGGGCCAAATTTGAGTAGTTTTGTGATCTCATGTGCCTGGTTGGCCTCCCACACTTTTGTAATTCTTCCAGCACCCCTGGGTACCAGGCACCTCCATCCCCTGGGGAAAAGAGGACAAGTGGGCACTGGAAACCCTCAGTTCCCAAGAGGGTGGGAGGATTGGATTTGGGCTTTAGTGCTTCCTGGGGAAGGAGAGACACAGAAGGAGGATGGGGTCTGGGACTCCCAGAATGCCTGGCCCCTGGAGGGGAAGGTGCTCTTTTAGCCTGACCACCTCTCTGGGTAAGAGCTATGGGCTGGGTGTGGGGTGGGGAGACCACAGTTCTGGGTGCAGTTGGGAGAGCTCAGAGATGGGTGCAAGGCAATGTGGGAGAAGAGTGCAGGGCTGGGTGTAGGGCAGCAGGAGGGGAGTGTGTGTGCAGAGCTGGGTGCAGGGGGTAGAGTGTCGGTCTGGGTGCAGAGGCAGCATGAGAGAGCTCACGATTGGGTGTGGGGCACTGTATGTGGGAGGAGGGGGGAATGTGACAGGTTCAGTCACAGAGATCCTCTTGGGACTGTCACCTGATGTGCTGAGATCACCTCTGAGCCCATTTTCCCTGCCAGCTTGGGACTCCAGAACCCTGCCTTGTTGAGCCAGACACACTAGCCTGCTGCAACACAGACCCAGGTCTGGTCCACGCGACCAAAGCTGCCGACGTAACTGAAAACAGCTTAGCAGGTTATCTGCCTCCAGCACCCAGACACCCAGCTCCCAATGGGATCCAAACCCCAAATAAGTCCGTTTTACTCTATATAAAGCGTATACAGGGTAAACTCATAAATTGTCTGCCCTCTATAACACTGATAGAGAGATATGCACAGCTGTTTGCTCCCCCAGCTATTAATCACTTACTCTGGGTTTATTAATAAACAGAAGTGATTGTATTAAGTATAAAAAGTAGGATTTAAGTGGTTTCAAGTAATAACAGACAGAACAAAGTAAGTCCCCAAGCAAAATAAAGAAAAAACACGCAAGTCTAAGCCTAATACATTAAGAAACTGATTACAGGTAATATCTCACCCCCAGAGATGTTCCAATAAGCTTCTTTAATAGACTAGACTCCTTCCTAGTCTTGGCCCAATCCTTTCCCCTGGTACAGTCCTTGTTAATTCCAGCAGACATCTCAGGTGGTAAGCAGGGCTTTCTCATGACTGGCATCCCCCTTTGTCCTGTTCCACCCCTTTTTATAGCTTTGGCACAAGGCAGGAATCTTTTGTCTCTCTGGGTCCCCACCCCTCCTTCTAAATGGAAAAGTACCAGATTTAAGATGGATTCCAGTATCATGTGACATGGTCCCATGTCCTGTGAGACCCCAATGTCCATTCTTCCTGGGCTGGCCCAAGTGTACACAGGAAGGTTTGCAAGTAAACAGAGCCATTTACAGTTCATTGATTCTGAAGCACTCTTAATGGCTTCCACTTAATATGTTTACATCAGTGATACAAGTTTATATCTTATTCTTCTAACTCCAGACATAGAAATAATACATGCAAACAAATAGTATGAACACACTCAGTAGATTATAAGCTTTGTAATGATACCTTACAAGAGACCTTTTGCATAAAACAAATTCCAGTTACATCATATTCACACTCATAAGCCTATTTCCATAAAGCATATGGAGTGCAACGTCACAGGGGGGCTGAGTGCAGGGCAGCAGAAAGCAAGCTCTGGGCCCCCTCCTTAGGAAAATTCTGATTGCACCTTTACCAGACATAACAGGTGAATGAAAAAACAGATGGAGGGGGGGAAGGGCTAGGATAATGAGCAAGGTTTTCATGGTAAGCTGTAGTCACAGCTTAACACCTTCCTACTATCTTCCTCTGCTTACTGCTATGAGATAAGTGTTAGTAGTAGCAAGTATTGTAAAGTGCCAGGTTTTTGCTATAAGAAATGAGCTTGTTTAGAATAGTCACTCATAACAGGTAACATTGATTTCTGACGAATCTTTTTAAAACCTAAAAGAGAATAAGCTGCAGTTAGAATAAAAAGTCCAAGGTGTTTAATTATCTTGATCAGATGATAAGGCTTGATCCAAACTTCACAAGTTGCCTGGTAACTAGCTTTGTACAACTTTGGAAATTATTCTATAAAATCAGCTGTTTTCCAAATTAAAAACCAATCTTACCACCACCAGCTGGTGATTGTTACGAGTTCAAACTAAAGGCAAATTGTATAATATACTTTAAATTAATGTATGTGGTATAAGATCTATGAAAATTGTGATGCATTAAGGATGGAGGCTCAGATTTAACTTTGAATTTCTTTGTTATTTTTTGAATGAGACCCATAACATTACCATAGTGTATGCTCTTTACAGTTAATTATCACATGTGTGCTGCACAAATCACTACCATGGAGACAAATGTTGTACTCTCTGCACATATTTACAGCAGGGAGAGGTGGCAATGGAAACACATTTTACTAGATTTTATAGCTGAAAAGGACTTGCTATTACTAAATCACAAGATTTGCTTATTTTCCTAAAGGCATAAAAAAGCCCACACACAAGTACAATTTAAAAAAATCTAACGATAATGTCTGACCTATTTTTCTGTCAGTTTATTACTGTCAAAGAGACAAGGTGACTCTTCATTCCTTTGAAGTGACTGAGAACGGGTTCTACAGAAAGTCTAAAATAGTTTTACTTCATTGTTTTAAAAACAGAGCAGAAAATCTGCCCCAATGTCTTTGCTGGGATTGTACATCTCCCAAATGATAATTGGTTAACTTCAGGAGATTCCCAGTTTTAAATGACCATTTCTGATATTTTGCAAATGTACAGTCAAGCAGGAATAACTTGCAATAAACTGTCTGCCTCTAAGATGATATTTTTAAAAAATGCCTAACGCTGCTCCCATTCGAGACCTGGTAAAACTCCCATTGACTTGCATGAGAGTAGAGCTAGAAGAATGCTGAGTACTAATCTCGTCATAACCCTCAAACTAAGTAGGGTTGAGCCTGATAAGGACTTGGTTGGGAGACTTCAGAGAACGTAAGAACGGCCATACTGGGTCAGACCAAAGTTCCATCTAGTCCAGTATCCTGTCTTCCAACAGTGGCCAATGCCAGGTGCTTCAGAGGGAATGAACAGAACAGGTAATCATCAAGTGATCCATCCCCTGTCCCACATTCCCAGCTTCTGGCAAACAGGTTAGGGACACCATCCCTGCCCATCATGGCTAATAGCCATTGATGGACCTATCCTCCATGAACTTATCTAGTTTTTTTTTAACCCTGTTATAGTCTTGGCAGGGCTGGCTCTAGGTTTATTGCCGCTCCAAGCAAAAAAAACAAAACAAAGACCTCCAGGAGCACAACTGCTGAAGCAAAAAAAAAAAAAGGTGCCGCCCCTGAAATTGTGCCGCCCCAAGCACATTCTTGGTTTGCTGGTGCCTAGAGCCAGCCCTGAGTCTTGGCCTTTACAACATCCTCTGGCAAGGAGTTCCACGGGGTTGACTGTGCGTTGTGTGAAGAAAGACTTCCTTTTGTTTGTTTTAAACCTGCTGCCTCTTAATTTCATTTGGTGAGCCCTAATTCTTGTTTTATGTGAAGGGGAAAATAACACTTCTTTATTTATTTACTTTCTCCACAAACACCCAAGATGCTGCAGAAGATAATGTTGGAGATTGTGTAGTGTCGTAGGGTGGCTGGCCCCTGTGAATGAAGTAGGTCTAGCTCTCCTATGGCAGAATAAGTGCTCTCAATTTGGCAGTGGCATGCCATCCATGTATGCACTGCATGCCCCAGGACTGGCTATCCCTGTGGGATGACTCTGTCCAGATACTGAAAGCATGTAGAGGATTCCATTTTGTAGAACAAAACACCATGACCTCACACACCAGGACCTCACACGCACCATACATACAAGGTTGCACCTTGCATGGAAGTGTAGAATTGCATGCCTCTCTAAAAATGTCATGGCACGCCACTGCAGTTTTGCCAGGTAAGAGGGTGGGGCAGCACCTGGTGGCTATAAAAAGTGAGGAAGTGACTCTGTGAGAGAGGGAGTTCCAGTGAGTCTGCGCAGACTGGTTCAGTCAGGAAGGGCAGGTGAGAGCTGTAGCCCTAAGGATTAATTTGCTTGTCTGTATAAATATATCTTTCCTTTAAATTTGAGTATTTGATGTATTAGGCTTATAGATTTTATATTAAAAGTAAGTTTGGCTGTAATGCAAGAGACCTACGTACAGGCGAAAACCCTGTATGTTAAGCTAATGCGAAGTTAACACCTTTTGAGACCCTTACCCAGAAAAGTAAAATTAGACAAAACACCCACGCAGATGTCTAGAGACCTTTACCTGAACCAATAGCAATAAAGGGTGGAAAAAGGGGTTTTTGCCCACAATCTAACAGATACACCACAAATGCGTACATACCTGTCATCCATACGCACATACATACTAGCCTATGGGGTAAGTGTACCCTAACATTTCCATGGGGGAAGAATGAAATTTGGACATAAGAGGAAGGATTTCCGACTAATGCCCTATAACAGGGGTCGGCAACCTTTCAGAAGTGGGGTGCCGAGTCTTCATTTATTCACTCTGATTTAAGGTTTCGCGTGCCAGTCATACATTTTAATGTTTTTAGAAGGTCTCTTTCTATAAGTCTATAATATAGAACTAAACTATTGTGGTATGTAAAGTAAATAAGGTGTTTAAAATGTTTAAGAAGTTTCATTTAAAATTAAATTAAAATGCAGAGCCTCCCGGACCGGTGGCCAGAATCTGGGCAGTGTGAGTGCCACTGAAAATCAGCTCGTGTGCCGCCTTTGGCACGCGTGCCATAGGTTGCCTACCCCTCCCCTATAAAAAGGCAAGACAGCTCACCATTAGGCAGGCAATCTACCCAACTATCTGCTCCTGTCTACTCTTCATTGCCTCCACCTTCAACTACGTATTGACGGCTATTAACTATTGCTAGGCCGTTCTTCATTTCTTTTTAAACTATAAATCTAAAAGGGATTTAATCTCCCTTATATTTTATTTTAGTAAATCTTAGAGTTAAATTAAAAGAGAGTAAACAGCTCTGCATTAGCTTCCTCTGCCAGAGGTGTGAAAACGCCCAAGGCGGCCGCTGCATCTGCCAACACCAGGTTATTAAAACAGAGTGTGAGTATTAATCAACTTTGCAGCTTATAATCTTATATATATATATATATATCTTAAAGAACTGTGATACAAGTGTAACTCTGTAATTCTAACTGTTTTACCATTTGCTTACTATTTCATTGATTTTAATAAAAAGGTCTTTATGACTATATCTGTCTCAGTGTAAACTTCCTGTCATACTCTCGAAGTTCCTTTTATAAACTGTGAAGCCTGATTCAGGACGAACTTTATCTTCTGATCAAACAAATTGGCGAGCCGAAACCCATTAATATCCACAATAATCATTATTAAAATTATTAGTTAATTAATTAGAAATTAATTAAATGAAATGAAATTAAATGGATACATTAAATCAACACTACTAACACACCCCAAATCAGGCTACAGAGCTGCCAGAAGACTGGAGGAGTCCTGGAAGGAAGCAGAAGGTGGCTCTTGGGAGAAGGCTGAAGGCAGGAGAGCAGCAAGAGGGGTTTGCTGGCTGGTGTCTCCATGCTAGAGCCAAGGCTAGAGGGCTGAAGGCAGGAGGAGCAGCAGCCAGAGAGCTGTAGCCAAGAGCCTGAGATGGCTGACAGCAGGGGAGGGCTTTACCTGCTGACATCTCCAGGGCCCGAGAGCTGGTGCCAAAGGAACTGTGAGAGGTCCAGGGGGAGTGAGAATGCTTCCAGCAGAGAAGCTGTGGGGATTCCTTCTGGGAAGAGCAGGGTTGCATTCCAGTTGGAAGGGCTGGAGTATCTGTCCTGGTACAAGAACAGGACAGGATTGTGCTGGAGAGCTGGGGCATCTGAGGCAGGCTGGAGCTGTACGTTGCACCTATTGTTTGGACTGTGCTAGGAAAATTCTGGTCCATGGCGGTGGGCCTTGTTTTAGGTCACACTTTTTGCTGTCTCAGCAGCATCAGGCTGCGGCTGTTGTTCAGTGAGGCGCTTGCTCCTGCAGAACAAGTAGTAGATGTAGAAGATTTTCCATTGCTTTTAGAAAGCATATATAAAAATGCAATCAGTCAAGACTACATTAGGTTATTGCGCATAGCCCACTGAAGATATAATTGCCACCTGGCTGACACCTTCTCAAAGAAGCTAGTGATTAGTCCATCACTGGCATCCCTTTGGGGGGCTATACAACATTTCATCTTATTTACTCCCCCTCATTCAAATGACTATCCCATGACAGTCAAGAGTCTCCCTGACAAGTGATATTCCTGCATCTCCTTTGCCACTGGCTCAGATCACTTCTGAGCTGATACTAGCTGAATTAATGCCAGTCACACCCACCTACTTACTCTCTGATTGCCAATACATTATTTGGTTTTCATTCAGAGCGCCTAGATCTGGCTGGAAGTCTCGGGAAGATATTAATTTGGTTTTGGATGGAGGCTGTTAATAGTACTAATGAATTTTTAAATTGTATTGCAGTTACTGTGCCACAGCCCAACCTCCTGCTCAGGGGGCACTTTACGAGGCAATTTGCTACACAAATCAGTGGGATTATTCAAATGAAGCAGTACTGCTCAGTGTAAGGGTTGTAGAATTGGGCCCTAACATAGGTCACTGTAACAATAAGTGGTCAATGCTGAACAAATACATCAGACATACAGTGTGGTCTAATTGATAGGGCACTGGAGTAGGACTGAGGACACCTATTTTTGGTGTTGCCACTATCCTGGTGTGTGACTTTGGGAAAGTCATTCCACCTCACTGTTGGTCTGTTTTCTCTCCCGCACTTTGTCTGTCTTGTCTGGTTAGCTTGTAAGGTCTTCAGGGCAGGGATCATCTCGTGCACAGCACTGAACAGAATGGAGATTCCAGGGGCTACTAGAATGCAAATAATGAATGGTAACAATGCCTGCCTGGAAGATCTTTCAAACTAAAGACTGAAGTGAAAACAAGAAACACACAAAAGGAATATACACTGCAACCTGGTTAGGGGAAGTCGTATGATCCTTTTATGTAACAAACTTTTCTGTTGATGCTGGGCTAGCCGTTTGGGTTTCTCTCCCACCCTCCCCCCAAACTCTTGTTTAAAAACACTCTTTTAAAAACCCGAACAAACCACTTTCCTCCTGATTTTCCAAGGGATACATTCACTTCTATTTGTTTTGTTATTAACTCAGGGGAGTGAAAGGAGATTATAAGGAAGATACAGTATTTGTTGCATAGCTCATGTGTTACAATTCTCTTGAGGCTACATCCCTCTCTCTGAAAGGGAACCAAGAACTGGAGTCACCATCACATAAATCAAGACCTTAGGTGCAAGAGACAAAATAATTGTCACTGTCTTCAGATATCAACCTTGACCATGCTGGGGACAACAAAGACTTACAAAGAGTTTATAAAGTGCTTGTAGATGAAAGAAACTAAATGAATGCAGAATACTATCATTACTGTGAAGGTGACAACGTACACGAGTTTAAGCATTATTCAAGTATGAAGAAAACCAAAATGTTTATCCTTCAATGGAATGTCTCCGATAAAGTTAAATAATCTGCAGGATATTTACAAAAGAACCTGATGTCTTTGCTTACATCTATTTCTTTCCATGCATGTATATATTTATACAGTCAGTCAGCAAGAGCCTTATCACACTGAGTGGTGATAAAAAATTCAACGCCTGTTCCGACCTAGCACAAGGTAGTATTTATTTCGTTTCCAGCTATCTTATAACAAGGCAATGATAAAGCAAGACATGTTTTCCACATGCATATGCAAATATATTTCCAAAGGAAAAGCTAACAGTTGTTTGACTTTTAAAATTTTCACCTATTTTAATACTCCAGGAATGTTTGCCAAAGATCCCATTTACTAAATAATAACAAAATCGTGTAACCATTACTCATGTGGGTGAGCACTTATTTCAAGCGCATACTTCCTTTGAGTTCAATGCAACTACATCTCTGAGTAAGTGCTCCCCTTTGTGAGTCAGGGTTGTGTAATCTCGCCGTAAGTATTTCTTGAAAGGCTCTGGGCCTGATCCATAGATGGGTGTAAATGGGTGTAAATCTGCATGACTTCAAGTCAATGGAGTTACACCCATTTACACCAGCTGAGGCTCTACCCCTCAGCTTTCTGACAAGTCATTTTTTATTGGACCTGTGACATTCGGTGACCTAGTGACGCAGTAGAACACACTTAGCTGGCGGGCCCCTGTTGACAGAATACACCTACAAAGAAGAGCTTTCGGTAAGCCAAATGTACAATAGTAACTTGACTGTGTTCATAGAATGAATTTTCAGAGCATGCAGCCAAAACTACACATTAATGGAATTGAGCCTTCTTGGATGCACTTTTGTTTAATTTATTATTTCAATTCCAAAATGGAGCCTCTCACATGCCACGGAGCATGTGTACACAAATTCTGAAACAACATGAAAGTCAGCCATTTGTTAACATAACACATTTTATTCTAGCTGTTTTTAATACCATGCTTATTGCCATGGTATCAGAATAACTCATTCATAATGCATCAATGCAGCCGACCATCACTCTATCAGACATAAAGAGGTGGACATTATGCTGAGCTCTGAAGGTCAATACGTAGACTCAGGTTCTGCCAAACAAAAAGGAGAAATATGAGATGTTCTAATCTAGGGTCTGAACGAGAGAGTCCGTCAGCTAATCTTAACCTTGTGTTGGTGATTAGGGTTGTGGTAGGATAGGTTCCCACCCTGGTCAGGAAAGGGTTAAAGGGCTTCTCCGTGCACAGACATCCCCAGCTCAGTGCATCTGTAAAGCCGGTTGTACCTGGAGAGCAGTGAGCTCCTATCCCCGCAGAGCAGGGGCAACTTACCCAGAAAGCTGCCGAAGAGCCTCAGTGCTGCCTGGACCAGAACTGCAGCTGAGGGTAAATGCAAGTAAAAGGAGCTTACCCACTTCTCAGTTGGGGAATATGGAGGTTAGGTTAGGTTCGTTTACCCACTTCTTTTTTTTTTTTTACAGATACATCACAAACAGGAACCATATTTGCTTTGCTTTTCATTACAGCCCAGGGCACTCAGCCTTAGTCTGTCAAACACTCAGGGTATTAGGAACCCAGCCAGCTTCACAGTGACAATTTACCTTTCGCTTCACCAGAAACAGTGGGCTGAGCCTGGACTGTTCTGCGGGCTGCAGGTTTCATTTGTTTGCCTTTTTCTTTCTTCTGGACTGTGGTCTTGCCCAGAAGGGGGAGAGGCCTCCCTAAGACTGATAGCCAGGAGACCACATCTCACACTCCAAACCAGCACTACATCGACACCTGCAACCAGAGAGGAACATCGGGGATGAGAGAGGTGCCACAGGGTAGAGAATGCAGGTGATCGCTTCCCTACTCTGCTGCAAGGGTAAATTAGAGGGAGTCTGAAAGACTATGCACGAGAGAGACAGCGAACCCAAACAGCACAGATTCAAAGCAGGTGGCATTGGCCACCAATGGGCTCCAGATCATTGGACCCTCATGCTGGCCCCCTACCTGACTGGCGCAGCCCAGGCCGCCTGTTGAGGGCTTGACCCTGTGGCTGTATGGGATTACGCCCATCCTGACTTCTCAATCTCAGTGAGGAGACACACCACAATTGCTTTCAGATGGAAACATATCCCCAGGGAGACCAGCCTTGGGTGGCGGCCTATAAACTGAAGGACCATTGCTGGCAGTGGTTATGGCTGGAGGAGCAGACTGGAGCGAAAGCAGCCAAGTTAATACTGATCAAACAGTTGGTACAAATACTGCCCTCTGGGATTCAATGTGGGTTCTGGGGAACCTGTAGCAATGCAGCGACTCACTGGCATGGCGCCTCCTGCTGGTTGTCCAGGGAATTAGCTTTTCCAGCTCCGGAGTGCCCTCTGCCAGCTGATGTCCTGCTTGCTGCTGGCCCCCATGTCCTTCCTGGACCCCGGTGCCCCTTTACGTTGGGTGCTGCCCCCTGGCAGTACCCCCACAGATCTGGGTCTCCCCTCCCTGAGGAACCCCCAACCCCCTATCCCCACATCGCCTCGGGGGCTACTGCCAGTCACCATCTAGCCCCCATTCACTGGGGCAGACTGCAGTCTGTAAAGGCCACTCATCATTGGCAAGGGGGGTTTGGACCTGCTGCCTCTGCCTACCCTGGGCTGCGCCTCTGCAACCCCAGTACCCTTCTCAGCCTTTAACAAGGCCTGCAGCCTGGGGGGTTTCCAGCCTGGAGCTCCCCAGCTCCTTTGGCCTTCCCCCAGCCCTGCTCCACTCTAGGTACCCTATTCTAAGCTCCCCAGCAGCCAGGCCCGTCTCCCTCCACAGCTAGGGAGCTCCTGGCTTGCAGCCTCTTATAGGGGCCAGCTGGGTCTGATTGGGGCATGGCCCCAGCTGTTACTGCCTTTCCCAATCAGCCTAGGAATTGGCTCCCTGGGGCAGCCTTTTTCCCCAGGCTGCTTTAAGTCCTTTCAGGGCTGGGGCGGGTGACCACCCCGCTACAGAGCCATCCAGGAACATTAACTGATGCAGTCCCGTTGATGGAAAATCTTATGGCTATGAGAAACACCCAGAAATGGGAGGGAAGGGGACAACCCAGGGTTAGGAAGTTGACATGGCCTGACGTAAAGGCACGTCAGGGGATGACAGCCTCTGCTGGTCAGGGACAAGTAACCTCATCTTCAGCCTTCCTGTAGTTAGGAGTCCTCACCCCCAAACTCTTGGCAAGTCATAGCAACAGGCCAGGAAGGATGAAAGCTAACCAGGGAGGTTGGCCCTTGCCCAGCTACTAAGACGGGTTAATACGGACTGAGATGCCAGACTCATCTAACAGACAGGATCATCCTCAGATGAGAGAATGGGCTCAGACCACAACAGGTGACCTGTTTCTTGTGTGGGTAACCAAGACATGAGTGCCTCCTTATGGAGTGAATATGCCAAGGTGTGGACAGCAGAGAGTAGAACCCAGATGGAAGGACCCACCAAATAACTGTCCTCATAGGCATCAATGGAATGAATGTGCAAGGTCTGTTGGACTCTGGATGTAGTCAGACCTTGGTACAGACTCCTTTGGCTGGGGCAGAAGGGACCTTAGGTGGGACAATCTTCCTCCAGTGCATTCTTGGGGATGTGAAGGCCTACCCAGCAGGTGAATATGGTTAACTGTGGGATGGCACACAGATACCCCGTTGGTGGCTCTATCTTCGACATTGGCCTATCCTGTTGTTATTGGTCGGGGTTGGAGGTACTTTTGGGAGATTCTCAAGTGAGCGAGGAAACCAGAAACCACAGTCACTGAACCGGAGCTGGTGCTTGGGTCAGGCCTGGGACTGGCAGGATTAGCTGGATTAGGAGAATAAGAGGACCCACTCGAGGGGAGTTTAAGGTCCCCAGAATGCCCATCCAGGTTGCAGACAGGAGCAGTAGCTTGGATTTGCCATTGCCTGACTGAAAAGCCCTGACTCATCATCTTGTCTGCAAAGAAAGAGCCTACAATCGAATTGCTGCCATGAACACCTGAGGCAGTGGCCCCATTTTATACTCTTGTAGAACTATTATACTGCATCAAGCATGATAAGCAAAGTGGAGAAGTGAGGACCCAATTATTTGTACCCCAGTAGTACTGCTGGGCACTCCAGTGGTTAGCACATGGCATCCCTTATACTGGGCACTTAGGAAGGGAGAAGACTTTGTCCCATGTATTGGCTCAATTTTATTGGCCCAGCATCCACCAGGAACTCAGAATACTGTGCTTCATGTCCCAAGTGCTAATTAACTACGCAAAGGCCATCCCAAAGGCTCCCTTGATCCCACTCATACTAATCAAAACTCCCTTCAAGAGGATTGGGATGGATAGGGTGGGCCCTGGAGAAAAGTGCAGCGGGATATCAATAAAGTCTTGTAATTGTAGACAACAGCACCTGGTACCTGGAGGCCATCCCACCACATTCTGCAAAGACAACAGCAATCACCCAGGAACTCATGAAACTCTTTTCTTGAGTAGGGAGCCCTTGAGAACTACTGATAGACCAGGGGACCTGCTTTACATCCCAGCGATGTTCCCTATTGAAGATCAAGTTGCTAAAAACCTCTATCTCTCATTCACAAACCATGAGTTAGTTGAGAAATTCAACAAACCCCTGAAGGAGATGCCAAAAAGATTTGTGGCCTCCAATCCCAAGCATTTAGACCAGTGACTTCCACTCCTTTTGCTCACTGTAAGGGAGCTACAACAAGCTTCCAATGGGTTGTCTCCCCTTGAACTATTATATCAGTGACAACCTTGAGGAATATTAGACCTCCTACAGGAGGGCTGGGAAAAGCAGGACCCAACGATGTCCAACACAGCCCGGTATTTTCTCCAACTTGGAGAGTGCCTCAAGAAGCTGGGAGTTTTTGCTTGTGGAAACTTAATGAGAGCCCAGGAGGTGCAAGAACAAACATATAACCTGGGTGCACGCTGATGAACCTTCCAACCTGGGGACTGAGTACTATTATTGCTTTCTAGCACCTCATCAAGGCTTTCCCCTTGTATTCTCCTCTGTACACAGACAGATCTGGCTGATACACTACCACACTGAGACAGTTCTGGGACAGTGGGTTAGAAAGTACTCTTGGCTGTTACCTGAGAAGATATGGGAGACAGTTTGGGAGGATTTGCAGGGTATACTGGATCTAGATGCTACTGAGGAATCCCAAAGTTACTGCTGAAGTCACATAATTCTTATCCCAAAACCCAATGGTTCAACGCGCTTCTGCATAGACTTCTGAAAAGTTAATACAGTGTCAAACTTTGTATTTGATGCCATGAGTGGATGAGCTATGGGAATGTGCAGGGCCTGCCAGGTATATCAGTGCTTTAGGTCTTACTAAAGGGTACTGGCAATTCCTCTTGTCACCTGCATCAAAAGAAAAAACAGCTTTCTTGACACCCTTTGGGCTCTTTCACTTCAGGACAATACCCTTTGGCTAACATGGAGAAACAGCAACATTTCAACATTTAATGGGCAAGGTCTTCATGCCTCATCAGCAGCGTACTGTGCATACTTGGACGACATTCTTACATACAGTGCCAACTCCGGCGACCAACTACAACGAGAATGAGCCAGTCTCTAGTCCTTGGCTGAAGTGGGTCTCAACGGCCAATCTAGCCACATGCAATTAGTGGATAAAGAAGTTACTCACCTGAGTTAAAACATAAGAGGAGGCCAACTTAGGCCGCTAGTTAGGAAAATGCAAGCATTGGCAGCACATCCCATTCCTCAAACAAAGAAACAGACAATACACTTCCTCGGGCTAGCTGGCTATTACAGGTCATTTATCCCTAGTTTCAGCACCACTGTGGCCCCTCTGAAGGACGAAATACAAGGTGGTAGTCCGAAAAAGATCCACTTGAGCGACAACTGTGAAAAAGCCCTTAGCGCCTTGAAAAACCAATTTTGCCAGGAGCTAGTCCTCTTCAATCTTGATTTCTCAAGAGTTCATTTTGCAGACTGACACCTCAGATGTAGGCCTGGGTACTGTACTATCACAGGAAGTGAATGGTGAGGAGCACCCAGTTTTCTCCCTATATAGGAAGCTGTTCCCCAGGGTGAAGGCCTACTCCATGATTGAAAAGGAGGCTCTGGCAGTCAAATGTGCCATAGCGTCCCATAGGTATTAATTATGGGGTAACCCCTTTTCTCTTGTTATGGACCATGTCTCCCTCCGGTGGCTAAAAACCATGAAATAATGAACTCCCACATTATGCTATGGTACTTAGCTCTCCAGCCCTATAATGTTAGGGTACAACACCATGCTGGAACGAAACACTGCAGTGCAGACTTTTTTTCGCAGGAGGTGGAGGAATCGGGATCAGATGGAGGGATTCCGAGCTCCATCTTGAAGGGCAGGTATGTGGTGGGACTGACACCCCTGTCAGGATGGGGTTAAACAGCTCCTTTGGGCAAAATCAGCCTGTTGCACCTGGAGAGGGGTGGATCCTTAAAAGGGAGGATCCAAGCACAGGGGAGTGCATCACTCAGAAGGAAGCAGAGCTACAGGACAGAGCTCCCTAGCCCCACAGAGCAGGGTCTGCTTATGCAAAAAGCTGCTGAAGAGCTTCTGCTGCCTGGACCTTCTGAAGAGGTAGAGGAACCCTCTTTGCTTTGCTTTTCATTAGAGCCCAGGGCACAGCCGGGACCCCTCAAGGTACATCTACACTGCACAGAAAAACCCGCAACACCTCGGAGCCTGGCTCGGCTGACTCAGGCTCGCGGGGCTCAGACTGCCAGGCTGAAAATAGTAGTGTAGATGCTGAGGCTCGAGCTGGAGCCCAGGCTCTGAGACCCTCCCCCTTGGCTGTAGCCCGAGCCCTGCAAGCTAAGTCAGCTGACCTGGGCTCTGAGACTGGGAGCCACGGGTTTGTCTTGGCAGTGTATACCCTCAGACACTCTGAAACCTAGCTCACTTCAGAGACTATTTACCTTCTGCTTTGAAAGGAACAGCTGGGAGACCCCATGCTGTCTTGTGGGCTGCAGCTTTATTTTGTTTGCCTTTTCCTTTGTTATGGACTGTGGTCCAACCCAGAAGAGAGGGAGTTCCATCCCTAAGACTTACAGTTGGAAAACTACTGCCCACACTCCAATCCAGTGCTATGTTGACACTTATGGCCAGAAAGGGACATCTGGGATGAGAGGTGCTCACTCTTTGGGGGTGCCTTAGGGGTACAACTTATGACAAGGGTTATAAGAATAAAGGGAACAGATCTCTGTAAGTCTTCCATGTGCAGAATTCCCATTTAGACTATCTAGCAGTATTATTGCAGACACCTGGAGTGAAATCCTGGCCCCACTGAATTCAAAGGGAGTTTTGCATTGCCTTTAATGGGTCTAGGATTTCACCCCTTTACCCATCACCAGACCATCTCTTGCAATGCAATCAATTTTAGAAGTTAGGTGGCTCACAGTTCAGTCAGTTAAGTGCTGAAAAGTGCTTTCAGCAGGGTCTTTGGTCACCTGGCTGCCCTTGGACACTAGTCTTTAGTACTCTTTGACATAGGTGCCAACTCCGTGGGTGCTCCGGAACTGGAGCACCCATGGGGGAAAAAAAGTGGGTGCTCAGCACCCACCGGCAGCCCCGCCAATCAGCTCCTCCCTCTCCCCCTCCCAGTGCCTCCCACCCGCTGGCGGGCCTCCTGTGGTGTGCAGGAGGCACTGGGCGGGGAGAGGGCAGAACGGGGAAGGAAGAGGCTTGGCAGGGGTGGATCGGGGGCTGGAAGAGGTGGGGCAGGAGTGGGTTCTGGGGAAAGGGGTGGAGTGGGGGCAGGGCCTGGGGCAGAGTGGAGGTTAAGCACACTCGGGAAATCACAAAGTCAGCGCCTGTGCTCTGTGATATTCCTACTTGCCACAGGGTCCTCTTCCTCTCCAGCTCTCACTGGCCAGCACAGCTTAGGAACACTGCAGGAGAGTAGCCAAACACCCTGTTGAGTTTGCTGACGCAGCAGAGCAATGGAAACAAGGCACAGCCTCTGACCCTACTCAGTTCCTTAATGTTTCAGACTAGCCCAGGTAAACAACTGAGAGTTCAGCCAGTTTAGTGCTTCAGCACTACTTTGAGCACTGAAGCACTAAATGTCTTTCAATGACAGCTCGGTTCATACAGGTCCTGTCAGCAGTGACAAAGATTGTTTATGTATATTTATCTGTAGAGCCATTTCCTCTAAAATCTACACTATATTTTGCACTAGTGTTTATAGAAATGCATGTGTAACTTTGTAAAAAGTTCCACTCCTGAGTCTGAGGGGGGGATGAAAATCTGAGATACTTTCTGGAGAATATTAAAAAGGGTCATTTTAAACATTTTGTAACTTCAAAGGTATTTAGTTTTATCTGCTTAAAATTAAAGGAAGAAAACACTTTGCCACCACATTAAGTACAAAATCTTTGTCATGGAAAAGTGAATTCTATGAAAAGATGGGGGTTGAGGGGAGGAGTGAAAATAAGGCTTAGAACGGACGTGTGGTCACAGCTTTAACTGTGGAATATGAACGATACCCCCATGATATAAACTGGATGTTATAAACATAAAATGTTTCAAAATTTAAATACTTCCCTGCAGCATTGTGAGCCCAATCACAACAGCATGGTGTTAGTGCCTAAAAACTGGGACGAGAAACTGACTATAAACCAAGCGAAAAAGACCAGCTTAGTTTCACAACTTGATCTGAATGAAATGTAAATGACTTGAAAGGTGAAAAGTAAATTAGATGTTTAAAATGCTTTTGGATTTTATTAATCTAAGATGATATGTAACATGTCAGTTTTTTAAATGCTTTTGATTTTGGTAGTGCCTCATTTAATAGTAAATACAATCTTGGAAAATAAATGCACTGAAAAAGCTTCAGTGACATGCACATGCCATACACTGATGTCCAATGCAATGACAGCCAAGTGCTACTGGCTGAGACTCACCTTCAGTGCATGTTAATTTAGGTCAGACTAAAGCAATGGCTCTCAAACTTTATTACTGGTGACCCCTTTCACACAGCAAGCCTCTGAGTGTGACCCCCCTTATAAATTAAAAACACTTTTTAATATATTTAACACCATTATAAATGCTGGAGGCAAAGCGGCATTTGGGATGGAGGCTGACAGCACGCGACCCCTTATGTAATAACCTCACAACCCCCTGAGGGGTCCCGACCCCCAGTTTGAGAACCCCTGGACTAAAGCAATGTAGACTCCCTGAGCATGAGAGGATTAGCTATTCTGAATACAGACACGCATCCTGCTGTTTAATTTGGTATTCTTCAGTGTCCAGTCATGAGTATGTTGTGTACTATTGGAATTCCAGCAGCTGTAACTGATACTGTAAGCCTGGCATTCTTCTATCTGGTCACAATAACAGAAGTTTTGGGATTTTGTTAACTTTAGAGCGTCAGACAAAGTTCAAAGTATTGTTTTCTGAAAGGATAGCATGCCTTTTTTTGTATCTCAGTCCATTTGTGGATACATTGGGATGCAATTTTAAACCTTTATTCCTATGGAAAAAGCTCACGCATTTATTTATTTTAACAAATCTTGAAAAATATATTTTGACAGCTTGTCTCCAAGGTTTTTGCAGTGGTAAGTTTTTGACCTCCAACTAGTTTTCCTTAATCAACTCCTGAGCTGCACAGAACTTGTATAATCTCACAGTGTAATAGCCAGGGACTGAAGGGAAAATGGAAAAAGGTCACATTTAAAACAAAAACCAATACAGAAACTGTCAGGAAGGAAGAATGAAATGCCTTCTGCAATATCTTTTATATTCAATATAGTTTAAACCATATTATTTAGACCAGCTCGTCTTTAATCTGTCCTTCACTTCCAAAAATTTAAATATACTTTTTGATGCCATTTTGGACTTGACTGTTTTTCTTCACACCCAGAAGACCAGATTAACTCTTTGGAGGAAATATTCCCAAATCAGTAATAATGGCATTTCTGTTATTGTTAGTTCCAACCAGTTGTACATTTCCATAAGGTGTGGAAACCTGCAATTAAATAATCAAAAAGTCACTTTAAAACACAGATGGGCAAAACGAGGAGTGGTTTTAGTCTAAGATTTTTAAAAAACCTCATCCCTTTGTTTTGGGCTTTGCAATAATATAAAACCAGCCACAGTTTGAATGAGTCTCATCCTTTCAGAATCTCCACAATGAATGGGATTAGGGGAAAGAGGATTTTGGATAAATTGTTTTAGCCCTTCTGTAGCAGAGATTCTCAGAATTTGAAGCCAGAAAATGGGGGGGAAGGATTTTATTATTACTAAGATGTTGTCTAGAGGGCCCATATTCTCAGTTGCTGCCTTGGAGCATTGTTTCCTTGGACAAAGGAAGTGTTATTATCCCCATTTTAGAGATGGAAAACTGGGAAACAGAGAAGTTAAGTCATTTTGTCCACAATTGCATAGGAAGTCTGTGGCAGAACAGGGAACCGAACCCAGATCTGCTTAGACCATGTCCAGTGCCTTCATCACAACTCTTCATTCACAATAAAAGGGAAATTTAACGTGTAAGAGCTGATCTACAGTTCCTCCCTTTGTCAGAGAGATACATCACTTTCTATAGAGAGAAGAAAATTCTGGCAATAAGAATAAAAATCCAGAAGTCTAATAATATGTCAACATTTGGGATATACCTGTGATGGGGGAAAAATCACCTTTCAGAAGACTCAAAATTTGGAAAAGTAGTTTGAAATTTGGTTACCTTCTATTGAATTCTTGATGGGATGGGGCAGGGAAGTAACTGTCCAGCTGTCAAGCCCACATAGTTAAGCTCACTTTTATTTAATAAAAGTGCATATACTTATGTGTGTAACTTTACTCCCAAGAGTAAAATTACACTTTTGTGGTTATAAGGTTAGACTCTAAGTAATGATAAATTGCAATTGTGTCTTGTTTGGTGAATGTGGTTTGTTCTGTATTGTTGTTACTTGTACTTGCACAGAAACCCCAGTGTAAAAAACAGTCTTGTGTTAGTGCTGCAGGAATTGATCACCCCCCTCCCATGTGTGGCCTAATGGGAAGGAGGTGTCTGTGAGTTTACCCTGGTTGAGACCTTTCAAAGAGCTCTGTCAGAGACCACAGATTTCCCCCTAGCAGAAAAGGCCACAAGCCTGGGTCCCGGGGGAGATCAAGCCACGTGCACAGAGGCCTCATATCTCTACAATAACTGTGCTACGGAATTGATCCTTGCTTCTCTGCTCCCTGATGCTGTAACTCCATCGAAGCTGTGCTACCCAGCCTGCAACTGCTCCTGGAACTGCCAGTGAGTGCTGTGGAAAGATAATACATCCCCAGGCTTTATTCGGCTTCCACTCTTATCTTTATAGGTCTAGCAGGGGGACAATATGCACCCCACTTGGCACCATCCACTCATCCCCGAACCTAACCTACACACTGTTCATTTCTTCCCCTCATGCACATCATTATACCCTCCCTACACACACACTTCACTGCTGGAAAGCAGGATCCACCTGTGGAAAGAGCTCTCTGCATGTGGACCAAAGGACACTGCTGGGCGCTTACAAGGGTGAAGTTAATACAATTACACTACACCCCAACCCCACCCCACCCCATTCTGGGATACCAGTTCCAGACAAGCCCTACCTGTTTTACAACTGTCCATCTAGCAGGATAAATCAAAGGAATACAAATCTAAAGCACTGTACCTGTTACAAATTACTATCCCATACAGATTCATATTGCTAGCAATATGTTTTTAAATGGAACCTACAGACTCTTTTACCAGATGGGATATTTAGCACGCTAGTTTCCTACAGTTAATGTCCGCCTGATATTAACTAATTCTGGAAACCTTAAATAATCCTGATGAATAGGGCTAAATTAATCTTGGGCCCTATTGATGGGGAAATATAATGGAGTCCCTTCCCCACCTCCTACCAGTATTTTGTAAAGTTAATAACAGATACAGGCTATTATTCCAGGGACACTTATAGTAAACCAGAGCCAGAGCCTGACAGTTGCCAGAGCTGTGTGTGTGTTCTTGTGAATATTAAGTTATTTATAAATTGAATCTTTATTATCAGAAGCTCAAGACTATTGTTCCCATATTAACAGGGTGACCGCATTTTCTTATTTAAAAAATTAGGACACTTTTAATAGGGCTGAGGCCTCAGCAAAGGTATGTGTAGACAGATCTTGGAAGCTCAAGGTTGGCCAAAAGGATGGCATGCCTCTTACTCCCTATTCTCAGCTATCTACCTCCTTTCCCTTTTTTCACAACTAGAAAGCAAAACAATACATTGGTGGCGCAGGGGAAAAAAGCTATTCACTCTGAGTCCCTTTTACTGCCTTCACCTAGTGCCAGCTCATTTGTGGCCTGATTTCACAGGATATGAGCACCTGCGGTTCCCACTGAAGTCTGTGGAAATACAGGCCATTGCTGTAGTAACCCAGATGTACAAACACTCTTTTCTTAACCTGTGTATTATATAATTTTTTAACATTAGCTTTAATAAATTTTTTAAATCTGTTTTCTGCCCTATTTGTGGCAATCCCACAGCTACTACTGCTCTTTTAATCAGGCATGCTCCAAGTCCCATCTCATTATCTGCTCTTCTCTGCCATTTTAGGGTTTTATTTTCATTTTTCTATGCTTCTTTTTTATCTCTTTCCTTTTCCTTTGGCCCCAATCCTGCAGGCTGCCCCAAGTGAGCGGATTCCTGCACCCACATAGAATCCCACTGAAGTCCATATGAAACAGTTTGCAGGATCAGGGTCTTTGTCCTTTGCTTATCGAACCATCCTTCCCTTCCACGGGCACCTATTTCACTTGCTCTTACGTGCTATAGAGATGGTCAAAAACAAGAAATTTTTGTGAAAAATTTCATCGACAAATGCGTGCCATTTTTCATTCAAATTTCAAAAACATTTTACAAGTTCTAAACTACAGGCATCTCTTCCACACACCCTACATCCCACCTTTCATTCATTCTGCATCCAATTTGCATGTACCAGCATTCATATATTCAGCACTCCTCCATTCTGCACATGCACATAGCACACTCGTGCAGAGGAGGTGGGAGGAGATCTCCATTCACTTTGCCTTTGATGGGCTAGGTCCACCAACGTTCCAGCCAAAGTAGGGAGGTTTTCCCTGTCCCTGTTTGGTCAGTCTTCCCCTAGGAGGGAAACCCATCTCTTTAGGAAGTGAGACTTTTCTACATTTGTCTATAAAACCCAGGGATGGATGCCATCCCTTCATTTTCATGCTAGGAAATTCTACGTTGGGTGCATCTGAGTGTGGGGGCAGTATGGAGCAGAGGGCGTTAGAGCAGCAAATATTAAGCTGGGTGTGACGCAAGGGTAGCATGGTGTTGAACAGCTGAGGCGCTTGGAATCAGGGAGCAGTGGGCATCTTGGATAATCCAGAGAGTTGGTGGCAAGGAGCCTGATTGTTGAGGGCAAGTATCAGTGAGGGCAGGGTCCCTTTTCTGCTCTCTACCTTTCTGGGTCCACCAACTGTTCACTCACCTACCCTATTGGTGTTCCCTACTCTTCTCAAACTTGCAGTCCACCCCTAGACTCTCTTCAACAGGTATGGTCCACCTGAACTTTGATGGTGGGGGAGGACCTCCTTTTCTCCTGTGGTTCTGGTAACTAACCTTAGAAAACTTGCTCTGGGGCAATACTACCTGATAAGCTGGAAGTTTGGGAGCCACTAAATCTGGAGCCACTTCAGGGTTCTGTCTGTGTACATTCACAGTATTTGTGGTTGAACATATTAACAGGGCCTCAAAATTCATAATTGTCAAGTTTTTCTTGCCACCATTTGAAGCCTGCTCAAATCAAGAATGTCTGATTTCATAACTAGATCTTCCAAATCCATCCACACATCCTGCAAAGCATCCAATTCACTATTTTAGATGGATTTATATGCCCCTTCAATAACATAGTACCTAAGCACCTCACAATCTTTAATATGCTCAGGCTCAAGCTAAGTAGGGAAGTGCTGTTATCCTGCTTACAGATGGTTAACTATGCGTTAACTCCTCAGAGGTATTTAGGTGCCTAACTCCCACTGATTTAGGCACCTAAATAGCTTTGAGGATCTGGACCTAAGCAACTTGCCCCCTCACACAGGATCCTGTGGCAGAGCAGGGAGTTGAACCCAGGTCTCCAAAATCAAATACTACCATCCTAACCCCTGGATCAGCCTTCCTAGCCCCACCACCTCATTCCCATGGTCTGCTTTAACAGATGGAGATGAGATGAATCAATGGGTGACTGGACCAGGAGGACGAGCAGGAAGCATGGGTAAAAGCAGGATGCATGAGAGGATTTCTCCACTTCTTCCTTCCCACTCTACTCACTATTATTGTTGTTTTTACCACAGGCCCACCCAGGGGCTGGGTGCTTGGCAGTACAGGCTGCACAGAAGCCACACTCCCTGCCCTGGGGAGCCTACCATGTAACCTGGCAAACAAGGGGCAGTGAGTGGTGGTTAGAGGAAGCAGGAGGGGCTGGAGGCGTTAGGCAGATCCGAGGCTGCGGTGGCTTAGGGTTGTGATGTGCCACCCCCCGCAGCGGGGACGGGAGTGAAATTGGGGTCAGACAGGGAGCGGGGGGGGAGGGGGGAATGTGGGCACTGGGGAGCAGGAGCTGGGATTAGGGGGCTGCGCTGCAGCACCCAGTGGTAGCCCCTGTGAGGGCAGGGCTGCGGCCGGGCGGTGGGTCGAGGCCAGAGGAAGTGGTCCGGTACGCGCTGCACTGGGCAGCCGGGCCGCAGCCAGGGCAGGCCTGGTAAGGGAACTGGCCGGGGTCGGGGCCGCAGCGATAGGATCCCAGCGCCGATCCATCCCCGCCGGGCTGCGAAGGGGAGGGGCCCCGCTGTCACCCGCTGGCTCCCCCGGCCGCCTGCTCCAGGGGTTGCTGCCCCTTCCCCATCCCCAGGCCGGGTGGGGAGGCTGCAGCTCCCTGGGCCTCCCTTTCCTCCCCACCCAGCCCGCTGCTCTCCGCCTTCTCCCTGCCGTGCCAGCCAGCCTCTCTCTGGGTCTTCACTACCGGGTCAGGCTGGAGGCGAGCGTGATCAGACACCCCCCTCCCGCCTCCAGCACACGCAGCCCTGCCCCTCCTCCTGCTCCCCGGGCCGTCTCCATCCCTCCCTGCCTCCTCCCCACACCCCTCCCTCCTTCCCCGCCGCCAGTTACTGTACAACTAGTGCACACACACACACACACTCACTCACACTCACAGGGTCCCGGCTGCCGCAGCTGCCATGGATATCAGCTAAAAACACCCAGACAGACAGACTGACTGACAGTCAGGGGCAGAGTCACCCCCACTCCCCACCTCTCCATCCTCCTCGCCACCCGGCGGCCACGGCTCCTGCGGTGCCAATCAGCCGGCCGGGCGCCGCAGCAGCCCCGGACCCAGCCCCCCTGACCCACCAGCCCCCGCCCCAAAAAGGAGCCAGGCTCAAGACCAGCACCCAGCACGCCAGGGAGACTCCGCCAGCCCATCCCCACTGCAATGTCCAAGGGCTTGAAGAAGAAAAGCCACTGGACGAGCAGGGTCCACGAGATTGTCCTAGGCAGGAACCAGGAGGGGCAGCTGGGCTTTGAGCTGAAAGGGGGCGCCGAGAACGGGCAGTTCCCGTACCTGGGGGAGGTGAAGCCCGGCAAGGTGGCCTATGAGAGCGGCAGCAAGTTGGTGCCGGAGGAGCTGCTGCTGGAGGTGAACGAGACCCCCGTGGCCGGGCTCACCATCAGGGATGTGCTGGCCGTGATCAAGCACTGCAAGGACCCCATCCGGCTCAAGTGTGTCAAGCAAGGTAAGGGCCGGCTGCGGGCTCCGTGCTGCTGCGCTGGGGAGCGGGGCAGGAGGGCACGGGGTGCAGAGGGGAGCGCGCCTGGGAAGGGGGGCGGCACGGGAGTGCCTAGGGCATGGGGTGCAATGGGGCGACGGAAAACAGCCTGCAGCCCCGTGGAACTTTGTTCCGGCAGTTTGACTCCCCGCCCCCGGGCAGGGTCCAGCACCTGCCCCCGGGGAGGATGCGCGGGGCAGCCCCGCCGCGTGTGCACGGAGGAATTAAATGTGCGTCAGTGACAGCCTGTCGCCTTTGCTGGGGCGCAGGAGGCGGCGAAAGTTTGCGAGGCCCCGAGCCGGGGCGCACAGGCACACACTGGGGTGCTGCAGACAGAGCCCGGGCCGGCGGTGGGGAAGCAGTGAGGCGAGCAGCGCCCCACACACACACCCGGAGCCGCACCACTGAGAGGGAGGAGAGGAGCCAAACATTGTGACAGGCGCTGAGGAACGATCGCGGCTGGGAGCATCAGCATCGACTAACCCACTGTGGCCACGCAGGGCACCAGCCTGTGCTGCGCAGCCAGAAGGGAGCCAGGGGGCTCTCGAGTGGCTTTTGGTTGTTCCTCGCGTGGTTCTTTAATCTATAGAAAAAGTGGCCTGGAGGCTGTGTGTGGGAACTGGGTACCCCTAGCTCTGCTTGTCAGTGGGCGTGTTCCCCTGGAGGCAGTGACTTGCTGCTGCTTGTCAGGTCCTGGCACTCTCTTACGTCTCGTTATAGGAAAAGTCAGTCACTTTATCCCTGATGCAAACGATCTCCTGAGCCTGGGGAATGGGGATTTCCTATCCTAACACCGGGGGGGAAAGGGTGCTTGCTCGCTGCAGGGACAGGAGAGACGTTCGAGGACAGAACCATAAACTTTAACCGGTCATCTGTTTCTCCTTTTGTATAGAAAAGTGCTGGAGTAGGGGCTTAACAATATTCCAGGAAAGTGAATAGGATTAAAGATGTTGGATTTTCTGTGTAACCTTTTTTTTTCTTTCAACTAAATTGGCTTGTAGGGAATGGTTAACAGAAGGTTTGGAACAAAGGTTTCTGCGGCTCAGAGAAGGGTTTGTGGAGCACAGCAGCTGTAAGCTCCAGGGAGAACCAAGTTCATAAGTGGTGTCTTGATGATGATGATGGTGGGTGGGTGGGTGTGTGAATACTGCAGTGGAAATAAGTTCAATACCAGTATTCTGTGTCCAAAAAGAGCAACCTTGGTACAGATTGGGAGGCATAATGGACAGCTCCATCAGCTGCCCCAGACACTTCCTTAATATAATTTTGCAGTTGAATTTCATCATTTTAATGTGTGGCCTATTTTTCACAGTGACTTCTATGAGATTTTCAAATGCTTGAAAAACATTATTAGCCTGATCCAAAGTTCCCTGAAATGAGTGGAAAGACTCCCTTTGACTTTGAGTCAGGCTCTACAAGTATACTACTGTATATTCAGTTGCTTACAGTAAAGTCAAATCTCCAAACAACTGACATAACCTGGGATTTGTACATTGGTACATTAAGCTGGGACAGGGGTAAATGCAGAGTACAGCAGAGTATTGTAAGTCATATCTTGAAGGACAGAAACGGCAAGGAGACATAATAGTTGATGCAATAAGATGAGAAAGGGGAAAGAGTTGAATCGATTCTACCTTGTTATACTGGGCCGGCTTTGGGCTCTGAGTGCTAGGAAACCTGCTATGGTGTTTTAGTTTCTAAATAAATGTAATGTGAATTAGTCTTGCCTTGACTGGTTTGTTGTGATTTCAGAAGGGGAGAAGCACTTTCCATTGAGTTTAAATGTCCAAAAGGCAGAGGGATAAGTAAATATATCTTTATCTGATTTCAGTTAATACCTCTTTTTCCTTTACAGAAAATCTTTAAGTAGTTTTCTCAATTAATTTTAGTTTTTGGTTGTTTTCAGTTAATACATCATTATAGTACATGAAACAGTGTCTGTGTTCCACTTCCTCACCATTTTTCAAACTTTTTTTTTTTTTAGTAGAAGTGGTTAGTGATTCATTACAGTGTGTGCCATTTATAAAGATGTCCCTCAGTACACAGGTCAGTGACATGAGTCAGGACTTCAGTCTATTACTTGCAGTTCCTTGAATGAGATGCAGAAGGCTTGAGGTTCCATATACATTACATTTATTAGGACTTTCACTGCAGTCCAGTCATATACTACAGTTTTGGACAGGCTCCTCAACACACTGGCCAGACAACGTAGCTATAGTCTTTGAAGTTCTAACCATCTGCCCAGGTCCTTAGACAGAAATGAACTTGCCGGCTGGAATTACCTCTCCAAGGTAATTCTCAGTTTTATGCTAGTCTATACCCTTTACCTGGGGACTCCTGCAAAGGGAGTGGCTTACAGGACACAGCTTCTTTATTAAAAAGGCCATTTTTGTTTATATTTTGCCAACTGGATCCTTGCACAGTGTATCTAGTCTCACTACTCTTTGGTTGAAGAACACAGACATTATATATTAAATTTTCTCCCCCCCAAATTACTTTTCCCAAGAGTGTTTTTCAACAGTGTGAGTAAGAAAGATGGGCAATAAAATTATTTATATATTTTTGTAACTTTATTCTCTTTTTAATTATAAAACACCTTTAGTGTTCTGGAACAAGGTTAGTGAGACTATTATAATCATTGCTGTATAATTTATCAATGATAGCTCTGTAATTTTTTCAGTGCACACATTTAATTAAAATAGCATGACCTTGAATGGACCATGTGACTCTGGCTTCTCTTTCAGAATAAGTGCTGTCTTAGAGTGAAATCACAGTGAGAAATGTGCAGGTAGAACATTGCTATTTATAATGTGATATTAATGGGTCTTGTTTGTTTGAAAGTTTTTATAACTCAGCAATCAAAATTCACTGTTGGAGGAAATTTATGTATGACTAATTCAGTTTTACAGGCATTAGTTTAACTGTTTTGGAATTGGAAGGGCAAAACTGCTTTACTGATTTGTGATTATTTACTTTGTGCTTGGTTACTTAAACACATACAGTTTTGAAATGGTAAAAAAAGTCAAGCTTTTATCCCATTAGGAGGCTAAATATTTTTTTAAAGTCCAAAGCATTAGCCCCCAAGTGTTTCACATAGAAAAGCAGATCCTCTTAATGCAGAGTTGCTACATATCATCGGGTGGGGCAAACCTCATGGAAAAATAGTTAGCAGTCATGGGACATGACCTTATGTTGAACATGGAGGTGTGGTCCACAATCCATAAGGAGTTTAATAGACAGAATTACTGCACAGCTTTGTACTGTGAAGATAAACACGTAAGAATTTCAGTGTGATAGCAGCCATTACGGTTTATGTCCTAATAATAATCCACAGAGTAAGTATTTGCTGGAGACTATTTACTATTTATTGTGCAACTTCTCCATTATGACCTTGTTGGTAGAACCATGATGATTCTGTTAAAAACATGTAACCCCTTTGGGGTTTAGAGAGCATGGCCCTTTAAATCTTTTTCCTAAGCGGGAGGGGGAGAGTAAGAAAAAAGGAGGGAAACTCCAGGGGGCAGCGCTGGAGCTCCAGGGAGGGGGAGAGGCAGCCTGCAGGCCCTGAAAAAGTAAAGCAGCAGAGAACCTGCCTGAAGCCTGGGAAGGGCAGGGCCAATCTGGGACACCCCAGGACAGAAGGCAGGAGGAGCTCTGTGCCAGGGAGGAATTACCCGAGAAGGACAGGCCGGAGCTGGACCCAGTATCACGGCTGCCCAGAGCTGCATGGGGCTGTGAGTACTGGGACTTGGGACTCTGCACTGGGGACAAGGAGGGAGGCTGTAGCTAGTTAAGTGGGGAGGTGGTCGCTCTGTGTGGCTTTGCAGAGAGCGGCAGAAGAGGGCACTGGAGGGGTTTGTTGGGGGAAAGTTCACTGGCACCAAAGTCGACCAGGAGCACCCAAGACTCACCACTGGACTGGAACTTTGCTTAGGACTCCTGAACTCTGTGTGCAGACACATTGCTCAGTGTCTGCCCTGTCAGACTGTGCTACCACTGGGACTGTGGGGCCTTGGCTTGGATGCAACCCCTATATTTCCCCTTGTTGTTTTTCTCCTCTCATCCCTCTGTAAATAAATATTTCCCTTGTTATATCCACTGTACTTTTCCTGTGGGGGTGTGTGTTCACTCTGGGGAGGTTGGAACAGGTGCTCCTGGGGTGGAAGGGATTTCTCCTGCTGCATTCCTGCGCACGCCAACTCTTGGCCAGAGCTGCCTGCAGAGCAGACTCCATCTTGGCCACGAGGGTGCTAAAGTTACAAACATATGGGGTGAAATCCTGGCTCAATTAAAGTCAATAACAAAACTCCCATTGGCATGAGTAGAGATATGATTTCACCCCTAGTGTCCGATAGATTTTTGAAACATTATTATATAAGTGTAGGAATGTTGAAAAGCTATGGAATTGTTAATCAGATCAAATTGTAATTGTAATGCATTATGAACTTCTATTCCAGAGTCATTTTGATGCCTAAAAGAATTCTAGTGAGTCCACAGATGAGGAGGAAATGCTGCCATTAATTTCAAACTTGGCAGCTTTTACATGTGAAATATTTTGGATAAGCTCCTGTATTATTCTTAAGCACACTGATGCTCTATATTTTTCTTTTTAAAAATACGTGTATAATAATTTTTAAAGTTCGTTTATTAACAATAAAAAATTATTATGAAGAGACCTTCCCCCTCACCGCCAGTAGGATGAGTAGCCAGGTTGTGCACTGAGGAGATCCATAAGAGAGAACGAATGGTGTCCCCCAACCCAAAATCACTCTGTGGCCATTACTACAGCCTCCAGTTCCACAATAAACCTTGTGCCTGTACTAGGCCCCAACAATGGGATGGACAGGTCTCTTCCCTTCCTACATAAGGTGCCACCATCCCAATGGCGCTGGAACACTTTTTATAATGGGGATGTTGAAAGCCAGCTAACGAAACTGTGAAGCAGTGGTCCCCAAACTTTTTACCTCGTGCCCCCACTTCCTTCTGTCCACACCCCTCCACCCCCAAGCTGGGGCTGGGAGCGGGGCCGTGGCTCCGGGAGGGAGGGGACATGGACAGAGGTAAGGGAGCCGAGGGTGGGGCCACAGCTGGGGGCGAGCATGGGGCTGGCAGTCGGGACCTGGGCGCGAGGCCAGGCGCAGAGCAGCCAGGCCTGGAGCAGAGCCCGGGGTGCAGGGCTGGGAGCAGAGCCCCTGGCGCGGACGTGCGGGGCCAGGAGCGGAGCCTCAGATGTGGACCTGTGGTGCTGCAGCACACCCCCGCGCCCCTAGTTCCCGCGCCTACTCACCATCCTATTATATTTTTGATTTTAGTCAGAAAGCTGCTGTGTGCTGGGCTGCAGGAAATCCTCACACAACTCTGTCATCGGCTGGGAATCCTAGTTTCCCAACCCTCCACATAGCAGAACCACATTGGATGATCTGAAACCAGGAATTTCTGAACTCAGGGAGGACAGAGTAGATTTTGCCTTATAATTGTTGCCTGTGACCACATTTCTGATTGGGGAATAGCAATATTGGAATATTAAGGCAATCAAGTGATCTGACCAGCAGAACATTTCCAGTACTTTGTAATAACAGCTAACTGGTAAAGTGACTATAGTAAACAAAGTGATTAACACAATAACAATTTGGATTCTTATTTTTATCTGTCTTTTGTTTTGCTTTTAAACTATCAAATTGATATCTAAACTTTAATCTGCAACTGCTTTAGCTCCTCAGTTCAGTGAAGCAGTTAAGTGCATGCTTAACTTTAAGCATAGGCTTAAATCCAATTGTAGTCAATGAGACTACAATGAGGAAGGAGACAATTGTCTGCTTAAAGTTAAGCATGTGTTTAAATGCTTTGCTGAAGAGAGATGGACTTTAGGTACATTCTTAAATGGTTTGTTGAATTGGGGCCTTAGTTACTAAGAATAGCTTAGAGTGTAATAGGGTGATGGGTTTTTTTAAAATGTTTGTTAAAACTGTTCAGGATGTACAAACTTTGTTGTATTTCAAACTTCTGCTTTGGAAATCTTTTTCACATTTTTTTTAAAATGGACGTTTTACACTTTTGATGCATGTTAAAAGTTAAGGAGTTTATTTTCCTGACATAGATTTCTCCCTGCCCATTCTTCTTCTTGATGAATATAATATAGGGATTTTTATTGGAACTTCTTTGATTACTTAAATGCTTGAATAAAAATGTTTCTAAGTTCATGAAAATACTGTGTAAATACATATTGACCTTGCTTCATGTTATTTCTCCCTGTGTTTCTATATATATTGCCTTTTTAAATGTAAAAACTGCAATAAGATTTCCTTCCACACATAAAGATCATTTTTATTGGGCCAGCTAATTAATTATATTTTTTTTTGCTGGAAAATCATAGGTGTAATAAAGATTACATTAGTAATAAAAATCACAGGTGTAATAAAGATACATTAGTAATAAAAATTACTATGTGGTATTTGAATAGCGTGTACTACTTGAGTACAATAATGCATATCTATCCTTTGAAAAATATAGTACATTAAGATACTGTTTTTTCTATTTTAGAAAAAAGATCCATAACACTTTCGAATGTGATAGTCATACCTATTCGTCTGGTCTGCTCTTAAAAATATAATGTTTTTGAGTTAGGCAAATTCCAGGAATGAAATCCAAGAGTAGTCCTCTATCATTCTTGCACTTGTTAACCTCAGTTCAAAGTCCATAGAAGTTTAGGTGTCTGACTTCTGATTCAGAGGGGGGATATTTTGACAGCCATTTCCTCCTCAGATGCTCTCTATCGGTATTTTGTCGGCACTTTTGCCGACAAAATACTTCCAGCCCTGCGAGCGGCATAAGCTTTGTCGGCAGGAACTGCCGCTTGCATCAGCAAAACTTTTGTCTGGCAAAAAAATCTTGTTTAGCTATATGGACCTCTCACTTCTGTAAACCAGGGGGAAAGGAGTAATGTGATTGATTTTATTTAAGTTATATTGGTGTAAAAGTGGTGTAAGTAAGAAGAGAATCAGACTCTATATGGAGATCCTTTCTCACATATATGTGTGCCTGTAGGACCATCAGCTTAGTTTGAAGACTCCAACTAAATTATTATTGTTTAAATTATTTTGTCTTTCACAACATTGCGTTTAGAAGTGAATTTGGTTGTCGTATTAATAATTGGTGCATCCTTTTCATTAGTGGAAGCCGTCTCTTTAAGAATAGGGTGGAACACTTGATTGTAGAGTCTATTTGCAAGAGACTGAGAGCAATGTTTGGGAGATGTTGTGACTGTGTGTCCAGAGAGTAGAAATTGTATATTGCTGCTGGAAAGCCTTCTCAAAACATAGCTTTGTTTATGGGCTCCAATCCAGGAGAGTCTCTAGAAAGGTTTTGATGTGTTCTGTCTATCTCAGGTACTTATGTGATGCTCATGACAGTAGTATCTGAACATCTCAGAGTCTTTGTTATGCTCAAAACATCTCTGTGGGGTGGGGAAGTGCTGTTATCCCCATTTTACAATTGGGGACTGAGGCATAGAGAGACTAAAGGGCAGATTTTAAAGGTATTTAGGTGCCTCAAGATGCAGATTGGTGCATCGTGGGATTTTCATTCATTTCGGTGGCAGTTAGGGACCTGGGCAATTTTGAAAATACCACTAGGCATCAATCTACATCTTAAGGTGCCTAAATATATTTAAAATTCTGGCCTTAAGTGACTTGCCTAAGGTCACACAGGAAGTCTGTGGCAGAATAGGGAACTGACATATTTATATTGACCTAATCCCCCATTTAGACAGCGCTAGGTTGGTGGGAGAGCTTCTCCCACTGACATAGCTACTGCCTCTTGGGGAGGTGGATTAACTAAGCGAACAGGAGAGCTCTCTCCCATCAGCTTGGCGCAGCTGCATCGGTACAGGCACATATCTCAGGTATGCTCAGATCCAAGCAGGCTCTGGGGTTATAAGGTCGGGGGAGATTCCATCTCTGTGCAGAGGGCCAGCATGAGGACTATGCACTTGTTAGGTCTCTCTTAAGTCCTCAAAATTAGGAATTCAGTGGGATTTAAATTGTGCTGGTCACATTCACCACCCTTGAAGATTATTACTCCCTCCCTATCAGTTCCAGCTGCCTAATGAGAATTTTGTTCTTATGGGGTCAAGGTAATTTGTCCAATATCACAGACCCTGTCCTGTGAAAAACGGACTCAGAGGAAATATGCACTGAAGTCATAATGCAGGGATAGGGTTTTTCCCAACTGACTGACAGTCAGTGATCCAGGGAAGAATTTTTAAATTGATATCTCTTTGGCTCAGCATAGAGTCCTAGCTAGTCACTTTTTTCTTTTTTTTAAATAAAGCTCAGAAATAGAGAACTAGAGCAGCTTGAGGACAAAAGAGAAAAACTAGAAGTTGATTTTGCAGTTGTCACTAGCAACCATAGTAGATTACTAGAACAACTGGAAAAATTACAAGGAGCATATAATGGGCCAGATTATCCACTCTGTTATACCAGCAAAAGCCTGTGTAACTTTGTTAAAGTCAATAGAGTCAAATTGGTATCAAACTGTTGTTACAGAGTCGAAATTCAGGCCCAATGTATCTAATATATAGAAAAACGGTGCCAATTGCCTTTAATCTATCCAGGTATTTATATCACACTCATTTATATCTGAGCACCTAATTGCATTGATTGAACTAAACCGCAGAATATTACTTTTCTGCATTTTCTACAAAAAGAAAATCCCTGCGGCTTTGGGGAATGGGGGGAAGTTTTAGGAAACATTTTCTTTGTATGGCTGTCAATCAGTTAGAAAATGGATTTCTTAAACGAATTAATGTGCATATTTCCTTGTATCAAATAAGACATATCTACTCCTGGGCAAAATTTTATAAAGCACATCTAGCTTCTGTCTACAAAAGCAGGCATGGGACCAAAGGAAAAACCCTTTTCACCACGTCATTTCTGCAATATAGAAGTTGAGCTCCCTTTTTACAGTCAGACTGGCAGCTGAAGAGGTGTGCTGTACTTAGCTTAGCACTGTGGTATTAAAGTATATGAAAGTTTTGTCTGAAACTTGTTATAGATACACTCACTGAGCCAGTTCATTAGCTGGTGTTGGTTGGCATGGGTCTGTTGAATTCAATGGAACTATGACCATATATGCCAGCTGAGGATCAGGTATGCTATTATAGATACCAGAGCCATAACTACGCACTTTGGTGCCTTGGGCAAGCAGGTATATTTGCGCCACCTACCAGAGGCGATGCATGTGGGGGGGGACTATGCAGGGTCACATGCTCCCCCCTGATTTTTTTGGTTGCGCCTCCCCCCAACCCAGACAGGCTGGGTAGCCTGCTGAGTTGAGTCAGGGGTGGAGGTGGCACTTCCTCCCTGAACTCCACCGCGTGGGCCTGGTCCCATAGGCGGAGTTTGACTTCTGTTTTTGGGGGGCATAGGGCTTAATAAAAATGTTTGTGGATAGAGAATATGGAAGTTAGACACACATGTGTGTGTATATGAAGTGGTTTCATGTTCACCCAATCACAGAACAGAGACAATGTGGTGTGATTTATCTGACCATTCCTTATTGAATAACACATCTTGATTTTTGAATTTTGGGCAACCCAGAATGCAAACATTAGGACAAGATATCTGTTGAATAAATGGGAGGAAATGATGATCTGCCTGTCTCTATCCCATAAATAGAAAAACGTGTCTCCATTTGCTGAATAAGTTATTCATTGAACTCTTGCAGGCTCTGGAGCGCCGGGACTGGTATACAGTTTGGGGGGGGAGGCAATGCCCTTGGATGCTCCCCTGCAATCTCTGCACAGGCTGGTCCCACCGACCTCCACTGTGCCCAATTTTTTCACCCCAATGTACTTATGAGCCCTGGGCGGCTGTCCCGTTCACCCCGTC
The DNA here is from genome assembly GCF_002925995.2 of Terrapene triunguis. Taxonomy (NCBI): domain Eukaryota; kingdom Metazoa; phylum Chordata; order Testudines; family Emydidae; genus Terrapene; species Terrapene triunguis. Next base: position 17,680,816 of record NW_020664419.1, read on the forward strand.
CTGGTTACGGCCCTGATAGATACAAGGGCCTGCTTCTTATTCAGACTAAGGGCTTGTCTACGCTTGAAATGCTACAGCTGCATCTCTGCAGCTGAGCTGCTGCTTGGCTTCAGTGTAGACACCCACTCTTCCTGATGGGAGGGGTTCTCCCATCAGTATAGGTAATCCACCTCCCCGAGAAGTGGTAGCTAAGTCAATGGAAGAATTCTTTTATCGACCTAGCAGTCTACACTGGGGGTTAGGTCGGCTTAACTATGCTGCTCAGGGGTGTGGATTTTTCACTCCCCTGAGAGACATAGTAAAGCTGACCTAATTATCTAGTGTAGACCAGACCTTGGTCATTGCAAATGTAAATCACACCCACTTTAAGGCCCCTTTACACTGCTGAAATGATGCCTTAGTGAGAAAGAGAATCAGGCCCTTTGTAGTTTATCCTGTGTCATTGTATTTTTTATAAGAATATCTAGCAGTATATTTTGTCTCATCGGAAGTATGTTACAAACTTAATCAAATTAAAATAAAATCTATACCTGCACATCATATAAGTGCACTCTTTCTGGACTGAAATCCACAGCAGCTGTTTAATAGCTTACAGAAGTACTACTCAACAGAATAGGACAGGAAGTGGAGAACACATTATCCACTTACATTGTTAGGGGATTTTGGTTAGGCTGAGTGTAATAATTCAGGTAATTCCCTGCAAAGCTCTGCCTTGACACCTACAATACAGTGGTCAATGGCTAGATAATTGGTGTGCTATGACTATTAAGCATTCTGTTATGTTAACCATGATCATTTCACTGTTACTTTGTCCTTCCTCCCTCCACCCATGTTTGTTGTATCCACCTGTTGTCTCTGATCATGCACTAAAATTAAAAGCTCTTTGGGGCACAGACTACTTTTTTATTACAGTAGTTAGTATAATGACTCTTATTTGGGGTCTCTAGCTGCTAAGGCAACACAAATAACAATAATAAATCAGGATTAAGCCACAACCCTATTTTTTAATGAAACATTTTTAACTGGGAACATTCTATACCCCATTAGCCTGGTCTGCACTAACAAGCTTTAAAACCGATACTTACTTCTGGTGCAGATATACTGGCGGAAGCTGTAGTGTAGAGAGAATTTGGGCAGTATGGTTAGAAACTAAAGGAAAGAATGCCTAAGTCCTGGCTACACTGAGCTTCCACCATTGCTACCCATGGTTGAGCTCCCCTTGTAGTGAATTACAGCTGTGAATATTGCTAGTGTAAGTGTAACACTGACAGACCCCGGTTGTTGGCGGGCAGGATCGAACCTGGGGCCTCTGGATCTTAGTGCATGAACCTCTCTACCGCATGAGCTAAAAGCCAGCTGCCTGTTAGTTAAGGCTGTAGAGCAGGCTCATTTTATCTCTCTCTCTTTAAGTGGTATCGATGCCACTAGATGGGACAGAACCCAGAAGATGTGTGGGTTACATAAGTGCAGCCTGTTGGAAGGACCCTTCTCTGTAACATATATTGTTTGAACATTTCCTGAACAGTTTTTCCTCTATAGTTTATCTGCTTCATTTACTTGTGAAAAGCCATTTTCCCCCCTTGTCAACTTTTAAAAGAACTGTAGGAATTTCTGATAAGCCAGTATAAAGAGCTGTTTCCATACTCACTCTGTTTTGGTCATCTTCCAGGAAAAATAGCATAAAAGATTTCAGGGAAAAAATGCAATGCAGCCCTGGAAGCTGTGTTGGGAAAATAAAGGAAAATCAAGATATTATTTTTCTTTTATTAGTTTTCAATAAGGTTTGCTAGATTTGTGATTACATTGAATTTTTGTGTTATTCACGTGAAGGTGGGATACTGAAATAATTGTAGTTAATTCAGAGCCACTGAACACAAAGATTTTTGAAATGCTTTCTTTAAATATCTACTGGAGATATTGTAATTTTTTGACCAGCCTTTACTTTATGAGGCATTGTAGCTGTTTTTTAATGGCAGTAACATTAATGTGCAAGCATGTAAAAGTCTGAGGAAATAAAAAGCAAGAGAGTATATCCTGTATGTGAGCAAAGAGCGCCAGCTTTTGCTGTTCTTCAGATCTCATGGCCAAGTAGGTTCAGTTTGGTCAGTTGAAGACTTCCAAACAGCTAGTTGCTGCAGAAATTGGTGAAGTTGGTGAGTAGAGGGTGGCAGTCTTCCCTCTGAATTTATATGGGTAGGATTGGCAGAATTTCATTTATATTTTTTTATAATTTTGATAGATAATATTAATGTATATTTTTAAACATTTTTTCAATGTTTATCAATTGAAATTTTCATAGTTGTGGGAAATTATGGGGGGGGGGCAGACAATAACAATTTAATGAGCATTGAGAAGAAAAATGGTAAAGCTTTCTAATCATTTAAACACAAATTGTCAACATCACATGTCAAAATATCAAAGTAAATACTCTTACATCAAACCCTAATAAGTTCTCAAGCAGCATTTTTCTTACTTTGCCTGTTTGTAAATTTAGATACTGGGTAATTATTGATGGAAATGTTTTTTGTTGGTTTGTGTGTTTATGGGAAATGGACATTTACCAACATTTGCCAATAAAAATCGAATCCTTCCAAGCCTATATATGGGTGCTAAGGAACGTGCTACTGGGGAAGCTGAGTTGCAGATGGGGTATGAAAACAGCGGTCTTTACATCTGTGTCTCTAGGCATCTATATTGTGCTCATTATAGTGATATCTGAACAGCTTCCGTATTCTAAAAAACGTACACAAGATGATGTAACTGAAGATTCCATGATGCTTCTTATAGCTTGTTAACCTTGGTGTCATGGCCAAATTCCAATACATTTCAATCCAAGAAATTATGTTTTGCCTGCCCTCATTCTTTCTGGAGTCTCACTCATATGGTATTCGTCTTCACTTCCTCATATAAACTGATATATATTGCTTCTAAGAGGTGCTAATAAATTGCTGTGTTTCCCCACAAAAGACTGCATTTTGGCCACGGATAAGGGTATAGTTTGTATAACATCTTAAATCTGTTAAACTCTCTGGGATGAGAGGAGCTCTCTAAAAGTAAGTTATCATTAGGATTAGAATTGTGCTGCTCCAATACAATTGTTTAGTGTTCTTTTTTTAGTCTTGAAAAGAAATGAAGCCATCTCTGAGGGCATTCACTATATTATTAGTGTATTATGGTGGTGTCTACAAACCCTAGCTGAGATTGGGTCCCATTGTGCTTGCACTGTACGCACACTCAATGAGAAACAGTCCCTGCCCCAAAGACATTACAGTCTAAATAAGTGGTGGGAGGGATACAGAGGCATGGCTAGGTGAAGTGACTTGCCCAAAGTGCCACACCAAGTCAGTGACACTGCCAAGAATAGACCCAGGTCTCCTGACTGCCAGTCCAGTGCCTAATGCACTAGAACACACTGCTTCCTCTATGGAGGGGGTGGGATAATTCAGTTGTTTGAGTATTGGCCACCTAAACCCAGGGTTGTGAGTTCAATCCTTGAGGGGGCCATTTAGGGAACTGGGGTAAAAATCTGTCTGGGGATTGGTCCTGCTTTGAGCAGGGGGTTGGACTAGATGACCTCCTGAGGTCCCTTCCAACCCTGATATTCTATGATAAATGTAATGAGATTGTATTTTTGACAGTATTTTCCATTAAATCTGGTTTGGATTTATTCTCATCTTCAGATGGTTTCTTTGGCTTTTAAGGATAGAGGGTCAAAGTAGGCACCTCTCCACTGAAGTAAACATACACTTATACCAAAGGTTGCACTGGGTCTTGAATCTCTAAAGAAAAGACTCTTGTGCATTGGTCACCAGGAATCCTGCTGACTGCCAGAGTAAAAGATTTTTATAGGTGCTTAATTTTAATCACTTTCCTTCAGTGACAAATCCCAGGTACAATTTACTTTTCTTGTAAACCAAAAGCTTTATCAGTAACGCAGCAGGGCCACCATGCAGTGACTTGTACAGATGAAAGTGTGCTAAAGAATGTGTTCTCCCAAAATAAATTGCATTGTAGAAATATATTGTAAATAGTTAAGTGTGGGAGACCCAAGTAACATAAATGAGAGGTTTAATCTAAAAATAAGATATCTAGAATTGGAGGAAGTACAGAGAAGGGCAACAAAAATGAGTATGGATGGATATGGAACAGCTTCCAATAAGGAGAGATTAGAAAGACTGGGACTATTCTGTTTAGAAAAGAGATGACTAAGGACGGATATGATAGAGGTCTATAAAATCATAAATCGTGTGCAGAAAGTGAATAAGGAAGTGTTATTTTCCCCTTCACATTACACAAGAACCAGGGGTCACCAATGAAATTAATAGGGAGCATATTTAAAAAAAAACATAAGGAAGTAGTTCTCCACACAACACACAGTTAACCTGTGAAACTCATTGCCTGGGGATGTTGTGAAGGCCAAAAGTATAACTGGGTTGAAAAAAGAATTACATACCTTCATAGCCAAGATGGTCAGGGACGCAACCCCATGTTCTGGGTGTCCCTAAACCTCCCAACTGCCAGAAGCTGGGACAGGACGGCCAGGGATGGATCACTTGGGAATTGCTCTGTTCTGTTCACTCACTTTGATGCATCTAGCAGCAGCCACGATCGGAAGACAGGATGCTGGGCTAGATGGACCATTGATCTGATGCAATATGGCCATTCTTATGTTCTTAATTTGTATTTGTTTTTAGTGTTGGTGGAAAAATAAGTGAAACTCATTCATCACTACTGTACAGGCGTGTATTGAACTTCTATTAGCCCATTGAAGTGGCCTGAGAGAGACACACTGTACTGTAACTTTTTTTTAAAAAAATGTTTATTTTGGAAATATGATCAGCTTTACAATCTATCACCACAAGCACTAAGGCAATCCGGAGCCTAAGGCACACCATGACATGGCTCTGTCCTTGTGGCCATTCCCTCCCACCCCCACCCCACATACTCACACTTGGGCAATAGGCCCTCCTCCTCAGAGAGAAAGGAAAAGTGGCATGGAATCCTCTTCCCACCCCCAAACAGGAATGGGGCTCCCCTCCTCTGGAGCACTAGGGGCAGCAGCAAGGGTCTCCTGCCCCTGGGAGAGGCTGGGATGGAAGGGGGCGGGGGGGCTTCCCAGTACTTATCTCTGCATGGGGAATATCTGCTTGGGTGAGTGGGAACCCCAGTAGAGCTGTGTTCAACACACCGTGTGTGAACACCTTGTGTAAGACCATCAAATCCTTCTCCCCCTCTTTTCAGGGTCTCTAGCTGCAAAGAGCTAAGGGTGGGGAAAGGATTTGCCTAAGAAATAGTTGTTCCTCAGAGTGGCTGGGTGTGTCTTCTGTTTCATGGGGAAAACATTGCATAATATTTGTGTGTAAATTCAGTGGAGGTTCTGCAATCACAGTGCAGGTCAATTGTTTGCATGTTTCTTCTTTCAAAGCCTCCGTTCTTCTAGAACAATGAACTCCCCTTTGTATGAGATGCACTCAGTCATTAACATGCACCATTGCTATGTGTTTTAAACAAAACAGGCACAATTCTTCTGTGTAATGTATGATGCAAACTACAGTGGACCAGATCTTCATTTGACAAGCAAATGATAATGGAAACTTTACATTTCCATAGTGCCCTTTAACCTGGAACATGTTACATAGTTAACAAACTGAGGTCCTGCTCCTGAAGTTGATTGTGCTTGGGTGCACCACTGTGCCTGCATGCAGCCTCGTTGACTTCAGTGGGGCTCTCAGTCATTGGCAGAAATGCACAGGGATCTACTACATGATACTTTAGTACAGGAAATGTATAATACTTTGTTCGCTCAATATTACAGGGGAATTTAGCTAGGCAGGAAGTAGTTACCTGAGATGGAACATGGCTAGGACACCAAAGCTACCACTCTCTACTCCTGTGAAGAGGATAGTAATAACGGTATCATAGCTTTACATCTCCTCTGAAAGCAGTACAGTGCCCCCTACCACACTACAGGGCACTGGATAAGCATGACTCAGAGGGATGAGTGCACCTACTCAATCACCAACACCAGCTCCTTCCTGCTCTGAGCTGCTGCTTGGAGACGTTCCCACCAAGAGGTGACTCCATCTCATTCTGTTTATCTTCTGGGATCTGATGGATCACCGAATGTGCATGGCATAGCTATGAGTCAAAAATGTATGCCCACGTTTACTCATGTTTTGCCTTAAATCAATGCTGTGTGATCACTGCTGAGAGGTGATGCCTACTCAGACACAGGAACAGCCTCTGTGGTTACATAGCCCAAGAGGTTTTATGGGTGCCCAGCTACAGAGAATGCTGTCTCCTGCATGCAGCCCAGGGGCAGGGAGTGTGGACTTGCAGACCATGATTTACACAAGGCATTTGCTGAGAGACTGCAAAACAAAGTTAAAAAAAAACATTTCACTCAAGCCTTCAATCCAAGAATTGTTTCTTATTTTTTATTTTCCTGTTACCGTGTTTCCTTCTTACATGTAGGTCTGGTGAATTTACAGTAACCTTCTAAAAAAATTTATAGAGGATGATAGATTATTTTACATACACCAAATTTGCCTCTCATCTTTTTCTTCCCAGACGCTTTACGGTGCTGACCTAAAGAGCTCTTTGCTCTCACATGTTGCATCATGTCTAAAATGTAGCTTGAAAGCTCTTTGGGGCAGGGTCTCTTTCTTTCTTTTTATCTGCTTGTAAAGCACTAAGTGCATTTTTGGGGCTCTGTGTAATTAACAAATATCCTTATTACTCTAAAACTGAATAGTCAATTTGATGAAGACCATTCATATTTTTAATAATCTTCTTCCAAAGCAACTTCCCACCTTGGCTTCTCTTGGTCACATAAACGCTCTGTTTCACCACCTCATTCATCATCTCTGCTGCTAATCCCAGCTCCAAATATAGGGCTTGGTCCTGAGAGGTGCTATGCACCCTAAACTTCCATTGAAGAAATATACATGGCCGGTGTTCTGTACCTTTCAGGATCAGGCTCATACAAAGTAATTTGTTAACATGCATTAGCCCAGTGGCGTTCCCAGGCAAAATTGCAAGTGCCTAGTTGCAAGTGCCTGTCATCACCAGAAATGCTCCATAAGCCTTCTGAAGGCTACTCCTGGTTTTGTGGGCAGCCTTTTTAATAGTAGCTGTGTAGTGGCATGTTAGCGTTTTGCAGTTGCTTATGAGTGCTCCATTCCTAGGGGTAGCCATACCTGGATATTTTTATTCTTTAGTTGTGGTGGTGTGCACTCTTCTTTTGACTGATCTTCCTTTGAAACACCATAAGTCTGGCTTTTTGAACAATTGACTAGGCCTTGTATTTGCTTGCAAAGCACCTGCAACAACATGGCATTTCTGTTTCACACACATCAAGCAAATCAGCCACGAATTACACATCCATCGTATTTATGCCTCACTGGTTGGAAAGACATAATTTCACGTGTCCCATTGAGTCTTGCTTTGTTTTGCTGTGCCAATATCAACTACTCAGTGCAGTTTCATACAAGTATTATCAAGTACTCAATGGAGTGCAGATTATTTTATGTTTCCGTAGCAGGTAGTTGTCGATTGTTTGCATTTCTTACATCAGCGTGTTAGCATTGAGACCCCATAGAGTTGGAGCTTGTTTTGAAGATTAAATATAGCTGAACATTCATACTTACTTGAGCCATCCACAAGCTATGCCTGTAACTTAATACTGTCTTTGTAAGTTGCAGAAAATTTTGGATGAACTTGGTTTTAAGGAAAGGCTTTAAGCTATTCCCTTAAATAATTCATTATACACACAAGGAGCTTCCTTGACTAGCAAATGTAAGTGAGGAAGGAGAGTGGAGCTGATTTAGGTAGGAAAGGGGAATGTAGAACTAAGAGTGGAACATGGAATGAATAATTCTACTGAATTGCCTAAAGGGATATGTAGTATTTATCAACCTATCACAGTGGACTAGCACCGTATATCAATACTTTGCCTAACATTACTTCTTTTCAGACTATACATCCTACCAGCCTGTTAAAGCTGTTTTGTTGTCATGCCTCTTCCACTATATTCAAGCACAGCTGGCTTAGCCATTTAAGGAAATAAACGTACTAAGCTTTAGTAGAAGACTGTACGCACTTCCCTGTTGTTGTGAATCTGTAGAAGCAAAGGGCTTTGGCAAGGCTACACTCACAGATAAGTTACAGTAACTTTGGGGCTCTGATTTAAACTGATAGAAGCCAGGAATTTGTGAGAGAAGGCTGAAAATCTGTCTTTTCACCTATCTCATATCTTATCTAAAATCATTTGCTGCTGTAATTGCCCTCTGACATAGGGCAATGCTGTGTCAGTACTGTGGCACAATAGACTAAAATTCTGCTCTGTTACATCAGTGTGTAACTCCTCTGATTCCACTGGAATTCCAGTGGATTCACACTAGAGTAATTCAGACTAGTATTATGTATTACAATGAACTGACATTGTGCTCAGCACTGTACTGATATAAAGACACAGTTCCTACCTCATGCAGCTTACAGTCATAGAATCATAGAATAGAATATCAGGGTTGGAAGGGACCTCAGGAGGTCATCTAGTCCAACCCCCTGCTCAAAGCAGGACCAATCCCCAACTAAATCATCCCAGCCAGGGCTTTGTCAAGCCTGACCTTAAAAACCTCTAAGGAAGGAAATTCCACCACCTCCCTAGGTAACCCATTCCAGTGCTTCACCATCCTCCTAGTGAAAAAGTTTTTCGTAATATCCAACCTAAACCTCCCACATTGCAACTTGAGACCATTACTCCTTGTTCTGTCATCTGCCACCACTGAGAACAGCCTATCTCCATCCTCTATGGAACCCCCCTTCAGGTAGTTGAAGGCTGCTATCAAATCCCCCCTCACTCTTCTCTTCCGCAGACTAAACAATCCCAGTTCCCTCAGCCTCTCCTCATAAATCCAAAAGCCTGATCCTGTAACAACTCCATACATCAAACACCTTAAGACTGGGATTTTCAAAGGAGACTGAGGGAGTTAGGCACCCAATCTCAATGAATTTCAAAGAGATCTGGGCACCTTTGAAGATCCTAGCCTAAGCCATTAAGTTCCACATAGGGGCCTCAAATTAGGAAAATTCAGCGCAGGCTCATCCAACACACAGTAGAGAATCCAAAAAGGTATGTTTCCAAAAGGTGTTTTTAATTGCCTTGGTGTATTCTCGTTAGTGGATTATCAGTGAAAAGGTCACTTCAGTGAGGGAAAAATGGAGTGTTCAACTCAACTCTGAATTTCTTGTTTAGCTCAATGGAATGGTGCCAGATATAAGAAAGGGCAGAATTTATGCCTTGATGTTGTTTTAACATTTCCCCCACCCCAAGTTAATTGATTTATTTTAATGTGAAATAAATCTCTCCTGTGAGAATTTATGAGATCCTTGGAATAGGCACCATCTTTCTGTTCTGTGTTTGTACAAGCTTACAGTCTAATGTTAATAAGGTGTCATAAGGAGTGAAGATATCAAATCATGATTAACAAGAACAGAAAATGTTAAAGTTCTCAGGAGAGGGTTTCTTGTGATTTGGTAGTATAAAGGTAATAAATCCAATACAATATATTTAAAGACTTTAAAACAGATGATTATTAACCCAACAGAAGTTGTTACAGTCCATTATGTCATTGACTGTAAAAAGACTTTAAAATGCCAGATTTCTTGTCATCCTTCAAATCACTTATTAATATACTGCTTATGATCTTTTCCCGTGAAATAATGTGCAATTGCATCCTGTGTGCAACTGTTTTTTCCATTTATAACTTTCTATTTTTAAAAACCGTATTTTTAACTGGGATATTTTTAGGTAAATGTTAATGTAAAGTACACAGGTCTATACGTTTTGGGTGTGGTTGGTTATATAAAGATAAGAACAAAGATGTATATAGTGCAATATTGTTATTCTTAACAGTATATCCAGCTACTAGATGCAGTAGTGTTATATACATAGGTGTTTGGCACAGTTGTTGTTTTACACTGATAGGTCCACAAATAGTTGTCAGTAGTTTTTAAACACTGATTGTTGGTTATTTAGTAGATTTCTGATACTTGAGAAAGGAAGGGAAGGATGGACTTGTGGTGGAGTCATCAGACTAGGACCCAGGAGATGTGGACTCAATTAATTTCTGCAAAGACCTTGGGCAGGTCACTTGGGCCAGATTTTTAAGATATTTAGGCACCCAAAGATTCGTAGGACTGGAAGGGACCTCGAGAGGTCATCTAGTCCAATCTCCTGCACTCATGCCAGGAGTAAATATTATCTAGAGCACTGGTTCTCAAACTTTTGTACTGGTGACCCCTTTCACATAGCAAGCCTCTGAGTGCGACCCCCCTTATAAATTAAAAACATGTTTTTATATATTAAACACCACTATAAATCCTGGATGCAAAGCGGGGTTTGGGGTGGAGGCTGACAGCTCGTGACCCCCCCCATGTAATAACCTCAGGACTCTCTGAGGGGTCCCGACCCCCAGTTTAAGAACCCCTAATCTAGAGAATCCCTGACAGGTGTTGGTCTAACCTGTTCTTAAAAATCTCCAATGATGGAGATTCCACAACCTCATTAAGCAATTTATTCCAGTGCTTAAGTATCCTGACAGGAAGTTTTTAATAATGTCCATCCTAAACAGCCCTTGCTGCAATTTAAGCCATTGATTCTTGTCCTATCCTCAGAGGTTAACGAGAACAATTTACCTCCCTCTTCCTTGTAACAGTCTTGAAAATGTATTTGAAAACTGTTATCATGTCCCCCCTCAGTCTTCTCTTCTCCAGACTAAACAAACCCAATTTTTTCAATCTTTCCTCATAGGTCATGTTTTCTAGACCTTTAATATTTTTTGTTACTCTCCTTTGGACTTTCTCCAATTTGTCCACATCTTTCCTGAAATGTGGTGCCCAGAACTGGACACAATACTCCAGGTGAGGCCTAATCAGCACGGAGTAGAGTGGAAGAATTACTACTCATGTCTTGCTTACAACACTCCTGCTAATACATCCCAGAATAACGTTTGCTTTTTTTGCAACTGTGTTACACTGTTGACTCATTGGTGCCTAGTGAGATGTTCTGAAGCACCTGGGTGCCAAACTGCCTATCTCAAATCCCAGTGGGCACCTTTCTGCATCTTTAGGCACCACAATACCATTACAATTCTGGCCTTAATCTCTCTGACTCAGTTCCCCGTCAGTAACATTAATAAAAATATAACACATTATACAAATAACAGTTTCCACAAGGGGTTGTGAGAGTAATTTAATTAAAGAATGCAATACATTCAGGTGCCACAGTGATGAGGGCCATGTCAGTACGTAGAGAGATGTAGTTGTTAATAATTGAGTATGGGTCTGATCCTTCAATACTGAAATCAATGGCCAAACTCTCATTAATTTCAGTGATACTGAATCAGGCTCTATAAACAAGAACAGGCATTGTGGGACACCTCCTGGAGGCCAATTGCAGCACCGTAATCGCCACGGTGTCTACACTGGCACCGCAGCGCTGTAGCCCCGGCGCAGAAAGCTGTACGCCTCTCATTGGGGTGTTTTTTTTAAAGCGGTACAGCTGTGCGGTTTCTGTGCACTAAGTAGCTTGGCAGCGTGTACACCTCGGGAGTTACAGCGCAGAAAGCTGCTTTAGTGTGCAGAAACTTGCCAGTGTAGACAGGACCTAAGAGATAGCCCACAGTGTGGTTTTAGCTCAAGGTTATTGTTGTCTCCTTGGTCTTTGTGTATTATAAGTAACTCATTGGCTCTTATCAGTCTTGTGACAATATCCCAATCAAAGCTGTGATCTTTTCTATGTCTTGTATTTCTCTTGTTTTCTTTAGCTACATTAAAAAAAAACGAGGAGACCTTCTGGCACCTTAGAGACTAACACATTTATTTGGGCATAAGCTTTCGTGGGCTAAAACCCACTTCATCAGATGCATGGAGTGAAAAATACAGTAAGCAGTATATATATTACAGTACATGAAAAGATGGGAGTTGCCTTACCAAGTGGGGGGCCAGTGCTAATGAGGCCAATTCAATCAAGGTGGAAGTGGCTTATTCCCAACAGTTGACAAGAAGGTGTGAGTGTCAACAGAGGGAAAATTACTTTTTGTAGTGACCCAGCCACTCCCAGTCTTTATTCAGGCCTAATTTGATGGTGTCCAGTTTGCAAATTAATTCCAGTTCTGCAGTTTCTCGTTGAAGTCTGTTTTTGAAGTTTTTTTGTTGAAGAATTGCCACTTTTAAGTCTGTTAATGAGTGTCCAGGGAGACTGAAGTGCTCTCCTACTGGTTTTTGAATGTTACAATTCCTGACGTCTGATTTGTGTCCATTTATTCTTTTGCGTAGAGACTGTCCAGTTTGGCCAATGTACATGGCAGAGGGACATTGCTGGCACATGATGGCATATATCACATTGATAGATGTGCAGGTGAACGAGCCCCTGATGGTGTGGCTGACGTGATGGTTCCTATGATGGTGTCCCTTGAATAGATATGCGGACAGAGTTGGCAACAGGGTTTGTTGCAGGGATTGGTTCCTGGCTTAGTGTTTTTGTTGTGTGGTGTGTAGTTGCTGGTTAGTATTTGCTTCAGGTTGGGGGGCTCTCTGTAAGCGAGGACTGGCCTGTCTCCCAAGGTCTGTTTTGAGTGAGGGATCATCCTTCAGGATAGGTTGCAGATCCTTGATGATGTGCTGGAGAGATTTTAGTTGAGGGCTGTAGGTGACGGCTAGTGGCGTTTCTTTGTTGGGCCTGTCCTGTAGTAGGTGACTTCTGGATACCCTATTGGCTCTGTCAATCAGTTTCTTCACTTCACCAGATGGATATTGTAGTTTTAAGAATGCTGATAGAGATCCTGTAGGTGTTTGTCTCTGTCTGAGGGATTGGAGCAAATGCGGTTGTATCTTAGAGTTTGGCTGTAAACAATGGATCGTGTGATGTGGTCTGGATGAAAGCTACGTTTAGCTATATTGTAATTGTAAGTTTTTCTCTTATGAGCCATAGTGTAGTGACTTGTTTCTTGCTGCTATTGTTAATTTTCAGAATCTCTCCCTCTCTCTCTTTGCTGTTTGGTAGAGATGAGGGAGTGCATCTCAGAACATATTATTCTTGTCCTTTTATCAAAGTATAGTATATGTTGAAGGTTTTCTGTAAGATGTTATAAAATATGTGTGACTAGATATTTAGATCTGGGACACTCCTAGAAAATTTAGCTCCCTTCCTTACAGCAGCGGTTAGGGCTGCTTGAATTAATTTTGTTGGTGATTATGATGATAGTGAAACAACATGTGCTGACTTTGCATTGGAACTTTCTCCTGATGGGGGGGGGGGGGGGAGAGGGAAGTGGCATTTTGGAAGGTGTCTGACCACCTTCCACTTCTACATTACCTTGAAATTCTGCTTCCTATTTTCCTTTGTGGTGTGACTTACCTATTTCAGCTCTCTTTTTCTCTGCTATACCTGCCTGCCTTTCTGAGTTTTTGCACTTCATTTTCATACTTGTCTGTGTGTTTCTATCCAGTGCGTTGTGGTATACAGGCAACGTTGCGGATGAAGATAATCATAAAAAGAAGGGTTGAAATCCTCTGCCCATTGAAGTCAATAGGAATTTTGCCATTGCCTTCAGTGTGCCAGGAATTCACTCCTGATCTTTGTTATTTGCTGAGTTGCTTAAACACTTTCAAGTGTGAACCTGAAGGAGCTGATGTAGGTGAGTAATTTAATTTTGTTCCCATCTTGCTGTGGTGTCATGGATGGGGCAGGAAATGTTTCATAACCAATTTGTTCTTTTTTGTGTTTCCAAATTAAGATGTTTTTGTACTACATGAGTGTCTAGATTACTGCTTTGATCTTTCAGTTATATATGAAGGATACTGACTTCCATAATGAAGCTGGAAGAGCTGTTCCCCCCTCCCCCCCCTACACATACAAGTAGTGTGTGGTATCTGATATTTCGTTTATTGGATATTTTAGGTGAGCTGTTTGAAATTTGGAAGTACCAGTCCCTTGTTTTCTTTGCTGTCATTCGGGAGCTCATATGTGATTCTATTCTTTATCTCTCCTTGAGATGAATTTGAAACACTATTCTTTTTGGGAGTATTGGGATGATTCCAGAAAAGGAACAGGAATCTTGGCAGGACATTCATTTCAAATAACCCTGTTCTGTGTGTTGGGGTTAGAAGGAGAATTGGTCATCTGTTCAAACAAATAAAAGAGGTGAACAAACTGAAGTAGGTTTTTGTCTTATACAGACTTTGGGACAAAAATCTGCTTTCAGTTAAGCTAGTGTAAATTTAGAATACATCCACTGGCATAAATGGAATTGCTCTGGATTTATAGATGTGACTGAGAACAGATTTCAGCCCACTTTGTACCGTTGTTTTTCAAGATACCAGAAGCCCTGTTAACTCAATTTACAAGACCCAAGATCCTGGATTGCTGAAGCTGGATATTGTCTTATTGTGGCTTCTGTCTTCAGTGTGTTTATTTTTCAGCTAGAGGTTAGGCTGAATTCCTGTACTGGGTAAAGGCACTGAAAGCACTGAGATATTTGGCTTTGATGTATAGCAGAATGTTACCTGCAAGAAAAACAATTTTGTTTTCTGCCCACTCTATATTTATGCCCTATATTTCTGAGTTATTATGTAACACAATGTCCAGGGTGAAGCGTAGTGGGGAAGAAAGGGCATCCTTATCCATTTCTCTTTTGGAGAGGAAAAGGTTCTGAATAAACCATACACCAGAGTTGAATTGATCTCTGGATACATATTCCTAAACCACTGCAAAGAAACACATCTATTTCATCCTGTCCAATGCTTTCTGTCATACAGCCATGGGGACAAGAGTGGAACCAGGTTCCTAACAGTAATAACTAATTTTTATTTACCTTTCCACAAAAGCACCAAAACAGATAACATTATGGACTTCAGAGTTGCATTGTTCCAGTTCAAATTCATAGCCAATATTTGAATTACAAGAGCAGTTTAATTTTTTTTAAATGACCCAATGTTAATGAATGTAGCAAACCTGCACCCTGAAAGGAGCAGTGTCGCATCAAGACTGATACAGGAATTGAGCTCAAACGTGAGTAGTTGTATGCTAGCAGTTGAAAAAAAGCAGTTGTGTATGAGAAGCATTTGCCTGAGGCTGGTGTTTTTAATAACATTATCTGGGAACAAGGCAGTAACATGTAATTATTTTGCACTCCAAACAGAATTCAAACTCTCTCTTGTCAGATTTAGTTTAAAAAAACCTTCCTTAGTGAGACAGCACAGATACTGGAATGATAGGACTTCAGAAATACACGTAGGTAGGTAGGTCTTGCATGCCAGCTGTGTCAGCCTTGAACAAATTTTTATGGTTGAGTTATAAACTCTTGATTAGGGATTTCTAATACAAATGCGCACAGACCCTCACATTTAATGGTCATAGAGAGCTCCACTATCAGCTAACTCACTGATTAGTTAGAATTAAGATCAAGTCAACTTAAGATCAAAGACAATAAAGAAAAGGCAGAATAGCATACTATAGTAACTGAGGCTTGTATCTACCAAAATTATCCAAGGCCTTTCTAGGCCATGAATGCTGATTCCATATCAGACAGACCTATCCAGGTGAAAGGTAGATTCATGGTGTAGGGTTCCTTCTGCCCTCCCAAAAATATTCTGCACAGTTTCTAAGTAGTAAGTATTGTAATTTTGGATATTTCAGTTTGAGTTCCCATCTGCACTTGTAGCTCTTACTGACTTCAGCTGGAGTTGGGGGCACTCAGATGCCCTGAACAGTAGGCTCTGTGGACTAAAATTTCAGAAGAGTCCACTAATTTTGGGTGCCACAACTGGCGATACATTGGACCAGATTTTCATAGATGCTGACCATCACTACTGATTTGAATTGGAGTTGTGAGTGCTCAACACCTCTGAAAATCAATACCCCAGGTGTGTCAGGTTGGGTGCCCCAAATTAGTGGACACTCTTGAAAATGTTGGCCTCAACTTCTGTGTACATCTATAATCTGGAAAGGGCTCAGATTATGCAGGAAAGAGTCTCATAAATATCCCAATAAATAATTAAATAAATATATGCCATATTCAGCTCTGGTGGCTCTCAGTAAAATTATTTGATTTTTGCCATTTGAAATGCTTGCGAAAAGTGCTGATTGGACAGTCCTGGTGACTGTAGTTCTCCATCTACAGATTACATCCAGTAGATTCAGCAGCAGTAAGGCCTTTCTTACACTGCAGCCAAGATAGCTCAGTTCTGACCTGGAAGGGTCACTTGGTGGCTTTTGTGATGTGGCTGCTGTTCCGTTCGTAACTGGAGTGAAATAGCCAAACTCTGTTCACATATGCCGCTCGGTAGAAGCTAACAACTTTTGATCACTACCAGACTGGGCTAGGTTTGGACATTTGATTTGGAGTAGTGAAACTCAAAATTAATTGAAAAAAACAAAACAGAAGATGAAACAGGAATATTCAAATTGTGCTTCAGAAATGACTCGGAATATTGTGAGAAAATAGATTCAGAGTCAGAGACCGTGAGAGTATAAGTAGCGCTTTTGCATTGGAATCCTAGCATTCAGGGTCTGATTTCCCATGGAAGGAACATCGGGACACTTTTTCATGAGCGGGTGAATCTTTTTGTACTTGCAGATCCTGTAACCTAGATGATTTGTGGCTTTAGTCTGAGATTTAGACATTTAAGTGGCAGTAACAGCAGACACAAAAAGGAGGCCCAGTGATGGCAGAGATGAATCTTTCACTCACAATGAAAAATAATTGATTGATTTTACCTCCATTGACGTCAGTGGGAGCAGATTGAGGCCTTAAAGTTCAAGGGTCTGGGTTTCTCTCCATGTCTGACTCCTGATTGTCTCATATCTCACAAACATAAAAATTCACTCTTAATTTAAAAAGAGTGCAGGACGAAAAGGGAAATGGTCTTGTTAACTACATTAAAGAAATGGTCAGGTTCTTACACACAAGAATAAATCAGAGAAGTATTGCTAGTCTCTGTCAGTATCTGTGTGACCTCACAATGTGCATTATAAACTCCATTTATAACTTTACGGTGAAAATTTGCTCCAGACTAAAATTTCATAGAGTTTCTGCCCTGGAGAATTCAGTTTAAGTGGTTTGACTATCTTAAAATTACATGAGTTAAAAAAATCCAGATGTGTACAAGTTTGAGACAGTATATTTTTTAGAGGAGGGAATATTTTTTAGACATGCTGTACTTAAAGGTGAAGTCTAAAGATGAGAGCTAGGGGCCATTTGGGCTCTGACACTTATTCCCCCTGTGGCCTAGGAGTAAGTTTGTTAACCTACTTGTCTCTATTTTCCCACGTATAAATTGAGGATAAAACCTATCTCCCATGGGTGTTGTGAAGATTCATTTAGTTGGTAAATTGTGAAGCCCTAGTGTATCTGAGAAATGGGTTTTGTTTGTAATGCAATCAGAACCAGATGAGGTTTAATCACACTCAGTAGTCGCTGGAACAAATAATCCACTTGGAACTTGATTTAAAAAAGTTTTTACGTCTGTGCAAAATTAGGGTTTGATCTTGCAAACCGTCATTCATGTGTGTAAGGACAGTGGGCCAGATTTTCAAAGGTATTTAAGGCACCTAAAAATGCAGATAAGTGTGTAGTGGGATTTTCAAAAGTGCCATTCCTCAATTCAGAAGAGATGGGGGTTGGTTGAAGAGCTTTCTTCTGCTCTGGAACAAGCTCCCCTCCTCCTGGCCCTAAGCATTTGTCATCTGCTGGCCTTTAGATCATGCAGAAAAGTGGGGTGCTGCTGCAGATGGGGATTAAATCTGTGTAAGGAAGGGGAGTTTTGTGAGGTAGGAGTTCTGCTGGCTATCATGGGTAACCTGTTGTGTAATTTTATCTGTGTTCTTGTAATTTGTGGCAGGGGTGCCTAGGACAGGGGTTCTTATAACAAAAATGTTGGTGGCCTCAGAGTGGCAAGAGTTGGTGGCCGTTTTGACAAATTTTCCTAAAATACTTAACTAACTTTAGGAAAAACAAATAAATATGCACATACACACATCCAAATCATTGTAATTGATTTATGTGGGGCGCCTTTTGCAGACTCAATAATAAAAATCATGTACAGCTGCATTTTGGTGCATCTGGCCCCTGCTTCCTCCTCTAATCCCCCACCCATCACCTCTATCCCCTGCCGCCTTCCCCAACCTCCCCGGACTCCTTATTGCCCCCAGACCCTGCTGCTCCACTGTCATTGCTCTAAGCTCCCTTCTGCAGCCTCACACCCCAGGCTCATCCTGTTCCTTGCCTTTTGACCACAGCACCCAGTAAGGCCAGCCCTGCTAAAGCCCTACGGACCGCCACCCTGGGCTGAAGCCAGCCACTGGAGTCCCGCAGCTGAAGTTGAGGCAGAGAGCTGCAAGGAAGGGCCGCTGCTTTGTCCCCTCCCCAATCTCTGCCCAGAAGGCTGTCGTGGCCACAGGAAAACCCCTTGATGGCCGCATGCAACCACGGTGGCCGCATTTGAGAAATGCTGGCCTAGAACCTTGGATAGGTGCCTCCTTTTGTATTGTAGAAATCCAGATAAATGAATACAATAAAAGATCCACGATGACATAAGAATGGCCAGACTGGATCAGACCAATGGTTCATGTCTTCCAACAGTGGCCATTGCCAGATGCTTCAGAGGGAATGAGCAGAACAGGATGACTATTGAGTGATAGTCCAGTCCCAGCTCCTAGTAGTTGGAGGTTTAGGGACACCCAGAGTGTGGAGTTGTTTCCCTGACCGTGTTGGCTAATAGTCATGAATTTATCTAATTCGGTTTTGAACCCAGTTATACGTACGGCCTTCGCATCATCCCCCGGCAAAGAGTTCCATGGGTTGACTGTGCATTGTGTGAAGAACTACTTCCTTATGTTTGTTTTAAACCTGCTGCCTATTAAATTTCATTGCATGACCCCTGGTTCTTGTATTATGTGAAGGGGAAAATAACACTTCCTCATTCACTGTCTCCACACCATTCATGATATTATAGACCTCTATCATATGTGTCCTTAGTTGTCTCTGTTCTAAAATGAACAGTCCGAGTCTTTATAATCTCTTCTCATGTGGAAGCTGTTCCATATCCCCAGTCATTTTTTTTGTTCTTCTCTGTACTTTTCCCAATTGTAATATATCTTTTTTGAGATGGGGCAACCACAACTGCATGCAGTATTCAGCACGTGGGCATACCATGGATTTGTATAGTGACATTATGATATTTCTGTCTTATTATCATATCCTTTTCCTAATGGTTTCTAACATTCTGATACCTTTTTTGACTGCTGCTGAAAACTGAGCAGATGTTTTCAGAGAACTAGCCATGATGGCTCCAAGATCTCTTTCTTGAGTGGTAACAGCCCATCTTTTTGTGTGTATAGTTTGGTGTAAGGAGGAGCGCGTGTCTCTCCCCTTCTGACAGGGCAGGGCTAGTGAGCCCTCCTGGTTATTAATCCAAGTAGCAGTTAGTCCCTCTGCCCAATCCCACAATCAGGGCAGTGAGCAGTTAGCAGGCCTGGCCAACAATCAGCCCAGGCCTTAATTAGTCTTTCCGCCCCAGTCCCTCAATCAGGGAAATTCGCAGTTTATAACTCAGGCTGAGTCTGTGCGATAAAGCCCAGCAGTTCAGGGTGGAGAATTAGCTCCCAACCGGGAGCGATAGCAAATGTGCCTGGTGCCCTAGCTCCGGTGGGCGCCAGACCAATTCAGGCCTCTGGCCTATTGGTGGGGAGGTGGCCACGCTTCACAGGTGGGGTGCCCAGGGTAGGGGGACGCAAGCCCTCCCACTCCATTGCGTCCCAGCCCAGGGCCCTATAGGGGCTCGGATCCCCACCCCACTGAGCCCCAACCAGCTGCACCTGGATCCCCACCCCACTGAGCCCCACTCCCCCTGCATCTGGACCCCTCACCAAGCCCCCCACATCCAGACTCCCCTGCTGAGCTCTATTCCCCCCATACCCAGACGCATGACCGCTGAGCCCCAACCACCTTCACCCGGACCCCCCCTGCAGAGTCTCATTACTATTGCACCCAGAACCCCACAACAAGCCCCTGTGCATCCAGATGCCCACGCATCCAGATCCCGCACTTAGCTGCCCACACCCAGATTGCCCCACACAGAACCCTCTCAACCCACACCTGGATCCCCCCACACTAAGCCCCTCCACACTTGGATCCTTCCTTGCTGAGCCTGCCTGCCTGCATCTGGCACAGAGGGGCAGGGCCCTGGGATGTTTCTGGGGCAGGCCCAGTCCTTGCACTGTGTCAGGGTTGGGTGCAGCCTCACTGCTGAGTCCGTGTCCTGGGGGAGGGGAGCTGCACAGTGATCTCCCACCTCTGCAGCCAGTGGCAGTCCCCACTGCCATGCTGGAGCCTCCACATTTATTTGACAAATACAATTTGTAGAATTTTGCAGAATTTTAAAATATTGTGTGCAGAATTTTTTTTTTTTGGCGCATAATTTTTATTTTTTTGGCACAGGATGCCCTCAGGAGTATAGGGTGCCATACACTGTTAGGGCCCTGGGTTGGAGGCCGGTGGAGTGGGAGTGCCCAGGTTCCCCTACCAACTGCGCCTGATACAGACTGGGCATAAGCCCCATGCCCACCTCACTCCTCTGTCAGTATTAAGAGGGACTGGACTGAAAGATCTTGCTGGGATACGGCACTAGGCACGCTACCCACTAAGCCACCTCGCCTGCTGGCTCGCCTCCCTTGTCCACATGTTTGCTGACACCCTTGAAAAGTTCTAATTGATTGGGGAAGCACTATTTTCCCTTACAAAAGCCTGTTGACTCTTCCCTAACATATCATGTTCATCGATGTGTCTGATAATTCTGTTCTTTACTATAGTTTCAATCAATTTGCCTGGTACTGACATTAGGCAAACTGGCCTGTAACTGCTGGGATTGCCCCTGGAGTCTTTATAAAAATCAGTGTTACATTAGCCATCCACCAGTCA
Organism: Terrapene triunguis; assembly: GCF_002925995.2. NCBI lineage: Eukaryota > Metazoa > Chordata > Testudines > Emydidae > Terrapene > Terrapene triunguis. Next base: position 17,701,797 of record NW_020664419.1, read on the forward strand.
TCCAGTACAGAGACTGATTTAAGCAAGAGGTTACATACCACAGTTAGTGAGTGGTTCTGCAGTTTTGTATTTAAGTTCCTTCAGAACTCTTGGGTGAATACCATCAGATCCTGGGGTCTTATTACTGTTTAATTTATCAGTTTGTTCCAAAATATCCTCTCTTGACACCTTAATTTGGGACAGTTCCTCAGATTTTTCACCTAAAAAGAATGGCTCAGGTGTGAAAATCTTCCTCACATCCTCTGCAGTGAAGAGCAATGCAGAGAATTCATTTAGCTTCTCCACAACAGTCTTGGCATCACTGAGTGCTCCTTTAGCACTTTGATCATCCAGTGGCCCCACTGACTCTTTAGCAGGCCTCCTGTTTCTGATGTACTTAACAAAAATTGCTGTTAGTTTTTATGTCTTTTGCTAGTTGCTCCTCAAGTTCTTTTTGGGCCTGCCTAATTAGACTCTTACACTTGAGATGCCAGAGTTGATGCTCCTTTCTATTTTCCTCAGTAGGATTTCACTTCCAATTTTTATAAGATAGCCTTTGGCCGCTAACTGCCTCTTTTACTGTGTTGTTTAGCCATGCTGGCATTTTTGTTTTGGTCCTCTGATTGTTTTTTTATTTGGGGGTATACATTTAGTGAGCCTCAATTATGGTGTTTTGAAATAGTTTCCATGATGCTTGCAGGCATTTCACTCTTGTGACTGTTCCTTTTAATTTCCATCAACTTGTTTCCTCATTTTTCTCCTTTTTTGAAGATAAATGGTATTGTGGTGAGTTTCTTTGGTATTTTCCCCCCTTCAAGGATGTTAAATTTATTTACATTACGGTTGCTATTACTAAGCGGTTCAGCTATATTCACCTGTTGCACCAGATTGTGTGCTTAACTTTGGACTACATCAAGAATTGCCTCTCCTCTTGTGGGTTTCAGGATAAGCTAGTCCAAGAAGAAGTCATTTATGGTGTATAGAAATTTTATCTCTGTATTATGTCCTGCAGTGACATGTACCCCATCAATATGGGGATAAATGAAATCCCTCAATATTATTGGGTTTTCTGTTTTTGTAGCTGCTCTGATCTCCCTGAGATTTTCACAGTCATGATCACCATGCTGGTGACGTGGTTGGTAGTATATTCCTATTGCTATACTTACGTACTTATTCAAGCATGGAATTTTTATCCATAGAATTCTGTGGTACTGTTTGATTCATTAAAGTTTTTTACTATATTCGACTCTATTTCTTTTATACATAGGGCCAGTCCTCCACCAGTGTGACCTACAGTAACTCCTTACTTAAAGTTGTCCCGGTTAACATTGTTTCGTTGTTACGTTGCTGATCAATTACGGAACATGCTCATTTAAAGTTGTGCAATGCTCCACTCTTACGTTGTTTGGATGCCTGCTTTCTCCACAGCTGGCAGCCTCCCTACGCCCGCCCCCTCCCCAGCGCCTCCCGCCCACCGGCAGACCCCGCGGATCAGCGCCTTCCCCCTCCTCCCGCCACCTCCTGCCCACAGCAATCAGCTGGCTTACGGTGTTTAGGAGGTAGGAGGGAAGGGGGAGGAGCGAGGACTGGGTGCGCAGGCTCCCCCTCCCTCCCCTGCCTCCTGAACGCCGCAAACCAGCTGATTGCCCTGGGCAGGAGGCAGGCGGGGGAGGAAAGGGGAGCCTGCGCACCAAGTCCTCACTCCTTCCCCCTGCCTCCCCTGCCTCCTGCCTGCGGCAATCAGCTGGCTTGCAGCGTTCAGAAGGGAGGGGGGAGAGGGGGGAGGAGCGAGGACACAGCATGCGAAGTAAAGGGGGGGGAGAAGAGGCGAGTCAAGGGTGGGGGCTTGGGAGAAGGGGTGGAGTAGGTGGGCCGAGGGTTGAGCCCCCTGACCCGGCAAAGTCAGTGCCTGTGCTTGCAAGAACAGCAAGAGGAGCAGCCGGACAATCCATCCTCTTCCACTCTCTGACTCCACCACCTCAACCAAGCTTCATACTCAGCAGTGACGTTTGTAGTATTATATTGTTTCTTTAAAATTGTTTAAAATGTATATGATGCCTTTTGTCTGGCAAATTTTTTTTCCCCTGGAAGCTACCCCCCCCATTTACATTAATTCTTATGGGGAAATTGGATTCGCTTAACGTCGTTTCACTTAAAGTCGCATTTTTCAGCGTTAAGTGAGGAGTTACTGTACTCTATCATTCCTATATATTTTGTATCTGTGTCCCATTGATTATCATCGTTCCACCCAGTTTCTGTGATGCTATTATATCAATACAGTAGAACCTCAGAGTTACGAACACCAGAGTTATGAACTGACTGGTGAACCACACACCTCATTTGGAACCGGAAGTATGCAATCAGGCAGCAGGAGAGACCAAAAAAAGGAAAAAAGAAAGAAAGAAAAAGCAAATACAGCACAGTACTGTGTTAAACATGAATGACAAAAGTAAAGGGAAAGTTTAAAAAAAAGATTTAACAAGGTAAGGAAACTGTACCTGAGCTTGTTTTATTTAAATTAAGATGGTTAAAAGCAGCACTTTTCTTCTGCATAGTAAAGTTTCAAAGCTCTATTAAGTCAATGTTCGGTTGTAAACTTTTGAACGAACAACAGTAATGTTTTGTACAGAGTTACGAACATTTCAGAGTTACAGCCTCCATTCCCAAGGTATTTGTAACGCTGAGGTTCTACTGTATCCTCATTTAATACCAGGCACTCAAATTCACCCTCCTTAGACATCCACCAGAATGGTGAACTCACTCACCTCTGATTTTAACTGTGCAGGGTGGGAAATGATCTCATCTTCTCAGGCCTGCAAAGATATACCAACATCCAGTGCAGACCGTGGAGGGTCGCATGCTTATATCTTGTTCAAGCGAGCAATGACAGTCTGCCAAATCAAAGCATCAGTAAAGCTTTCTCTCTGTGGCTGTTGTGTGCACATGCCCTGTGTAGGAGTTCACATACCATAGTGTGTGTTACCAAAATGGAGTGAATGATCTGTTGTTGTTTTTTAAAGTTGCCTAGATATATATTTACATGAGTGAATGAATGATGAGAGTGTCTGGCATCTCTTCACACTTTAAAAAATGGTTTAAATTTATGCTTACAGGGAGCAATTACTCTGCCATCTCCTTGCTCAACCACTTCCCTCAAGGATTATTTATTTTTCCTTTTTATCTTGTTGTTTATAAAACTTGCATAGAAAAGAATTTTACAAAGAAGAAAAAGATTGAGGCGGGAGGTGGGGAGGTGCCGGGGAAAACCCTGGAGGGCAAGATGGTGACTGGAGGCCCTGCAGCGTAGAGTGCTACATGTCATGGTACTGACAATTTCTTTAGTGAAACATAAATACCTCATTGTGGAGGATAAGATAGGAGTTCCTGCTGTATCCTTGCCAGAGTGTCTTTTGAAGCCTCTGAGTCAGCAGATATGGAGACAGATTTAGGGATAGACAGAGCCTTAACAAGAGATTTTTTT